>NW_026623100.1:9005000-9727500 GCF_023065955.2 Ursus arctos
CATCCCGTGGATTTGCCCTGATTTATTTAACTGTTCTCTTACTGATAAAAATTTGAGTTGACCCATTTTTATAGGTGTGATTAACAAATAAATTAAGTGGAGAAATTGAGGAGAGGAGTCCCAGTACATAGGGAACCCCTGGATGGGTGTCAACATGTCTGGGAACTCCCAAAAGTGTATGCGGGACTGCCTAGGTATGTGAATGCGTAAGTCCTTGACTCGGCGGGAATACTGGTTTCTTAACCTCCTTAAAGTTATAGATCACTGGATGGGGATGTTTGCTTAAACTAATCCAAGCCATTCAATCTACTGGCCCTGCCAACCCCTAGCAGGAAGAACTAACCAATTTAGAAGAACACTGTCATCAGTCCAGAGACCTTGAGGCAATGTGTTCTGGGTGAAGGGGCCAGAATTGGGAACGGTAAATAAGCCTGCCGCTACTCCCTAGTGATCTATGGCTGCCTCTGAACTTCAGCTGGCCTCCTCTCCCCTTCTGACCATGGGCCTAATGAGATCTGCCTACCTCCAGGTAGTATGTAGGAAATGCCTTTATAACTGTAAAATGCTGTTTTGCTTTTCTGACTTCCCAGGTTCTCCATCTCTTAATCCCATACAAATGATGGTATACAAAGAGAAAAAAGAAATACAAAACAACACCATGATGAGATGAAGTTGATGAAAGCACCATGAGCTCTTTAAGATGCAAAGAATCTGAAAATTCTGCCGAGGAGAGCAGATGACCCCCAGACTCCTGACTTGCTGAAGGATGTGTTAACCGTGCAGCTTTGGGTTGCCATCAGTTCTTTCCTGCCTCTCAGCAGTTCCTGCTATGACAATCAGGTCACATAAAGCATCAGGAAGGAGTGCTGCTGGCCAGAGTTGAGGGAGAAGGAGGTAATGTTCTGTACGAAGCCTTGAGCATCAGGTCCCCTCCCAGCCCTTAAGAAGCAAGCCTTGCCCACTGTCTAGTCTCTCAGGAGGCCCTTGTCTGTCTGCTCCCCACAAGCTCCTTGGGGTTCTGAATGCCAAGTCCTGGCTCTCACTCCTGACTGAAGAATGTGGGTGATATGTAGTTCTCCATTCCAATGTCAGCTATCTCAAAGTACCTTACTGACAAATGAGTGACTTTGATGCTTTGGGGTAGAAGAATATAGTGAGTGGTCAAATTTGAAGATCTGTATTGTTAAAACTAATACTGTATTATAAATCTAATACAGTATAATGACTAAAAGCATGGACTAAAAGCCAGACAATCCAAGTATGAATCCCACAGAGCGGTGGAAATCCCTGGCTGCTCTCCCTTCTCTGTAACGGCAGAATTGTGGAGTGGCAGGGGCTGGTGGGCTCTACCACACTTCCTAGCCTCCCCTGCAGCATGGCCACGTGACTTCATCTCCCACTCAATAAGTGGAAATGACTCTCGCTATTTCTAGGTTGGGCCTTGAAAGAGCAGGTGTCTGCCTCTACAGTCTTGTCCCCTGTCTCAGATGACTCGAGTAGCTGTGATCAGAGCAATTTTAGAAGCACCTGTAGACAGCAGTAGAGGGGCCACCAGCCTGACCACATCGCCTTCCAACTTGGAACACAGGCGGTCACAAGAGAGAGAAGTAATCTTCCATCTGGGTAGAGTCGCTTTGCTTTTGTTTCTCTTTCTTAAAGCAGCTATTGTTATCCTCGCTAAAGCCCTGCTTCACAGAGGTGTTGGGAGTATCCAGTATGTTAATAAATACAAAGGAATTAGGACAGTGCCTGGCACAGAGTCAGTGCTGTGTACGTGCTGGCAAATAGTACTGGTGATGAAAAGCATAATAAAACATCATCACGTAATTAGGAAAGAAGAGCGTATATAAAAATCATGTGGTGTATTTCGATGCTCTGTATCAACGAGAAATGTCTGATGCAGAGTTTTCTACTGTCCGGCCCATAGCCCAGCACCATTGCCCAGACTACCCACAACCGGCTGGTAATACAAAATAGTAAAGCATATGACATTTTGAATTGTACCTTTGATTACAAAAGTTCTTTATGATGACTAAAATCGTGTACCCTTCTGAGAAAGTTCCCAAGAGTGATTAGAAACTTGTGCCAGGAAGACAGAAATGGAGTGATAATTATCATGCTGGACGACTTTCAGTTACTTAGAAATACAAATGTGATGAAAACTGATATGCCGCCCCGTTCTAAATGTGACTGCGGTAGGTATTTCTTTGTATCTTCTTTCCTGCTTGTCCACCCTTACATTGACACTTTGAGTAAGTGCATTTCCAGAAAATGTGGGGTGTTCACGACCACTGCAGAGCTCACAGCCCCTACAGTGGTCACCCCAGGACGCATGCTCCCCTGGTTGCCTGGTTACTGGAGGAGAGCTGCAAATGAGAGGAGCTGGGAGAAGACCGTCCAGAGGAATAGCAGGTGGACTACAGAACTGCGGGGTGGCCAGGAGCCTTTTGTCCTAATAAGTGCACAGAGTTGCTGTGGCTTCACCGTGTGATGCCCAGGCTGAGATACGCTTCCGCTGTCAGTCCATGATAACACACACATGCAGCACCCACGGGGGACCACTATGTCACCTGTGTTGATCCCTGCTTTGGACAAGAATGAGAAACACCTGAACTATTTCCAGCTCCCCTGGATGACAGTGTTGACAAGGACCTCCCACTCCCCAGCACTGGATCTGAGCCGGAGATGGACAGCTCCCAGACTGCACCCATGGTAGCAGGAAGGCTGCCATGCCACAATCACATGCAGCAGACGAAGACCAGAGCATTCCTCGCATCACACCGTCATTTGTGAATTAGCTCTGGAGGTCCATGTAGAGCTAGATAAACAAAGAACACCGAGAGCTGTCTGACTCCCAACCTATTAAGGGATCCCAGAATTCCCCATTACCTGCGTAACCCCTGCACCTAGCCAAGTGCCTGTGTAATGTGGCTACTCCACACATGTTTGATATGCCTGAGTGCAGGACTAAGTGAGCAGAAGGCAGGTCAGCATGTGGTCACAGGCCCAGGCTCTGGGCACAGACAGCCTGGTTCTGCCACTCATAGATGACACAACCTTGGCCTAGGTCCTTTCCCCTCCCAGGCCTCAGTATTCTGATCCATACAACAGGAACAGATAGAATTACCTAACAGAGTGTTGAATGGACTCACCATAAGGAAAGCAAAGTGCTTAGCATAGAGTCTTCCAAACAATAGTTGATCAATAAATAGTCTCAGTCAATAAATAGTCTCAACTGACAGTCTCAGTTGGATGCATCTATTGTCCTGGAGTAATTATCAACAACATCTACTTTCACATTTGAAAGTGTCGCAATTTGAGTGATAAATGATAGATCCTATCATCAGATGATGATGATGGTGGTGATGATGACAATTTGGGTCAGGAGGCTAGTCAAGGACCGGGAGGGATCCCTGCATTCGAGCTTAAGCTACGCAGCTTTGAGCCAACAACCAAGGCGTCTTCCCTCTTGGTACCATTCAGCTGTACCATGCATAAGCAAGGTGACACAGGTCATCACACGTAGCACAGATCAAATTGGAGACTACACATGCGATGTTCTGTTTGAAGGGGATCCTGTCCTCAAGGACCCTCTAGCCCTACCAGATAAGGATGGTGAGGAGTAAATAAGGTGGCCAAGAGTAGCCGTGAGCAGGACAGCGAGCAGAGCAGTGCGGCGAGTCCCCAGAGTGGGGAAGCTAGTGTGCTTGCTCGCACGGATGCAGAAAGACTCCTAAGAGTTCAGGGTGGGACTGGGTTATGGAAAACACTCTAAGGATAATTCCATGACTTTCTTCCTGATCTTGGTTTCTCCCAAGGACTTCCCTTTGTTTTCTCTTCAGCAAGGAGCCTTGCAGAAATATCATAGATGATGACAATGACAAGCATGTATGGGGTAAAGCCACTTAATAACCCCCAAGCAGCAGCTGTCGGTTGTGGAGCTAGAATTAAGCACTGCACAAGCCACCAGTCATTCCTTTACCTCAGCAATCAACAAGGCTAGTGCTGTTATCACCATGTAAAGATGGGGAAGCAGAGCTTGGGAGATGAAGCCATTCCTCCAAGGTCTCCCTACTGGAAGGGGTGGGATTGGGATTTGAACTGGCTCTCTCTAGCTCTAGGGACATCTAGAGTTCTGTGCCATGGCATAGTCAGAATGGGAAGGTTCCCTACAGTCTCCACTGCCATGGAATAAGCCAGAGAGTCAGGTATGAAAAGACCAGGAATGCCCCATGGAGGGAAGTCCAGCCTTCAAAGTACAGCCCACAGAGAGACACAGAATATGTGGAGTGTCAGCTTTGTGGGAGTGCCAATCTGAGTCTTGCCCATGTCCCCTCTGGGCAGTGGGTATCTACCTTAAGGATAATGGCAATACTCAACGTTACATGAGCACATATTATGTGCCAAGTTCTAGGTTTGATGCCCTGCTTGAGTTAATTCTTCAATGTTCACAGGAATCCCATGAGGTGGGAGTATCTGAAAATGTGTACAATCCCTCACCACCACTCCTGGCTAGCTCCATCTCATAGGCAGAAACCCAGTGCCCAAAGCTTCTTAAAGTTACAGCCCAGAAGTTCTAACCCAGGACAACAATTTTAACCCCTCTGAGTATGAAGTAGGACAAATTCCCACCCCAGGTCCAATGGGCCATGGGTCATGGCAGGTGTGATTTCTAAGCAAGTATGAACCTTTCTGGTCAGTTGGTTTCCTGGCACCATCTCAACTGTGTGTGTGTATGTGTGCGCGTGTGTGGGATGAACACTCAATTCTATCAAAGAAAATCATAAAATGTGAAAATTAACTTTTCTCTCCAGCAGAGAAGCATCAGGGATTACAAAGTACATCAATGGTACAATATGCAGGAAGGGGGTCAGGTTGCTGGCTTTGGCCCTGGAACATAGGAAGGAGCTATAAGAATAAAGAAATGCCCTGACAGGCATCCAAGAGAAGACTGTGTCAGAACCTCAGTGTGTTCCTAGGGTGAAAGGCAAGGCTCCAAATGCAGAGGTACAGGTGTGGGCCTCCAGTTGCTGGATCCTAGAGCAGGAGGCGGAGGCAAGGCAGGGCCAGGAAAGTCTGGGGAACAGAGATTGTCCAGGCAGGGGTTCAAGCACAAAGACCCAGTTACCCACTTGGCTGCATGGTGGGAACTTAACAGGAGAAAAGCAGGAGCCCAGTTGCTAGGACTGAGCTCCAGGAGAAGAGCAAGAGGAACCAGACACTGAATCCCATTTCCATATGAGGAGCTCCTCCAGTGTCCCCAGACTCAGGCCAGAAGAGCTAAGGGCTGCGCTGTAGATGCAGGTCATGGAGAGGTGTGGGGACAGAGCTGAGAGAAGAGAGACTTGGCAGGTCCCACAGGAGACCTCCAATATTGGCCTGGATGTTGTGCAGGTAAAACCCAGAAAACAGCAGGACTGGACACGACTGCTCATGCATTGATTTTCAGAGGGGCCCCCAGAGTGCCCAGCTTCCAGTATGCTTCTGACAGAACACTGTGTGAAATCTTTGGAAGTGGTTCCCTTGTTTGTACTTCCAACAAGAATTGGTTTCCCCAAAAGTAGGTCAGGAGCTCCTGGGAAACTTATGGATTCTGACTTTGATTTTTCCATCTTAAGGTTCAAAGAGCATGAATAAGTTCACTGGAAGAAAAAAAAACATTGACTTTTTTTTGCAATCCAAAACATGCTTGGCATGAAGTGAACTAAAAACTGTAGGAGTCGTGGAAACCCCACTTGTGGCCTAGCAAATACTTAACCACCGTTTGGCCCTACTCTGTGGTCATGGCTGGTCCCCCCTGGGGACAGGTGGGAAAGGTGCAGCCTTGGATACAGAGACTCTGACACCAGACGACCTAGCATGTTCTCGTGCTGCTGCCCCCTGCCCATTCCCACTTATTGAAACTGCCTTTTTGCATGAGTCACAATAACAATTTATTATTTCAGTGAACATCTGAAGCCTCCTGTATAATGGTCAGGTTTCTTTATCCCTCTTTGCTAGAAAGAAGAAATGAGGGGATTCCAGCAAGGGGGTAGGCATCACTTCACCCTTGGCTCGTGGAGTATGAGCCATATAAAGAACCCAGATCTTTAAGAACCAGAACCACATGTTGTTTATTCCGCATCCACAGTAGTATTTAGCTCAGGACCTTATCCAGAGTCAATTCTTAATGAGCAAGGAACAAAGCTTATGTCCTCAGAGTCTGGCAGAAAAGTATCTGCCTATTGGAGGATGGGGTTAGGAGTAAGGCACCAGGCAATGAATCCCACCTCTGCTTCTTGCCAACTTCAGTGGGCTTTTATAGTTTTGGCCTGACCAGCATCCCCTTCACCTTCTTCAGGCAACAGCATCCTGATTTTCCAGTGAGCTACCATTTCTTCTCCGTTTTCGGTTTAATTAATCTGATTTCAGTGGACATGACTACCCTAGGTTCCAGTGACCATGTGACCTAACCCAGAAAATCACAGAATTAAGTGAATGACTTATAAATGATTTCAATTTTTGGAGGCAAAGAACTCCTACATTAGAAAATGGTTTTAACCAAGTAAGTCCAGATGGCAATATTCATAATAAACTGCTTTCAATGGCCCTGGCCTCTCGTCTTGAAAATGTTAGATGATTATAGCAGTAGATACAGGTTACCGTGTCCTCAGACATCAGAGAACATTTATTCAAATGAATAAGTGGGAACAAACTAGATTCCATCTCATGTTGATAAAACTTCAATAGGAACAAACACCCCTTGATCTGATTGTTGGAGCCAGCTCAGCTACAGGGAGATGTGTTTCAGAGTCTGTGTAGGAATCAGGGTGGAATTTATAATGCATCTTGAAGATCTTATTCTTCAAACACATATATTAATGCAAAACAAAGAAAGCAGCCTTGTGCACAGCTTGGTCAACTTGCTGACTTTGGAATGAGGGTTTCAGAAAGTCTATGATTTTGTCACCTGTGATCTTCTCATTTCTGGCCAGGTCCTAAGGTTTTGGTTGGGGTGCTGCCAATAGTTCAGTTCAATTCCCTCCCAACTGGACATGGTCTCTGTTGGCTCCATGGTTGGGAAGTATCTGATCGATGACCATGAGGTGGTGTCATCATCTGCAATTGTCTATGGGACTTGCCAAGGTTGGCCACTCCTGGGTGGCGATTCCACTCCAGGGCCATCAGATTCTCAGTTAGGTCTGTTAAGAGTCACTTTTGGTCTAGGTCAAGTGGCATTTGATAGCTCCTCCACTAGGCTGAGTGAGGAGGTAATGGGATCATGTTCTGAAACAACCCCTGGTTTCAACAACAGCTTATGTAATACATTAGGCCAACCTAAGGATCACATGGGCTTTTCACATAACTGCTGAGAGAATGGTGGCCTGACTCTGGGCTGGGACCCAATGTCTTGACTGTGCAGTGTCAGACTGCGGGCACCTCAGGAGGGAGAGGGTCCCCAAAATGTCTGCCAGTGTGGAGCCTCCACAGAGAAGATTCCATCCAAAGGGGCTTCTGATGGCAGAAGACATAATAAAAGTCATCCCCACTCCTTGAAAATGTTTCAAAAATGAATATGGAAGCAGAATTAGTTTCCATCCTTCTCATCAGAGAACCAGAATATTCGCCAAACTTAGTTTCCAGGTAAAAAGTTGACAGCTTGGGACTCATTACTATTTATCGAAACCAAAAGATGACACAATTGGGGATTTGCTCCAGTACAGTTTTTTCTTCTTTTATCACTCCAGTACTTTTTTTTAATACTAATGTTAGTCATCTCTAAATTGAAAACAGGAGACGAGGGTCCCAAACTCACATTGCTTAATTACCAACAAAGCAAAGAACCAGAACTCACAGGAATTCTGACTTCTGGACCATCCGGATCCACCAGGGACACAGCCCCACCTCCTGAACATACTACATGTGCTCAGAAGAGATTTGAGGGGCTAGATGACGACAGGACTACCCCTTCCCAGGGAGAACAGTCTGAATGCTGCATGACTACGGCTATAGCTCCGGAGTTACATCCTCTCTCCACTCATCCAAAACATCCTTTCCAAAAGGAATTCCCTCTAGAAAGTCTTTTTAACAAGTCCAATGCTCAGCTCAGGAGACCCTACCAGAATTTACTAACTTGAAACTACAATTTTAGTCAAGGGAATCATTAAGAACTAACCAATTCCACTGTGTGTGCGCCCTTCATTATAATCTTGTTTTCCCCCACTTTGTTTTCAGAAGGTATTGATTTTTTTTTCTTTTTAAAGATTTTAATTAATTAATTAATTTATTTATTTATTTATATTAGAGAGAGAGAGAGCATGCACAGGGCATGGGAGGGGCAGCGGGAGAAGGACAGGGAGAGAGAAAGAGAATCTCAAGCCGACTCCATGCTAGCGTGGAGCCCAAAGCAGGCCTTGACCTCACAACCCTGCCATCATGACCTGAGCCGAAACCAAGAGTCAGATACTTGACTGAGCCACCCAGGCGCCCCTCAAAAGGTATTTAAAGCAGCTTCTACCATTAGTTCCTTTCTATCTGGTGCTCAAATTTACATGGTTCAAGCTTCCGCAGTGATTGGCACAAACTGCTTGTGAGAGCAGCAGGACAGTAGGCACCGTGTTTGCAGTCCAGGTGTGGGTGACCTGCTGGGGAACAGTAGAGAGAGACTTGGGTCACCACTCTCCCAGCAGAGGCCAGGAGTGTGGACACATGGTGGGCAAGCCGCTAGTGGGTCTCATGGCATCTGCTTGTTTCCATGCTTCTGGATTTACAGCACGTAGGTGCACACATCCCACCTTGCTTTCTCTGACTCTTTGTTCAGAACTGTGTGAGGGCCCCTGCCTGTCTTCCCCTTCCGAGGAGAGTGAATCCACTCCCCGGAATGCCTCTCCGCTTCACCGGGAGAGTGAAGAGGCATGTCACTCTGAAGGTGCTCGGACACTACCCCACACCAAGACCAACAGGGCAGTGACACATCCATCAGCACAGGAAACACGGAGCCTGGGAACTACAATCCCGTGAGGAGCTCCCAGAACTGTTTGAATTTTAATTTATTTTAAAGGCAGAAGAAAAAACGAGTACAACAATAATGAATATAGGGTAATGAAACCAGCCTGGATTATATTCACCTTTGTACAATGCGGTCATAAAATATAATTTTTAATATTTCTCTTATAGAGGAAGCAGCCCACAAAGGCAAAAGTGCCCAGGGCGTATGGAAGCCCTAAGTGGCCTAAAGATCTGAAATCTTCTTTTTTTTTTTTTTTTTAAGAATAAGATCTTTTTTTTTTTTTTTTAAGATTTTTTTTATTTATTCGACAGAGATAGAGACAGCCAGCGAGAGAGGGAACACAAGCAGGGGGAGTAGGAGAGGAAGAAGCAGGCTCATAGCAGAAGAGCCTGATGTGGGGCTCGATCCCATAACGCCGGGATCACGCCCTGAGCCGAAGGCAGACGCTTAACTGCTGTGCCACCCAGGCGCCCCGTAAAGATCTGAAATCTTCTGACTAAAGGAAATACTAGGAAACTGGAAAGCCAGAGCACAGAAATGCCTTTTTCCTTCCTTCTATTCAATCCTTTCTTTTTTCTTTCTTCCCTTTTTTCCTCTCTCCTTCCTTCCATGTGACCAAGAGGATAAAAAAAAATGTGTGCCTGAAATAGTGGCCAGACAGCCTGCTCTGTCAGGGAAGATGTTGAGAGGGAGACACACTACCCACATCCAATGACAAAGAAGCCTGTGGGACACAGTGGAAGACGCCTGGCCTCCAAGACCACGCCTTCCTCCAGGTCCTCGCCCTGGCTCCATCATGCCTCTGGTTATATCGTTGAGCAACTACTCTGTGCCAGGTGCAAGGATGAGAAGGACCTGCATCTGCCTTGTAGGCCCTCCCTGTGGAGAAGGGACACGGAACAAAGAGGCAATGATGAAGCAGTGTGATACACACAGTGAGTGATGCCGTGGTCAGGGGGGCCCAGCTAGAGAGGCAGGACTGTTTTCCAGAAAAGAGCCCCTGAAGCCCAGTGATGAAAGGTGTGGGAAGGCCAGAGTGTGAGAGCAACAAAATCAGGTTTGTATGTCGGAACACGCACTGTGAGGCCTGTGGAGAATCGATTGCAAGGAGACAAACCGGAAGCAGGAAGGCAATTAGGGAAATGGAAGTAAACTAGGAAGGAAGGATGTGGATCTGAATGAATTTGAAGGTGTCAGGATGTAGAGGAACCAAGCAAACGTGAGACAATGACGTGAGATCTCTGAACTCAGAGATGGGTGCAGTGGCTCAAACCCCCTGGGTCATCGGGAGGAGGTGGCATTTTGTGGGAAAGGCACAAAGAGGAGGCTGGGTGCTGGGTCTGGAGTGTGTTGATCTTGAGAAGCACTTAGACAGGCTTCAGTGGGCATGTGGAAACCTGGCAGACCGTCTAAGTCACAGAGGAGCAGTTTCCTCAAGTGAAGGAAGGCTCGGGTTTGGATGAGCCTACCTGTTCTGTGGTTGCCTAAGGCAACCAGAATGGATACTCCAAGCTCTAGGAACTGTTGGCTTTTTACTATGTCAAGAGGGAGTTGGTGCAAAATGCCTTCCCAGGCCCCTTGACAGAGTCTGTGACTCTGAGGACCATTGGGAAACAGCAATGGGCTGCTGCCCACAGGACGGCGGTCCCTCCATCTCCCCAGCTGTGCTTGGCCCTAGCACCTCAGGCCTCGGCCCCCACACCCACTGCCTGCTCTCTGCAGCCATCTGTTCCCAGGCTGAGAAGTACTGGGCTCTGAGCTCGGTAGCCACAGAAGCAATGGAGCATGAGGAGGGTGGGTGAGAAAAGGAGTCAGGGTGGGGTGAGGTGGGCGGTAACAAAGGGAGTGGATGGGAAGTCAAGGAGACTTGATTACTGGCTAACCTCATGTGACCTTGGGCAGGTCACTGCCCCTTTCCGAACCTCTGTCCTCAAACATTAGAGGTCAGATTGTTCTACTGATTTCCTCAGTGGCTTCTAGTGTTAGTATACTGCAAGTCCAGGAACTCACAGAGCCACAGAGCTGGGCCATGGGCGCTCACTGGCTCTCACACCTATATCTGCGTCCTCCTGTACAGGGCATGGTGATCAGAGCTTCCTGGCTGTGAGGGGAAAGGTCCCTCCCCTAACCCACCTCACACTTTTCCTTACCGGCTAGTCCAACAGAGGGAGCAATATCAACTGGTCTCAGCTTCAGCCAGACCCTCCCTTTGGCTGGTGGGGTGGCCCTGGCTCCTATCCCAGCACTCCTTCCCTGTAGAGCCCCCGCTGGCCCAGAGAGGCAGGTGGGCCCTGCAGCTCAGTGCCTCCTAAATGCCTGTAGAGTGGGCAAAACCCTCCCCTCTGCCACCCTTCCCAGCCCATCAAGTGTTTCTATCTTCCAGGAGCCTCTGTGAAGCTGAAGGGGGCATCCCCCAGACCCTTTGTCCAGAACTCATGAGCCTGTATTACTGTCCAAGCAAGACCAAAAGGCTTAGTGGTAGGAGCCTCAGCCTGGGTCCTCCTCCTTGGGGTGCAGTGGTGCCACACACAGGGGTGGGCCGCCCACCTTGTTCCAAATCCAGAGGTAACAAGGCTGAGAGTGCATAATGGCAGTCAGGAATAACAAAGTCCTCCCATGCCAGGGATGGGCACTGAGGTGTTGCCATGGTGAAGGGGAATCAGCAGACCAGCTGGTGCTGGAAAGAACTGTCAGCATTTAGACAGATGTGACACGAAGTCCGGTAGAGCGCATAGCACAGAGCTTTGTTCTGCTCCAACAGCATAAGGGAAGAAAGGCCCTTTGACGCTTGAATAGGTTTTACTGTGGCCTTGGCTCCAAGTTCAGTTCTAAGGACTCTGAGAGTCTGCTGCTTATTTGTGAACTTAGGATAGAGGATAAGAAACAAACAAAACCTAATGCTTGACAATCACCCTCTACTATCCCAAGCTCCAAGGAAGCAGAGAGGGAAAAGGCAGAGCCCCTCAAACCCAGGCATTTATTACCTGCTTGGGAGACAACGACATGGACATTTCAACGCCACGTGGGAGATGAAGACCTGAGCAGTACAGAGAGGTACGATGAGTCCCGGGCCCTCCTGGTGTCCACACTTGTGGTTTAGTTCTCACCACCTGCTCTGTGCAGGGACACGGTTGGGCTGTTACCTCCCCAAGCCTCCCAGCAGGTTCTGATTGGTAGGGGCCAGACGGCACACCAGCTGACCAACCTACCGAGAATAATCCCCTTCTGGGATTGGCTTATCATTTTCACTTTCCATTAGGGGAGACGGAAGCTTGGAGAAATCAGGCAACCCATACAGTTAAGGGGCAGAACCCACATTCACAAGCTGGTTCATCAGATTCCTAAACCTATGAGGGATGAGAGAGAAGAGACTGGCCTACAAAAGTTGGGCTCTGAGCAGGCAGAATTTAGTAGACAAATGGAAGAGGAATATTCCAAGCAAAGGGAACAGAGCAAAAAAAAGATTTAAAGGATTAAATTCAACATGAGAAACGTTTTGCCATTTGTTTGAGTCGAGTAATTTATGCTCTAGACTTGCTTCTGCTTAACTCCATGGAATGCTTAATCTTTCTGAAATTTAATTCCCTCTCTTGCAAAATGGGGTCTACTTACAGAGTCATAGGGATGCTGTGTTAAATGTGGTGTCAGCCATCAAGGTGCTTTCAGATGGTTAAGGCGCTAAGTAAGTGTAGGACACTGTCGTTAAATAGATTAAGTGTACAGGTGCTACCAAATCAAGCTCCATCTGTGAAAAAAGACACAGGTTATCGAGAACTGCCAGGAAAGGATGTGAGAAGAAGCCTCTCGTGATGCTGCTCTCTGCTCCCATCCCTGCTCCTGCCTTACCCCCAGCTTCTCTGAAGCTCTCCACTGCCCCCTTCTTCCACAGGGTGAGTGGCTATAAGAGGAAAACATCCCACGGAGGGGGCAGACACAGTTTCCTGGCGGAGCGCAGCCTTACCGGCCCTCCCCCACATGACAGCTCCACCTGGGGTCTGGGCTGTGAGTGCAGAAAATACACTTCAGAACTGGTCCAGGGAGACACGTGGTGTCTGGGTGATCTGAAGACTCGGTAATCCTGAGGCCCTCCGAGCCACTGCCCAATGTCCCCGCTCCCCATGGCCATGTCCAAATCCCCTGACCGTGGACCCCGAGGCTTCTCAAACTCTGCTGCTCCAGCTGCCTTGGCCTCCACAAGGAAAAGGCTTTTTTATTTCTATTTCTCTCTGTGTGTTTACTAAATTTCACCTCATTTCTGTAAAACTATTCAAAAAATAGGGGGAAAAATAGAAAGTTGCAATTACCCCACAGCCCACTACCTAAAAATAACTTTAAAATTTTGTGTGCATGTGAATGCTATTCCAGAGGTTCCCCAAACCTATATGTAGAAGAACAGATTTCTGGAAATAATTATGTAAAATGGCATTTTAATACACAGCTTTTTTTAAAAAGCAAAAGCATTAAATTCAGTTTTCATTGAATTTATCATGAAAAAAGGAAAAGGACTAGCAAATTTCAGATGAATTTTTCTTTTGTTCTAGGCAGATAACTTTGTATTCTATTATTACAAAATATTACAAACATATGGAAAAGCAGAGTCAACAATAAAATCACCTTACTGTCCACTCAACAAATCTGGGCATGCGCCTGGGTT
Source organism: Ursus arctos (assembly GCF_023065955.2). Lineage (NCBI taxonomy): Eukaryota > Metazoa > Chordata > Mammalia > Carnivora > Ursidae > Ursus > Ursus arctos. Next base: position 9,018,644 of record NW_026623100.1, read on the forward strand.
GAGAAGTTTTTCTTCTTTCTTTTTTTCAATAAAAATGTTAATATAGAAAGAATTAATAGAACTATGTGTGTAGTCCTGACTTCCCAACTAGTCAAGTTCTGTTCCTGGATGCTGTACAATGGGCTCTCAACACCTACCCTCCCGCCCCACACCTCCAGAGTCCAATCAGTGCTTAAGTCAGACACCAGGCCCAGCAAGCATTTTACATTCATTGTCTCATATGCTCATCCTTATCTAGAAAGTCTGCCCTGTTATTGCCTCTGCTCTGGGGAAATGAGGGCTTGGAGAGCAAAGCAACCAGTTCAGGTGTAAATGGCAGAGCTGGGATACAAATTCAGGTCTGTCAGACATCAGAGGCTGGGTGCTGGAGCTCATTTCTAAAAGAATTTTGGGCTTTATGCAAGCTGTCCAGGTACTTAAGCTGACAAGGAACAAAATCTCTGGATGAAAGAAGATCTCGAGGGCAGCTGGTGATGTCAGAGCTCCACTACCCCAAGCAAAGTGAGAGGAAATTTCTGTCCAGAACATCATCTCCCTGAGTTTCCTGCAAGAAAAGTTTGTTTGGGCATCCTCTCCTCTCCCCACCGTGGAAGGGAGACTGAGTAGAGCATCGTTCAAAAGATGGTAGAACCTGAGCATGGCTGGGCCACCCTTGCTGATGTTTCCAGAATTCTGGTGAATTTCAGCTATTAGCTACAAATGAGGGTATTTTTATTTTATTTTTTTTTTTAAGATTTTATTTATTTATTTGACAGAGATAGAGACAGCCAGCGAGAGAGGGAACACAAGCAGAGGGAGTGGGAGAGGAAGAAGCAGGCTCATAGCAGAGGAGCCTGATGTGGGGCTCGATCCCGTAACGCCGGGATCACGCCCTGAGCCGAAGGCAGGCGCTTAACCGCTGTGCCACACAGGCGCCCCCAAATGAGGGTATTTTTAAAAGTGGGACATTCAAAATGATCCCTTTGGAAGATCATTTTGCAGTAATGACTGAGGTTTAAAACCAACAGTAAGTATGTATTTCTTGAGAGCCTGGAGCTCAAAGCCAGCCTGATGGTGCCAGCCACCAGCTCCAAGGGCAGAGAGGCAGTGAGATGAGCCGATCTGATACCATGTACAGTGGGGCCACTGAACCTGCCACCTCCAGCTACAGTCTCCCTCCCTCAGTCCTCAGGCACCAAAGGACCCATGTGCAAATTGTATTAGTCAGGGTGCAAACAGGAGACAGAAATCACATCAGTAATTTGAACAGGAAAAGTGTAACATAGAAGTGTATTAACTAGTAACAAGAGATTCACTACTGAGAAGGGTTAAAAGAACTCTAAAGAATTCTGTCGGGCTAAGGGCGAGCTCCAAGAAAGGAGCCAACTTGGCTGGAACTCAGACCTCAAGGAGAGGGTGCTCATGGGGTTTTCAGGGCCACTTCTGGTACATAGCCTGGGCCAAGGCTGGTGAACAGGAAGCCTCTCCAGGGTGTCAGCAAGTCTTGGTGGAAGGTAAGAGCCCCTGAGTGTCACACACACCACTGGCAACCATGCCACAGAAGCCAGAAAGAAAGCACCCACAACCAAGCAAGAGTAGAAGCCTTTTCCTTCTACCATGTCTCTCCAGAACCGTCTACTGACAAATCTAACAACAACAACAAAATGTTTACAGGGTCCAGATCCAGCATCACAAAGCAGGGCAGAGAAGCATGGATTTGGAGTTGGGAAGCAATAAATGGGTACCTAGCTGCAGCACTGTTTGCAACAGCCCCAAACTGGAAATAACCTACATGCTCATCTATTAAAAAAAAAGGGGGGTAAGTAAGCAAAATGTGGTAGACATAAAAAAGGAATAGGACATTGCAGTAAAATGAGTGAATTCTAGCCACACACAATTACATGGCCAAATCTCAGAAACATAAAGTTGAGTGGGAAAAGAAGTTGCAATAGACAAAATACTTATAAAACTTAAAAACCAGTAAAATGACATGATATATTATTTCGTGATACATATAGACATAGAGAAGCTATTTTTAAATGAGCAAAATAATGAAAAAAAGATATCTAGGAGAGTGGTCACCTCTGGGAGTGAAATGGATATAGGACGGGGAGAAGCACATGGTAGTTCCCAATATATTGGTAATATTCTAGTTCTTATACTGATGGCAAGTTCATGAGCATTCATTTGATTACTATGCCTCATTATTTACATGAATGTAATAGTTGTTATATATGTACCTCTGTACATGTCAGATATTGCTTCATAAAATACAAGGAATCAAATTGTAGGAGGTGGGTTGGGAGTTACCTGGTCTCACCACAGCTCCTGTTCAAAGGTCTGCATATCTTAATTGACACAGCTCCATATGAGCCAGCATGTGCCAGGCTGTGGGCAAAACAAACGCAAACCTTGCAGAAACATAAGCCAAGTGCCCAGGACAAAGGAAACTATGGTCCTCCATCACTCTGTGAGGATCAGATTACATCGGGCTATCTGTCCCCACTCCTGAGGGACCTTCCAGGGACACAAGCCATCTGGAGCACTTTCCAGTAATAGACCAATGGCTTTCTTACACCATGAAGACCAGATTTAGCCTGGGCAGTTCATAACCTGAGCAATGCTAGGAGAAGGTGGAAGGTACTGTACAACTGAAAATAACAAGGGTTGGTGAGGATGTGAAGAAAACGTAATCCTTGTTTCTTATTGGTAGGAATGTAAAATGGTGCAGCCATCGTGGAAAATAGTACAGCATTTCCTCAAAAAATTAAACATATAATTATGATATAATCCAGCACAGCCGGGTGCATAGCCAAGAGAATTGAAAACAGAGACTCAAACAGATACCAGTACACCAATATTCATAATAGCATTATTCCCAGTAGCCAAAAGTGAAGGAAACCCAAGTATCTATTGACAAATGAATGGATAAAGAAAATGTGGTCTATGCATACGATGAAATATTATTCAGTCTTAACAAGTAAGGAAATTCTGACCCGTGCTACAATATGGCAGAAACTTGAGGACATTATGCTAGGTGAATAGGCCAAGCACAAAAGAACAAACACTGTATGATTCCACTTACCTGAGGTACTAGAATAGTCAAATGCATAGAGATGCAAAGCAGAATGGTGGTTGCCAGGGGCTAGGTGGAGGAGGTAAGGGGGGTAGTGTTTAACAGACATAGAGTTCCAATTCGGGAAGACAAAAAAAAGTTCTGGAGATGGATGGTGGTGATGATTGCACAACAATGTGAACACACTTAATTCCACAGAACTGTACACTTAAAAAATAGTAAATTTTATGTTATGTATATCTTATCACAATTTTAAAAGAAGAACCATGTGTACTGACTAGAACAGGCTGTCTTGGCAAGTTCCCTGTTACCAAGAAGGTCCGCACAGAGCCTGGGCAATGATCTTGTTGGGAATAGTCTAGCTTGGGAGCTGTCATGGGTTCTGGCAGGAACCCAGTGTGGAGTTCGGTTGCAGGGAATGGAATAAAAGCAGGCTCCCTCCATTGCAAAGGGCTCAGCCTCCATCTAGGAAAGGTAGATGCTGTTTGCCAGCAGACCGAGCGATACCCTGCCACAGACACCCAGGGCACCTGGGGAGGAACTGCCTCAGGAGGCCTGAGATCCACCTAGAGGAAAGTGGGATGATCTGGAGACTGCCTTCTCCCATTGACACAGGCCTTCAGGAGTGAACGTAACTTCTTTGGGGTTCAGGCCCAAGCCCCAGGGCCTCACTGTTACCAAGCACCCCCCATTTGCATCCATCACGGTGTCGCTCTCTGGCAGGACCAGGCCCTGGGGTAAGTCCCACTGCAGGTTTCCTGGTATTGGTCCCTGACCAGCATTCTGGCCTAGCCCAGTACTAACCACACAACTCTCTGACCTGGCCGACTTTCACTGTTTGCTAATAGTGATCAGGGCCCAATGAGGGGAACTTCAATGTAGTCTTATTGATAGTGTGAAAACTTAGAAATCTAAACTCTGAACTGCAACATACATCCAGACAGTAAAAGAAATTAACACCAAACCTTTGCCAGAACTTCCTGACAAGTTTAAAAGTTCAGTCCTCAACAGAAGTAAAACCTGGACCAGCTTTCAGGTCACCTTTCTGGCCTAAATTCCCCAAGAGAAAGTGTTTTTAAAATAATGAATTGAACTTCTTACCTGTCCTTATCCTTCAAGACTCATTTTCAAAGCCACCTCTCTCAGAAGCCACTCACATTACTCAGGCATAATCAGGTGTCTGTCCTGTGGGTCTTCACAGGGTTTTTGCCCTTGTCTCAGCATCTACTGTGGTTTTCTTGCCAATCAGGCCCAGGATCTCAGTGAGGGCATGATTTCCAGTACCCAGCACAGTGCCTGGCATGCAGTAGACACTCAACACATGATTGCTGAAAAAGTGAATGCATGCATAAAAATGAATACAGTAAAAGGATAATTTTTAGCTATGAGCCCATATTTTGCTTGACTCATTACGACACCTAGTGGTGACTAGTCTCCATTGCAGACCCAACAGAATGAGCAAAATTACCTAAGTGCATTTCCTTTTGTTCCAGGAAAGGCCTTCTGAGTGCCAGCTAGGTGCCAGGGACCATGTGCGTGCTGGACACTTAGAGGAGCTGGTCAGTACCTATTCTCGAGGGATTTTAGGCCAGAGGCACCAAGTGCTGCTCACCACTGCAAAGTCAGTATTGACATTAACGTTACACCATCGTAGAGACAGCTGCAGCCCCAACGGCCAGGGACTCAGTGTGGAGAAAAGCAGCTTCTGAGGGAAGTGGAAACCCTATTACCTGAGCTACCTCATAACATCATCCTGTATACCATTCCCTTTCAAGCTAATTTGGGTTCCAAATTTCAGGGTATTGTCCCAAAATTATTTCTGGCTTCAGCCAACATTCCTGGAAAGTTAGTACCTAAAGCCACCCTGGCTTCCCTTATGCCTCCTGTGTGGAGAAAGGATGCTGGGGAAGGAGACTGAGAAAGAGAACCCTGTCCTGCTTTTTAGTCTCTGCTTTCTTCAGCCCTTTTTTCCCTCTACTTCTCCAACCAAGCTTTAAAAAATAAATCCCAACTGGATAACCATTTGGGAAGCAAAAATAGAGTGGGGCTTCTTACACTAAAATATGTATTTATAATATAATGTAATATAATACAATATAATATGTATGTGTATATATATGTGTATATATATATAATATATATATATTATATAAACTTGATATCATTTGTCTTTCAATTATGTGAAGGAATATTTTTAGCTACAGACCAAAGTAATACTTGGCTCATTATAACACCTAGTGTCATCATTAAATAAATAAACTATGGTACGTTGATCCTATGGAATACCAGTTAGCCATCAGACATCAAGATGTAACTCTGTCTTATTAAAATATGTCCAGAAGATACTTCTAAGCTTTAACAACAGCAATCAAAATGTTAGAACTACCTCCAAATTCACAAAAACACTGTGACTTGAAAGGATGTTCATCAAAATGTGAATAGTACTTTATCCATGTATATTTAGAATAGTTTACTGTCTTTGTATATTTTTAATATTTCTATATGGCAAGAATGCACTGTTTTAAAATCAGAGAAAAACAACAACGAAGCCCTGCCTTTCAAATATGTCCAATCCAGCTACTACATACACTTGGCTGCTGAGGCAGGAGATAGATATATAGAAACACCTAACTATATAGGTTGATAGATACATGAAACATAGATATACAGAAGCACTGCCTTGTGAGCACAATGGAAAAGCTACATTCTGAGATTCAAGGTGAACTATATGGTTCTTATTTTCCTTTGGAGTGACATAGTTCTTTCTAATACCCCTAACAAGGCTAACGGACAGTAAGAACAATCCGTAACAATATACACCATAAAAATTCAAAACATAAAAGCAGTTATCAGCGGGGGCCTTGGGTTTTCCACGTCCCAGGCTCTGGTGGAGCTTCTCTGCCTAGAATAGACTCTTCCCAAGGCTCACATTTACAGTAAATGTAATTACACTTTAATGGCATTCATCTCATTCTGTCACTTTTTCCATAGCTCCTATTTTTAACCAGCACAATGGGAACATTTGTCCTCTGATTCACTGACGAATTTTCAGGCCAGGAGTTTGGCTTTTAAAATGACAGTACCCTTAATCCTATCGCTGATTTTTTTAAATGAAATAACAGCCTGTAATTAAAACAATGGAGCGCAGGCAACCTCAGTGAGATAAGAATAGCAACTCAGCACCAAATTCAGGTAGTGGGCTGTAGCAGCCACTGTGCTAGGAGGCAGTAAATGGAGAACAAGATTCTGGTCCTGGCTTTGTGGTCTTGCAAGTCACTTGAAAGTCCTGCACCACAATCCCTATGGAAAGGGGCACTGATTTGTAGATTCCATTCAGCGACGCCCACCTAGTGGGAGGGATGAAAGTCAATCCAGGGCTTTTGCTCTTCTGGAAGAATCCCAGGTGACAGTTCTGCCCACTTGAGCAATGCACTGGGGACTACCAAAGCTAATGGGGCTGTTGAAGCTCTCCTGTCCCATTATTTACCATAAAGAGGTAGAGTCTGTGTCACCTCCCCTTAATTCTGAGCTGGCAAGCGACAGCTTCAACCAGTACGATGTAATGGGAGTGACTCCCTGTGATGTTCAAGGCTAGATCACAAAAGGCTACATGGCTTCTTTCTAGCTGTCCTCACTCGCTCTTCGGACACTCCCTCCCAGAACCCAGCTATCAGGATGTACAACACCAGGCTATGACCAAGACATGAGTAGGTGTTCCAGCTGAGCCCAACCTTCGAGCTACCCCCACCTGGCCCCAGACATGTGAGTGAAGAAGCTCCAGCCACCGGAGTTGCTCCCAGCATCTTAAGTCTTCCTCACCGACCAACATTGTGCAAGCCGTGACCACCACCATGGTCTTGATCCACGGAATTTGTGAGAACAAAAGGGCAGTTGTTTAGGTCATTAGATTTGTGGTGGGTTGGTGGAAAGTAGTAGCAATTGGAACTCCATATCTGATGTATGAGTTCATGTAATAAACACTTAGCTAGTGCTTACTTTGTGTGAGGCCCTTAGGAGCAAGATACAAATATTCATTTGTATTATAATATTAACCTTCATAACAGCCCTGTGAAGCCTATACTATTATTCCATATATTTTACAGTTAAGGAAACTGGAGCTCAGAAAAGTTAAGTAACTTTCCCAAGGTTGCACAGCTACCAAGAAGCCTCCAAACTGAGGTGATCTAGCTCAGAATGCATATTCTTAAGCCACTTAGTAGGTACTTAGGTTCTTCCCAAATCTTTGGAGACAAAACTTTATGCATCAGCTCTACCTACACTATAGGCCCCAGCATCCACTCAGCATCCTTTCTTGCTACCTTTCCTTGCTAAGATACGATCAGACGCTCCAGGGAAGCCCACCTATTTTGCACACCTCGAGAAAACACTAATAGAAAGATACTTTGTCCTGAGTTCATTATGCACCTTTCAGACCGGCCTCATGGTGACTCCTGGTCCTGACCTGATTTTTCGCAGGCCCCAGGCAGGGGCTAATTTACATTGCTGCAGCCACGCACACAGCCAGTGATTGCTTCTCGGAGCTGCAAGCCCTTGCTTAGCAGTCATTTTATTTGGGTACACGTTGAGTTCCTCAAGTTCTTGTGTGCTTACTCAGCAGGCCTGCTGTCTCCAAAAGAGGACGCTGCATGACAGTGGCCTTCAAGAGCCCTTTGGAGCTCTTAGGCATCGGATTTCTTTGCTTCTGTAAACATTTATATACACCCGCTAGCAGATCCTGATCAATAAAGGCTAATGCTTTGTGGTCTTTTAGCAGACACTCTCTTTCCTAAACTCTACTCCTGCCATTTAAAAGTGTTTCCTAAAACGATGGGGTCAAACTGATCGTGTTGCCAGTAGCTTATGCAAAAATGCTGTGCAGATGTCTCCTCTACTCTAGGTATCAATCAAAAATGATCCCTTTGGTTGATCCTTTCCAAACAAATAAAAGCCCTGGATAAAAAGGGCATAAGTAGCTTCCCTTACCCACGTACTGTTCTATTTGCGAACTTAAAAGTAGTTGCTGACCAACTTCACAGGCCCTTCCCTCCTCTACCCTCCCTCCCCTTCCACCTCTCTCCTTTTCCATCTTTCCTTCCCTCCTTCCCTCTCTCCCTCTTTAGCCTCTCTCCCTTTCTTTTTTCTTTCCTTAAACGATGTGTCTACTGGGTTTGGGGTAAGAACTCTGGGAGGTCACAGCTACCAGTGGACACTGGGAGAAGGCGGGAATTGTGCCTATTTGACATAAGCCACATGCTACAAACTCGTGAGAGATCCTGTACAATTTAGAATTCATTTTGAAGAGTGCCCACCCCTACCCTTCCACTATTCACTGACAAGCATACAAACATATATCCACTGACACTCAAAGTTCATTCTCCCAAGACCTCTCACTGCCAGGAATATCAGCAGCAGGACCTGCTGTGGCAAAGCTGGGAGAGATAAAACAAGAAGCCTGGGAGGGAGTTCTCACGTTCAGGGAGCTTTCATTCTGCTTCATGTCCTGCTCCTGTTTGATTCTATTTCTCTTTCATACTCATTCTAACACAATGAAAAATGGGAAATGTGCCTTGAGCCCCAGCGATCATCCTACTCTCTGAATGTGATCATGAGCTGCTACAAGCTATACGTTATTCTAAAAGAATTCACATTTCAGAATCCCCAAAGAGAAGAGGAAAGGCCCAAATGCTACATAGCCAGTACTATGGCCTGATGTGGCTCAGATCCCCTCTCTTTCCATGTTAAAGCCATTCCTGTAGTTTAGAGGGTACATCCATTCAGAGGACTGATGAATAGTCTGAGATATCCCCATCAACCAATTTGGAGTGGAGACATTAGATAGAGAAAATCAATGCAAAAACACAGCATTAATCCACATGGAGGAGAGCTGTCTTGGAAAGTGATACATATCACACCATGAAAATATAAACTCCTCCAATGCTTTATACTCAGACTTACTTGTTAGGACCCCAAGAAAATAAAGGATAACCCAGAGAGAGAGAGAGAGAGATGGGTATTTCTTAACACAGTAAGAAAATGTAAAAGAGCACAGAAAAAAAAAGTAGATTATACAAGGAGGATTGTATAACAGTGGAAATGTAAAAGGGAAGAAAGTGCCCCAAAGTTGCCCAAATAAGTGATTTCAGACTCTTCCCAAATTGTACAAACTTTACCTTAAGAGTTTCTGGGACATTTATAATTGCAAGTATTAGGACCCAACAATCAATCTCAAATGAGTGAATTTATCAGGATGCCAAAGCATTGAGGAACGCTTTAAAAAAAAAAAAATAGGATGCTGGAGAGGATTACCATGATGATGTCAATGATGACTACTATTACTGCTACATCAACAACAATAAAACATCAGCAAACTGTTCTAAGTACTTTATAAATCCTAGCTCATTTAGTCCTCACGGTAACCATATTATTTGGATGCTTGTTACACATGAGAAAATCCAAGACATGGTGACAAGCCACCAGCTCTGCTGCAGGTGATAATAAAGAAAAAGCTGTCTGCTCCATGAAGATTGGACCTGTGGGGTAATTTGGAGTCACTGCACATTTCAAGGTACAGTACTCATCCTGACAGAGTCAAGAATATCCTTTGTTGAGTTGACTCAGGGGTAATCAAATCTCAAGGATGGATCTGAATCAACCAACATGATTTCAGATTTAATTACAAACCGGAATACCAATTTATTAACTTAGAGATTCCTAAACTTCCATTGGTTCATGGCTCACTAATTTTTTCACTGTGCCCCTAAGAAAAAAAGGAAATATCTAACCATTTCTTTTATTAAGTAGTTAGTGCCAAACAAATAAGCAATGATGTTCTAAAAACTTTTAGCTATGTGGAAAAACATGAACATTGAATAAAAAATAATATACTTACTTCATTTTTTATTAATGTGATGTGACTGCCTGTTGGCTCTGCACCTTGCCCAACCTTGAAATCTGATCAGACGCTGTCACCCTCATTCCCTGCTCCTTGTTGATTTTTGAGCTGTACCTGTTTTTATCGCACCAACTGCCAAAAACCCTGCTTTGGAAAGATATGACATCATCAAAAGGAATGCAGGACAAGCTAATGCTTAATGTGAACTATTTGAGCTAGTATTTCCTGCAGTGTTTGACAAATGGCAGCATTGCGGTGCTTCCCTTGAAAACAGAACATCCCACTCCTGTGCACTTGCTGTGGGAAACTGGAAAACCTCAGTGTGGTTTGGGAACTGCATCAATTTACACTACGGAAAATAACTGCCAAGTGTACTGTACTTCTCACATTTTCTTCCCAGTAGCTTTGGGAAACCAAAGCAGAATCAGAAAGCCTTTGGACCCCGAGTCAGTACTTTGGAGACAACCTGAGGCTGACTGATCTACACTTTGGTTGGGTTGACTGCAATTACAGCAGAGGTCGGTACAGTATAGCTTGCGTTAGTGTGTGTCTGTGTGTGTTTACTATACTATTTCACTGGGATATCTCAAATCCCAGGATAAAACAAAAAGCTGCAAGTTATTTATTCTTTTCTATAACATTTACTAAAAGGCAAAGGGTTGATTTGTTAACTATTACTAACTACAGCTTTTTATGAAATATGTATGTATTTTTTACAGATTTTATTTATTTATTTATTTAAGAGAGCATGAGCAGGGGGAGGGGCAGAGGGAGAGGGACAAGCAGACTCCATGCTGAGCACGGAACTGGACGGGGGACTCGATCCCATGACACTGGGATCATGACCTGAGCCAAAATCAAGAGTACAGACATTTAACTGACTAAACCACCCAGGCACTCCATGAAATATATGTATTTTTAAATGTTTCTTTAAAAATTTTTCATCACCATCTAAGAGAGAGATACTTTAAAAAGCAGTATTGGATTTTAATTGAAAAAAAAAAACTGTATTCACTTTAATCAGTATGTAAGGAAGAGTAGCAGCATTTTTCCTATTAGGAAATTTGTATTTTCAGTATTTTAAATGTCAATAAACAAAAATGAGTTAATGATTTACTCTCAAACCTAAAAGCTAGAATGGTCAAGTTAAAATAAGCCACTGTGAGATATAACAACCTCACTTCACCAATGCTAAGCGCAGGTTCCCCCTCATTTGTAACATCCCTGAGGTCAGGGTGCATCTTGCAGTCGCTGTTGGCCAGGAGAGCGGCCGCAGTGATCACGCTGTCATCGCTCGCCACCTTCTGGCTGGATCAAGAAGTGCCGCTCGAACCTAGCAGAACATGGTGTCAGAGCTGGACTCAGGCCATTTTAGGAATGCCTTATTCAATGTGTTTTGCTTCTATTTCCCTTTTTATCTGTGCACAAGAGTGGTATGTGACAAGAATCTATATCTGAATGTCTAAGAAAGCTCTTTCAAATATATACAATAGGACTAAGTTCCATGCATGCTCAGACTCATCCTGTACCACCAGCATCCCAGCTAAAAGGCACACCACCGTGTCTGTCTGCCCAGGCTTGCCTCCCAGGCACACACACTTGCCCAGTCCTCACACATGCACAGACCAGAAGTGCACGGGAATAACTCCTCTTGAAGCAGGCTTCAAGGGGTGGGAAGGATTGGGAAATAAATAACTCAGGCTCCTATCAGTAGGTAGACAACTGAGGGCTTCTTCGAGGTCCTAAAGGGATTAAGTTCCTACTGTCTACCTGCATCATGGACCTGATTCTCAGCCTTATACTGGGTTTTCCCGGTCCCTGCCTCTCTCTCACCTTCCTGCCTCCTGAACCCTGGAACTCCTCTCAAATTCTTCACTCAAATCCTTGGCTCAGGCTCTGCATTTGGGCAGATCCAAACTAAGACCTGTGCCTTTTATTACAGACAATCAAGAAATGAACACTACCTTCCTTACAATAGTTTCAATTTCCATTTTGCTGTGATTCATGAGCCACCATATTTTTTTTAAAAAACTTTATTTTGGAGGCATAGTTTTAGATTTACAGAGAAATTAAGAATAAAGTACAGATTTCCCATATAACCCATACCCAGTTTCTCCATTACATATTACATTAGTATGGTACATTTGTTATAATGACCAAATCAACACTGATAATCATTCATAATCATTCATAAAGTACATATTTTATTCAGAATTCTTTTGTTTTTAGCTACTATTCCATTTCTATTCTAGGATCCCATCCAGGACACCACATTACATCTAGTAGTCCTGTCTTCTTAGGTATCTCTTAGCTGCCACACTTTTTCAGATTTTTGTTTTTAATGACCTTGATAGTTTTGAGGAGTTCTGATCAGCTATTTTGTAGAATGTTCCTCAGTTGGGATTTGTCAGATGTTTGTAAAGAAGATCAAAGAAGTAAAGTAGCATTTTCGTATCATATCCAGGGTCCATAATAAGAAATGACATCACTGTTGACTTTGACCTTGATCACTGCCTGAGACAGTGTTTGTCTCTGTAAGGTTGCTCTTCTTACCCAGCTGTCCATATTATAAACTTTGGAAGGAAATCATTACGTGAACCCATGCTTAAGAGTGGAATATCTTAAGTCCAGAGTAACTACATAAATGATTTAGGATTCTGCATGAGAGATGGACTCTTCTCCCCCACGTATCTATTCAATCATTTATCAGTATGGACTCATGGATTACTTTATACTTTGGGTTATAATCCAATATTTGCTCTGTTGCTCAAAGGGTTCCAGCTTTAGCCATCAGATCTTTTAATTGGCTCTTTCATCCTTTTGACATATTCCTATCATTGTGGCGTTTGCTTTTTTAAGATTTTTTATTTATTCATTAGAGAGAGAGCGGGAGCGAGAGCATGAGCAGGGGTGAGGGTCAGAGGGAGAGGGAGAGGAAGCAGCAGACTCCCACTGAGTAGGGAGTCCAACTCAGGGCTTGATCCCAGGACACTGGGATCAGGATCTGAGCCAAAGGCAGATGCTTAACCGACTGAGCCACCCAGGTGCCCCCATTTTGTTTTTGTGTTTAACATTTCTTTAATTTCTGGTGCTACAAGATGCTCTAGGCTAATCTTATATATTTTCTGCTCCAGTTTTAGAATCAGCCATTTGTCTAAAGAGCCCTACTTGCTTTTTGGATAATGGTATTAGAAACCAGTATCTGAGGATCAGGTGTGGTCCTTGCTCCTGGGGTGTCATTGCTTTTAGCCCCCTTCAGCTGATGGAACAATGAAAAAAATGTGTTTACTAGCCTGTATATGTTCACTACTTAAATATATAATCATCTGTATCTATATTAAACTAAACAGGAGTTTATCCTGATGTCTCCAACTCTAATCCATTAACCCATGGATCATTTTTAACCTCCTCTCCTTGCTGTCTATAACCTCACACTCTACAGTGAAACCTGGCTCTCACCATCTGCTATCCATGTACTTAATAGTTCAATTCTAGTATATATTCTAGCAGTATCAGAATTGTTAACCCACACTGCTGTGAGAAATAACTATCAACTAGAATACTGTGCCTATGCAGAGATACTTTTGCCTTTCTAACGACTCATTTCCAAGGTTAGGTCAGAACCCTTCCCCAAAACCCTTTCCATTAGATGGATTCACACATTTGTAATAGTTAGATTGCTTTGTCACATCCTGCATTCCACCCAGGGATCTCCTCTCTAAATGAGTATTTTTAAATATGCATACATTAAGACTCGCTCTTTGTGCTATAAAGTTTTATGGGCTTTGGCTCATGCATATTGTCCTATCTCCACCATTATTATGTCGTCCAGAATAGTTTCACTGTCCTAAAAATTCCATGTGCTTTATCTATTCAACCCTTCCACCCTCCCCCAATCCTCTGATCTTTTTAGCTTCTCCATAGTTCTGTCTTCTCCAGAATGCCATATAATGGGAATAATAGAGTATTTAGGTTTTTCAGACTGGCTTATTTCACTTAGCATCCATGTTTTTTGTGGCTTGATGGCTCATTTCTTTTTACTGTCATACACATCCTTTCTGTCAATGTACCACAATTTGTTTATCTATTGATAGACATGTCTATTGATAGACATTTTGGTTGTTTTGGTGATTTTAAGTAAAGCTGCTAGCAACATCTGTGTGCAGGTGTTTGCGTGGATATGTTTCACATCAGTTGGTTAAATAGCTACAGGCATGACTTCTGGATCATATGGTAAGACTAGTAGGAGTATTATCCATTTACATTTATTGTAATTACTGTGTTACATTTATTTCCAGCATTTTGGACTTTCTACGGTTCTGCCCTTTTTATTTTTTCTTTTGGTCTTCTTTTAAATTTACTGAGGTCCCTCTCCACCCACACCCCCACTACTTTAAAAGTTATGTACTCATTTTCTTTTACTGTTACTTTGAAATTTTTTACATGGATATCTTTGCCAACCTCCTGAATGCTTAAGGGTCTAAGAACATTTGAACTCCAACGAAGCCTTCATCTTGTACCCTATTTTGTCCTATTTTTTAGTTCCATCTTGCTCTCAATATCACAAATAAGGCATTATTTGTATTCTTTTAAGTCAATGTTCGTTCAGATTTATCCACATTTTTTTGGTCACCACCTTTCATTGAACCTCAGACCTTTCATCAGATGGTTGTCCTTCTGCATTGTTTGTTTTTTGTTGTTGTTGTTGTTTTTGTTTTTAAGTGAGAGTGCAGGGGTAGGGAGGGGAACAGGAAGAGAAAGAATCTCAAGGAGAATCCATGCTGAGTGTGAAGCCCAACATGGGGCTCAATTCCACAATCTTGAGATTGTGACCTGAGTGACTAAGCCATCCAGGTGTCCCCGCACCACTCATCTTCTAAACTCACTCATTCCGTCAGAAATTTCATCCTCATTCCCAAAATATAGCTTTGCTGGGTACTAATTCTTAGTAGTTTTTGTTGTTTTTTCTTAGCCCACTGATTTTACTACCAGTCTTTTTTGTTTTCCTTGCTGCTGAGACATCAGTAAGCCTTATAGCTACTCTGCTGTGGGTAATATGACTGTTCTGACTGCTTATACAAATCTGATATTCTGCAGTTTTACATACACACACACACACATTATACCTATATATACACACGGAAGTGTAGATTTATTATATGTAACTCACTTGGGATTTGTATAGATTTCTGAAGGTTGGTATCCTTCAGTGGTTCTAGAAAATCTATCCTTATCTCTTCAAATATTGCCAATTTTTAATTCTCTCCTAAAACTCTAAGACACATTAGACCTTCTCAGTCTCTCCACATCTCTCCTAATTTTTACATTTCTACCTATTTATCTCTGTGTGTTATCTACTGCGTAATTACTTGGCTCTACTTTCCAGTCCATTCTCTCTTCCACTGGTTATTTGAGATGGGATTTATTTTAATATAAGGAACTCTTTTTCTTTACTCTTATTAAATACATACCAAATGTATTCATCTTGGGGCGCCTGGGTGGCTCAATCAGTTAAGCATCTGCCTTTGGCTCAGGTCATGATCCCAGGGTCCTGGGATCCAGGCCCACATTGGGCTCCCTTAACCCACTCAAGCTCACCCTCTCTCTCTAATCAAGAAATAAAATCTTAAAAAAAAAAAAAAAAAAGTATTCATCTTAGATCTGAAAATTCCACCATCCAGTCTTTGCAAGTCTGACTGTATTGTTTTCCACTGGCTTTCCTTCAGGATACCTTATTTTGAGGCATCCTATGATTTTGTGTGTGTTTGTGATTTAGGACTATGAGCTCACGTTCCTTTGGAGCTTTATTTGTAAGAAGTGTTTGAGGAATAAATTAAAGTTGTATTCTTACAGCATGGATATGCAGTTGCTTTAGCCATGAGCTCAGGGGCATTACTGACTTAGGACCACTTTAAGAACTCAGTTTGAGTTTTTAGACCACAAGTACTGAGAATTCAAATTGCTTTTGAACTCTGAGAATGCTTTTCTTTCTTGTCAGTTCAGCGACAATTTAAGAACATTAAAAAAACCTTTTATCCAACATTCTGAGTTATTATCAGGCAAGTTGTTCAGAGTATCCAGTCCTTCACGCATTGGAAATATAGTCCTAAAGTCTAATTCATGACATTACTGAAAGGCAACACTGATGGAAGTAGAGGGCAGGAAATCTAGACTGCTCTTCTGCTTTGTCAAGCAATGTGAAAGTGGTGAGGAGTAGAAAGCTAGAATGGCTGAAGTTTCCTTTGGCGATGGGCAGGTGACTTTATCAGGAAATGTATCAGCTGCTACTAAGAGACCAGGATGGAAGTTATTTCTTTCCCAGTAACAGAAGTCCAGAGAAGGCAGTCAAGAGCCGGCTTATAGTGGCTCCACAATGTCATCAGGAATGTTCTTTCCAGCTTTGCCTTTATAAAGATACCCGATGGCCCAAGTAGGCTGCAATCACATGCACACTTCTGTCAGAAAGTAGAATGGGGTTAAGTCCAAAAGGGGCGCATGCCAGTTGTCTGTCCCTCTTCAGCCTGCCCGGCCAACTTCTGCCCACCTTCCGTCTGGCAATCCGTAGCTCCAGGGAGGCTAGAAGTTTAATCTTTTAGCTGATCCCACTGCTGTTGGGAGTAGAACTGGTGAATCCTGGATACTTGATAGGCAAGTAGTAGTCTCTGCCACAGAACCTAAACACTGTCTGAGGCTCCTCATCAAGGGAGAGAGTGAAATCAAGATGATAATTTACTGGAAGGAAGTCCTAAGGAATGTGGGAGAGAATAAGGTCAAAAGCAGAGGGAGGGTTTAAACTTGGAGCACAGACACATCTTCAATGGAGAATGAATGCAACAGAAAGAGAAGACAGACCACTGTGTAGGTAAGGGGTGGTAAGACTGGAAGCCAAGGAGATTCCTCGTAGCACGCAAGTGACAAGGTCTCCTGTGGAGGTCACTGAGTTGTGGTGGGAGGGGGTTGGCGTGCAGAAGGCAGAAAGCCTGGACCATCTGCTGTGTGAATGTAAACAGTATCAAAAATGCATGTTGAAAGCCACATCAGAAAGGTTATATTTATGAGTAACCGGTTTCCATAAGCAGGACAAAATCATTTCATAGGAACATGTTTCTAAAGTAGGCAACGCAGTCACAACACATTTGGCCTGTCACACTTGAAAAGCACTTTGTCAAAATCTGGTCTCATTACGTAAGAAAACTGAATCTAAAGTTGGAGGTAACAACTGACAAAAAAAAAAAAAATTTAGGCATTGGTGACAGAGGACACCCCTCTTAACATTCCTTTCATAACTCTCCTAAAGTGCCTTTCGTATGCAGTACAACTTTTCTGAAGTATTTCTGAGCCGCCCACCCTGGAAGCTCTGTGGCAGACACCTGCCGAAGCAACACTCTGCAAACTTGGGGAGTGAGGCTATAAATTTAGGCTTGCAATGAGACAGGCATAGACAACTCATCTACATCCTTTTCTTCCTCTAGAAATGAGGAAAATAAGGAAGAATCAATTGTATTTGATTATATAGTCTTACTCCAATTCACTTCTCCCAATTATTATCCCAACTTTCCAGAACCATTTCTTACCAATCACTTAAGAAAGGGCTACCTAGCACTTGCTTAACACCCTTCCCCATAATCCTTTCCTCCAAACACTGGAAGACAGACTCTAGGTATCCTTCTTGTTTGCTTTCCCTGATCACTGTGTGCTTCTGCTGTAGAATTAGATGAACTCAATGCTTAAGCATCGAACTGTATCACCTCTGTCACGTCACAAATGCTCCACATGAAATAGAAAATTAGTGGTAAATATTATGGCAAAGTCTCCCAAAATTAACTACCTTATAGAAATTTGCAGGTCAGGTTCTAAATCACAATACTGATTTTAGGAGAGGGATGTTTCTATTTAAGTCAAGTTCAGCCAGCATGACTGAACAGCTGCTGGGGGCCTGGGTACCACGTGGCCAGACAGGGCTCATCAGCCACGTCTAGAGGCACCGGAGCTGGCGTGGAGCTCACACTACCAGCCTCAGCCCAGCATGAAGGCAAGACGACGAGACAGTTTTCACACTTACAAAGATCAAAGTGGCATAGTGAATACTTAGAACTACATCCTGCATGGGCTCCACAGCGGAATAAAGCCTGCGGTTTCCCATCACAGTGGACACTGCCCGCCAGCACACTCAAGCACTGTTCTCTCGAGAGCTGTGCACACTGCAGCTCTCACGCAAATGCAGCACTCAAGCTTTTCACCTTTACTCTTCCCACAGCATTTCATTTTAATATCAGCTAACAACAGAAAATCAAAGAAGGCAGCTCTCCCACAAATCCATGGAACTAGCTAGCATGCGAGTGATAGAACTGAACACACTTATATCAACCTGCAATCAAAATTTTGTGAAAAATCCTTCAAAGCAAAATGTTACACAGAGTACATTTTTAAAAGCAGCGCTGGCTCTCATGTATGTAGAAAAACAAATATTCACTACCACAGACACTTCTGACAGATAACATGGGTCACAGCTGTTTGTTACTCTTTGAATTACAGTGAAAATAAATTTTGTAATATAATCTGAAGGAACTCCAGGACCTCTATAATTCATATATTTAAGATTCAAACCTGCATTAAATATATCATTCAACATAAACATTAGAGAATATTTCCCCTAATTTTTCTGTTAATGTCTATTTGACAAGACGTGTTAAATGCTAAGAGGATTTTAGTTCAAAAAATACCTTGATGCTTTTTACTAATTGAGATACAGTTTATGTGTTTAATATCTATTTACAAAAAAGAATTTAAGGTGGTCTTTTACAGTATTAACTGTATCTCAACAGCCTGAGACAAAAACTACTTTAACTAGAAAAAACTGTTTAACCAAAAATGGCAATAAACTGGAATCTTTCAGTTACTGCTTTGAAAAGACAATGTTTTATAAAAATTATTGCCTATTTCTTCTAAATAGGATAAATACTAAGATTTTTCTTATCAATCATTCCTTTAATAATTCTGTTGCTATCCTTATAAAATAAAAATAAATGATAATGTAACTACAAGGCTTAGTTTGCAGTTTTTCCACTGTATAATTTAGTCACGTTATTAAAAAAACACTCCACATTCCCTCTTACGTATATGTGGACAAATGGTGAACAGACAGTTTTATAGCTTAAAATATAAGTGAGGAAAACATAGACATCTGCTATACCAATAGCTGGTTTTTATTTTTTTTAAGGAAAGGTTATTAATTTAAAAAGAGAGTTCTAAGAAATGTAATAGGATTCCCAGCAGTGATGATTTCTGAGATCTATGAGATTTGAAACATAATTATAAAAAGGCTAAAAGCCAAAAAGCATTTCTACTTTTCCCTTTTTAAAAAAAATCCAGATGATTTGTCACATCAAAGAAGTGTGGCACATTACCGAGGCCATAGTCTTAGTCATCCTCAGAATCGCTACCCCTTCTTGTGGGGATGGAGCACCGCACTGAGGATAGCAATGCGTCTTCAATTGGTTTCTTAGGGTTTTCCTCCAAGTCTGTCTTGATTGCTCCAGACTCTGACAGTTTCCACTCCAACTCTGTGTGATAAAGAAAAACCAAATTACCTAAGGCAGTCAGCATGGGACCCTCACCCTCAAGCCCATTAAGCCAGTTTTCTCTAAGCAGAAACTATGCAGTAACATTTGATGATAATTTTAGTGCTGTAATTATAAGGTACCTAGAAGGAAAGCAAAAAATCAGACCTTTAAGAAGGAAAACAAAATATTTTCACTTTTTCAGAAGAGGGTATCAAATGAGATACTATATATATTTGAATCTATATGGTAACTAAAATAAAAAAACATAAGACTAAACCTGTCTTCTAATGACTACTGTTTCTCGACTTGCACAATTTCCCAGGAAAGAAATCAGCATGAAACATTTAAAGGAAACACTTTTCAGTCCTGCTGGCAAACTAATCATTAAATCTAACTTCAGTTAACATAAGGAAATTCTTAGGCCTCATGTCTAGTATCTCTGTCTATTAGAATCAAACGATAAATGTATGATGACATCCTAGAACTTATACATTTGCTCCAAGTATAAAAACAGTACCAGGAAAATAAAGAACCAGTGACTAAAGCCTTGGTTCCTGTATGTCACTCTCTTATAATCAGTGAAACTCCACATGGGTGTGAGACCTTGTGAGGTGAAATCAGGGGATGTATTTTTCCACTGCAGAAAAGAACCCAGGCAGAACTAAGGGACTATATGAGACACTCTACAGCAAACAGCCTGGTTTAAGTGATACTCTGCTAATTAGATACCTCCATTAAAATGTGACAACCAATTTTATTTAAGTTGTATTAATTTAAAGTGCTCCATGGAGATCAGTAACACCAGTATTTAAAGTTCTCAGTACCTCGGTTGAATGTTTTGAAACTTCAACAAATTTCTTGAAAAAAAATAAATAAATAAAAACCTTAATTCTGATTCTTGACTCAAGAATATATTCAGATCCACCACTCATATGTGTCGGTGTACATATTAATGTTATTGTTCACTTACACGCAGTAATCACTATTTTATAAGTTCACTAATCCTCAGATAAGACTTCTTCTAGAAATAAAGACTGGACCTACTATCCTACACCCATCTCTCCCCTCATGGTACATTCAAAAGACCAGAGTAAGATGCAAACATATACTTAGTTTGAAATGCAGTATGCCTTTGAACATTGGCATAATGCGTAACTGTTGTAACATTTGTGTGTATGTACGTGCATAGATGTTAATACTTATCCCAGTTGAATATCTTCTATGGTTATATAAAATAGTATATTAAGTCATATTTTAACATATGTTCTTAAAGCACAGGTGGACATATTATTTCAATAATGAGTGACTTAGGAGGATGCCCTCGGGCCTCAGGTTCTCTCTTTCATGTTATGAGTGTATACATATTTTGACACCTCATGTAACAGGTAGAAAGGAATAAAAAGACACATCCTTCAGGAATAAAAGGATACATCCTTCAGGAGTTAAGAGGTAGAACTCAATAAACTTTTAATTCAACTTAAAAGCCACTAAGATATTCAACTGAGGAAATATTCCCATAGATATATATATATAGATATATAGAGATATATATATATAGCGCCTATATACGTAAATATGTACATATATACATACACACACACACATATATAAACATCTATCAATAATATGTTCTTGTGAATCTTTTCTTTAAGATTTTATTTATTTGGGGGGGGCATGAGCAGGGGGAAGGGGCAAAGGAAGAAGCAGACTCCCTGCTGAGCAGGGAACCCGATGTAGGGCTCGATTCCAGGACCCTGGGATCATGACCTGAGCCAAAGGCAGACACTTAACCCACTGAGCCACCCAGGCGCCCCATTCATGTGAATTAAACAAAAAATGAATCTTGAGATATTGAGCTATAACTTAAAATGTATCCAACTATAGGGACAAATAAAACATATTAGACATTAATATTAAATATACATACTTTAAAATCCAGTGCACCCCCTTTTTAACAGAATTACTAGAGCCCAGATAAAACTGCCTCCAGTGACTTATTTAATGAGATCAAATGTGCTTCTTCCCTTTTAGCAATCACTCACACAGGGGCAAAGGTGACTTTGACAAATCATCATGACACATGTCTCTTCAACAGAACCATCCTCTCATCATCTCTACCAGTCACTGGTCATTGCTCATGTGCCCTGGACCATCTCAAAGAGGCCCTTACCGTCTATTGTCAGGTTCATGCCACCAAACACCAGAGGTCCAATAAATTGAGCCTTGATATCTCCTTCAAGGTAAACAAATATTGTAGGCAGATTCCTATCAGGATAATTGGGTATGCAGGTTGTTGAAATGGCTTTGATAAATTTGACATCAGGAAACTTCCTGGCAAGTCCACTGAAGTGCTGATTTATGAGGGCACAGAGGGGAATCCTGTAAAATAGAAATGGGAAACAACGGTGAGAAAGGAACCCTATAAAACACAAATGGAAGCAACTATGATTCTGCATTTATACAGGGCAAAGCTCACCTACCGTTCTACCTACATAAACCCTTGTAATAGCTTCACAAGTGATTCTGCTACTCCAGCCAAGATGAATTAACATTTTTTTAAAAAAACATTCTAATAAGTTCAGGGAAAGTGAAGAACTTAAAATCCAAAATCCAATTTAATTTGACTCAATAAGTCAGAAAAACAGCTTCAATGTAAAAGATAATTGTTTTGCCCATCTATATGAGTGAATATTCAAGATTCAGAAGGTGTGAAAAACATCAGAAAGAATTTCCTGCTTTAAAAAAACTTCTACACAAATACAGTAGGAGAATACGGCTGGAGCTGAGAAACCGTGGAGGGCCACTCCATCATTTGCCTGGAACAATTATTATAAAGGTCACCCGACATCTATGAGAATGATTCACTATATGGGATTTTGAAATGCCAGTTTCTCTAGAAGGATAAATAAGGAATTCTTTTTCAATAAAAGCGATCTTCATTGCTACAATGTAACAAAGGCATTCTTTTTAGTCAAAAATACTAACTTTAAAGTCTGAAGGCAAAAATTAGGCATTAGGTTTGGGCAAATCAGCAACAAAACACAACACTAGTAAAAAACAAAACAACACAAAACAACAAACCTCCAAAGTGGATTAAGCCCCAAATTTCCAAGACATAAATTCAAATTAACATTTAAGGACCACGCATTAAGATCAGCTCACCCTTGTTTGTAAAGGTGCAAGATTACCCACAAGCCCTCACCGGCTTTGGTAACTTCTTGAACATAATCCTTTCCTGAGATCTCCAAAACTTCTCCAAATTTATTCTTCAGTTGAGTTGCTTTCCACTCAGCCAGTCTTTGCTGCCTGCACAGCACAAAGAGGAGAGAGACATCTTACATGTACACCCCACACAACCCTTCAGAGAGCAACCTTTATAAAGAGTCAGGTTTATTTATCTGCCATGTGGCAAAAGTCTAAGATCAGTTCACTAAGATCTGCAATATTACGACTTAATTATAGTCCTTTCCAAAAGTTACCTCGGTCAGAAAATTAACTTTTCAAAAGACACACATTTTAGTGCCACACAAAAAACCAAACAGTCCCTCTGGGTGGCACTAACCTGTACATTTCAATAGCGCGTTCATCTTCCTCGTTAAATTCGTCTTCATTATCCTCCAGCTCTTCCAAAGTCATATCTTCATATGTTTTCACTGAATGTAGTTAAGTTAGCAAAAACCAAAAAATGTAAAAGATGAACACACTTGCATTTTGTTTTCCCTCCTTTATTTTTCTCCCAAAGATGTGCATGCAACACGAAGCCAAAATAAAATTTCATTCACCAAAACCAAAATAAAAAAATACTGAAGGTCTTACACTAGTAAATAAGGACTTGAGGGTGTTTTCAAAGATAGAACCATGTTGATAAATGCAGCAGGACTGACTCCCCTACCTCCACACAATAGTAAGGATGTGAATGAGAAGTTTCCTAAGTTTATAAAACCAGAGAGTTGTATTTGCCTGAACTGCCCTGGTCTGCTCTTCAAGCGCATGTGCCTATGGACAGCTGCATTAACAGTTCTATCTCTAAGGACCTGGGAGGATACCAGTGGGCGTCCCCGGTACACCCTTCCTAGAGTTAAAGGGATTATTGTCTTGGTCTTCTCGCCAGAGTGGCAAGCAGCTCTCCATTCTTTCAACAAACTGCTATAAAATCTTGATTTGGTTTTGGTTTTTGTTGCCGTAAGCATTCTTGCTTCTTGATGTCAAATCAGATTTTTGTCCCCCTCCCCCAACTCTGTCACTATACAAACTGCTCTCAGCAAAGTCAATAATGACCTCCACTTCCTGACTGATGAGCAGCACCCATCCAACCCACCACTGCCTCCTCTTTGAAAGACGGTCCTCCTCTAGCTTCTAGGACGCCTTCTCTCTTCCCATCTCTATGGCTGCCCCTCCTTTGGGCCTTTCCTGATTTGACTCCTTTTTTATCTATACCCACACCCTTGGTGATTGCATCTCATGGCTTTATTTCCAGCCCATATTTCTCTGATTTAGAGAAAAACATAGCCAACTGTCCACTTGCCACCTCTATTTAACTAATAAAAATTTCAGTGTTTCTATGACCCAAATAGGGCGTTTGATCCTAACTCCAAATTACTGCTCACCAAGCCTCCCTCATCTCAGTTGGTGGTAATGCCATCCTTCGGGCTGGTCAAGTCCAAAGCCTTACTTCACTTACATTTTCTCCTACTCCTCACATGATCCACCAGCAAATCTTATTGGCCCTACCTTCAAGTTATTTCCAGCTCTGACCACTTCTCACCACTTCCACCAACACCATGTGGGCTGGTCTAAGCCAATGGTACTTCTTGCCTGAATTACTGCAGTAGTTTCCAGACTAATGTCCCTACTTCCTGACTTGCTCCCCATCTTCCACACTTGGAAAGGCAGCAGCAAGAGGATGCTGTCAACATGCCAATCCTCTGTTCAAACCTCCAGTGACTTCCACCCAACTAGACATAAAAGCCAAAGTCTTTGCTAAAAGAAACAAGGTCCTCAATCGTTTGACCCCTAGTTGCCTCCCTGAACATAATATTCTTTCCTAGTCACATTGGCTTCCTGGCTGGTTCTCCAACACACTCTTCACTCACTTAAGTAGCTCAATTCAACTCCCTCACGTCTACTCAAATGTCACTCCCAGTAAGGCTCTCTTTGACCCTATCTAGAATTATACTCGAACTTCCTCCAACCCTTTCTAGGCCATTTCCTTGCCTTATTTTCCTATATTTACTTATGTATGGTTTATTGCCTGTCTCTCCCACTTAGAATGTAAGTCCCATAAGGACAGGGATTTTTGTCCAGCCTGTATAAAGCTAAAGCCCCAATACTCAGAATTAACAGCTGGCAGACAGTCATTCTGCCATTCACTGGATAAATGCTTTTTAGTGAACCCATCTCTAAATAAGCTCTAACATGTAAGAAGACAAAACTACTAACCCCTGTGATCAATGGGGCATTAAGTCAAGACTCAGAAATATTTCTCCAGGATTATCATGTGCTTATCTGACACGGACAAGAAATTGTGGAAATGTGGAAATTCTACAGCCCAGGAAGTTGAAGGTTAGAGGCAGCCTGTGACTCCCTTGAGGTCCCAGAAATGGTGTCCATTCCAGCACTCCAATCCCTGGTTCCCAATTCCTGCTCAGAGCATCCTTCTACCAAAGCAGTTAGAGGATCAGAAAGTTGTTTCTTAACCCAAAGACAGACAAATGAATATAAGCAATCTCACCAATTGACTGCTGAAGGACTCGCTGTTCTTCTTCTTCTGCCTCCTTTTCCAAATCTTTCAAACTTTCCTTTGAGGGCAAGATGCCCTTTTTGCGTAAGATGTCATTCCACTCAGTGTCTGCATTGGGGTCCTAGGGGAAGTGGACCCAGAATACTATGAGTGCAAAGTCCACTACCAAGGGTACCATGTTGGGTAAAGGGTTGAATGAGAAAGGTGGCAGGAAGAGGAATTCAAACCAAATTATTCTGTGGCTTATTTCTGAGAAAGTGTCAAAAGATCCACAGCCCCTATTCTTTTCCTGTCCTCCATTCCACTTCACCCTCCCCACATAAGGTGCACACCCAGGCACTGGTCTTGGGTAAAAATCAGGATATGATGTACAGATCCGCATCAATGCTCAGGCCAAGGCTCTAACCTGGCTTCTATCCAATATTTTTACTAATGACTCAGTGATGCATTCAAAAGATACTAAGTACCTGTGGCAAGTGCAATGATCAACAGGCTAGACCTAGAGAGTTACAAGGGGTCTGCATTCCACAGGATAGGCAGGGATATTCTCTCAGAAGTGGACACTTAATCACCACTGGAAGTTGAGAAGGAACCAGATATGAGGAATGAGATTTTAAGAAATTACTCTCCAGGCAAAGGGACCAGCATGTGCAAAGGGCCCAAGAGCAGAGATAGGAGTATCTCTAAGTTCTAAGTGGCTGAAGTAGAATCAGCAGGAGGAGAGCCAGAAGCTATACTGACAAATTCTCTCATGGCCCAAACCTGAGAGGGAGAACTGAGCCCCCGAAGAAGCGCTCACAATGCCTAACACTTACTGAGTACTAGGTGCTGGACGCTCTGAAGCCCTTTACCTATACCTACTTAGTTAATCCTCACAAGCCTAGGCAAAACATGACATTTAGGAAGACGCTGCCATGTTGGAACAAGACAAATTTACCAGGGTCAAATGTCAGAAGGATAAATGTCAAAGTGGGCTCCAGCTCCCGAAGCCAGCTCGCCGAACACTGATTTTGCATGACTTGGCAGGAATACTGCTAATGCACCTGGTTTGGAATAAGAAATCAAGGAGAGCTGCGGAAAGGGCACTGGGACAGCCAGGCTCCAGCCCCAACTCCATGTCACTGTCTTGCTGAGACATATCAAAAGAAAATGAACAGAATCTTTTCAATAGGGTGGTGAGGGAAGGCCTCTGAAGAGATGACATTTCAAAGCAGGGTCCTGAAGGATAGAAAATACAAAGGAGGCCAGAGCAGCCCTGGAGCTTCCTCTTCACCATTCAAGAGTGTCTGGCTTCTGGCAGACACACTGTATTTGTAGATGCTTATCCTCTCCAGCTCCCAGTGCCTCCTGTCCCAAGCAAATCCCCACTAACTCCATTTCTCATTGGCCACTTCGCCAGAGACGATTTTAATCAGAATTCCTGCCTACAGCAGTGAGGTCTGGGAAGCAGCAGAATGACCTCTGACAGAGGGTCCTTCGACAGTGACAGAATTTAGTTGTCACAAATTTTTGTTAATTCCCATGACGTCTTCATTCATTTTCTTTCACTCTGTTTTAGTCCAATTCCATTAGAAAATTCCTAATACAAAAAAAGGGGACAAAACTAGGGGATTCGGTTTTAACTATTTTAAGACAGAAAGTAACACAGGAGAGGGACCCTAGAGATGAGCTCTGGGAGCCACGGAATCCAAGAGGGAGCGCACCTCAACCCGAACATAAACGTTAGGGGTGAAAAGGACGTAACTAAACCCTCACCCAGCTCTAAGTGGAGTCAGGAACACAGGTTCCGCCATTGTTTTACATTATGGGACCTCCAAGGGGGACCCTTCCCTTCTTCGAGCCTCAGCGTCCATATCCACACAACGTGCCCGTAGCACACCTGCTCAGCAGCTAAGATAATTAAGGAACAGAAAATAACTCTGTCAGGTGGGTTGCTGCGAGTCCTTCACAGACTTCAGGGATCCGACCTTAAGGCGGGATGGCCCCAAAAGACTGAGATTTGGGGGGTGAGACACAGAGAGGTGTGGAGACCCAGCCCGCCGGGTCTCGCTGGACCACGCCCGCCCTCTCGCAATGCGCCTGCGCTGGGCCTAGACTCGCGTAATCTTTCGCGTGCCGGCGGCACCCGGCGGTTCCCACAGTTCCAGCCCGGACGGTCCGCCGCTGCCACGGACCCAGCGGGGCAAACGAGGTGCGGCAGACTCCAGGCCTCGGACCCCCAGGTTCTTTACCTGCATCTTGACTAAAATCGCTCAAGCCAGGCCGCAGCGGCGCCCCCGCCCCTCAGCTCTTTTCCGCGCACGCGCGCAGCCGCTACCCCGCCTCTTCTCCCAGCCCGGCCTTCGCCCCGCCCCCTAAGAGTGAGCAGGGCGGAGCCAGGGAGTGAGCGAGGCCTCTGAGTCGGCCCGCGCCCGCTCCTCAAGAAACGGGGCAGACGCTATGCGCATGCGCAAGAGGGTGCTGCCTGCTGTCTGTTGGTGCCGCCGGCTTCACGTGATCCGGAGCCAACTCTCGTTGCTACCTTATTAGGGCTGGTCTCCGTGCTTGGAAAGGTGGAGCTGGATGAAGGAGGTTCTCTGTGCTATAGGCCATCTCCTGCCGCAGACCCAATCCTGATAAAAGAGGGCTTGGCTCAAGAAGTCAGAAATAGAAATGTGTTTCAGTGATCCAGTGTTACAATTAAAAATGATGCAGGGTCATCCGGAATTCACTCGCTATCATTTCAGCGTCCGATAAAGCAATTAATTCATAAGACACATGTTTATCAAGAGCTACTACGTACCAGGCACTGATCCAGGCTCTGCGGATACAGCAGCGATCACAACAGACAAAAACAAAAAGTGAAAGTCATTTCCCCTGGTTAAGCCTCAGGCGGTCTATATTTGCAAAAGTGCTTAGCCCTATCCAGGCACACAGGAGGCAGGAGTAAAAATCAGCGGAAGCTGAATTGTAAAATGCAGGTGCTGGGCTCCAGGCTTCTGCCTACACAGCGCTCCGATTTGAGTTAAGAAAGCAATATCCCGCCAGGGACACCTGGCCTAACTTGCCGCCCCTTGGCAAGGAAGCAGACACAGATAATACACATCCGCACATCTGTGGAGTAGGCATACGGCTCCCAACGTTGGCAATGAATTAGAACCACCTGGAAACCTTCAAACACTGCAGTTATGCTGGGGCTCCATCCCCAGGCAAATTAAATTCTTGGAGAGGAAGCCTGGAACTGGTATTTTCTTAAAGATACTCAGGTGTTGCTAAAATGCAAAACCATTGATACAGAGTGAATAAAATGATTCCTTGAGGGCAAGGAGCTTTGATTTTATAATTTATAAGGATTCTTAATATTTACGTAACTACTTACCACAGAATTACAGGTCTCCAGAAACATCTGTTTATTCATTTATCTGCAGCAAACTGTGAATGAATTGTCCCTGGTCTTACTTCCAAAATCAGGACCCAGGCTAGTTCGGGGTGGGTTTGGCTCTATGCTAAGCTTTGTGTCCCCTCCACAGTAACAGAGTGGGTGCTATTACATCCTTCCTTCATTCCAAGCGCTAGCTATGTCCTGAGCCCAAGACCCACCCCCACCTCATGATCCCTCTCTCCAGAGGAGATTGACAAGCCAAAGTCTCAGACTCTACCACCTCCTCTGCAGAAATATGCCTCTCCCACTTTTGTCAAAGACTCTTCCATTGCTCTAAATCACAGTCTCTCCCACCTCCCTAAAGACCTCTGTCCATCATTCCACCCATGACTCTTGAATCTGGAGAAAATAATTAGGGCTCAGGAGAAAAAAATTAGAGCCATAAGAATTGGAAAAGAAAAGAATTGGAAAATAATTTTCTGTTCGTAGGTCATATGACATGAGAGCATGCTTGGAAAACATGAAAGAATCAAGTCCGAAATTCGTACTACAATATGAGAATTCTATATAGGAGCAGGATATAAAATTAACATACAAAAAATAGCCTTCGTATTTACAATGACAAACTAGAAGATATAGACATTAATTACAATAACAACAGAAAAGAAAAAAGCACTTAGGAATAAACTCAAAAAGTGTACAAAAACCTACATGGAGAAAATTATAAGACATTGCTGGAAACACAAAAGTAGACCTGAACACATGCAAAGAAATATCTCCTTTTTGGATAGGATGACTCAACATCACAGAGATGTCAATTTTCTCCAAGTTCATGAGTAAAATTTAACACAATCTTAATTTTAAAACCCAAATATTTTCTGAGGCTAGACAGGTTGATTCTCAAGTTTTTATGATGAAATAAGCAGCAGGAATGGCAGACTGAGGGGACAGCCAGCCTCTACCAGATAGTAAAACAATGTGGCGTTGGTGCGCGAACAGACAAATCGATCAATGGAGCAGCACGTTCAGAATTAATCTGCGAATAGAGCCAAGTACGTACAAACATTAGTGTATGCTTAGGATGACATCTCCTCTGCTGGGGGAAGGGGTGGCGTTTTTAATAAATGGTGTTGGGGCAATTGGACAGCTATTTGAAAACAGATAAAATTGGATATGTAATTCATGGTGTATATTAGGTTAAAAATTGAAAACTAAAAGTGCTAGAGGAAATAATGAGATAATTTCTTTATAACCCAAAAGGGGAAAAAGGCTTTGATGACAATTACAATAAACCCAGAATATCAAATGAAAATAATGATAGATTTGACAACTTAAAAATTGTTTTCTGCGTAAGAATAATGAACACCAGCATGCCACCTTTGGTGTAAAATAAAAGGTTAAATAAGAATATCTATGGGGGCACCTGGGTGGCTTAGTCAATTAAGAATCTGACTCTTGGTTTTTGCTCAAGTTGTGATCTCAGGGTTGTGAGATCGAGCCCCACGTTGGGCTGCATACTGATCCTGCTTAAGATTCTCTCCCTCTGCCCCTGCTCCCCTGCTCATGCTCTCTCTTTCTTCAAAAAAAAAAAAAAGAATACATATGTGTATATATTCATATTTGGTTAATTTTGCAAAAAGAATCACAGAAAGAGGAAATCCAAAATTAATGAAATGGCTAATTGTGGCAGTAAGGTGGGATGGGGGTGGAAATGAAGTGGTAGCAACTGAGAATTAGGAGTAAGAATCCTCTGGGAAACTTTTATTTAGGGGCAAACAAGTTTTGTGGGGCCTGAAACACATTCAGTCTTGGAGAATCTCTTTAAGAATCTATCGCTTATATGTGGAACCTAAAAAAACAAAACCAAAAATTCATAGAAAAGGAGATAAGATCTTTCTTGTAAGGAGAAAAGTTTCTTCCTTTTTTCTTTTTTTCTTGTTGTATCTGTGATAGAAGATGGGTGTTGGCTGAATGTATTGTGGTAATCATTTCACAGCATATGTAAATCAAACCATTGTGTTGTATGCCTTTAACTTATACAGTAATGTGTGTCAATTATTTTTCAATAAAACTAGACAAAACTACAAGGAAAGAAAGAGTGTAAAGGGGTCCTGAGGCCCCATTTGAGAGATTTTGAAAATTTTTGTTTAGGGATTAAATGAGATTTTCTCCTAGAATAATGACTATACAGAATAGGCAGGCATTCAACAAATTTTTTTTTTAATGACGTTGACTGTGATGTGGCAAGAACAGTAAGTTTATTATGCTATCTTTCCTGTCCTTATAATTTGTTAAGTAATACAATGTAAACATACAAAAAAGGAAGAAATATTGTTTCTGTGTTGAGTAGAGATTGGCCTGTATAAATATTATCATGACATTTGACCAAATAAAAATAGAAAGTTAAAAAACACAAAATTATGACTATAAAAGTGGGCATGAAAGCAGACCTTTATTTAGAATGGAGAAATAGTAACAAATTACCAATTTTAAAAAGCTGACAAATGCCATAAACATCACAAAATCCAGAGAAATATCATAATATTTCTATTAATTAACTCTGACCCATCTGTATGATATCATAGATTAACTTCTGGCTTGTGTATATTGTTGGGGAGAGAATTCCTTCTCTACCCCACTTCCCAGTGTTATTCTCCCTAGTTTAGGAATTAAATTGACATGAGACAGATTAACAAGAAAAAAACCGAAGTTGTATTAAGTGCGCGTGAAGGCCCAATATTGAAATTGAGACCTAAAGAAATGACCAAGGCCGGCAGTTTTTATACATTTCGAACCAACAGATAATAAATTTGTAAGACATTGACAGGATAAAGAAAACAGATGTTTGGGAGCTATAACTAGTAAGGAATTCTAAGCAGAATTTGGGCTGAGGTAGTCAGAATAAAAAGTAGCAAGGTTGGGGTGCCTGGGTGGCTCAGTCAGTTAAGCATCTGACTCTTAATTTCGCCTCAGGTCATGATCTCAGGTACATGAGATCGAGCCCTGCATGGAGCCCAGCTTCAGGCTCTGCACTCTCCACAGAGTCTGTTTGAGATTCTCTCCCTCTGCCCCTTCCCCTGCTTGAACCCTCTCTCTCTCTCTCAAACAAATAAATAAGTAAATAAATAATCTTTTTAAAAAAGTAACAAGGTTTATTTCCACAGTTTTCTCAGCTTTAAAGTCCCTACCTCTGGTGATAAGGATGTCATTTTACTTCTTAGCTTGGGGAGGGTATTTTTCATATGGGAGATTTATTTCCCGCTATCAGGGGGACAAAGGAGGGTCAAAATGTCCTGGTACTGGCTGATTCCTAAGTAACTTTCACTTAAAATAATCAATATGCCAAAGGGGCACATTTTGGGGCAGCCTGCCCTTGGCCCCTACAATATTAAGCCCTGTTTCTACCAGAACTATCTATATACCTCATTCAAAGATAGACTCCATAGGGGCACCTGGGTGGCTCAGTCGGTTAAGCGTCTGCCTTAGGCTCGGGTCATGATCCCAGGGTCCTAGATCGAGCCCTGCATTGCACTCCCTGCTCAGTGGCGAGCCTGCTTCTCTCTCTCCCTCTGCTGTCACTTCCCCTGCTTGTGTGCATGCGCGCTCTCTCTCTCTGGCAAATAAATAAATAAAATCTTTTTAAAAAAGATAGACTCCATATATTACATTTATATCACATTACGTTCACTGGCCCTGCAACTTCATGTCACATCACTGGGTGAGAGGCAAGTATTCCGGCAAGTCATTTGTCTCCTGGATGGCCAGCGGTAACTATGGGTGGAAATGACTGCAGGTACATAAATGGATATCAGTAACTATATCCCCCATTCAACTTTCCCTTAGCCAAATTCCAAAAATACGTGTGACTGCTCTAATACCGTCTGACAAAGAGATGTCACTGTGACTACAACTGGTACATATGTACACTGATACTATATGTTGCCTTGGTAACTGAACTACAACAGGCAGAGTGAGGATTTTCTAAAATAGTGAACAACTTGGTAAAATTCCAATCAAAACAAAGCACAGTCTTCCCTCAGTTTAAAAAAGAATTGCCATCCTAGTAAATTTGGTGTATTCCTAGAAAAATTCAGCTAAAACTGGACAAAAATATATGCTTAAATTTAAGTAGATTTCACAGCTATGTGACAGTCCTATGCCTCATAGAACATCTAGCTTTCCTGAGCCCCGTGGATACCAGCAACATTCCTCTCCCTATTCAGTCATTGAGGTGACCAAAAAATTCCCAGTAATTTCTGAGATATGTCCTAGGGGCTGTCCCTGCCCTTCTTGGAAATCATTGCCAGAACCCAAACTTGTCAAGCTGACATATTCTAAATCAAGTTCACTGATACTAAGGTCAACAAAGAGGACATTTCTTAAGTATAAACAAATGCTAAGAAGGATATATTTTCCAAAGCACAGGATCCTTATCTCATTGGTGTAATTTTCCACAAAATGAACAGCCTACCCCTTCCATAAGCCCTTTTCTACTACATACAAGGAGAATTTTGTGCCGTATCGTCACTATAAGACTACTTGCAAGAAACAATGATCATGGCTTGTACATAAGAATTCACACATGGAAAAAGCCAGTTAATCTCTTTTACCGGTGTTCTCAACTGCAAAGTGAAGACAACAACCTCATGGGGTTGTTGTGAAGATTCAATGATTTGGTATATGTAAGGACTGAAAACAGGGCTGTTCCATGAAAAGGGTGTGCAAAGTGACCTCCAAAGGCCAAAGGAACCATAGGACTGAAGGAAAATGCAAGCCCAGTTTGATAAGAAATGGTTTCTTAAAGGGACCGATACACAGAAGCATGTCTTGGGCAGCTGTCAGACCAGGAGATCTCTACAACACCACCTCTCGTAAAACCTGCTATTATAGCCGTAGAGACTGGGGAATAGTCAAGGAAAACTACTGGGAAGAAATGTTTGAGAAGCATAGATATATCTCCAGAGCAGATCAAGGACATTATTTTCCCAGGGTGTACTTCAAGGTGTGATTAAACAAAAAGAAAGAATGGTGGAGGGGATGCTGTGCTCAAGAACACCTCAGGTCACAGAGCGGTCATCATGGCAGACTTGTCCAAGTTGGCATTAGGTTCACGCAAATGCCCAGCATGTGGTAGGTGCTCAGTGTTAACTGTTTTTATTATGCCTTGCTACAAGACTTACATTACAAATAAACAGGTTGAGGACTTCTTAAACATGAAGTGGAATATCTCATGGAATGCTCTTGACTTTATATTGTCTGACAGGCTTGAAAGACACAGAGCTTCCCCTGCTCCTTGTAAGATGGCCCCCCTCACCCATACCTCACCTCAGACTCAAGCAGGATCTAAGTTGGCCCAGAGAGCGCTACTTCCTGAATATCAACTCTTACCTTTCCCTTTTGTTAAATAATAAAAATTCAACCAAGTAAATTTGACGATCTAATTGGCTATATTAAACAATTTGTGTATCAACAACATCCCATCTAGCAAGTAGAGGGGAGCTCTGAGGAGGCATACAAAATGGAAGGTCTTTCTAGAATAAGGATGGAGCAAGAAAGTAATTAGCAGAAGAATTATTCCAGGCAAGGTCACTTTCCCTTAGGGGGAAGAACAGAGGGTCTTATCAAGCTGATTACCTTATCTTTCTTTTCTTTTTTTTTTAATTATTATGATATGTTAGTCATCATACAGTACATCATTAGTTTTTGATGTAGTGTTCCATGATTCATTGCGTATAACACCCAGTGCTCCATGCAATACGTGCCCTCCTTAACCCATCACCAAGCTAACCCGTCCCCTTACCCTCCCCCCCTCTGAAACCCTGAAGTCCACAGTCTCTCATGTTTCATCTCCCTCTCTGATTTTCCCCTCTTCAGTTTTGCCTTCCTTCCCCTAATGTTCTCCGTGCTATTCCTTATGTTCCACATACGAGTGAAACCAGATTACCTTATCTTTCTTCGGGGGATGAAGAGGGTCCATGTGGCAGACTTACTGGTGCCTATCAAAAAGATTCCTGACTGGCCTAGTAAGACTACATTTTGGGGGAGGTTGAAACTGCAATTAGATTATGTACTAATTCCCAGTTTGGGGACTCAGCCTAAATGGCACCATTTTGGGACTCTGGTTTTCTTTTTAACACTCTGCTATCTGCACTCCAACCATTTTGGGTCCCTTGGCCTGTCACGTTTTTGCTGTTTCTCAGGTCCTTCAAGCTGCAGGGAGGAAAGTGAAGATTCATGTTTCGTGACCCTTCAGTCTGATCACTCCAGACTCCTTTGCTCTCTTATCAAACTTTCACACCATACCCCAGTACTAGTTACATCCCATCCCTTGCCCACTTGGGGCCCAAACATAGCTGTAGAAACACATACCACCAACCCGATTTGCTTTGCTTTACATTTATAACCACGCAGTGCCAGTAGGTGCCCAGGACTTCATACCCTAGTCTGTTCACTTTCCCTTTCATTAAAAAGGAAACCACAGGCCCAAAATGGCATCACTTAGATTAAGGCTCCAAGTCAGTAAACCAAGATAGTACCTAACCCGACTGCAGTTTTCACCTCCCACAAATGGGACCTTTAGCCAGTTAACATGGAATCTCCTGGTCAATACTAGGAAATTTACTGATCGACCCCCTCTGCTCTCCTCTGGAGGACAACCTTGCCTAAACAATGCATTCCTTGCTGAGAAATTCTTTTTCTTTTTTTGTGCCCTCTCTCTGCCTTTAAAAACCTTTCTTTTATTTGGCTTAGAGAAGCTCCCTTCTACTTGATAGTTGGGATGCTGCCCAATGTATAAATCATTTAACAAAGCCAATTAGATCTTCAAATTTACTTGGTTGAATTTTGGTTTTTTTAATGCCCTATTCTAGAGAACTATTTTACACCTCCTCTTTTCTCAAAATCGCATTGCCCTGTTCCTCTCCTGGTTCTCAAAAGATGATGTTGAATCTATTACACCTAGGTAAGGAAAGAAACCAGAAAAGAATCCCCATGCTCCCACTGGCAGCTCTACTGAAAAAGGGACGCACCCTCACCCCCACCCCTTTGTGCAGTGGAGCCGCTGCCATCTTTTGTCCACAGCTGGACTTTGTTCCAGCAATATCCCCCCTCCCACTCCTGTGCCCACAGTGGATTTTATCCTCCCTGGTGGCTCATTACATCAACACATAAACTTGCTGAAATATTTCTAATGTTAAAGACAAAAAACCCTTCCTTGACCCCACATTCCTCTCCAGCTACAGAGCTTTCCAGCAAAGCTCCTGGAAGACTATGTTCATTGTGTCCATCCCCTCCCTCCTATTCTATTCAACTCACTTCTGTCAGGCTTTTGTTCACCCATTAAATATGCTTTTGTTGAGGTCACCCTTGACCTCCATGTCAGTCATTCTCTATGCCCTTCTTCTTCAGCTTTCAGTAGACTTGACTCTGTGTTTCTCATTCTCTTCTTGAATCCCATTCTTTGCTTGGCTATCCAACTCTCTGCTGTCTTGATTCTCCTACCTTACTGGCTGCTCCCCTTGCTAGTTCCTCTTTTCTTCCTAAACTCTCAGCTGGGATTTCACAAAGACTCTGTCCTCAGCTCTCTTCTCTATCTATAAAGATGGGGGATCTCAAATGGTACATGGTTATAAATATAAATGCCATCTATATGCTGAAGGCTTCTGAAATGAACTCCCCACTTCATCTCTCCCCTGAACCCCAGGCTCATAGACCCATGGCCTACCTGGATGTCTGTTGGGTGTCTCAAATTTAACAAGTCGACCCCAGAATTCGGGATATCCAACCCCCAAACTTCTCCCTCTAGTGTTCATATCCTGATAGCATTAGGCTCAGCCCTAATCCCTCAATTAATCCAGCCTTAAATTCTGCCACCCCCTCTCCTTCCTTTACCCCTCTTATTCCTATCAAGCCACATTCATGATCTCCTGGACACTGCAATGTCCCAGTGGATTTCCCTTCTCCTACCTTCACTCTACTTCCTACTCCATGGTCAGTTCTCCCCAGAGAAGAAAGGGACCTGTCCTGTTATAAAGTCAGATAATACCACTTTTGTCAACCTTCCTTTGGCTCTATGTCATAATTAGAATAAAGGCCAGAGTCCCAATATGCTCAGGCCCCTGGCCCTCCCTGACATCTCTGCCACTCTCCCCATCTTTATGCTCCAGCCACACTGGCCTCTTGCTGGTCTGCATACATGCCAAGCATGATTCCATCTGGACTTTTGCATTTGCTATTTCTACTTCCTGAAAACCTGGTCCCAGATTTCTGTGTGGGTCACCTCCTCACTTTTTTTAGTTTTCTGCCCAGATATCGACCTAGAGAAGACTTCTCTGTGACTCTACAATTGCAGCTTCCCCCCTCACCATCACACCTGGCTCTCTTTTACTTGTCTTCATAGAACTTACCTGCCAGTATGTTTTAGAGTAATTGATCCAGTGGTTTTCTGTGTCTTGTGGCTGTCTTGGTAATTGTGCCCCTGAAACCTAAAACAATACTTGGCACATCACACTCGTTGGTAGATGGGGATTCAAAGTGACGGTGGCTTTCCAGTTTGGTTTTAACATTGAAATCCTTTCTTTCCTTCCACATCAAGGCTGTCTATCTGGTTGACTTGGGATTTTCGCAGCGGCTAGAGGATGGGGTGAGGGTTCCAGTGAGCAGGCTAGGGCCTGTGTGGTTTGAGCTGCCTGCTGGTACCAAAAAAAGAGAACGTTCAGGCTTTCTTATCAGCTTGCAGAAGTACGAGGCAAAAGGGGAAGAGGAATGGATGTGGCTTAAATCCCTTAGCAGTCAAACATAAAAAATGGAGTCAGACTCTTTATTATAGGGGAGAAGAGCTGTTCACGAGGTAAGACTGGCAAGTTGTCCAAATTAAAGGTAAAAGTCCTTGGATTTCAGAAGCACGGGGAGTCCTAAGCTGGAAAAATAAAGATAAATCCACACACAGAGATACTATAGTAAAACACACAACACAAATATGCTAAATAGTACGTGTTCATACTCAGACTCTCCCACTACCCTTTCATGAACTTACCTTTAGCACTGGGGTTGGAAGGCTGGAAACTACATTTCACATTTCCGAAACTCTCTTGCCAGCTAAGGTTCTAAGGAGAGCCACCCAGTCTAAAATGGGAGGCATAAGAAGCTCTTCTGCTTCTGGTAGTGCCTCTGTCAGTGTTGGAGGCACTCCTTCCCACTCAGTAATGGCAGCAGTACCTCCAGCAGCATCAGTGAAAAGTGTGGATCAGGGGCTCCAGCCCAGGGGTGTTAGCAGCTTATGATCAGGGGGTAATACCCCCTTACCCTGTTGTTCCCTTTCCCTTCTAATTGTTTTGTAACCAATTCTCTGTTTTAAACCCTTTTTTTAAGGGGCGCCTGGGTGGCTCAGTTGTTAAGCGTCTGCCTTCGGCTCAGGGAGTGATCCCAGGGTCCTGGAATTGAGCCCCACATCAGGCTCCTCTGCTGGGAGCCTGTTTCTTCCTCTCCCACTCCCCTGCTTGTGTTCCCTCTCTCTGGCTGTCTCTCTCTCTCTCTGTCAAATAAGTAAATAAAATCTTTAAAAAAAATAAAAATAAACCCTTATTTTATTGAAATATCTAGGACAGTGGTATCCAATAGAACTTTCTACAATGATGGAAATATTCTGTATCCTATACAGTAGTTGATGTCCTATACAGTAGTTATAGCTACTGATGGCCATTTAGTACTTGAAATATGGCTCATGTGTTTGAGGAACTGAACTTTTAATTTTATTTAACTAAAAATTTTAATATAAATAAGCACACCCAACTAGTGGCTACTCGATTGGACAGTACAATTTCAATGAAACATGCTGTGTTATTATTGCAATGAAGAGGTAGAGGATGGGAAGACTCCCTTCTTGAGTCATAGGACTTACACAAAAAGTGGAAGACATATGTTAACAACTAGAGAGAAAGGATCTATAAATCAAAGATGAGAGTCATAACAAACACTTTAAAACCCCCATGACCGTCTTCCTAGGTTAGTTTCCTGTCATGCACTTAGCTCAGGGTCCTGCACAGCCCAAGGTGCTCCCTATCACAGGCTGGAACCAAAACCCATGTTAGAGAGACCTATGAAGGGCACGGCAGTTGACACCTGGCCCAGCCAAAGCTGAATCAGGTGAAAGACACTTGGCTTTGTCACCTGGCACCAAACACCTGTGTCATTGGTTGGAAGGGTGACGATTAAGAAGGTAAAGAAGGAAGCTTGCTGAAGAAATGAAATATGTAGTTGCCAGTGTAAGCATTTGTGCCAACAAACACTATGAGATCTCTGGTGGGTGAGGGGAGGAATTGAGGAAAGACAATTCACTATTAAACTATTTTGAATGATATATGTATTTATTGTTTGAGATGAACATGAAGGTAACCTGGCTGTTTCCCCTCATGTCAGCCATCTCAGACAAGGCTTTTAAATCAATGGAAATTCATACCTACTGTGAGAATTTTAACAAGCCATGTTCACTGCTTTGCAATTCCAGTTTACCAGGAGAATGACTTAAATGTCTCTTACTCGTTTGTTGTAGCGTTTGTGCAGATTCAATAAGGAAATGTGTTTAGTTGCCTTTGAGAAGGAAGAAACACTACTTGGACTCATCATGTCAAAATTTGAAACTTTTCTCAATATTCTTAAAGCACATTTCCATTCTATTCAAAATAAAGGTATTAAAGGGATTAAAATAAATTTTGCTCATTTTTGAAACAAGAGTTTGTTACTTCTGATTTCTCTTTAGGTGAATGAAATAAGAGAGTCAGAACCAGGATGTTTATCTGACTACTGGATTGAGAGGCCAGAGGCCTGCTGGAGACATGGCAGGGCCTTGAACTACCTGTTGGAAGTTGTTGCATCAAGTCTACCCTGTGCTGCAATGGACTGCAGCAGTGTTCTATGGGATGGGGGGTCTGAGCCAAAGTCAAAGGGTTTGTGAACTGAAGGAAGCTGATACTAGGGAAGGGTCCAGGATCTGGAGGAAGTGGAGGAGTGTTCTTTCTGAGCCAAATGCACCCATGACTGCTGCAGGTTTTTCTGTGATGTCCCTGGCCAATGACATTGGAGCACCCAATGACATGGAGCAAGGGTGGTCCAACAGAATAGACAGATATAACCAAACTCACTGGGGGCCATTCTTTTTCAAATTCTTAGTTCTTTTGTAGAAAACAAGATCTGGAAATTTAGAAGAAAGAAAGGGAGCATTAAGTGCTGTCTTTCATCTTTGTATAACAAATCACCTAATCAATAGCTAACTGATTAGAAAATTTCCATGCTCCTTCATTTAAGAACATAATGAATATTTATTGAGCTCAACATTTACCAGGCTTCTACCTACCATGTGCTATACCCAGTGGTAGATGCTAAAAATCCAAAGATGACTAAAATACAATCCCTACTTTCAAGGTACTCACTATCGAATAGGCAGTCACGTAAATGAATAACATCAGAATACTGGTATTTTGTAACGTAATACTATTAGTTCAGGGTTTTAAAAAACTAAAATCTGATTCATTTAAATCATTAAATCTTGAGACCTACTTAGAGTTTGGGGTTACATTGACATTTAGAATAAAAAGATGGCCTTCGTCCTTCTCACCTTTTAAAACTTTTCCAAGTTTTCTTATTCCTGAGTCAGATCATCCTACATCCTCCAGGCCACCTTTGAGGTCAAGAAGGGACTGTTTGAGAAGGAAGGGGATGTGGGAGGGGGCTGGGAGACTAGATGGGATGAACAGGGAAGCAAAGGTCTCAGGCCCAGTGGTGCACATGCCTCTATAACCACCTTTTTCTCATCAGAGTTAAATTGCTCTTCTTCCTCAGCCTCTTTGTCTTCTAAGGCCAAATTCTATTCTCTTTATTATTTTTAATAATAATATTTTTTATTATATTATGTTAGTCACCATACAGTACATCCCTGGTTTCTGATGTAAAGTTCCATGATTCATTAGTTGCGTATAACACCCAGTGCACCATGCAATACGTGCCCTCCTTACTACCCATCACCAGTCTATCCCATTCCCCCACCCCCCTCCCCTCTGAAGCTCTCAGTTTGTTTCTCAGAGTCCAAATTCTATTCTCTTTAGCAAGGCTTCTCAACCTTTAAAGTGTATGCAAACCATCTGGGGATCATGTTAAAAGACAGATTTTGATTCAGCAGGTCAGAGGTGGAACCTAAAACTGCATTTCCAACCAGCTCCCCGGTGAGACATGCTGCTGGCCTCCAGACCACACTTTGAGTGGCAAGGCCAGCCCTTCTCAACATTGACTGCCCATTAGAATAACCTGGAAAGGTTGAACATGTGCAATGGCTGGCATCTATCCCAAGGGCTTCTTTTAATTGGCTTGGACAGGGGCGGAGGGGGAGGTAGTGATTGAGGCTGGCATTATTTTTAAAACTTCTTGGGGGGGGTCAAAATGCAGCCAGGGTTGGGAGCCACTGTTTCAGAATCCACCATCTTCCTGTAGTGTAATAAGATTCACTTCCCCAATCATGCTGCTTGGAAAGACTCACACCAGAAGACACAGGAACCTACTTCGGGGACACTGGCCTTCTTTTAGGTATATCAACAACTGAGAAACAATGTATAAAGGAAAATATACTACTGTTATGTGAAATAAAAACCAAGAAAGGTATTGTCATTTTGGTGTGTTATTGCAGTCCCTAGTGATTGACTGAAAAACTGTTTGTGCATATCTGGGTGTGTGGTATGATGGAAAGCAGGCAGAAGTGGAAGACAAGAGACCTTTCCCACTTTCTGGATTCAAGCTGCTTCATGGTAAAAATTATATGATAAATTAAGGACTTTGTAAGGCTCAGAAAGCTGTGTGTGTTTGGGTCATTGGCTATTGTCTGATGCAGGATGTGTGACCATTCTTCAATTTTGTATGGGATTTGGCTTTTAAAGCATTTTCAATAAATAGTAAATATGATATGATATTCCATCACAGCAGCCATGTGAAATAGGTATTTTCATTTTATTGGGTTACTGGTCAATGTCTCGCAGCTGAGGACAAAAGATGGGGAGTGGGAAGAAATATAACATCAGGGTCTTCTGAAACTAAATCTAGGGCTATTCTCACCATGTGATTCTGTCACTAAAGTTCCCTGTGAAATTTGTTATTGGCTCAAATTTATACAAGAACAGTGGCAGGACTTGTCTGGGGTTTTTTGTTTTGGTTTGGTTTTTTTGAGAATCTAGAATCCATTTTATAATAATGAACACAAGCCCCTTTGTTGCGTGAAGTGATTCTCAAAGCCTCACAAGTGCTTAATATTCCATTATCAAGCCCTGGGAATTGAGTGCAAAGGCTTTGTTATAACTTAACAAATCAAGATGAGTCATGGTAGGATAGACAGCAGGAAGGCAGAGAATCAGAGATTATTACTGTAAGTCAGTCTCAAAATATAGTTCAGACCTTACCATATCGAGTTCATCCCAAGCACTGATTCCTTGTTAACCCACTTCTTTAGACTCCCAAGAAGACTTCCTCACAGCAAGGATAAGTCATGCTAGGTTCTGACTGCTCCCCTGGCAGTGATGTTTTCAGTGCAAGAAGTGGAGTGGGACTTTTCCTGGTGTCTAGAGATTGGTGCTTGAAGCCCAGACAAAGGCCAGAGGGAAATAAACTCCTCTGGTTTAAAGAGCTGATCAGTTGGGGCCGGGCTCCTCCCTTGGACTTTCTAAGATGTGGGTTACCTGCCTTTGCATTTTATTAACTAGCTAGATATCTGCTGACACTGTGGACAAGCATGTTTGCCCCTATGCCACTCTGAGCAGGGAATTAGAGAAGCCTATATGGCCATCGTTTGGTTGCTAAGGAAACACAAGTTTCTGGGAGCCTGGAAATAGCCAGACTCAAGTCCTTGTGCTTGAGGAGTCTCTGGAACTTAAGAGGTTCCCAGGCTTCTGCTGGGGTGAACAGACTAGTAGGAACAGAAGTTGAGCCAGCTCTCGGGGAGCTGTTCAGAAAGGCTGTTCACCATAGATCTCTGAGTTTGTGGGTGACAGAGAACACTGGCAGGAAAAGAATGAGAGAACACCAACTGCTGGTTGTTAGGTAAAAAGAAGTTTACCCTTCCCCCACTGTCATTCCAAAACCCCAATGCTGGAGTAGTTAGGTGCTATTAATGAGGAAGAGGTGGTATCCCAGAACCAGGCCACCTTCTCCCCTTTCCCAAGGCACCTCCTCATGCCTGCACTTGGAAAAAAAAGAAAGGTATTGTAGGCTGCACTGTGTCACCCCCTCCAAATTCATATGCTGAAGTCCTAATCCCCAGTACCTCAGAATGTGACTGTATTTGGTCATAGGGTCTTCTAAGAGGTCATTAAGGTTAAATAAGGTCATTAGGGTGAGCCCTAATACTCTATGACCGCAATCCTTAAGAGAAGAGGAGAATAGGACACAGACACACACAGAAGGAAGACCACGTGGAGACACAGGGAGAAGATGGCCATCTACAAGCCAATAAGGGTAGCCCCAGAAGAAACCAATCTTGCCGGCAGCTTGAGCTCAGACTCCCGGCCTCCACGATCGTAGGAGAACAAATTTCTGTGGTCAAAGTTGTTCAGCCTGTGGTACTTTGGTACAGCAGCTTGAGCAAACTCATACAGAGCATGTGGGATCTAAATCAGAGGGGCAAGAGTTTAACCAGGCTGGATTTAAATAGCTTGGTATATCTAGAAAAAGTATATTTGCCCAAGAGATAGGGAAGGGGAATTTGTAAGAGCGCAGTTAATATCAGTAATTGACATGCAGTAGTTTGAGTTGTTTCAACCCCTCCCCCCCCCACTGAGTTTGGACAGCTCGCTCCCCACTTAAAGTCTGGCTTCTCCTGTGAACTGAAGCAAATGCTGCTTTCTTTAAGACTGGTGGGGAAACTGGGTCTGTGCTCTCTGCTAGTCCCCTTGTTGAGAGGGCCCAAATGTCCACCCTGGGCTGGTTCAGGTGTCAGAGATGCAAGGCGAGAGGACCAGCAGAACAATGTCTGGGGTTCTTGAATGGTTCCCTGCTTTTTCTCTTGTCTGCTTTGAGGGCCGACCCTGGCCACTAAGGCACCTGAGTCTTTGGGCCAGCAATCGGCAGGTAGGCGAGGAAGCAGCTGTCATCTATCCCTGTCATCAGCTCATACAATGGCATAACACAGAGAAAGTGCTCTGTGCCCTGAGATAAAATACCCACATCACCTTGTGAGCTCCAGTCCCCCAAATAGATTACACCTTGAATATTATCTTGTAAGTGACTGACTTTATCCTTAATTTTCTTGGTGCTAATGACTAAAGATATGTGATGGCCTTTGTAGACATGATCATTTTGTGGGAAAACCACAGGAGTCTCCTAGTTTTCATTGGAAGTATACTTTTAGAAAGTATGTTTTTGTTGAACTGTAGTTGACACAGTGTTACATTAGTTTCGGGTGTACAATATAGTGATTTGACAAATCTATTCACTATGCTGGAGAAAAACCACAGTTTTTTGCTACATAATCAGAAATTTGTGTATGTGTGTGTGCGTGCGTGTGCGCGT
Source organism: Ursus arctos (assembly GCF_023065955.2). Lineage (NCBI taxonomy): Eukaryota > Metazoa > Chordata > Mammalia > Carnivora > Ursidae > Ursus > Ursus arctos. Next base: position 9,062,795 of record NW_026623100.1, read on the forward strand.
GTGCCCGCACAACCTGTGTACCGTTCTCTGAGCTTCACAAATCTGTCATTAACTTTGGAAAATTCTTGGTCTCCTTTTTGTCTCGGTTTCATTTTGGATGGTTTCTCCCTCTATGTCTTTAGACTTTCTCATCTTTTATTCTGCAACATTAATCTCTTCTTAACCTCATCTAGTGTATTTTTCTTGTTAGGTTTTATAGTTTTCATCCCCAGAAATTTGACTTCAGTCTTTTTTTTTTAAGTTATGTTATGTCAGTCACCATACAGTACTGCTTTAGTTTTTGCTGTAGTGTTCCATGGTTTGTTATTTGCGTATAACACCCAGTGCTCATTGTAATATGCGCCCTCCTTAATACCCATCACTGGGCTAACCCATCCCTCCACCCACCTCCCCTCCGAAACCCTCAATTTGTTTCCCGGAGTCCATAGTCTCTCATGGTTCATCTCCCCCTCTAATTTCCCCCATTAGTTTTCCTTTCCTTCTCCTCATGAACTCCATGCTATTCCTTACGTTCCACATATGAGTAAAACCATATAATAATTGTCTTTCTCTGCTTGACTTATTTCACTAAACATAATCCCCTCCAGTTCCATCCATGTCAATGAAATTGGTGGGTATTCATCATTTCTGATGGCTGAGTAATATTCCATTGTATATATGAGCCACATTTTCTTTATCCATTCATCTGTTGAAGGGCATCTTGGCTTCTTCCACAGTTTGGCTATTGTGGACATCGCTGCTATGAACATTGGAGTGTATGTGCCCCTTCTTTTAACTACATCTGTATCTTTGGGGTAAATACCCAGTAGTGTAATTGCTGGGTCATAGGGTAGCTCTATTTTTAACTTTTTGAGGAACCTCATACGATTTTCCAAAGTGGCCATCCCAACTTGCATTCCCACCAACAGTGTAAGAGAGTTCCCCTTTCTCCACATCCTCTCCAACTTTTATTGTTTCCTGCACAGAAATCAGTTGCTTTTCTATACACGAACAATGTAACTGTAGAAAGAGAAATTAGGGAATCGATTCCATTTACTATAGCACCAAAAACCATAAGATACCTAGGAATAAACCTAACCAAAGAGGTAAAGGATCTATACTCTAGAAACTATAGAACACTTTTGAAAGAAATTGAAGAAGACACAAAAAGATGGAAAAACGTTCCATGCTCATGGATTGGAAGAAAAAAACATTGTTAAAATGTCTATGCTGCCCAGAGCCATCTATACTTTCAATGCCATCCTGATCAAAATACCAATGGCATTTTCAAAGAGCTGGAACAAACAATCCTAAAATTTGCATGAAACCAGAAAAGACACCGAATCACCAAGGAAATAGTGAAAAAGAAAAACAAAGCTGGGGGCATCATGTTGCCTGATTTCAAGCTATATTACAAAGCTTTGATCCACCAAGACAGCATGGTATTGGCACAAAAAAGGACACATAGATCAATGGAACAGAATAGAGAGCCCAGATATGGACCCTCAACACTATGGTCAACTAATCTTCGACAAATCAGGAAAAAATATCCAATGGAAAAAAGACAGTCTCTTCAATAAAAGATGCTGGGAAAATTGGACTTCGGTCTTTTCTTCCCTTCTGGGTCACTCCATTTCTCTACATATAATGCTCAATCTTTCCTCTTTCCTTGTGGTTTATCCCCATTTGTCAGTCCTTTACCAGCGCAGTACTTAGGGGAAGGGGCACTAAACACAAGTGTTCAAATTACCATGTTTACCAAAAGCCCAGACCTTTTGATTTTGAATTAGAAGGCAACTGATTAATTACCTGATTTCTCAGCCAACAATAGAACAAAGAAAGGAGGTTGCTGCCATTGCTGCAAAAGTGACTGAATGAGTAGAGGGAATTCTTTCCTCCTCCATGCAACTAAGAGTGACACAGTCAAGACTAGCCTCCTGTCCCAAATCTTGCTACTTCTACAGTAAAATCACTTGGTCTTTAGTCAGTTTTATAAAGTCATCACCCAAGTGGTCCAGTCTTGGAGAAGGGTCAAAATCCAAGAAACAGAGTCAATATACCAAAAAGGAAATCCAAAATGACGTTGCCCTTTCTTGTCCTGCCCTGCTGACCACAGGGAAACTTATAAAACACCGTTTTCTCTCCCATCAACTGCTCTACTTTTGCAGCTGCACCCACAACTCTGTCTTCAAAGTAGCATGGAAAACACCCCACCCAGCCTCACTTTAAGATTTTTTGCCTTTTTCTTCCCCATTTCCTTCCAATTCTGTATCCCCAAAAACCAAGAGAATAAGTTGAAAAAGGCAGGACCCTCCTTAGCCTGGTTAACTAAGGAGTCTCTTTGGCGTAACAGCTTCTTGTGGTGACGGTTAGATGGAAGGTGGGGCAATCAGAACATAATTACACTTTCTTTCCCCAGCCACATAAATATTCACGGGGGTGAGTTTACTTCCTCTAATTCTGGTCCTTTGGAACATCCCTTCAGTCCCTTCATGATGGCACTTCTTCCAGGGCCTTCATGTTTTCATGCTTGCACCCCCGCCCCAAATAAAATCCCTTTTACTAAGTTATATGTGAAGGATAAGGCTAATTATCTTCCAGGGGTATTTACATTTTTAGGGGCAAAGCTTTAATCCAAGGTCCCCTCTGCACCCAGCAAGCCTAGGAATGGGGCTGAGATATCATCCATCCCTAGAAGAAATTAGACCATAGAAATATCCATCCACCAAGAGACATATGGAGAACTCTGCCTGAGGTGCCCCAGGGATACATAAACTGGAATTAGAAAATCATGTTAAAGGAGCAATGGTTGAGCTCCTTGTGCTTCTTCTCCAGAGAAATAAAGCTCCTGAACTCAAAAGAGCGTGACATAACTTGGAAAGAGCTGCTCAGCATTATGCTTGGAGAGACAGCTTCTATAAGTTGCTCAATGACTGGTCAAATTCATGTATCATTTATTTTAATCTTCCTCCCATCCTACAGCTTAGCGAGGTCATTTTATTCTCTAAAATGAATGAGGAATGAGGATTCATTTTGTCTTAATGTACAGAGAACCTGGGTAAAAACCTCCTAGGAATTAAAATAAAGCAACCTATTTATTGTCAAAGACACCATAGGGAATTAGATGCAGGTATGAGTAAAATAAAAGTTCAGAGCTCATATTTTAAAGACACAGGCGTGAGCAGGAGGCAGAGCTATTTCACAAGTCAACTAAAAGGAATTACATACTTTAGATACTTAGGGATGCAATCCTAATTTAGGAATGAGCTGCTCCTTATTTAAGAATGAGTATCTGCCAAGTATCATTCTATGTGTTTTTACAAATGTCTTTAAACTATCAAAGTTATTGTACAAAAACAGGTGATCTTATCCTTCTTTTGCCTATGAAGAAACTGAGGCACAGAGAGGTCAAATGACACCCCTAGGTCACACCATGGCTAAGGAGATCTGTGTTCCAGTCCATGTTTTCTGAGGTTAAAACATGGGTCCTTCGTCCTACATCATTAATCCCACTTAATGAAATCACTATCTGAAAGAGATATCTATACCCTCATATTCATTGCAGCATTATTCACAATAGCCAAGACATGGAAACAACCTAAGTGTCCATCAACAAATGAATGGCTAAAGGAAATGCGGTATATGTAATGGAATATTATTCAGCCATAAAAATGTCCTGCCCTTTGTAATAACATGGTTGGACCTTGAGGGCATTATGAGTGAAATAAGTATGACGAGGAAAGACAAATACTGCATGATCTCACTTACAGAACTCACAGAAGCAGGGTAGAATGGTGGGTGCGAGGGGCTGAGGGGTGGAGGAAATAGGGAGATATTGGTCAAAGGGTATAAGATGAATAAGTTCCAGGGACCTAATGGAGACTATAGTTAACAATACGGTGTTGTATTTTTTCATGTTGCTAAGAGAGTATTGTTTTAATGTTCTCACCATAACGACAACAGAACAGCAATTCTGTCAGGTGAAGGATGTTACCTAACCTTACTGTGGTAAACATTTCACAATCTATACATGTACTAAATCATCACATTGAATCCTTAAACTTACATGGTGTTATATATCAATTGTATCTCAATAAAGCTGGGAAAACATACAACAAAAAATATGGGCCCTTGCCATTCTACCATCCTACCTTGCCTTTGGTACCTAAACATCCTAGGGGTCCAGAAATATGTTAATTTAATTCATACTTATCAGAAAGGACTTCTCATCATCTCTAACACTATTAAAAATTATAGATTACAGGGGAGCCTGGGTGGCACAGCGGTTAAGCGTCTGCCTTCGGCTCAGGGCGTGATCCCGGCGTTACGGGATCGAGCCCCACATCAGGCTCCTCCGCTATGAGCCTGCTTCTCCCTCTCCCACTCCCCCTGCTTGTGTTCCCTCTCTCGCTGGCTGTCTCTATCTCTGTCGAATAAATAAACAAAATCTTTTTAAAAAAATTATAGATTACAGGATTTGGGGCTATGATTAGCTATGTTTTATTTCTGTTTTTGTAACACATATACTCAGATCTACATTGTGTCTAGCAATTTCTCAGGATTGTGGTAAGAATTGTAATTCTATTAGCATCAAAGAAAAGGAATATGATTTTTAAGAAGCAACTTGACCTTTCTGTGGAAGAGTTGTTCTTCTTAAGAACACTGGTGAAAACACAGGGCTAGTGCTTACCGTTTAACATCTAAAAAGAAGAAATAAATGTATTAACTCTGCCTTAACTACCACGGCAGGCATATTTCATTGTTCAGCATTTCTTGAAGTTGTAGAAGCATTTTTTAGGCTGATGGGACTTACTTTATTAATGGAGGCACTTTGATTCAACTCAAGCACATGGCCCTGAAAAATGACACTGTTGTTCCTAACTGCTGACATGAGACCTTCTTCCCTGTGTTAACCACAGAAGTGGTCTGAACTCAGCTCTGAGGCTGCATTAATCTGTGAGTGGAGAAGGGAAAAAATCCATCATGGGACCTGAGAAAACTGCAAGATCACTGGGGACCCTATGATTATTTCTTAATAGTTAAGACCCAGAAAAGAGATAGGTGCAACAGAAGATAAAGCAATGCCTGGGGCCCATCTCTCTCCTTCCAGCCTTTCCATAAAAATGTGTATGTGTGTGGGAGCTGTAAATGATTTACTAAAGCTGAATGAGTCTGTATGCACTCTGTTCTATTTTTCACCTCCACACCGGGCTCACTTTCACCCTTCTGTCACGAATCCCTTCTTCATCTCCCAGACCCCCTGCTGCTCACCTTCTCCACCTTTGCTTGGCCGACTCCCATCCAACTGGTCCACTCTTCCAGAAGCTCCCACTCAAGTTGAGACTGTGCTTCCCTCTATTTGAGTGTACATCTTATCTCTGCCTCATTGCCATATAGTGTGTATCTGTCTCCCACACTGCAATGGGAATTAATTTGGGACAAGACTGGGCTTCCATTTGTTCTTCAAACAGAAAGCATAGAGCTTGGCATGCAATCAGTGTTCAGTAAATATTTTGAATAAATGACTAAATACATGAGTAAGTCTATTCCAAAGCTAAACATCAAAGCTCGTTCAAAAATGTCAATCAAGAAGGAATCGACATGGTTTTATTTCTGGATGGGAAACTGCCTGACCTGCAGGAAAAATGGGGCAGGGGCAATCTAAGAACCTGAAGGTATGTCTTTGCAGGAGCTGAGTCCCAGGGAAACAATTTGAGTCCAGTGCTCTAGCTGTCCTTCTAGGAAAAACTGAGGCTGAGTGCGTGCACATGAAATTATCCAAGGAGTTTCAAGGGGAGCAAGAATAACTTAATTGATTTAGAATAAACTAAATGTTGATGTCACCCTTAAAGCCTTTCTAGTTTCCTTCCCCAGCAATTTGTTCACCTTGTCTTGCTGCTCGTCACAGATTGACCTGCTTTCTGTCTTCTGCTGCTCTGCAGCAGACATTGTGTCCCCTTGTACATCCTTGGCCCCCAGCTCCTTTAAGTACATAGCACTCAGGAGAAAATGAGTATAGGGCACCAGGTATGACTGGGAGTCGTAGCTGGAGATTCATGTCCAGTGATCTTGATCCCAAGTGTGCAACTTTCCCCATCAGGTCAATAATTGAAAATATGTCTATCACCCAGAAAGATATTAAAAATCAGAGATAATTGTCATTCTACCTTGGTCAAAAACCTTAATAATAGAAATGCTTAATGGAGTGTTGGGTACTCCCTTTCAGAGAAACATCATGGAAATGAAGTGAATCCAGAAAAGGGAAACAAGCTGACATATAAGGTTCTTGTCAAGCCACATTTCCAAAGCATATTCCAGAATGCACTAGTCCCTTGAGATGCTATATGAAAAAAAATCCCCCAAGTCAAATACATTTGGAACACTGTGGACCATATTCCTTATCTGACTATTCATAATGTATTTCAGTCCATTAAAGGTGCCAAACTGTTCTTTAATAAAAGAAACCACTATTGTTTTATGTAGCACTTGCCAAATTGATTTAGCGATGGAATCTTGGTTTCTCATAAAAGTCTATTAGGACCCCAAAATTACACTTTGAGAAATGATGTATTACAGAGACAAGTCTCTTCTCACTGTAATCATGACTGCAAATATACCTCACGGTTAAAATCATGGACTTTGGGGCAGGTATATCTGGGTTCAGGTCAGGTTCTGCTGCTTAATAGCAGTGTGTCTTCAGTAGTCAATAAATATAGAGTGCCCAGCACGGTTTTAGTACGTAGTCGACACAAACAAATGATAGCAGCTTTCATTAAAACTGTATGATGTTTAGACAAATGTTAACATATCGGGAAGCAAGGAATAGGGAGAATCTAAGTGTGTTCATCAAATCCACATCAAATCCTAATACCAAGCTTGGAGAGACAAGTTTTCAGATAATCAACAAGCAAGGTAGGGATCTCTAGGAGCTCTCCACAATGGGCTTGTGCGATGGGGGAGATAGAGGTTTCAGAAGATGTGGTTCCTGTTCTGGGAGATGTACTGGGAGAGAAAAGAAACAGCGAGTGATAAATGATGGCACAAAGGGGCTGATAAGTTTCTCAGAGTGAAAACTTGCCATTTGGGTTTAAAGCAGAAGGAAATCAATGGACTGGAGCTCAGTTTTCAGAGACAGGGAAAGTGTGGAATTTCAAGAGAAGAGGCTGTCCAAGGAAGAAAAAGTGTAAGTGGAATAGGGTTTAAAGTGGGGATGAGCTCAGTGGTGAGAATGCAGAGCAGAGGGGCATGGAGGGGAGTCGGAGTCAGGTGTGGGATTAGGACGGATGATGGAGAGCTTTGAAGGGGCAGACAGAACTGAGATGTGAAGAATTGAAAACAGGGAGCCATTGAAGGTTTTTGCGGAGGGAAGTGGTGTTATTGAAATAAGGTTTAAGGCAGATGAGGCTGACAGCTGGGTGCAGACTGGGTAGGAAGAGGAGAGATCAGGGGGGTTGCACTACAGGTTAAAATAGAGTAAAACCACCGTTAACAAACTAGTGAGCATGATAATCCTAAGGGATGGCTGAGGCACAAAATAACTTCTAAAGGTTTTGGTTATAAAGTTAAAATGTCAGGTCCACAGTGGGTTGTTTCAAAAATCAGTTCCTTGGATTCACACCTTCAGCATCCCCCATCTGAACACAGAATTGCAAATGCTAAGTGTGTGTTCAACTTCCACCTTCATAACTTCGATGTCTGTCTTTCTCTCAATTGGTTCAGAACTTATGAGGAAAATAGAGAATCGTATATGTTGACCCATGCTCCCTCAAAGGGAAGCATCATGCTCTTGACCATTTTGTAGGCCTGGTTCTGGAGCACCGGTGAAAGCCCAATGTGGTCCCCAATCTTGGGGATCTTCCTCATGGTGATGCTCCAAGGACAGAGAGGAGGGGTGTCACATTGAAAGACTCTACAGACCTTCCATTTCACAGCTTCAGGCTGGTAATGGCAGCTACCTCACACCTCAGCCACTTCTAGAATGTACTATCATGGCTTTGCTGTATTAGGATCATGGAGGAAGGAAAGGAATTTGGTAGATGAAAGTAACTAGCACCCATCACATTCTGCTACACAGAGGAAAGAGGGTTGTGAAATAAGGTTTCCAGATAAAAATATAGGATGCTCACTTAAATTTGAATTTCAGACAAATAATAAATTTTTTTGGAATAAGTATGGTTCAAATGCTGCATGTGACATACTTACACTAAAAATTATTCATTGAAATTAAAATTTAACTGGGTGTCCTGTATTTTATCTGGCAATCCTGGTTTGGAGTCAAAGTCTTGGTTCTCAGAGTCAAACTTACCACTCACCTAGATGTATGGACTTGAACAACCAAGTAGCTTCTTTAAGCCTGTTTTTGCAAGGAACACATAGATGGAAAGGCATCTTGTAGGTTTAAAGTTCTGTAAATGTATTTGTTGTTGTTGTGCTTTTGTTATTTGGCCCTTCTACTTTGCAAGCTTGGTGAGAAAGGCCATGTGTTATTCAGTTCTGGCTCCTCAAAGCACTCCAGAAGGGCCTTGACCTGTGGAAGGAAGTGTCACGTGTTTATCAAGACAATAACAACATTATTTTCACCTGCAGTCTATCACCTGTTGGAGTCTCACCCCAGATGCTCTAAAGACTCAGTCTATCTGGCAAAGTGAGACAGGAGCTGTCTGTCCCCAGGTAGCAAGACATTGGAAGTCATGCTTACATGAACCCAGGGAGGAGCTGGAGGTAAGACTGTAGAAAAAGTTGGAGACACAGCTGCAGGTTTCAGACAGTGAGATCATGCAGAAGTGTGTTTTACACCAGCGCTTCTCACACTTACATGGTCATAAGACTCACTTAGGGATCCTGTTAAAATGCAGACTCTGATTGCAGAGCCAATCTCCACTTCTTCAGGAGAGGAGGATCTAACACAAAGTGACTATGGCAATCAGTGTGGGCTATTCACTGCAGTGTCTCTCCAAATGAATGATGACATTATTCACAGGGGAGTTGAAGCCTGTGATCCTCAGGAATGACTGCACATTGGAGTCACCTCAGAGCATTGAAACTCCACCTGTGCTCGGGCTCGTCCCCAACCAATTTACTCAACCTCTGGGATGGGACCTGGGCATCCTTTCTTTGTTTCTGTTGTTAAATCTCCCCCTTTTTAAAGCTTTTTATGGTGATGTCACCTCCCTTCCCAGGCATTGATTTGGACACAAGGTAGGATTCCATTCTGGCCCACAACACGCAAAGAGCTGGGTGGTTCGGGGTAGGATTTTGGTGTTGACAATATAGGGAAGGAAAGACTGTTCTTCAGCTCAACATCTGCTTTTGATGCCATCTCTTAAACCCAAAAGGTAAGTCTCAACACACTGAGGATAGAAGAACCCAAAAATCCTGGGTCTTTGAGGTTAAACTTTAGGACTGTTCTTCTGTGAGGCAATAAATGTCCTTCTGTTGAGTTTTCTGCTACTTGACAGCCAAAAATATTTATCTACCAAGCACCGGACTGAATACTTTGTACACATCATGTAAGTTAAGCCTCACAATAGTCCTTCAAGATAAGGACGATTATCTCCATATTACAGCAAGGAAATGAAGGCCCAGAGAAGAATGAGCTGTATGCATACCTCAGATTTAGCTGGTGTCATGGTCATGGAGAAGGCTCGATATTTTAGCAAGGGTGGAGCTATGGGATATGTAGAGTGTTTTCTCTGCACCTGGATCTCCTCTTTCATCAGCCCGAAGAGCCAACAGATGCTGACCTGAACTCCTTTACCTGTGGTTTTCACCCCAGGGTGCACATTGACTCCCCTGGGAAATATTTTAAAATTCCAATTCCCAGGCTTGAATCTTTTTCAATAATTCTAGAAGTTTGTCGATAGCAATGATTTTTTTTTAAAGAGCCAGATTTTTGTTTCTTTTTGTTTCTTTTTTTTTTTTTGCCCACTTTTTGTTTCATTAATTTTCTCTATTTTTCTATTTTCAGTTCCATGATACCTCTCCTTTATCATTTTCTTCTTTCTCCTTGATTTGGGCTTATTTTCCCTTCTTTCACTATGTTCCTGGTTTCTTCAAGTAGAAACTTAAATTATTGATTTAAGGCCTTTTCTCTCTTCTAATGTAAGTATTTAGTGCTATAAATTTTCCTGTTAGCTTTGCTTAAATGCATCTTAAGAAATTTTAATATGTTGCTTTCATTGTCATTTGGTTCTATTTACTTTTTTATTTCTTTTGAGACTTCCTCTTTGACCCATTGATGATTTTTTTAAGTTTTTTTTTTTTTTTTTTTTTTTTTTTTTTAGATTTTTTATTTATTTATGTGACAGAGAGACAGCCAGCGAGAGAGGGAACACAGCAGGCGGAGTGGGAGAGGAAGAAGCAGGCTCATAGCGGAGGAGCCCGATGTGGGACTCGATCCCAGTACGCCGGGATCACGCCCTGAGCCAAAGGCAGACGCTTTAACGACTGCGCCACCCAGGCGCCCCCATTGATGATTTTTTTTGAGTAGGCTACATGCCCAATGTGGGGCCTGAACTCATGACCCTGAAATTGATGATTGCATGCTGCTCTGACTGAGCCAACCAGATACCCCACGCATTGATTAGTAAGAAGTGTTGAGGTCAGACACTTGGTTCCTGACCTGTTTTGAAAGCATAAGCATAACAATGGTTGTGTTAGGTGCATTATTAACTTAACGCCACATTCTATGCACCCCTTAACCTCATGCTTGATCAATCATTACCCCTACTCATGTAGCCAGTGGTTGTAGAAAGCTAATGGAAACAGGATGGTATCATTTGTCTTGACATATCTGATCTTAGCAGGTCCTAAATAGTGCCCCATTGTCCAAAAGAATGCTCATCTCCAGACTGTTTCAAACTGCTCCCTTCACCTCCAGTTTCAAGAAATCCCTTACTTTTCTCTAATGTATGTACGCTGTCCATAGGCTCAACAGGGCAAGACAGATTTGGGAACGATTCCCTGCCTTCTCATTGGACTGGTTTTCTGATAATAAAGCTTTCTTTGTTTCAAAACTGATATCTCAGACATAGCCTTATTATGCATCAGCTGCACAGACAAATGTGAGTTTGGTAAACATGTGTCGTTACTTTTTCAAGTGTTTGGAGATTTTCAAGTGCCTTTTTTATTATTTATTTTTAGTTTGATTCCACCAGGAACAGAACATACTCTGTATAATTTCAGATTTTTAAAATTTGTTAAGGTTTGTTTTATGATCCAGGATATGGTCAGTCTTGGTGAATGTTCTGTGGGCAATTAAAAAAGGTATTTCAGATCCTGCTATTGGGGAACTCACTCGTGACTGACTGCTCGACCTGGATCCTCCTTATGTAGCAGGAGCCGTGTGTACTGACAGTGGGGAGTGAGTGCTGGAAAGTGGCCCCTTGCCAGGCTGCTGCCACTCCCAAGTTTGTCCCCAGTATGGATCTTCTGCAACACAGGTGCAAAGAGGATGAGATCTGAAATTTACTGGTTGCCGAATCTACCCAGAATAGGTCTTTAGTCCTGGGAAGCTAGGGAAGATGGGAGCTATCGTTCATCTGCTGAGCCCACCAAAGCATCTCTTCCTCAACCTAGATCTGTGTCGGAAAGTCAGGTTTTACTCTTCAATCCTGCCCTGCCAGGATTTTCTCTACATAGTGGAAGTTATGAGTAAGAAAATGAATGCCACCTAACTGCCACCACTCACTTGCTATAGACCCTTTACAGCACGGAAATATAGAAAATGGAATCTGCCCATGTTCACTGCCTGCCAAAAGCACTGTGAATATCTGTCCCAACCCAGAGAGCTGGGAGAGACGTGAACTGCCATGTGATTGCTGAGTTCCTCCAACAGTTCTTTCATGAGGCAGAACTGTGGGAAGATGGGCTTGAATACCATGAATTTCTACTGTTCCTGCTAAGTTTCCACAGATTTTGTTGAATTAATGTTTCTCCATTTGTTGTAAACCCCTCCATCTCCAGAGATTTTGAACAATTGAATGTATTAATTTGGACCAGCTTAATAAGGGTCTCTTTTGGGGAATGGTTGTCCTGAACACCTGATACTACCATTCCAGAGGTCCTCACTGGGGTCATTTGTCACGCAGTAATAAATAACTAATAACAATGGCCAAGAAGGAGGTATAACAAATCAAGACAAGCAATCCATTGGATGAGAGCAGGGAAGGCGTTTCAAGCAGAAAGAACAGAAAGTGCAAAGTACGGAAGGTGGGAGTATTGAAGAAGCTCTGGGTGAGAGAAGATGTCCTCAAATGTGGTCCCTGCACCAGCACCATCAGTATCAACGGGGAACCTGTTAACAAGGTGAATTCTTGGGCCCTATTGAATCAGAATCTCCACAATCTAGGTTTCAGCAAGCCCACACGTGTTTCTGAAGCACATTAAAGTATGAGGACCACTGGAATATGAGTTGTTTTTCATCAGCCACGATAGCTGGGCTCCCCTTGTGTCCAGATTCTAAGTGGTTTTCCTTTTTTCCCTTTTTCTTTAAGAAGTGAGAGAGATAATGAGCTATTAAGCACTTTCTCTGAGCAGATGCTTTAGGGCCTTATTAGAGATAACAATTTCCTGACACTAGTCACAGGAAGTTGATCGTGCTACAGCAAGCAGATAGTTCACTCCATTTTTTGCTGGGAATAAGTCACCTCTGATTTGAGCCCGAGTTTTATTTGACTCCAATTGTTTTAATGAACCATCCTGCAGGTGCCCTGAACATGGCTGCATCAGGCTTTGTGGGGCCTTTGATCCCGTGTGTGGTTGGTGGTCATCATGGCAGAGGGAAATGTGGATATCTGACTTTAGTATGATTTAAAAGAGAATACTTCAATGGGCAAAATCCAGTTACCTGAAAGAGTTAAAAAAATATCCAGGCCTAAAAGAACGAAGATAAGCTCAGACTGAAAAGGAGTAAAAGCAGCTCTACTGTTCTCCAGGCTGGCAGAACAGACCCAGATAAAGCCAAATGCAAAGTTCATAGAAAACCACAGTTCTTCCAAAGTCTGGCTGTGGCTGTAAAATGCCATAACAACCCTTACTTTGAATGGCCACTGCTTTCTTTCTAGTGATGCCCTTAGATCTATTTTATTACACCCATCTTTTACTAGGGATATCCAGACGCCAAGTCATCCTTGCTCACCCCAATACCCAACCTCTGCTTAATTCTACTTTCTCCTAATCCTGCCTCAGAAACTGCCACCAGCACAGACATGTTCCTTCTCTTCCTTTAGGCTCTCCTAAGATCCTTCAGTAGGAGCCTTAACCTTACAAACCTCATCCCTCTTATTGAGCTGAGTTCACAGCTTCTTTGAATTGCCTCCCTCACTGCCTCACATCGATAAATCTGATTTTGTTGGCTTGTCCCTGGAGGACTTTGTCTGAAGAAGCTTTAATAGAGGGAAAATGGCCCCTTGGCCCTATATTTGGTGGAGGGGTTGGTGGTGATGTTTGTTTTTTTTTATTTAACTTCATTCCCAATTTTAGATCCCAGGTTACAGAAAGGAAGCCAGAAGACTAAAATTGTCAATGATGACTTCTCATCACCTTTCAGATTAGACCCTACCTCTGTCTCCCTTTATCATTAGTATTTTTGTATAACAGTCCCACACAAAGATCTAATATTATCAGCTCTGTGGATGAGGAGGTCAAGAATTCCGAATCCTGAGTGTCAGATATTCACAGGGGCTTTGAGGATGACACAGGACAAGAGGTGGGGAGGGAGATTGTGAATGCATTCCTGTATCCCTCAAGGGAAGAGAAAAGCGCAGCTGGTATATCTGTAGATGACAGAACTGAGGAGGGGCGGGATGGCTTAGCGGGAAGAAACAAGCTGCCAAGAAGTACTGAGTTTTAGGGGAGGATGGAGGACGACTGGTCTGGAATTCTAAAGGTAGTGAGGAGGACCTCCCCAAGAGGCATCCCGGAAAACCTGGTGCTGGACACTAAGCAGTCTCTTCCACTTCACTTTCTGTCCAGGAAGTCCTCAGGGAAGAGAAGGGAAGTGGAAGTACAGAATTTGAGGAAGAGATTGTGGATAAAAAGGGCTTTTTATCCTGGTGCAAAAGTGCAAAGAGCACAGAGGGAGTGGTGTCCCTGGGGGACAGGGAGGCAATGGAAGACAGCTGGGAGAAAATTCCAGGGTGCTGTGATGCTTGTCTCCTCTTCTGTGAAAGCTACTGGCAGCATGTGCAGAGACCATGTATGTGGGGAGGGAATGAGTCCATTGGGTTGGGCTGCTCTGAGAGATCCTAATGGCTGAGACACTGGGCTGAGTAGTCATGAGCAGCTAGTAGTGACTGGCCTGAGTGGGTGCTCAAGGCCTCAGTAGATCAAGTACCCTGTCTAATGTCCTGAGGTTGATGTAGGGAGATGCCAGAGGTGGCTCTGAATCCCTGGGAGGGATCTCAACTACATTAAACTGTAGTCCCTCCATTTGTATTGTTATAAGCCCTTCCCTTGTTTGGCAACAAGCCATAGGGCCTGGAAGAAATTCAGTTCAGTTATTAACTGAGCACCTACTATGTGTTGAACATGTATTAGGAACTTTATGTACAGCATAGACCTAGAGAGTTGGGGTCCATGCCCTCAGGCCCTCGTGCCCTCATGGTGTTTTAATATCTGGATGAGAAGACACATTAAATCAGGAATTATGAGTAATGAATCATTCAAGGGTGAAGCACAGCCTATTAGAGGAGAATGTCAAAGAAAATCTGCCTTGTGTGGGCCAACAGAGTCCCCGTAGAGAACCTTCTCACTAAGCTAGAGAAGCATAGCCCCACACTATGCTCCTCCCACCCCCATTACGGTAGAAGAGAGTGGACCAGTCCATCCCTAAACAAGTCACTCAGGGTCCAGAAGGATCCTTTTTCACTTCAGCCATGTCTTCTCATCCTTTGAGAGAATATTCACAGGAATGTTTGGGAAGAGAATCTTTTTACCATTCAACTTACTTTCTCTTACCAGGTATCTCTTCAACAGACACAGTTTTCACTTCACTTCTGGGGCAGCTCCACATATCCATCCCTTCTTGTAGCCACTGCATCATTGACCCCTCCCCTTTACATCCTCTCTCTTCCCTTTTCTGGGTGGGTGATCTTGTCTGCAGAATCCCACCTCTCCTCCTTGACCTCCAATTCCAGTAGACAGCCATTAAATTCATCAAATTCCACTCAGGTGAGGTGGAGAAGAGGGCACGTTGGATCCTACTGGTAGAGCACCTACCAGCCTGTGACAGGCTTTTGCACTATCGACATTCTCTTCCCCCTCATATATCACAGCATTAGTACTTTGCTAAAAGAATCACTTCCCTCTCCTTGACATAGGGTCCTGTGTTAGTCAGCTGGTTGCCCACCAGGCACCCTTCTTCTCTTCTTCTAAATCTAAGGCAACAGAGTTGTAGTGGGACACGGCCACCCAGGTATGGACTACATCCCCTGAGTGTGGCCCTTTTGCTGATTTCTCTCCAAGGGAGGGAAGCGGTGTTTGCCATTTCCAGGCCCAGGCCTTAACACATTGTGACGTACCTCACCAAGCCAGAGCACAGACTGGTGGCAACTCAGCTTTGATAATGCTCGGTATAGTGCGGCAGTGATTTTCAGGGCCCTGTATCTCTGAATGGCTCACAGAACAGAGTTGCTCCACAGATTTGGGTCATCCACTCTGAGTCTGTAAGCTAGAGAGAAAAACTTTCTTGTTCTTCAAATCACAATACAGTTGGGTCTCTCACTTTAAGTAAAACAAGTCTCATTTACCCAAAGGTCCTTGTTTTCTAGTTCAGTGGGAGTGGTCCCTATCCCCTGATAAAGAGGTAAGTTTTGCAGGGCTATCCATCACTTAAGCACCAATCAAGCACAAAATCTAACTTTCCTGTGGCTTTCCTTCCCACAAATGTTCCTCACACTTCTTTCACTGCTTGAGGTCATGGTGAGTTTTCCTCGGGAAATGGTGACAAGTGGTAACTTTTCCCTTTGGCCACCTCTCTTTCTGAGTCTGCAGTCACATAGCCTGTTGCCCACTGCCCAGTGCTCCAGCATCCCTGTAGCTGCTTTGCAGCGCAAGCCTCTTCTCCTGGGCTCTGCTTTATTACAGCAATTTCCTAAGTTCCATTTCGCCAATGTCTGGAAGACAAAGACTGAGTATAAATAATGTAAGTCCTATTACCTTCTCCTTCAGGGTTTCTATTGATTGTGACTTAATCTCTTGAGGCAAATTGATGGTTTTAATATTAAACTGAAATGCCAAGAGTTAGCAAAGAGATCAGAGAATCAAACAACAACAACAAAAATTGTCCAGAAGTGGAATTTTTCCAACTCTCTTAAGGGGTTTGTTTGGGCCAGCCACATCTGTTTCTTTCAGGGATTGAGATACACAAGAAAAATAACTTTGTAAAGACTAATAAAGCCAGAGTCTCTAAACATCTTGAATTGGGAAAGAATTTGAGAGCCCAAGCCAAGGTGGGGAGGTCCCTGCCCAACCTCCCCCAATTCACCCAGATCCCTCCCTCGGCCCCTAATCAGACATGGCCCTGGAATTACTTGGCTGCAGTGAACTCAGGCTTCACTCCGTTTTTGCACTGGGCACATCATCTCTACCTAGCAAGTCAAGCGCTGAGGTAGCAGCAATTATAGCTTTGTAACTTCATGTACAACTAAACCCTCTACCCTAAACCTACCCCACTCCTGCACCCAGCCAAGCTCTAATACTGTGTCCCTGAGAGACAGCCAGCAATGGTGAATCATGAGCTATAACTATTGGAGCTACTTACTCCTGGGTTTGAATTCTGAATCTGCCATTTAGTGAAAGACCTTGGGCAAGTATTTAATATCTATGAGTATCAGTTTTCTCATGCCCTAGAGATAATGTTTTTACTACAGCAGAAACCGAGCAGCTGTTTATCAAATCTTACCTTCTTCTTCCAGGCCACTAAGCTAGGTTACATTTTCAGCCTCCTTTCCAGTCAAGCATGGTCACATGTCTGAGTTCTACTAAAAGGAGTGGGCTGGCCCCTAAAAATCCTCCCTCCTGTGAGCCTCTTATCTTTCCTCATTTACCCATGGAATAGGCCTAGAGGCCCTTGAGTTCATCCTAGACAAAGCCTATAATGGAGGAGAAACCTGGAAGAGTCCAATAATAAGGAGCACTTGCAGTGGACTAAGAGTTGGAAATGAAATTCTACTGGATTCAGCCAACAAGTGTATAAGATTTTTCTGTGGCAGTAACTAGCATTTCTCTAATATACTACTTTGTGGGACTGTGAAGATTAATATAAAGTACCCACCATAATGCCCGAAAGTGTGCATACTCAGGAAATATAACTATTTCAGGTCTCCACAAATGGAAATGCACTGTACAATATCTATGATATAACATTAGCATGTACGTACATGTTTGTAAACTGTGCGTGCACTACACTTACCAAGACCTTACGCTCATTCCTATGTTTAGTCGCAACAGCACAATTACATAGTAGATTCTACCATTTGTCCCATTTGACAGATGAATAAACTAAGGCTCTTAGAAGTTAAGTAAGTTATCCAAGATTGTAAGAAGATATTATACACAGGGAGTAGCTAATGACAGAGCTGAGCCCTTAACCCAGTTCTCAGTTACTCAATTTTTTTAAATCCAGAAAGGAGAAATCCTTAGGGTACACAAAGGCTAATCACTAATCTGATGTAGGAGAGAGATTTTAGAGCCCAGTCAGGGTGACTTCCCTGGCGTCGGGTCTCAGACAGTCTCCTTTGCTTGTGTTGTAATAACAAAATGAAGATAAATAACAAATATCAACAGAATACCTGTGAGATATCAGGCACTGTTCTAAATTCTTCACAAGTACTAACTGATTTAATACTCAGGACAACCATACAGCATAGGTTCTATTATTGTGCTCACATTAATGGTAAGGAAACTGAGGCACAGAATGGTAAGTAATGAGCCAAGACTACACAAATAGTGAGAGGCAAAGGTGGAATTTGAACCCAGGCAGTCTGGCTGCCAGGCCATGCACACTGCCCATATAACTCATCTATGGCTTGTCATAGCACCTCAACATGGGCCATAGCCTGATCTCCCAGTTGCTTGAAATCTCGCCTCACACCAGTTTCAACAAGTGATACATCGCCTAACAGGAAGGTTGTACATGTGTGTGGGCTGGGGTGGGAAAGCAGGAAGATACCATCCTGCTACTTGCAGTCCCTTGAACATGCACTTTCCCACATATGTTTGTTTTTCTTTCTGTCAGGGATGCTTTTTTCCATTGCCATATAGAAATCTTACAGATGCTTCAAGACCAATTCAAGAACCACCTCTCTCCTTGATTTCCCTGGACACAAACAATCTCTTCCTTCTCTGTGCTTCCACATAAATTCATGTATAAATTATTACTTTTTACACAATTAATACCCAACATAAAGATTACCAATATAGTTGAAACCCTACTGTGGCTCTCCTGGCTTGTGTCAGTCTTCCCACGCTTAGGAATCACTGGTCTCCTAAATTTGGTATTTGTTCTTACCGTAGTATTCAACTTATATAAATGTTATCTTGCTATAAAAAGCATCTTGCTTGTTTCACTCGATTCACGATTTTAAGACTCTTCTAACTTTATGCAAGTGGTTCATTCATTTTTGTTGCTATATAAATGTCATTTATATGAATATTATAATATTTCTTTCTTTTCTTATTAATGGACATCTGGGTTCTTTCCAACTCTTCTGCTCTAAGAAACCATGTGAATACTCATATCTGGGGCGCCTGGGTAGCGCAGTCGTTAAAGCGTCTGCCTGCGGCTCAGGGCGTGGTCCCGGCGTTCCGGGATCGAGTCCCACATCAGGCTCCTCCGCTGGGAGCCTGCTTCTTCCTCTCCCACTCCCCCTGCTGTGTTCCCTCTCTCACTGGCTGTCTCTCTGTCACTCTGTCACATAAATAAATTAAAAAAAAAAAAAAGAATACTCATATCTGTGTCCTCATAGACTTTGAAGACTCTCT
Source organism: Ursus arctos (assembly GCF_023065955.2). Classification (NCBI taxonomy): domain Eukaryota; kingdom Metazoa; phylum Chordata; class Mammalia; order Carnivora; family Ursidae; genus Ursus; species Ursus arctos. The sequence continues at coordinate 9,081,758 of NW_026623100.1, forward strand.
GGTAAATAGGTATCAGGAAGGATAATGTGGTGGTTAAAACTTATAGGGCCAAGATCTGATTAAGATTTAAGCCCAGACACAGCGGTTAAGCATCTGCCTTCGGCTCAGGGCGTGATCCCGGCGTTCTGGGATTGAGCCCCACATCAGGCTCCTCTGCTATGAGCCTGCTTCTTCCTCTCCCACTCCCCCTGCTTGTGTTCCCTCTCTCGCTGGCTGTCTCTATCCTGTCGAATAAATAAATAAAATCTTTAAAAAAAATATTTAAGCCCAGAAAGGTAAAATAACCCTTTGAGGATAGTATATTTCTTATATAAATACCTGAGGGTTTCAGGAAGGCAACTGTGAGACTGAAAAACTGGGCAGCAGTCTTTGTCATCCTCTACGGACCAGGGGACAAAACTGGAGTCTAGGGTGTGCAATGGAGGAGCCCGTGAGAAACTCTTAGCTATTTCATCAGGGCCCCTTAGAACTATACTGTAGGAGTAATAGTGAATAACAAGCAAAAATCAAGATAAACAGCAAACAGTGAAACAGACATAAAGGGAACCTAGATAATTTACTCACCAGAAAGATTCTAAAAATATCTATTTTCACTATGTTTAAGGAGAAAAATGACAAGGTTGAGAATCTCATCAGAAAGCTAGAAAATAATGAAATTAGCAAATAGAAATTCTGGAACTGAAAAATATAATAACCAAAATTAAGAACTCAGCTGGTGCCTTTAATAACATAAGAGATACAGCTGAATAGAGATAGATCAAAAGAAAATACCCATAATGCACACCAGACTGACAAAACAATATGGAAAATCTATAGACTGCAGTGAAAAGAACTAATATAAATGTGATTGGAGAAGGAAGAGTAAGAAAATGTGTGTCAGTATCAGTGTTTAAAGAGTATCTGCATAAGGGAAGAGAAAGGGAGAAGACAAAGAAGGCAGGCCACACGAGGACAGAGGTAGAGACTGGAGTGAAACTGCACAACCAAGAGGAATACCTGGAGCCACCAGAAGCTAGAAAGGGTGAGAAAGGATTCTCCGCTATGGTCTTCAGAGGGAGCGTCGCCCTAACGATACCCTTATGTTGGAGTTTTGGCCTCCAGATCTATAAGCGAACACATTTCTGTTGCTTAAAGTCAGTAAGCTTGAGAAAATTTGTTATGGCAATAGTAAAGTCAGAGTGAAGAAAGCAATTAGGCTTTATTTTTTAAATACATTCTACTTATTTATTTATTTGAGAGAGAGAGAGAGCACAAGCAGGGGGAGCAGCAGAGGGAGAGGGAGAAGCAGACAATCCGCTGAGCAAGCAGCCTGATGCGGGGCTCGATCCCAGGACCCTGGCATCATGACCTGAGCCAAAGGCAGATGCTTAACCAACTGAGCCACCTAGGCACCCCAACAATTAGACATTAATGGAAAGATGTGAGCTTTGTTCTGGACATGCTTCCCAGTAGCCTTGCGGCCCTGAGTCAGTCACTTGGCCTCTCTGGGCTGCTTTCCTCAGCAGCCCACAAGAAGGTGGGCCCGAATGATCAGCGAGGCCTCTGCCCACTCCAAGGTTCGAGAGTTCCTTTCAAATTCTGTTCTGACTAGCCTCAGACCCCTGATTTTCCTGAGGCTCTCAGGGGCCTGGACAATGGGCTGAGGCATGGTCTCTCCCTACAAAGTGACCACCAGGGCTAAGAAGGTGGGCATCCTCCCTCTAGAGACCAACATTGGGCCTAGGACTCGGTCTTATTTAATGGGACACCTGGATAGAGTGATATCATAAGGCTTCTTTTCATAGGACACCAGGCTAAAAATAGCCCAGCACTGTACATAGGGAGGACCAGTTGTCACCGTGTGGAAGCTGAAGCTTAGATCACAGTCTGCTTTCCTCTCTGGATTTACTGGCATTGGTGGTGCATCACTGGTCACTGCTGTGGGGGAAAGGAGTGAGGCGATGTCTGAGATTGCAGTCTGTCTCCATCTTCCCATCATCAGAGACTGGCTTGGCAAAGGAAGAGTTTTTAGCTCAAGCCGTGTTCCCTAGAAGTAGTGGCCCTCTTTGTCCACCCCTCGCCCCCATTACCATCGTCTTCCAGGCTGGCCTGTGGCAGTCCTGGGCTGAGTGTATGATCCTCCATGGGGGTGGAATCAATTCTCACTGATTGAGTGAAGAGGATTCTGGGGCTTGGTTTGGGGTAGAAACAGCCATTCTTGGTCACTTCAAAATGGTGAGACTGTTCCTGCAGACTTGTACTGGAGCATTGCACACCAACGCTGTGCTCTGCTCCCGCTATTACGGAGGTGTGAGGTTGAGTCAGCATGGCCTGCGCTCCTAGGACCTGGGATGCCCCAGGAGGCCAAACCCGCCTTGTCTCCTACCTCCTGCAGGGTCCTGGACCAGTGCCTTGATCCCTCCGCCTGCAGCTGGTGCTCAGCAAAATGTCATGTGGAGTCAGGTCTGCTCAACTTATCTCTGCGGGTAAGATCTACTGAGCAGTCTTAAAATATCCTATTTGAGAGAATAAGCTTGAGAATTATTACAAGGGCGTATAAATGCTAAAAATAAAAACTAATCCTAAAGTGTGACATCTACGTTACATTTTAAAAGGAGGGCTTTTCAATTTGATGAGAAGCTTAAAAGAAGGATGTTTTAATGCAGCTTGGGTTCCTTGCCTCTATCAGTAGGGTCCCTCCTTGTGTTGCTGCCCGTCTTCTACGCCATCTACTCCTTCGAATGATCTTTGGAGGTCTGGAAGTCAAATACTCTTTACAGAGGAGGAGCCTGAGAAGGTAAAAGGCCTACGTCTCCTGGTTTCCTGAGGACTCTGGAATTGTTATACAGTAACTTGGTGTTGTAACCTCAAGTCCCTGGTCGGTGAGACAGAAGCAGCTGTCATTAGGGCAAGTTGCTCTGGTAATTTTTGTGTCATGAAAATCATTTCTGAAGTGTCATTAGAGCCAATGCTTATTGAGGGCTATGTATGACCATGCTAAGCCCTTTCATAGATGGTCTCCTTCATCATCACAATAATTATGTGAAGGTACTACTACTACCAACCGCATTTTACTGTGGAGGAGAATGAGGCACAGGAATGGGAAGTGACTGGCCCACAGTCCCCCAGCTAAAAGATGAAAGAATCAGAACATGAAGCCAGCCAGTCTCTCCCTAGCTCGGGCTCTCAGTTCTCAATAATAACAAGATATCTGGGACATGCGAAAACAATACCAAACACAGCACATTTTATCTATCTATCTATCTATCTATCTATCTATCTATCTATCATCTAGCTAGCTAGCTATATCTCATTATTTTAAAAATACATCTAATCCCTCCTGCAAGACTTCCCAATAAGAAATGAAAATACTGTCTCCATGCTACTTTATTTTTTATACAACTGAATAGTCTAGTGAATATAGAGCAAGAGAATTATCTTTTGTTGTTCACTGGAAGAAAGTTGATATGTGTTCAAAATAATTGCTTGGTTTCTTTATCTGATGCAGTTTCTCTTTGCCACTGAATTCTGAAAAAGAAGAGAAAAATGCACCGCTTGGATCAAATTATTATCAGAATCGAGATGAGGCCGGTGGGCATGTTATTGTGCAACATGTTTTAAAATTATGCCTCATTTTGACAAGTCATAAATGCTCCAAATTGGTACTTATTTATTTTTGCAGTATCTAATTGGGCCATTCGGGCTGTGTGAGTGCTGTGGTCTCACGGAAACGCTTCCCCTGTTTTCACCTGGGGAGCTCTGTCTCCCTGCATCTGGACAGCTTTCTCAGGCACCCTGACCCGCCCAGGCTCTGGCTGCTGCCAGCAGTTCAGGATCAGGCTCCAGGAGGGAGGCTATGACACCTCCAAAGGACTGCCACCTCATGTCCCTGGAACCACACCATCATGAGAGACTGAAGAGGCCCAGAGCTGCCCTCATACATGGACTTCACCTCCATAGGTCTGAAGACCAAGGAATCTCCTCAGATCTAAACTCTGGGTCTCAGAACACTGTTGAATGGAGAGAAGAGCCTTGCCTGGTTGTATTCAGAAATGTTCCCACTATAAGGCACTCCTCCTCCCCTGCCAAGCCTGCACGGGTGGCTTTTCCCATCAGAAGGGTCAGGTGACAAGTCCTGAGGATCAGCTGGGCCACAGGGGGCTCTCATTCCCTCATAGCTCCTGCTGGAGACACCTGCAAGGAGCCAGCATGGGCGCAAAGGCTGCATTGTGTGCTGGGGACAGGTTCTACCGGGCTGCGGTGGGGGTCTCTGTGGCATGGAGAGCAGGGAAGGGAGGGGGTGGAGGGCCCTCAGAGGTTCCACATGGCCCCCCTCCTTTTGAGCTACCACCCCTCTGGCTGCCTCTCACTCCCCCTCAGTCAGACAACGACATTCGTTTGGAGGAGAACAGCTGCAATGGCGCTGACCTTGGACTGTCCTAGTGGGTGTTATCTTCAGTGTTTCTTCCATTTCTTGGCTGGAAAAAAAAAAAAAAAAAGGAGCAGCTTGCAGATACTGAGACAACACTGCCTGGAACCTGTTTCTGGGCTCCAGATTCTTCCTCAAAGGGGCCCTAAGGCCTCGTTCTCCCAGCCGGGATGTCAGCAGCCTCCTTGGGAGCTCACCTAGGAAGCCCTCGCCCAGGGCTAGTATGTAGGCCCCCTGTGGCAGTGCTCCAGGACCCTTGCTGCCCCCTACCCCACCCCTCCACCCTCCAACCTCTATTTATGTGGCAGGACGGTCTTCAAACCATTTATCACAGGACTCTTCACCCTAAGGACATCGTGAACACCCAGTGTTTCTCAGAGTACTTTCTAGAGAACACCACTAATAGGTCATACGGGCAGCATGGTGGTAGAAGAACTTCCATGATGAAACACGGTGGGAACTACATAAGAAAGCTGAGAAGAACAAGTTGTTTCCTGTAAGACGTGCTGGTGTGCACTGTGAACTTTTGAGAGTGTTGGGTGCAGTGTTTCCCAAGCTTGTGTGATCTCTGCAGAGTAACCTCTTAGCACCAATGACTCACAGAACACAGTTTGAGGGGCAGGAGTCTGTCGGATTTGAAGTCTGATTTTTTGGATGCAAACACTCAAGGAACTAGGGGATGAAGCATAGCTAGTGAGTGGTGGATCACAAATTAAGACAGTTTCTGATTCTGTGACCTTTGCAAGAATCTTGGAGACCCCAGGGAAGGAGGAGGGGATGGCGCCTATACTATTTGGGGGCATGTATCCTGAACCTTCATGCTCAGGAACACAGACGCCAATTCTGGTTGGCCCCCATGTCTGTCCATCAGCAGCATTCCTGCTTCCCATCCATGCTCTTAGGGCTCTGGTTCTCTCAGCCTATGCCCTTTTGCACCCTTTCTTTTATAAACATCAGGTTTCTAGGAGGCGACTTTGAAAGTCACCCCTAAGGAAAGGGTGCGAGAGTCCCCATAATTATTCACCAGCTTGCCATGGGGTGCTGGGCTGTGCTCATTCTGGTGGAATTCACAATTGCATGGCAGGAGAGAACTGGGGTTAAAAACAGAGAAAAAGAAATGCTATACCCTGAAAAGGAAGAATGGTCGTCCCCGGGGGGCAGTGTGATCCTGAAACAAAAACACAAGCCATTACGCAACCACTTTGTGCCAAAGGTCTTCTGAAGATGTCTATGACCTGCAGTTTTCAAAGTGTGGTCCCCAGACCAAAAGCATCAATGACAACTGAGACTTGGCTAAAAATACAAATTCTCAGGTCCCTACTGACTACCTGGAGTGGGGGCCCAGCCATCTGAATTTTAACCAAGTCCCGAGGTATCGATGACACATGGCCAACTTGGAGACTCGCTGGTGTATGGGGCTTATGCACTCGCAGCACCTCCCCCAGGTTTGCACAACTGCCATGTAGGCCCCTGAGCCACATGAGGCTAATCCTCAGGAACGGATGGCTCCGGGTGACTCATCACAAGGCTGGCGATGAAATAGAAACAGCCGGAAGTACTGCCCTGTGAGTCCCTTCTGCCCCGGGGACAAGCTCGGGAAAACCTGAAATCCAGTGCTCGGCCTCAGAGATTTTCAGGGGCATACTGCGGGACCAGTTCTTTCCAGAAGTGATCTAAAGGGGCGACAAGATTGCCCAGCTCCAAGCACTTCTCTTGTATATCTTCGGGAGTTGGGTTCTTCCCAAGGCTTCCATACCTTCTTGGTGAAATTCACCACGGCAGTCCCCGGATCCTGTGAGGCAACAAGGCACAGGTTTATGTCACAGGAACCGCATCCCCCAGGTTTGCAGTCATTCCACTGTGATCCTATGCCTCCCTGGCTCCATGGTCAAGTACCAGAAATCAGGTGCAAAAAAGCAGTTCAGGGGAAAGGCTAACCATGTAGCCAATTATAATTTCCTATTCCGGAAGACAGGCATGGTTGCTTGATTGAGGTACCATTTATGAACAGGACAATGTTAAATCGGCTTGCTCTTCCCAACGGCGTCAACTTGAAATTGACCCCCCCACCACCACCAAGAGTTTGCCCTGGCAGCTTCCTCAGCTTGACTTTGTGGGTCTGGCCTAACAACGGATCAGACTCAATCTGGAAGGCTGTGGGGAGCAGCTGGATCAGACAGGACACACGGCTGCCTGTGCTTAAGACGACCGACCCGTTTTCCAGGAACTGAGCAGCTTCCTGGGGGTCTTGGGATTTTCAGAGCTAAAAGCAAGAATGTCCTGGGCAAACTGGGATGAGTTGTCAGCATTCGAAAGAAATTTTCTTCCTTCCTTCCTTCCTTCCTTCCTTCCTTCCTTCCTTCCTTCCTTCCTTCCTTCCTTTCTTTCTTTCTTTCTTTCTTTCTTTCTTTCTTTCTTTCTTTCCCACCATGCAATAAAACTTCGATTAGCATTTTGAACTATACCTGTTACTGAAGCTGGGAATTTCTAAACCCAAAAAACAAAAACAAGACAAAAAAAGAACTGTTTTTAAAGAAACAAAGTTCTGAGATAGGACAAAAGGGCAGGTGGAGCAACCACGGGGAGCCCAGGAGATCACCAAGACAATGCCCATGTCAACAGGAAGAGGAAGTGAAAGTGAAAAAACAGCATGGAAACTAAAAGGAAACATGGAAGATGAGAGCGGAAGAGAAGAGGAAGTCTTTGTCCTAGGGGCCTTCCCCGGCCCTGCAGCCAACCCTTCCCGGGGTTCAAGGTAGGGGGCTGTGGCGCAAAGTAGAGCCAGCTCTCCTTCCCAAGGTGGAGGCTTAGATTCAAAGCTGCCATGCAAGGGAGCCCCCCTTACCCCTGCTCCCCCCTCCCCCCAGCGACCACACGCATTTACCAGCATTTACCACGGTTAAGTGAACTTGGGGTGGCATAAAAACACAGCCGAAGAGAAAAGCACCTACTCGCTGTTGCGAAAATCTTTTCACCATCTGGTTGGCGAGCTGCGAGGCCAGGCGCATTAATGGGTGCACAGGCGGAAACTGCAACAGAGGGAGCAGGATGGGGGGCGGGGGCGGACGCCCGCCAGGACACAGCCCCGGCTATGCTGTCCTCTCCACTCCCTCCCTTAAATGGGTTTAATGTCCAGAATAAAATTCATGTCCACGCCTAAGCTTGAAACTTTAGGTTTTCAAGAACTGCTTGCCTTTATAGCAGGCTACAATTCCAACACACCACTTACAAATATTCCCTTAGGGTAAATCAGACTTTTCTCTGCCTTATTCCCAAGTGTTCTGTCCTTCTAGGGTGCAGTGCCTTGTCTTTTTCCGCCCCAGGTGTCTCTCCTAGTCTAGGCGAGGAGGTGGAAGGACAGCATCCAGAATCCCCTCCCCCTAACGCATTTGATTTTGCTGCACTGCTTGTCCGTGACTGCCCCGCACACACTCAGACACACATACCTTGTTTTTGTGAATCCTCCGTCAGTATTTTGGCTCAGAGTAAAGGTTTGTTTGTGTCACAGAGTTTATCTTTCTCCTTCCATTGTCTTTTCTCCCTTTGTAGTGCCCTTGGCGCTTCCTGATACTATCCTCGTCCTCATCTGATCCTCATTCTTAAACCCATGCTACAGATGAGTCTTTACCTCTTAGGGGAAAAAACACTTCACTAGGTGTTTTTTTGTTTGTCTGTTTTCTTAAAGGGTGTTCTTGAAGACTTGGAAAGCCTTGATTATATAAATAAGTGACTTTCTAATGGTAGAATTTCAGTTACTGTAACAGAGCCCCTGAATTAAAATTTTTATTCTATGACCTTCCTAATATTCCTCAAATCATACCCTGCAGAAATTCACTTACACAACCTGCTTCTGAGGGTAACTCTAGTTTATAATAACAAAGTAGAGGTGATGTATGTTACTCCCATAGCATATATACACAGTGATGGTTATAGAAGTGCACCTCCATGGGTCACTATTGGGGATATGGCACGTTACACGTCACAAAGCACTTTTTAAAATTTAAAAAAAAAAGTAATATGATAAATGTAAATTGAGCTCAGTATTTATCAGGTCTTTCAAACATCTGTTAAAGTGCATAATAAAAAGTTACTCCTCACTTATTTTTCCTTTTCTAGAATATATTCTCTAAGTTTTCAGATCTGTCAGCCTCCCACCACCCCCAGTCCAGACCAGGAGAGAGAGAATCCCTGAAGCCCCAGGAAGAAGCTCTTAGAAAGCTATTACACAGACAGTGTCTGCAAGCCCCCTGCTTTTCTACTTATCTGCACATATTAATTAGGACAGGATAAAAGATAAGTAGAGGAGAGTCACTTTTACAGAAAGGTGAGCATGGTAAAATACTGACCCCACTTTTAACTGGAAGTGTTGGCTTCTGAGTTCTGGAGTAGTGAAATAAAAACTGAATAAAAAAAAAAAGTTGAGTTTAGTGCGTGTGTCACTCGCTATCAACCTGAAAGTTGCATGCCTGCGTTGCTGGACTGGGTGGTACTCACCCTTTTGTATATGTCTTGATTATCCTAGAAAGAGAATTGGGAGGGTAAGTTACATGGAATTTTACTGGGGTGGGCAGTTGATGAGGCTTTCAGTATAAGTTACACCAGGGACCTTGCTGAATTTATCTGAATATTATGAAATAAATTGGCATTCTACAAAGCAATCCAGACTTAATAAGACTCTGGTTGATGCAAGGTCTTACAAAAAAGCAAGTTGCTGGCAATACATCATTATTTTAAGACTGAATCTCATTTTACCTTTCCAATCTTGGGACAATTGTTTTCAGACATGTGCATAAGGATAAACTGAAAATAAGAAGAAATAGGCATGATATATTTATGAAGTTTAAGAGAGAAAGTAGGGGCGCCTGGGTGGCTTTGTTGGTACAGCATCTGCCTTTGGCTCAGTCATGATCCCAGAGTCCTGGGATCATGCCCCGCATCGGGCTCCCTGCTCAGCGGGCAGCCTGTTTCTTCCTTTCCCTCTGCTGCTCTCCCTGCTTGTTCTCTCCCACTCTCTCTCCCTCTCTCTCAAACAAATAAATAAAATCTTAAAAAAAAAAAAAGATTTAAAAAGAGTAATGTTTGAGTCTTGAGGAATGGCCACTACTTGCATCAGGGACAATGGTAGCAGTTGGCACTTAAGTGCTGTCATTTATTGTGTTCTAGACACTGTTGAAAACACTTCACAGAGATTCAAGAACTCAATCTCCACAATAACATTATGAGACTCATATAACTATTATTCCCATATTACAGATGGGGAAACCAAGACACAAAGAGATTAAGAAACTTGCCAAAGTTAAGGAGATCTGGGTTTTGAACCCAGGTACTTTGGTTTTAGGGTCTGAGCCGCTAACACAGCCTGCAAAGGCATTTTTGGCTAAGGAAAAACCTGTGCAAAGATATAAGGGCCTGGTGCCTTTGGGGAATAATGAGAAGTTCAGTGTGGCCCGGATGCAGTATGCTGTGGCTTGGGAGACGGGAAGGAGGAAGAAAAGATATAGCTCAAGGTGAAAACATGATAAACATGAAGACATTCTGTTTACACTTAAGAATCATGGAATCCACCCTAACACCACCCTCTTGCACTTTTGATTGAATCAACATTTACGTTGTATCCACTGAAACATTTCTGTTGTGGTTACTGTCACTGTTGGGTCCTTTACATGAGATCTGTTGTTTTGAAGAACTATAATATTATAGTATATCAATTTGTAACATATGTCACAATATATCATAACATACATAATTAATGTAATTCTACATGTATATATTATTATGATAAAGAATATACATGAACTACCAATATTTTATGGTATTTTATATTTGAGAGATTGACTTGTTATTTCCTAAAACTGCATTCTTACCCGTGTACTTAGACATACACACAGATTTCTCCTGGAGGTGGCAAAAGAGTGTGCTTATTACAGATATCAATTATGGTATAAATATGTGCACTTATAAGATTTATTATACGGGGGTGCCTCGGTGGCTCAGTCAGTTAAGTGCCCGACTCTTAATTTTGGCTCAGGTCATGATCTCAGGGTCGTGAGATGGAGCCCTGCAGTCAGGCTCCATGCTCAGTGGGGAGTCTGCTTGAGATTCTCTCCCTCTGCACCTCCCTCCCCCACTCACACACGCACTGTCTCTCTCTCTCTCAAATAAATAAATATATCTTAAAAAAAATAAAGATAAAAATAAAAGAATTATATATATATATATATGTATATATATATATAAAATTTTACCTTAGGTTGCCTAGAAAGAGTTGCCCAATATGCCAGCTGCTAAAGAAAAATACAAAAAAATGAATCAAAGATCAGTATAAATTTCTTAGTCAATAACAATCTATTAAAACACTATAAAATTCTAAAATTGTCCCATTTATGAACCTTGCATTATCTTCTCACACTGTGGCAGTGAATTTCAACACAACTCTCAGGATGCCTTAAATGAGGCCATGAAAATGGCAACATGAGTTCCTACTGCAGCCAAGAATCTGATCTTAAAATAGTTTCAAGTGAATATTATCCACATGATATTTTCAAGGCCAAGACTAAATAAAAATCTCACATACTGAACAGCAGTATACCTCAAGCTTCGTGATATCCGAGCCATCTGGGGCATTAGCTAGAGGTCGAGGAAATCCTATTGTGAGAAATCATAAAAATATTAATTAGGGGGGAAAAAAGGTCATAGCATTAACTTTTAAATCTTTACCATGAAAAAACATACAGAGATTCTAGAAATACAATATTTTTAAAAGGATTTACAAAGAAAACACACTTCTACCTACCAATAATAATTTGAGATTTGTACCAAAATTAATTAAGAACAGTGTTTTTTTTATTTACCAGGAGTTAGCAGTATAAAAGTTAGTAACTCAAGAAAGAGGGAAAAGATACCTGGGTAACAACTTAATTTGTATTTTGATGGAATTTATGAAGATAGAATATCAGGAAATCGTGTCAAGAAAGTATGTCCATCAGAATTACTCTTGGAAAGTTAAAGAAATTCAGATACTCGGGGCACCTTGGTGGCGCAGTCGTTAAGTGTCTGCCTTTGGCTCAGGGCATGATCCCAGCGTTATGGGATCGAGCCCCACATCAGGCTCCTCCGCTATGAGCCTGCTTCTTCCTCTCCCACTCCCCCTGCTTGTGTTCCCTCTCTCGCTGGCTATCTCTCTCTCCGTCAAATAAATAAATAAAATCTAAAAAAAAAAAAAAAAAGAAATTCAGATACTCATTTCTCTGCTTCATCAGACTCTTCAGTGGTAGGTTCTGGGCAAGGTTGTTACCAACACGCAGCTGTACCCTATGCCAGTCAATCTTTATCTGGCTTAAATGAAGTCTTCATCTCATTTGTGCATGATACAACACTTGGGAGAATAGCTAATACAGCAATTGAAGGAATCAATTGGATAGATGAAATTAAATGGGGTACATGTAAAACTCTGAACTTAGAGTTTTTAAATGTGGGACGGGGAATATCTGGCCCAAGGGTAGTACATATATGTTTTTAAAATACTGATATTTTGCTTCCTGTAATCTATTAGCTAAGAAAAAGCTAAGAAAATCTTGTGCTATACAGAAATAATAGTGTCCAAGCCTTGAAAGGTAGTAATCCTACTTGAAATGATAGACTATGCAGTAGAGTTAGAGGAACTGAGAATAGTTTTCTTTGGTAAAGAGGAAAATTAGGAAATGTATGTTAACTGGCTTCGATTATTTTGAGAACTGTCATAACAGGTATTAGTCCTATTCTGTATTCCCAAAGGACAGAACTAGGGCTAATGGTTAGAAGTTACATGTGACCAGATTTCAGTTTAGTGTAAAGAAAATTTTGATCATTGGAGCCATTCAAAATGCAAAATAAATTGAACCAATCCTATAAGGATTTATTAAGAGGTTCTGTGTTAACAGTACAATGATAAAGACCATAGGGACCTAGCCTCAGGAAACATAAAATCAAAGAGGAAAAGGGGGAGGTGGATATAAATATATAGACAGATAAAAAGTAATAACAAATTCCCAAAAGTGTAACACAAACAGATTGGAGCCCAGAAGAGGCAGCTACCGGCTCTCAGGCTGGTATTGAGTTGGGTGACACTGAAAGTAATCAAATAGGGAAATCATAGATGCCTGCTCTCCATGAAAGGTTAGATGACTTCCAGGGTTCCTTGTAATGCCTAGGTTTTGTGATTACACTACAGGACACAGCAAAACAAACATACTGTTTGAAATATATTTTCTGTTTGAATATACTTTCAAAGATTTTCTACACCCCTAGATCAAAATTCTAATGAAAAAAAATCTGAAATTTTGAAATAGTCCCTGCTTCCAATTGGAGCTACCACCACATGCTTCCCTGCATCATTTGGCGAATCACCTTGAAATGGACGATGCATTCCGACTACTCAGCCCATACCCCACCCCTGGTTCCAACCTGCCATCATACTGGTTCTCAGAAGTTAGGGAAGCAAAGCCCCTGTTCAGCCAGCACCTCGGACAGCGCCCAAGCCCAGGAAGACTTGGGGCCTCCGCAGCTCTGTCAGGGATCCTGCCTCCTGGGAGCCCACAGAAAGGCTATGAAAATATTCCATTTTTCCTGTTTCTGCTCCCTCCCCGCCCCTTTCCAATTGTCCCTCAATCTTCAGTCTTGGGTCTGTAAACTCAGTTTCACCATCTCTGTTCTCTCTTCAGAATTCTGGGAGTACAGATGGCTAAGACTTTGGGGTCCCCAACTCATATCCCTCACAGTTTTAGTGGCACATCTTTGGGACAGCCCTGAGTCAGGAATTGTTTCAAGAGTTCCACAAGGGGAAGTTGCCTCCTTTGGTAAAAGGCTGCAGCATCTAATTCTGTCCACCCTCTCTTAAATGTTAGAGACAAATGGGAAGCCATTTCAAAAGGGTGGAAATGGGGTAGGTGAGGGGATTAAGTTTGATTCCCTCCAGAACCGCCCTGAAGGATCAAGGTCTGTCTCAGTCTTCCTTAGAGTTCATGCTAGCTGGGGTCTGATGAAGCGGTCCCCTTACCTGAAGAGGGAATCTGTAGCATGCAGAAGCAATAGATGACCAAGATGGAAGGGCATTGAGGAGCAAGGTGTTTCATCTTCAAAGTCCAGTTTGTCTTTGCTGACCACAGATGTAGTCTGCTAGCACAGGGGTTGAGCATTTCCTGAAGTTCCACAGGCAGAGGCAACACTCTGCCCTGCTTCTGATCAAGCCCAGTGGAGAAGGTACCTTTATTTGCAACACTCCAGAGCCCATTGGCTGAGCACCAATCAGTTCTGCGCAGAAGGACCCCAGCTTTCTCATAAATGTCACACTGGGCCCTTATTTGTAGAATAATATCCTCCTGGTGTAGGCATTGTAGAGAGTCATCTTTTTCAATCCAGCAGTAAAAATAAAAAGTGGAGAGTCATAATTGTTATTCTATAGTGGTTTGAGAAACATTTCTGACTCCAGAAAGGCTTTTTCTCTTTTTTTAATCAAAGAACTGGACATAAATCTATATACTCTTGCATGACGAAGTCTTATTTCCTAAGAAGCTGTTTACTCTCCACCATTAACAAAGGATGTTTTATAGCCTTTGGTGCATGTGAGAACAAAATTTGGAGTCCTGGATATAAAATTACAAGAAACTCAAAAGTTCAAGTAGATTTTTTAAAATCATGGTTGGAAATTAGACTCCTTAAGGTTTTTCCAGACTCATTTCCATGAACAAGTTAAATATTTCAAGTTAAATCAGTATGAAAGAAAATATGACAGTGTTTAATAATAATAATATAATAATAATAATACTATTTCATCTACAGAGTTCCTATTTAGGATTTCACATAAGTTATTTCATGTACTTCTCACAGAAAATCCATGAGGAATATATTATTATCCTAATTTTATGAATTAGGAAAATTGAGGATGAGAGAGAATAAGGAACTTGCCAAGGTCACCAAGCCATAAAGGTTGCAGAGCAGGGATTTGAACTTAAGGGTATCTGAGTCTAGTTGTGCCTGTAAGTCTGAGATTTTAGTCAAGGTATTAATTTTTTTGTAAAAAGATCCTCTTTGATAGGGAATTCATTCAATTTGTAGATCGCTTTGCGTAGCATGGACATTTTAACAATACGGTATTATCCTTGGTGAAATAAGTCAGACAAAGACAAATACCATATAATTTCACTTATATGTGAAATCTATAAAACAAAACAAACAAACAAGTAAACAACAACAACAACAAAACCCAGAAACAGAGACTTATAAATAAAGAGAACAAACTGGTAGTTGCCAGAAGGAAGGAGGGTGAAGGAATGGGAGAAACAGGTAAAGGGAATTAAGAGGTATAAACTTCCTGGGGGCGCCTGGGTGGCACAGCGGTTAAGCGTCTGCCTTCGGCTCAGGGCGTGATCCTGGCGTTATGGGATCGAGCCCCACATCAGGCTCCTCCGCTATGAGCCTGCTTCTTCCTCTCCCACTCCCTCTGCTTGTGTTCCCTCTCTTGTTGGCTGTCTCTATCTCTGTCAAATAAATAAAATCTTTAAAAAAAAAAGAAGAGGTACAAACTTCCAGTTACAAAATAAATAAGTCATAGGATGAAAAGAATAGCATAAGGAATATAGGGAACAATACTGTAGTAATGTCGTATGGTGATAGATGGTACCATGGTGAACATTGTGTAAGGTATAAAGTTGTTAAATCACTATCTTATATGCCTGAAACTAATATAATATTGTGTGTCAACTCTACTTCAATAATAAACAATTTTTAAAGAGCCTCCTTGAGATTGGATATGGAGTAGAAAGGAGAAAGAATGGTTTTCTGTCTTGCAGAAAGGGTAAACTACATAAGGCATATATCAAACAAATACCCTTTTATCATCATGCATATCTTTAATTTTTGCTCTTTTATGGATTAGGAGGTAACTAACAATTGTTAAATGTGTACGATGTGCTTAAAACATGTTAATCCTTTACCTAAGCCATCTTATATCATTTTGTTCAATGAATGAAAGTTTTAAGAATAATTTTGGGTGGGAGTTGCTCAGAATGGACTGTTTATTTATGACTTAAAACGTGGTATTTTGCCAAAAATTTTCTAATTCATAAGAGAGTGGGAATTATAAATTACTCTATAGCCATAATATTTTGCCTACTTCCTTGAGATTGCAAGAAATAGAGATTTCTATTTATTACAGTATTTACCACTTTAGTTCAAGGAGAATAACCGAAGGTCTTCAAACACTAGGAAGAGATGATATCTTTGTATTGAAATGCACCCACTGTCCAACTGCAAGTGTTTATTAAATGAGTAGGAAAAAATGAATGATTGTTTTTTGAACATAAACCACCTAGATATGGTATTAAACACAATTACTTATGGACATTTTAAGACACAACACACGCATAATAGCAAAGGTTTGTGGCAGTTCTACTATCAATAAGTATTTTTTAAACATTCGGTCTGTCTCCACCATGAACTAGGTGCTCTATGCACAAATATACATTTTTCAAATAAACCTATGTGATAACTCTGATTTATATCAAATTGATTTTGTTTCTTTTGCACATTTTGCACACATGATTGCTCAGATATTCAGAATGGAAAATAAAAATATTATTTTTTAAATCATTTTTTTAAGATTTATTTCTAAGTAATCTCTATCTCCAAAGTGAGGCTTGAACTCACAACCCCAAGATCAAGAGCCACATGCCTCAGTGACTGAGCTGGCCAGTCACCCCTAAAAATATTATTTTTAATGCTAATTCAGAAATAGGTTATGTTGCTATCCCAGAAATGGAATTTGCTGAAGCCCTGCTCCCCAGTGTGACTGTATTTGGAGATTTGGCCTTTAAGGAGATAATTAAGGTTAAATGAAGCATAAGGACGGGGGCCCTAATCTGTGAAGACTGGTGTCTTTATAAGAAGAGGAAGAGAGACACCAGAGCTGTCTCTCTGAGCACACACAAAGAAAGGGCTAGTAGAGGACACAGCAAGAAGGCATTGTCTGCAAGCTGAGGGGTGAGGTCTCATCAGAAACAATCTTGTTGGCACCTTCATCTGGGACCTCCAGACTCCAAACTGTGAGAAAATAAATTTTTGTTTAAGCCACCCAGACTGTAGTCTTCAGTTATGACAGCCCGAGCTGACTAATACAAACACACAGGGATTTGTAGCCAATTCAATACAAAAAAAAAAGTAAAATAATGAAATGAAAGGTAAAATAAAAGTTAGAAACTTTCATGGTTTTAAATAAGATTATCTACCCAGAAAATCCAAAGGAATCAAGTGGCAAATTCTTAGAATGAATGAGTTTATCAAAATTTACTATAAATTTAAATGAAAACTATTTTCAGGAATAATTGTCTTGAACATGAGCAAAAATAAATTTTAAAATGTATTAGAAAATGTAAATAACTTAAAAAACCATGTAATTCTGAGAACTAAACCAAAGAATAATCATGTAATATATTAAAAAAGACAACTATACTGGGCGCCTGGGTGGCTCAGTTGGTTAAGCATCTGCCTTCGGCTCAGGACTTGATCCTGGAGTCCCAGGACTGAGTCCCACATTGGGCTCCCTGCTCAGCAGGGAGTCTGCTTCTCCATCTGCCCTTCATCCTGCTTGTGCTCTCTTTCGCTCTCTCTTAAATAAATGGATAAAATCTTTTTAAAAATTTAAAAAATAAAAAAGACAACTATAAAATTTTACCGAAGGACACAGGAAATAAGTGAAAAGGCATATCATGATCATTGTCAAGAGTCAATGTTGTTAAAAGTTCAACTGATGGCAAATTAATGTATAAAGTTAATGTAAGCCTTATTAAAATTCCAAAATGACTTTTTCATGGTTTAAAACTGACTCTGAAATTATTTTGAGAGAGAAAATATTGAAGAATATTCAAGACATTTTTGAAAAAAAGAAAGATACTTTTGCCACTGTCAAAACTACTATAAGTAGTAGTAATTGTTACATTGTAGTGGTCATTTTGTTACTGATCTCGTAACAGGCAAATAAATAGATCAATGGAATGGAATAGAATCTTGAAGCAGATCGTCTAAATACAGAGTGGGGGTGGTATCTCCCAGATCAGTGCAAGATGATGAACTACTCTAAATGATGTTTAGAACATTTGGCTATCCAGTTGACAAAAATATTCACTATTTCACACCATAAATTCAAATAAATTTCAGAGAATTAATGAATTAAACCTACCACACCCACACATACACATAGATACTTACATAAAATTCTGTATTACAAAGAAATAGAGTATATGCATGGTTAGAAAATTGCTCTTGAGCAAAATTCAGAATAGGGAAGCTACTAAAGAAAAGATTGATACATTTTACCAAATTTAAAAAATGTCTATCAAAAAGATAACCCATATTAGCAGAGAAAAGACAGAGTAGGGGAAATATACAACTATAGAGATACTTATAATACAGTAAAAGAGGGGAGACAGAGAGAAGGAAGGATGCAGGCAGGCACAACCTAAATGTCTGGCATAGAGAAAATATTAAACTGTAGAATATCCATAATATGAAAATTCATGTAACTCTTAAAAAGAAGAAGATGGATCTTTATGCATTGACAAGTCAAACTCTTTATAACATAGTGAGTAAAGAAAAAAGTATATACTATACACTATACAGTCTAGTATCAGTTTGCTTCTGCTCATAATACAACCAGTCCCCACAATTAGTTGTTTAAAGCAACCATTTATTTAGCTCAAAATTATGCAGGTCAGTAATTTGGGCTGGACTCAACTGGGTAATTCTTACGGTTTGGGCGGGGCTCAGCTAATCTCAGGTGGGCTCACTTAGATATTTACATTCATCTGGTAAATAGACTGGGGTGTCTGCGACCTCTTTCTATGCGGTCTTCTGGTCTCCAGATGGCTAGTCCAGGTTTGTTTCCATGCTGGTTTCAGAGTTCCAAGGCAGTGAGAGTAGAAACTATGAGGCCTATAGGTTTGGAACTAACACAACATCACTTCTGCATTATATTGGTCAAAGCAAGTCACAAAGCTAGCTGGATTCAAGGGGTGGGGGAAAAAAAACTCCATCTCTTAATGAACGGAGCTGAAAAGTATACAGCCAATTTTGCAATCTACAGATCTCCACTTCCGTACAAGTTTTTTCAAAATATCCCATGCAATTCCATGAGTGCATATGTAGGTAGCACAGAGAAAAAGGGTTAGGATGTCACACAGATGCACAAATAGCAGCGGTTCTGGAGAAATGGGACTGTGAGGGGGTCATAAAAACCTTTTATATTGGGGTACCTGGGTGGTTCAGTAGGTTAAGCAATTGCCTTCAGCTCAGGTCATGATCCCAGGGTTCTGGGATCGAGCCCCACATTGAGCTCTGCATCAGGCTCCTTGCTCATCAGGGAAGCTGCTGCTTCCTCTCCTTCTGCCTGCTACTCCACCTGCTTGTGCTCTCTCTCTCTCTCTCTCTGTCAAATAAATAAATAAATAAATAATCTTTAAAAAAAGCCTTTTACATTATCTGTACTTTTGAATTATTGCATTGGCTATCTGTGAATTACCTGTATAAGTAAAACTAAATTTTAAAAATGTAATAAACTCCAAACACTATTATGAATATATGGGTTTATATTTAAATATTTGAACTTACATATATGAAAGAGCAACTTCTTTTTTTATTTCATTACATTTATTTCTCCAAAGTGTTTCCTTTGTTAGGCATTATTGAAAAGGCTGTGACCAGTGGATTTGTCAGTGCCAAGCCAATTTAATATCTTTTTTAAAAATACATGAGCTCACCATGTGAAGCTCCCACACCATTTGAAACAGAACTGAATGCTGAGAATTACACTGAGGATTCCTCTTCCTTCCCACATCAAATTAGCTCCTGATTTGTAAATGGTTATTACAAAAAAAACAGAAACAAAAAACTCAGCAGGCTTTTAAAGAACTGAACTTCAATCTATAGGATATTTTAAAAACATCATTTCAAAATTGATTATAAGTTTCTGTGTTCAAAGCATAACTTTCTGAGTTCTGCAGTGGCATCCAACGTCCTTCAAGAACCCTCTGATTCTAGAGCAAGCGAAGATGCATGTATGCGGATTAATGTCTGAGGGCTTCTATCCCTAGCAGGGTTTCACAGAGAGTGGTGACAGGTTCAAGAGGCTGGCTGTTAAATCCCCAAAAAGCTGTTTGGTGACAGAAAAAGCCAGCCTCCCACATCTGCTAGCACTGTCCCCACCAGCTTCTGAGCCTATATCCTGTGCTTTTCTCCTGGCCTTTGCATCTGCTCTTATGGTGGGCTACTTAGTGAGGGCAGCGGATGGGAGAGCCGAGTAACCCCAGGAGAACTGCGATATGCTAACAGACCAGCTCTGTGAAAGAAAGAACCGTGGCTCTTCTTACTGTATATTTTCCTCTGCCCAGAGTAATATATCAACAGTTGGGCTAGTTACTTGTCTGTTGGCCTTCAGCTCCATAAACACCTTTCCTTATTTCCCCTCTGATCATGAAGAATTAGAAACCTACAAAATAAACTCTCTTCCCAGCCTCTTTCCTTTAATTTCTGTCAATGGGAGAAGAGGATGGGAGGAGTTTGGAAGACGGAAGGGAGAGCCATTTTCTTTCTGGTTTGAGTGATGCCTCCAGCAGAGGCAGCTCTCCCGGGCTCCACAGTCGCTCCACAAGCAGCAGCACTTACACATGACTTCACACTCCCCAGGTCCTGCAGTGTAACGAGAGTGTGTGCTCCTGGCTTCCTGCAGAGAAGCAGAGGTGGTAATTGAAACAGCAGTTCTAGTAGAGATCCCATTTGTCCTAGTGGCCAAGAAACATGGGCTCTGTGAACACCATTTTCCCTTATATTCCTCCACCCCTAGGGATAGATGGGGCCTCTCTGCAGTTGCTAATCTCTGGGTAATGTCACCACTTTTCAATTCCAGCCTCCTTTTGAGATTATTTATTTACACTTTTTTTGAGCTATATCACATGTATTAGAACTGTATAATCAGATAAACTTTAATGTAAGTATGTGATCCCATCATCACAATAAAAATAACACGTTATTTCTCATGCTCCAAAAATTCCTCATGCTCCTTTGTAATCTCTCCCTCTTCTTCCCCCAGATGACAGATCTGCTGTCATCATAGCTTGCCTTTTCTAGAATTTTATATAAATGGATTCATACAGTATGTACTTCTTTCTTTAATTTAATTTCTTTTAATCAGCATAATTAAACTGAGCCATGTTGCATATTTAATCGTTCATTCCTTTTTTATTGCTGTATAGTATTCTATTGTATATATGTATCACAATTTGTGTTTTCGTTCACCAATTTATTTTATTTTATTTTTTTTAGAGAGAGCAAGCATGTACCTGCAGAGGTGGGGGCAGAGGGAGAGCGAGAGAGAAAATCTTAAGCAGGCTCCACACCCATCACGAGCCCCACATAAGGCTCGATCTCATGACCCTGAGATCATGACCTGAGCAAAAATCAAGAGTCAGACACTGAACAGACTGAGCCACCCAAATGCCCCTTCATTCACCTTTTGATGGACTTTTGTTTCCAGTTTTGAGCTATTACAAATAAAGCTGCTGTGATCATTTGTGTACAAGTCTGTGGATGAATACCTGATTTCATTTCTCTTAGGGAAATACCTAAGGTTGGAATGATTGGATTATAGGGTAGTTGTAAGTCTCGCTCTTTAAAAACAGTAAAGTTAGAAAGAAAGAAGGAAAAAACAAAAGAAAGAAAAAAGAAAGAGCAAAATAGTTTTCCATAGTTGTATTATTTTACATTCCTACCGGCAGCACATGAGCATTCCAGGTGCTCCACATCATTGTCAACACTTGCTATGGTTAATGTTTTTAACTTTAGCCATTCTACTCTTTCCAGCACTTTTGTAAGCAATTCTCTAAATTACGATACCTAGAGTGATTTCTTCTTTTTCTAGTTAGATGCTGATTCAATACAAAAATTAAGTGACTCAACACTCAATATGTATTAGATGAATGAATGAATGAATGAATGAATGAATGAATGAATAACTTATTGAAAGGAAAGCTCTCAGGGCTATGAAAGGATGAAAAATCAAGAATCATGTCTAAGCAGGCAGAGACTAGGATGAAATGGGAATATAAAGACTCTCTTTGAAGTGGAGGCACAGGAGGGAAGCAAGAAAGAATCTCTAGCAAACACAAAGGGGAAGGTTCAGGGGTATTGGATGGGAAACATTTAACAGAGAAGAGTAATTGCTAGTGTTTAGAAATAGAGACTAAATAAAGGAAGAGTATAGATGAGAATCAGTAATTTAGCAAGCAAGAAAGAGTAAATAGGAATGGCAATCAATAGAAAAGAGAATGGCTTATGTTGAGTGGAGTTCTATATAAGGACAAATTTGAATAAGAAGGAGGGGCTTCATGGGGGCCAATTAAAATGACTGAACACAAGAAAACATAAACAAGCAGCCCACATGCCCCAAGGCAGCCTCAGGAGATCGGAACAGTGGATCTGACCATGACGTAGGCACTGGCTCTAGAGGCTTCCTCAGCCTGTGCCTTCTGGACAGGTGACTGGGGTGGGTGGGTGGGATAAATCAATTTGCTGTGGGCAGGCACAAGGGTCCATCTAGCCTGATGATTCAGGAGCTGGAGGAGAAGGGAGGATTACCAGAGTGGGAAAGAAGGGATGACTCTTGCTTAGAACGTTGAGCAACCTGAAACTGCCTCTTCCTCTCAAGCTCACCATTTATTAGTTCATTCCACTGCCTAGTCTGTCCACAGCACGTGGAACAATGATAGTCATTCACTCACTCACTCACTCACTCACTCATTTCTTTATACACTTACTGAGCTCCAGCTATATGCTAGGCACCAGGGATAGGAAGATGAGTAAGAAAGAATCTCTGAGCCCAAGGTCATGCTGTAGTGGGAAAGGCAAACACATCAATAATTCCTTAAGAGCACGAGAGAAGTGCATCCACTGCAGTGGAAGCAGGGAAGACTACAGTGGAGCTGGCTTCGACAGGGGTTTTGAAGGCCAAGTGAGTCTGCCAAGCAGAGCAGGCAGAAGAGGGGGAGTAGCCATATGAAAGGTACATAGGTGGGAAAACATCAGACAAAAGTAAGGTTTGGTGTTTCCAGAGGCTGGGACAGAAGTATGGTTGATAGGTAGAGTAGGAGGAGAGATAGTTGTGGCATCTTTTGGAAGGTTCTTATGACAATGACAAAGATGTTAAGGGAAACAGAGGAAGGGTGAAATAGAAACAGGTTGTCAGGTTGCAGGCTTGTAAAGAGAGTAGGAAATGAATGGTGTCATTTTTATAAGCTTACTCTCCTCATCTGCAAATGGAGTACCTACTGCCAGCTGGGTACTGCTGATGTTAGAACTTGGCCTCACTTCTGCCATCAGAAGGGAAGGGAGAGGGAGAGAATCACACTGGTTAGAGACGTGGAATGCTGTACTGGAGAGCCGATATGCCATTTCAGGAGTGGGATGTATTGTGTATGTATCAGGAAATCATCACGGATTAAAGGTAGGGGGTGTTGGGATCTGACCCAGCTTTGGCTACAGAAAGAAGCTTACATGAGAAAGCTTACGTGGAAATCTACTAGGAAGCATCTGCAGGGGAAAAATAATGAGGACCAGACCCAAGGTAGTGTCGGCAGGAACAGAAAGGAAAGGGCGGACTCAGACATTTTAACCGGAGAATTGGCAAGAATTGGGGATGATTATCTGGAGGCTAAAGGAAAAGAAAGAACCAGAGGCTAAAGGAAAAGAAAGAAAAGAACTTCCAAAAGATGCCACAACTATCTCTCCTCCAAGGGGTCAGGCCTGTGACGCAAGAGCGGAGAGTGTCCGTCTTCCCAGAGACTGGGAATGGACAGAAAACAGTGGGTTGATGTGTGGGATATGTGCCTGTGGAGGACGCAAATGGAGGTGTCCAGGACATAGCTGGAGATGAGTGGCTCATGCTTAAGAAGGAAACTGAAGTCACGTGTATAGATTTATCATCAGGAGCACGTGTGTGGTGGCTAATGTCACAGAGAAAATGAGATCACTTCGGGAGAATGAAGAGAGTGAAGGAACATGAGACCCTGGTGAATATCAGTACTTGAGCAGAAGCCAAGAAGCAATTGTCAGGGAAAGCACCTTGCAGGAGAGAAGTGGATTTAGGGGTTAGGGTGTCACTGGTGAGCAGCACTGGTAGGGGCTGGGTTGAGGGTGTGCAGACGAGGCAGATACAGATCAGGCTTTCAGGCAGGACAGAAGGTGAAGGGCTTGGGAACGCGGGAGGCTTTATAATAAATTCAGGGTGAGAGAGATGTGAACATGTAGATAGGCAGAGGAGAGGAAGTGGGGGAGACAGGGAAGAGAAAGGAAACTGAGGAGCCATAGTCATGGAGTAATCGAGAGGGATATAATCACATGCCAAGAGGAGGGATGGGTCTTCTACCCATGAAACAGGAGGGAGGGAGGTAAAGACACACAGATCTGGAGGTGGTAGGAAGTAATTTAAGCAGGTCACATGATGAGGAACCTTTTCTTCTATGTAAAGAAAAGGCTAAGTTACTTAACTGGAGGCTGGCGGGAAGAAGCTGGGAGCTAGAAAGGGTAAGCCGCACACGCTTCGTATCTAATTTGTTAAATTCTCTTTCTACCTTTTCCTGCTCTATGTTTTAAGGTTTTTAAAAAGATTTTGTTTATTTATTTGAGAGAGAGACAGTGCCAGCATGAGTGGGGGGAGGAGCAGAAGGAGAAGCCGACACCCCCTGAGCAGGGACCCCGATGGATGCCGGACTCTATCCCAGGAGCCTGGGATCATGACCGGATCCGAAGGCAGATGCTTAACTGACTGAACCACCCAGGTGCCCCTATATTTTAAGTTTTTAAATATATTAATAAAGCAGGTCTGCATTATTTCTCACAGTGCTAAGTAAAGGAAATCAAAGTCCTGAAATAACAGACCCTTCTAATTGCGGGTAAGAGAAATCTGTTAGTTAAGAAAATAGATCTTCTGGCTGAAACAAACAAAACAAAACGAAAACACAAAGACATATTCTTTGATGTCTTTAACTACACTTGTCAACGTTATTTCTAACTCAGGAGTAATAAAACATCTGAATTTCGGGATTGTTGCTATGGCTTGTGGAGGTAACTGTAGCTTCCAGGAAGGTGGTAATCCTCATCGGTCTTATTTAAAAATGTGTGGCTTATTTAAAAACATGTTTTTCTGAAAGGCATACATATCTGTGAGTCTCCTAAGTCAGAAGAGGGTTATGGACACTTCTCTCATCTGTCATTGATGCAAAGGTAAGAAAATAATAATAATAACTCTAAGATTCTTTTATCTTGTTTAAACAGAGTTTGAAAGAATAATTCATGTAAATTAACATTAAAAAATGCTTGAGAAGTCATGTGGTAAATGAAAAAAAAGCCTAAGGGCACACTTAAGGTTAGTATGGTCAATGGGGATGCCCTGTGTAACTGTGGGCTGTTCTTCGCAGTTTTACATAGCCTTAGGGACAGGAGAGGAAGGTTCTAGAAGCTCAAGGAGCCGTGGAGGGGGCTCTGGAACTGAAGCCAGAGGACTGGAAAGACCACTTTCTAACCAGAACTTTGGCTCTGAGGGTCCTTTCCCAGACCCTGACTGAGGAGAACCAGCTCCTAGGGGAGCTCCATGCTCCTCTGGCTATCTTTGGAAGCCATTAGCAAGGCGGTCTGGTGCACAGAACTGCACTGCTATCTTTGTTTGCAGAGACAAGCTGCCTGTCCATCTCAGTAGGATGTCCCTTTGAATCACATTCCCAATAGTTACAACAGAGTCACAGAGACCTGGCCATTCTCTGACCAGAACCCTCTCAGGGCCAAATATGTTCATAATTCTGTGAGATGCTGGATGGGTTTGGGAAAGTCCTCTGAGGTTGAAGGTGGAGAGAAGTTAAATACCTTCTGTGGAAATAGAGATCCGATCATTAGCTTTGTGGAGACTGTGTGCTATCATGGTGGATAACTACTGAGGGGACATGGGTCCTTCCGAATATGTGAGGGAAGGTATGGATTTTCAACTCTGAAAAATGCACAGGCACATCTGGATGTCTAAGTTTTCATACTGTTTTGGGGGGTTCAGGTGCATGATTCTTTTCCACAATCCTTTTTCATGAACCCCCACCACAACCACCCATCCATGAGCAGTAGAGGGTTTCCTCTGAATATAGTCTCCAGACCACATGCTTCAGAAACGCCTGGGATACACAGGTTTCTGGGTCCCATTCTAGACTCTGAACCTGAATCCTTAGGTGTGGGGCCAGGAATCTGCATCGTAATCAAACTTTCCAAGGGATTTTGCACCAATCTGAGTTTGAGAACTCCTACCTATGGGTTCAGACTCTAGGTTGAGAATCTCAGTTCAGCAGAACGAGGCATTTTCTCGTTTGCTCAACAGCTCATTCTCAGCCCATTTTGGGCTCTTTCTGCACTCTCTCTAGCCAGCATGATCCTGGACTCTCCCCTCTCCATCACCTTAGAGATGCTCAGGACATGCAAAGGTATTTGTATATTGGTTCTTGAAAAACAAGATAAATCTTATTACAAAGATAAATCTTATGCCCCCAAATAAATGAGTAATAGAGAACTCCCTGGAAGCCACGTGAACTGTCTTGGGTGATCCGTGCCACAGCCCGGCCCCGTCACAGCTGCTGCCGTCCATATGATCTATGCACAGCCATCTGTACATGTAAAAATATCATTTGTGCACTTGCCTAAGCAGCCCTGGTGAATGGAAAGTTTCAAGAAGACTTTGATGACTACAATTTGTCATTTAGAGAAGCAGTATGCAAACAACACCCGAATATTGCTGGCTGCTCTGCTCGGTGGGCATTCTGGCCTTTCCATTTTATGACCCAGTATGAATAATTCTCACCATGCTTCATCTCCCTATTAGTCAGATGTCACAAGCTCATTTTTTTTTCATCCCAGAGCCATATATTAATACCGTGTAGCGATATTCTTCCTCAGGATTCTGTCTTTATTATCCATCCTGACACCATAGCAGCATGCTTCCCAGAGGGCATTGAGGCACATATTGACCTCTAACAAGGAGGCAATCGGTTCACAGGAAATTAAACTGAACTATAACCACATATTTATTCCTCCACTTCTCATGTTAATAATTTTCTTTGTGGAGAGTTTGCTGACCAATTCAGGGACTGACTTAGTTCCCTACTGTGGGAAGGCGACAGAATTATTGCAATTATAATTACCTGGCTATAATATCTGACACCACTGTATTTATCAGAAGGCACAAATCCAAGTCCTAAGCCCATGTCATACCATTAGGCATCTGTATAAAGAGGCTCTGGATGGTGTTATGAATCTTTAAAAACTGGAATGTGTCATCAAAAGGAAAATGAGGATTTAGTTTTCTTTCACTTCAGCTCTAAACCATTTGGACTTTGGACATTTAGAATCCACAAACCAAAATCAAGATGGCCAAAATTTGAAGTTGTCTGTTTTACATAAACATTAGCGATTGTATTATATTATACAATTATATTAGCTATTATATTAGCTATTATATTCACAGAGAGACATTGGATTTTAGGGGTATTTGGTGTGGGAAATGTTACCAGTCATGGGGAAGGACTGGTCAATGAATGGAGCTGGGTGTTGTCTCATGGCACCAAAATCTCAAGGAGGCCCAATTAGAAATGGAATAGAAGGTATGCATTGTACCAATATCTTTATGAGATCACACGGTCCTCCTTACGTGTTGATGTGACACCCACCACCAAAGCCCTCTCAAACTCCGAGATGATCTAAAAGGCAGGCTGCCATGATTCTGTAGCCTCTGGCACTTTTCTCTCCCCACAGTCTGCTGAGACACCCCCCCCCCCCAATATTCAGATGCACTTCCACACTGACAAAGGAGATTTTGGAGAGCTGTTTCCTCAAAAGCATGCCCTTAACCTCCTGTGATCCTTTGTCCTAGTTGTTGACTGGCTCAGTAGTAAAGAAGAGAGAAAGTAACCCAAGCTAAGTGAGGTCACCATTCTCACCAGTCCTCTTACCTATACCAGCACTTGTGGTTTGGCCTTGCTCAGCTCTCTACATGGAAAAAAATTAGATGTATACTTCCTGACACCATATCAAAGTGAACTCCAGGGAAGCTAAATATCTAAATGTGAAATTCAAAATTTTAAAACAACTGGAAGGAAGTATGTCATAATATTATTTAAGAGAAAGATGATTTCTTTATAAAGACAGCAGATGAGGTGCCTCGCTGGTTTTGACTCTTGGTTTTGATTCAGGTCATGATCTCCTGGTCAGGAGATAGAGCCCGGAGTTGGGCTCCCTGCTCAGCGGGGAGCCTGATTCCCTTCTCCCTCTCCCTCTGCCCCTTCCTCCACTCATGCATTCTCTCTTTCTCTCTCTAAAATAAATAAATAAATCGGGCGCCTGGGTGGCTCAGTCAGTTAAGCATCTGCCTTCAGCTTGGGTCATGACCTCAGGGTCCTGGGATCCAGCCCCACATCAGGCTCCCTGCTCAGCGGGGAGCCTGCTTCTCCCTCTGCCTGCCACTCCCCTGCTTGTGCTCTCTCTCTCTCTCTCTCTGTGTCAAATAAATAAATACAATTTTAAAAAAATAATAAATAAATAAATCTTTTTTAAAAAGACAGCATAAAGTATTTATATTATAAAAATGTTAAATACCTATATGTTAAATATGTCATAAATTAAGTTTAAAGATAAGCCATGTCAGAGAGAACGTATTTATAACAGAACAGATGGGAATTTATATCCAAATACAAATTAATATATATGCTATGAATTAATAGTAGTTAACACACTTGAAACAAATGGAAAAAACAGAGTCCCAAGAAAGAAATAGAAAGTCTCAAAAAAGAAATAGAAGATATATACAGGAGGCAAATAGAAATTTTAGAACTGAAAAATGTGATAACCAAAATTGAAAACTCAATGGATGGAGGGGAAAAAGGAAAGAATCAGTGAACTGAAAAATACAACAATAGAAATTACCCAATCAGAACAACAGAAAGAAAATAGACTGAAAAAAAAAATGAGCAGAGCCTCAGGAATCTGTGAGACTATAACAAAAGAACTAACATATACATAGAACACTTAAAACTCAACAATAAAAAAAAACATCCAGTTAGAAAATGGGCCAAGTATTTGAAGAGTCATTTCGATGAAGAGGGTATACAGATGCTAATTAAGCACGTGACCGGTGTTAACGTCATCAGCCAGAAAGGAAGAAAGGAACTATGTACTGAGGACTGAGGCGGCAGGTATTCTATGAGGCATTTGTGGGGAATGCTTAAAGACTAAGACAAGGATCCTTCTTTCAGGGTATTTACAGTCTACCAGGACAGGGAAAGTCTCAGATAAATATTATGTAAAGATATAAAGTGGTAAGTGTCCCACTAGAGAGAAAAGAAACCTTTTGGGGTTTAGAGCTTCTAGCCAACAGGTACTAAGAAAGATGTTGTGTCATGGCTGACACTTGACATGAAGAATGAGTAGGTCTGGGGCAAGAGGAAACGTGGGAGAGAAGACATTTCAGGTGAAAAGAGAATCAGAAGCAAGCCTTGGAAATTAGTACAGTGTAGAGGGTTCATTTGGGCTGGTGCTGCCAGGATGAAAAGGAAAATGACAAGGAAATGCTGAACCAAGGAAGCGAGGCTGGAAAGGTGGGGTGGGCTAGAGCCTGGAGGACTGTACAGATATTAGTTAGAAATGTGCTCCTTGTACTAAAGTTGGCATGATCTGTGTTGGTTATGTAAAATAACTTGGTTGGTTATGAAAATAACTTCCTTTGGTAACTATTCCACAGTAGCAAACTAAATGGACCTTCTACTCTTAGGCTACTCTTAAACTTTGAGAAGAGAGGTGCCAATCGCTGATCCTATTGCTCTAATGACAAATAAAGTGTGGAGCCTGGAGCTAATGGAGGCAAGCAAAGGACACAAAGAATATGTATCCATCTTCTCAAAAAATATATGCTGCAGCAAATAATCAAAGTGTTATATATCATTTGATTTCCAAGCTCCTCTTTTAAAATGCAAACACCCTCAGGACTTTGGGATTGGAGGGATGGTGGGTTAAATAATTTCTTGAGTTGGGCTTTATCTTCTTTGACCAATTTTTTTTCTAGTGACCAGTTCCATTTGCATGTTCTTAGATAATCCATCATATTAACAGGTAAGAAAAAGATCACAGACAGCTCTCTAAAAGGAAATTCAATCACCATGATGCCTATGTCCATGGAACCTTCAATCATGTAAGCCCAACATAAATTTGTGTAATAGGTACGCTACTCTGAGCACACAGGGGAAATAGATGCTGTTCTGGAAGCTTTAGGTTAATCACTGAAAACCAACAAAGCCACCTTCCTATCAAGCCTAGTAAATAATTCGTTTCAACACTGAATAGAAGAGTATTTGATCTCCCAACACCATTTTGTGGTGCAGAATAGTACTGTATGCATAACAGTGCTTCTCAAACTTTAAGGTGCATGCAGATTACCTGCTGATCTTGTTGGACTGTAGATTTTGATTCAGTAGGTCTGGGTAGGACCTAAGATTCCACATTTCCAACAGCTCTCAAATGCCGGTGCTGCTGGTGTGTGGACCACACTTGAGCCCCGAAGACAAATCCTAGGTTTGGGCACCAAGCAGAACTGTCCAAATTTCAACTATACAACTTAGGAGTTTTGTGGCCTTGGGGAAATCACTTAACTTTTCTGAGGCTTCATTATTTCATCTGTAAATAGAAATATGAATACTTATCTTGCAGAGTTAGTGAGAAAATTAAATATTATGTATTAAAGCCATTTGGCCAGAGCATGACACATAGCAGTGACTCAACACATGACAACAGGTAGCATTTAGGCTCAGTGGGCAGCATTACTATAAAAGACAGTCTTCCTGCTATAAATTTGCAGCTTGGTGTAGGAGATAGTTGTGAGTTATTGTTTCAGCACACAGATAAGAGACATGTTATCATTGTTTTCCACTGGGGAGAAAACCTCAAGGTACTCATTTGCTTGTTAGGAATATTGACATACCCTTATGAGCTATTCTCAGCTTATATACATGTGCTTCTGTCTATAGAATCTTAATATTTTATGCATTTTAATAGTTGGCTTAACAGTAGGAAGGTCTATGTCAGAGAACAGTGAACATAAACTTAAGATGATGATCTAAAATTAATCCTAACATTCACCCAATAATTTTATGTCAAGTCTTTCTTATCTTTACACACACACACACACACACACACACACACACACACACACACACACACACACATATGTACAAAGCAAAAAGGGGCTAGTGTTGGGTTTTTTGTTTGTTGTTTGTTTGTTTTTAATTATATTGGAGAGGTTTGGAGATCCATACAGGATAGACAACTTGTTTATGGTCCTCCAGTGGGTTAGTAGCAAATAGAGGCCATGGTAGCTTGTACTCTATCAACTTGGTTCAGCTATGTGGCTAGACTTCCCTTTCCTGTGTGGCACAGGACAGTCTTCTGTGGGGCTCGAAGTGAAGCAGAAGCCATGTTTATTTATACTCAGAAGTGTACTTCTGCTCCATTTGGGTGTACCAGTTGACCCTTGAACACAGCAGGGACATTGACACACCTCCCATGTGGTCAAAAATCCACATATAATTTTTGACTCCCCCAAAACGTTACTAATAGCCTACTATTGATCAGAAGCATTACTGATAACATAAACCATTGGTTAACACATATTTTGTATGCCATGTGTATTATATACTGTATTCTTGCAGTAAAGGAAGCTAGATAAAAGAAAATGTTATTAAGAAACTCGTAAGGAAGAGAAAATACATTTACAGTTCTGTACTGTAAAAAAATTCCACGTGTAGGTGGACCCATGCACTTCAAACTCATGTTGTTCCAGGGTCAACTGTGTGTCTCTACCTGGTTTGTGAAGAGTCCAGTGTGGTTGCAGACCATGACTGAGACTGCACATCTGCCCCCACCTTGGTGTGAGGCAGCAGCCAGATCCACGGCTCTTCCAGCTCCAGCTACATTCCTGCTCAGGCTTCTGGGCGGTCTACATCCTGCCAGGTGCACATCAGCTTTGTGACAACGGGCACAAGTATCTTCTCCAGGTCATCACTGAAGTCAGAAGAATGAAGGCAGTGAGAGGCTGATATGGGTTTTATTTTTTTCATTTTTTAATTTTTTTTTTAAGATTTTATTTATTTATTTGACAGAGAGAGACAGCCAGCAAGAGAGGGAACACAAGCAGGGGGAGTGGAAGAGGAAGAAGTAAGCTCCCAGCGGAGAAGCCTGATGTGGGGCTCGATCCCAGAACGCTGGGATCATGCCCTGAGCCGAAGGCAGACGCCTAACGACTCTGCCACCCAGGCGCCCCTGATATGGGTTTTAGTTCATCCTTGCAGGTTCAAGTTTGTCTCTGTTCTCTCTCATTTCATGCCCTTTCTTTCCTGACTGGCTTCCCTACTGACATCAGGCCCAGCTCCGGATACGGAGGCAACCTCTGTATATAAGCTCTTTAATTAGCTCCCACAATTGTGTAAGACCAAATCCCTATAATAAATCCCATATGCTCTATCACTCCTACTGGTGTGCTGCTCTGATTGAACTCTGATGGAAATATCCAGATTTTTCCACCTTCCATAACTGTAATCATGGTTAACATTCTGTCAAATACCTTCCTATTTAGGCCTACAGACAAGGTAATCCAAAAAGAATTAAACGCTTGGTTTGCCTGGGTGGCTCAGTCAATTACGCGTCCACTCTTGGTTTCGGCTCAGGTCATAATCTCAGGGTAATGAGACTGAGCCCCACACTGGGCTCTGTGCTCAGCACAGTCTGTTTGTCCCTCTCTCTCTGCTCCTCCCCCCGATCGTGCGTGTGCTCGCTCTCTCTCTAAAAGAAAAAAAAAAAAAGGAATTAAACATTTTTAAAATGTCACTTAATGTCAGATATCTGGAAATTCTCACAGCAAGGGTCCATATTCATTCATCTCTCAATTGCTCTAAGGCAATTTATAAAGGAATAGCTTCTGTTTTCCAATATCACAAACAGAAGGCAGGTACTTTTTTTTTAGAAGTTATTTTAAGCTGCAGAGAAGCCAAAAGAAAATATAATCACCTACAATCCCCATTCTAAGAGATAACCACTGTCAACATCAGGTATCTATCCCTTCTGGTATTTTATCAATGCATATAGTGTATAATATACCATGTGCCCTTTTAAAAAAAATAAAAATTGAATTACATCTATATAATATTTTTTCTTTAAAATATAGTATGAATGTTTTCTATATCATGAAATATTCATTGGAAGCATCATTTTTGGCTTTATCATATTCCAATATAATAAACTTCTATTACCTAATTGAGAATACCTAGGCTTTTTGCAGTTTTTATAGAATTCTAAGCCACATTATTATGGACATCCTTATAGTTAAATCTTTACACACATAAATAGTTATTTCCTTATGCCAAATCCCTAGATATGGAATTGCTGAATCAAGGGACTGCAAAATGTTGTCTTCTGAAGCAAATTCTCTTACTGCCAACAACCAAGACCATGTCCTGCTCCTTCCTAAAAATTGTGTATTGCAATTAACTGGGCCAGTTTTTATGCTACTGGTGCCTTGAGTAAGTGATGTCTATGTTTCAGGATTTCCTTTAGTGCCCGAGCTTCGAAGAATGAAGAGGAAGACCAGATGAAGAGTGGTGGGCAGCAGTGCAAAGTGTACTGAGTGATAGTAGAAGGTTCCTGAAGAGGGAGGGGACCCGAGAGGGCTGCCGTTAGAGTTTCTAACTCTAGGGTTTTTATGAGATTGTTGGCGGGCTGTTTTAATCTGATTAACCCTCCATCGTCTGTCACCCAATCAGGTTTTTGTCCACATACTCCTCTACCTGTGTGGTAGCTGTCACGTGGGAAAGGGTGGCAAGCTTCTTTCAGGGTGGTGCAGACTAACAGGACGGGGTCTTTTTCCTTTTAAGGGTGATTTCCTCTTAGGATGGGGCACCCCTTGTCCCTGCCTGCCTTTCTTCTGACTATTCTCTATTATCTTTATCAGGAGGTAAAATTATTCTTTACAGGGCATTCCAAACGTGAAATAATGACTCAGAATTATGGAGGCAAAACAGACCAGCTCCACATTCCATTTGCTAATAATCCTATTCTGCACTCTTTTCATATTATAAATTTTGAGTCTCCAGGGCTTGCCTTTTTCTCTCAGCGCTAATGTAATTCTAGTGCTTAGCCCTGAGAACGCAGGCCCTTCTAGCAGTGGGTAAGAGACATCACAAGAAGAAAAGAAGAAAGCATCTTGTTTGTCTCCCACCCCTCTGGGTAAACGGATTGTTTTGCATAATAAAACTGTTCTTACAGGGGTGCTTGGGTGGCTCAGTTGGTTAAGCACCTGACTCTTGATTTTGGCTCAGATCACAATCTCAGGGCGCTAGGATCCAGGCCCATGGCAGGCTCCGCACTCAGCAGGGAATCTGCTTAAGGATTCTCTCTCCCTCTGCCCCTCCCCCTACTCATGAGTGCACATTCCCTCTCTCAAATAAATAAATCTAAAAAAAAAATAAAAAGCTGTTCTTACAGATGTGACTGGACTTCAGAAACTGTTACTGTGAAAGTAAACTTTTATATAAAAATGTATGTAATTCCAATGGGTTATCTTAATAATGTTTTGCCCTGACTATAATATTTAGCATTTAATTTTCTGGAAAGTTTAAATACATTGAGTTTTATTAATTAAGACAAAAGAGGATCATTGTCATGTCCTTATTTGCTCTAAGAGGTTAAAAAGAAGCAAAACTTAATAGTTCATATTTTAAAAGTGTTTGAGAATAGATTTTATAGAAGCAGGGAAGAATCAAAATGTGCTCTTTGTAGAGGCTACTTTTAAGCAGCAGGCTTGAGCAGTGGAAACCTGGGTAGGGTAACAGGGCCCGCAGTGACCACTAAGCTGAATGCAAACAGGTTCATTCCGTGACCCACCTCAAAATAGCCATAGGCCCTAGCTGACCAATGGGTTACTTACAACTGGGCATAGTTACCAAAAAAGTAAAATTCCATACGTTTCCATATCTCCTCACTCCCTCCCATAACTACAACCCCCCCCCCCCCCCCCCGCTTTCTGGCAGATAGTCTCTTCTTTGCTGTCCTGCCCACTGCTCCCTTACAGTGTATTCAATATACTTCTACCTACTTGGTTCTGCCTTGGATGAATTCTTTCACTAACCATGCTACTGGCCTCCACCTGATTGGGTCACCCCACACTCCCCTGATCAAAGCCATTTCATAAGATTCAATGCCAAAACATGTTTTGTTAGATATTTTTTAACTAAAAAATGATTTGGGAAATTGTGTGAATATTGTTCGGATGGTCACAAAATTATGCTGCCATACTCAAGATCAAACAACAAGCATCTTGCAGGACCGGACAAGAGGGTCCTTGGCTTCACTGAGGGTGGAAATCCAACTCGAGTCAACAGGAAGTGAGAGCAGAGTTTACTGAACATACAGAGACAGCAGATATAGATGGAACTCCAAGAGACTTGGAAAAGAAAGGAGCATGAGTCTGATCTTTGTTCGGGGTATGGGGCTTTTTACTGAGGATTGTAGCCTGGTTTATGTGTCCTCTAAGGCATCTAGAAGCTGGTTAGAATAAAAAACAGGGGCCCGAGTGTTACTCCTTAGGGACAGGGGGCCTTGGCATTGAGATGTCTAGCACCCGGTGGTCTTGAATACACGTATGATGGCTTTTGTCCAGGCATTCCCACCTGGCCCTTCCTTAGATGTTATCTATTCTATAGAAATCATTAACTCCTTGTCCCTTACAAAGAGGACATACACTGTTTACATGATGAGGCATGTGTAAAGTGAAGGTGCAGGTCCTAGCAAGAATAGAAGCAGGAAAAGGAGCAAAGAGCAGGTTTTTATGGAGTCTTTCTGTTTCCCGGTCTCATTATGACCTGGAATACTTACATGTCCAAAACTTATAGAATGTAGGGGCACCTGGGTGGCACAGCGGTTAAGCATCTGCCTTCGGCTCAGGGCGTGATCCCGGCGTTATGGGATCAAGCCCCACATCAGGCTCCTCCGCTGGGAGCCTTCTTCTTCCTCTCCCACTCCCCCTGCTGTGTTCCCTCTCTCGCTGGCTGTCTCTATCTCTGTCAAATAAATAAATAAAATATAAAAAAAAAAAAACTTATAGAATGTAAACAAAGTTGTACTTAGAGGGATATTTACAGCTTTAAATGTAAATATTAGAAAAGAGAAAGGTTGAAAATAAATGATCTAAGCTTCTATCTTAAAAAGAACAGCAAATAGATAAAAAGATAAGAAAAAATATAAAAGTGGAAATCAAAATAGAAAGCAGGCATGCGGGGCACCTGGGTGGCACAGCGGTTAAGCGTCTGCCTTTGGCTCAGGGCGTGATCCCGGTGTGATGGGATCGAGCCCCACATCAGGCTCCTCCGCTATGAGCCTGCTTCTTCCTCTCCCACTCCCCCTGCTTGTGTTCCCTCTCTCGCTGGCTGTCTCTCTCTTTGTCGAATAAATAAATAAAATCTTTAAAAAAAAAAAAAAGATTTTAAGTGAACATACCTTTAAAAAAAAAAAAAAAGAAAAAAAAAAAAAGAAAGCAGGCATGCAACAGAGATCAGTAAATTGATATCAATAAATCAACACATTTTTAGAAATTAATAATAAATTATAAACATTAGCAAAACTGGGCAAGAAAAAAAGAAAGAAAACACAAATGATCAATATCAGGAATGAAAAGAGAGACATTAACGTAGATTCCACAGATATTAAAACAAGATAAGATACTATGTATAACTTCATGCAAATAAATTTGAAAACTTAGATGAAATGGAAAACCCCCCCAAAAAACCCAACCAACCAAAAGACAACTAACCAACTTACATAAAAGAAAATTAAAATTCTGAGTAGCCTTATGTATGTTTGAAAATTGAATCCATAAGTAATACATATTAATGCTTCTAGTAATAATGTTCTAGATCAGTGGCTTTAAAACTGTTTTGACCAAAAAAAATAGGAAATACATTTTATATTGTGATCCACTGGGCATAGATGTGTGAGTGTATATGTATATGAAATAAAAGTTTTATGAAAATTCTTACTGTTGTTGAGGAGGAAGAATTTCCTCTGCCCTTCAAGACCCTTCTACCTGGACTAAGAATCAAGTTGACTTGACACAGATTAACAGGAAAAAGTCAAATTTAATAGTGCACACACCAGGAATCCACACAGACATGGAAATTCCAAAGACAATGAGGCAACATGACACTTACATGAGCTGAGGAGAGGGGTAGGGGTCTGAGGATACAAAGGGAGAAAGACCATTAGCAGGAAGGAGATGTTTGGAAAACACAGGGGCCCTGTTATGCAGGTAAGTTTCTTAGGTAAAGAAGAATCTCTATTGATAGCCTCTTCCTTGTACTAGCAGGCAGTAAATGGGGAGATAAAGAGCTTTTCCTGAATCTGCTGGGTTTTGATTGCTTTTAACTCAAAATAATGTTCATGCCAAAGTGACCCATCTTGGGGAAGCTGGCCCTAAGCCCTACAATCTTAATATGAGGGAACCACTCTGTTATTTCAATTCTCTTCTGTTCTTTTAAATGATGGTTCTGAAGCACTAAATTGATTTTGTGGCCCACTAATAGGTTGCTATGTGCAGTTTGAAGAACAGTGCTTGCATATAGTAGTCACTATACAAATGTTTGCTATGATTACTATTATTATTCATCTATGGATCTCCAGCACTTGTGCAATACCTGGCACATAGTAAGCATCTGATAAATGTCTGTAAATGAGTTAATTTGGTTATTAGCGGTCTTTGAGAGAGTGGTCTCAATAGAGAGTTGGGAGTAGTACACCCTCTTTAGACATTCTTCTTCACTTTTACTAGGAGCTAGGGTATCACCGACATCCGTGTCTGCCTCTTATAACTAACAGCAAAAGAAATTTGCCAGGCACCAGAAAGAAGAGCTAGGGTATCACCGACATCCGTGTCTGCCTCTTATAACTAACAGCAAAAGAAATTTGCCAGGCACCAGAAAGAAGAGGAGGTTGTCATGTAGTCGTCATTGGCTGTGCTTGTACAAACTCACTCATGCAGGCAAGGCATCTGTTCACCCCATTGTCATCGCAGGTAAATTACTTTGGTGGCCCCAAATGTGGCTGATTTTAACTTGAATTTGGATTACCAATTTTCATTAACAAAGAAAAGACTTAC
This sequence comes from Ursus arctos, assembly GCF_023065955.2. Lineage (NCBI taxonomy): Eukaryota > Metazoa > Chordata > Mammalia > Carnivora > Ursidae > Ursus > Ursus arctos. The sequence continues at coordinate 9,119,458 of NW_026623100.1, forward strand.
CACCATGATGCAATATTGAAACTGGGTCTTTGGGTATACAAAGCAAGTCAATTCAAGGCAGAGGGAATTATCAAACCTCTCAAATCACAGAATTCCCAAAGCTAGGTAAGGTAATTGTAACCAATGCATACATTGCAATAGTCTATTCCAATGCCTTGAACTACTCTCTGCCAAAAACTTTGAACGATGGTAACAAAAATAAAGCATTTGTGTGGTGAATCTCCAACTTTCCACCTGATGTAGAATTTTTCTGATAACAATCCTAAAACAATTTTTAGTCATAAGACAGGAGTTTGTTACTTCTTGATACTTACGGTCTATTCATGCTTTATTATTAACACATCTTAATCTGAGAAGGATACATTTTTCCATGCTTTGTGAACTCAGTATTAGAAGTGAGGGCGAATTTTTCAAAGGGCCACCCTAGCACTATCTTACTTACCACACTGCCTTCTGAGCAGCATTGCCTGTTATGAAAAAAGATAATAGTAACTTTATTTTAACTGGCAGTTTCCTTATCATAAGTAAGAGACGTAAAAGTAGGTCCCATCTTGCCATGATTGAGAAGAAAATAGTAACTATATTTTCAACCAGCTGGATGGATAGCTAATTATGTAACTGGATGCCACATACACAAAAAATTTACTGACTTGTTTTTTTCTTCTCCTTATTTCTCCATATTATTTTCTTCTTAGATGAATGTTTCTGACATTTTTCCTTCCACACTTTGCTATTTTCGTTAAAGGACTTAAACCCAGATATAAATGTACATCCCCCATAACAACTCTGCACAGATTCAGATCTAGCTTTCACAGAATAACTGGCTATTAGAGCTGGAGGGGAACAGAGCAGTCACTCAAAATAACATATTGATTTCATATTAGAAAATTGGGGCTCACAAGTTAAGTGATTTACCAGACTCTACACAGAAGCGTGATTAGAAATCACATCTCCTAACTATTAGCTGAGCATTTTTCCACCTACCATTCTGTTCAACAGATAGATACAACGAAGCAACCACTATATGTGAGGGTATTTTTCTAAATCACTACACATTCACATTTTTAATTAACATTTTTATTGAGATATAATTCACATATCCTAAAATTCACCCATTTAAAATTCAATGGCTTTTTTTTTAAGATTTTATTTATTTATTTGAGAGATAGGGGGAGAGAGCACAAGCAGGGGGAGCAGCAGAAGCAGAGGGAGAAGCAGACTCCCCACTGAGCAGGGAGCCAGACACGGGACTTGATCCCAGGATCCTAGGATCATGACCTCAGCTGAAGACAGACACTTAACCGACTGAGCCACCCAGGTGCCCCATAAAATTCAATGGCTTTTAGTATGTTCACAGAGTTGTGCAGCAATCACCACAATCTAATTTCAGAAAATTTTCATCACCTGTATCTATTAATAGTCACTCCCAGTTCCTGACCTCTACTCCAGCCCCAGGAAACTACTATTTTACTTTTTGTCACCATAGACTTGCCTATTTTGGATATTTCATATAAATGGAGTCGTAGGATATGTGGTCCTTTGTATCTGGCTTCTTTCAATTAGCATGACGTTTTCAAGGTTCATCCATGTCACTCCTTTTTTTTTTCTAAGTCATATTCCACTGTATGGGTGTACCACATTTTGTTTATTCATTCATCATTTGATGGACCTTTGTTTCCACTCTTAGGCCATTATAAATAGTGATATGAACATTTACATACAAGTTTTTGTGTACACTTAAGTCTTCATTTCTCTCAGGTATACACTTTGGAATGAAATTGCCAGATTATATGATAACCCTATGTCTAACATTTGAGGAACTGCCAAGTTTTCTGAAGCGACAGCACCATTTTATATTCTTATCAGCGATATATGAGTGTTGCATTTCTCCACAACTCTTTGTTTTCATCTTTTTTGATTTTAGCCATTCTAGTTGGTATAATGTGGTATCTCCTTGTGACTTTGATTTTCATTTCCCTACTGATTAATGATGTGGAGAACCTTTCATGTGCTTATTGGCCATTTGTTTATCTTCCTTGGATAGATGTCTAGTCAGATCCTTTGCCCATTTTTATTGAGTTTTTTGTCTTTTTGTTATGGAATTGTAGAAGTTCTGTATATATTCTAAATACTAGTCCCTTATCAGATACATGATTTGCAAAATTTTTCTCCCATTCTATGTATTGTCTTTTCACTTTCTTGATAGTGTTCATTAAAGCACAACATTTTCCAATTTTGATGAAATACAACTTAGCTCTTCTTTTTTTGACCTTGTGCTCTTGGTGTCACATCTAAGAAACCATTGTCTAACTCAAGGTTACAAAGATTTATGCCTATTTTTCTGCTTGTTTTTTGGTTTTAGCTCTTGCAGTTAGGTCTATGGTCCATTTTGAGTTATTTTTGAATGTTATGATGGAGGTGTTTAAATCCATTCTTTTGCATATGGATACCCAGTCATCCTGACAGCATTGGTAGAAAAGAAAATTCTGTGTTCAGGGGCACCTGGGTGGCGCAGTCGTTAAGCGTCTGCCTTCGGCTCAGGGCATGATCCCAGCGTTCTGGGATCGAGCCCCACATCAGGCTCTTCCACTGGGAGCCTGCTTCTTCCTCTCCCACTCCCCCTGCTTGTGTTCCCTCTCTTGCTGGCTGTCTCTGTCAGATAAATAAATAAAATCTTTAAAAAGAAAAAAAAAAGAAAGAAAATTCTGTGTTCATTAATTGTCTTAACAACTTTGTCATAAATCTATTGACCATAAATATGAGGGTTTATTTCTGGACTCTCAATTCTACTCCACTGATCTTTATGTCTCTTCTTACGCTGGTACCACACACTCTTTATCACTGTAGCTTTGTAGTTAAGTTTTAAGATTGGGAAGTGATTCCTCTGACTTTGATCTTATTTTTCAAGATTTTTTGGCTACTCCGATTTTCTTGAATTTCCATGAGAATTTTAGGGTCACATTGGCAATTTTTGCAAAGAAGCCAGCTGGAATTTTGACGAAGATTGCAATGAATCTGTAGGTCAATTTGGAGAGTACTGCCATCTTAACAGTATTAAATCTTCTGATACATGAACATGGGATATCGCTACGCTTATTTAGGTCTCCTTTAACTCCTTTCAGAAACGTTCACAGTTTTCAGAGCTTAAGTTTTGTACCACTTTTGTTAAGTTTATCCCTAGGAATTATATTACGTTAGATGCTATTATAAATGGAATTGTTTTCTTAATTTAATTTTTGGATTGTTCATTGCTAGTCTATAAAAATACAATTGATTTGTGTAGGTTAGTCTTATATACTGTAACTCTGTTCAACTCATTTATTACTTCTAATAGTTTAGTGAAATCCTTAGGATTTTCTGTATGCAAGATCGGTCATCTAAAATAGAAACAGCTTTGCATATCCCTTTTCAATACAGATCCTTCTATGTCTTTTTCTTGCCTAACTGTCCTACCTAAAAGCTCTGGTAAAATGTTGAGTAAAATAATAAAAGCAGACATCTTGTCTTGTTCCTGATCTCGGGGGGAAAACTTTCAGTCTTTCACCATCAAGTATGATGCTATCTGTGGGATTTTGTAGATGCCATTTATCAGGCTTAAGATGTTATCTTCTCTCCCTAATTTATTGCATGCATTTCTCAAACAGGAGTTGACTTTTGTCAAATGCTTTTTCTGCTTCTAGCTAGTCATGTGATTTGTCTTTATTCTATTGACATGGTGTATTACATTAACTCACTTTCAGATGTTAAAGTGATCTTGCATCCTTGATGTATATCCCACTTGGTCATGGTGTATAATCCTTTATATATATTGCTGGATTCAGTTTGCTTGTATTTTGTTCAGGATTTGTGTGTCTATAGTTATAAGAGATATTTATCTGTAGTTTTCTTGTGATGCCTGTCTAGTTTTAGTATCAGGGTAATACTGGCTTCAGAGAATGAGTTGAGATGTATTCCATCCTCCTCTATTTTTTGGAAGAAGTTATGAAGGATTGGCATTAATTCTTCTTTAAATGTAGAATTCAACAGTAAAATCACCTGGGCTTGGATTTTTCTTTGTAGGAAGTTTTAAAACTACTAATTCAATCTTTTACTTGTCAGAGGTCCATTCAGATTTTTTTCTTGAGTCAACTTTAGGTAGTTTGTGTCTTTTTAGGAGTCTGTCCATTATGTTAGGTTATCTAATTTGTTGATCTACAATTGTTCAAGTATTCACTTATAATCCTTTATATTTCTGTAAGTTTGGTAGGTATGTTCCCCCTCTCATTCCTGATTTTAGTAATTTTATTCCTCTCTCTCTTTTTTTTTTTTTTTGGTCAGTCTAGAAAAAGGTGTATCAATTTTGTTGATCTTTTCAAAGAAACCAATTTCTTGTTTTGTTATTCTCTCCATTGTTTTTCTATTTTCTCTTTCATTTATTTTCACTTAAATATTTATTATTTCCTTCCTTATTCTTGCTTTGGGTTTAGTTTGCTGTCCTTTTGCTAGTTTCATAAGGTGAAATGTTAAATTTGAGATCTTTTTTCTTTTTTAATGTTCTCATTTAAAGTTATAAATTTCTGAGTACTGCTTTCAGTGTCTTCCATAAGTTTGGGTATGCTGTGCTTTTGTTTTCATCCATTTGAAAGTATTTTCTGATTTCTTCTTTGACCCATTGGTTATTGTGTTATTAATTTAATTTTGTGTATTTCTCAAATTTCCTCCTATTATTGACTTCTAATTTAATTCCACTGTGGTTAGAGAGCTTTCTTTGTATAAATTCAACCCTTTTAAATGTATTGAGGATTATTTTATAGCTTAGCATACAGCATATGTATCCTGGACAATGTTCTGTGTATCCTTGAGAGAAATGTGTATTCTGCTGTTATTGGGTGGAGTGTTTCACAGATGTCTATGAGGTCTGATGTTTGATGAGAAAAATGAGATACAGAAGGGATTAGTGGATTACTCAATGTCACAAACGTACCTGGTCACAGAGGTGGAAATACTAGGGTGAATCATGTGAAACTGCCATTCTTGAACACCAAAAACTAACAATTATCAGCAATTTCTTATTGTTCAACCTCACACAACTTAAGTCTCCTAACTTTCAGTCCAGTGTTCTTGTCACTTAGCTAGAATATTATATTGGGATAGGCTGTGCTACATAAGGCATATACCCTGAGCTATTCTTGGCTTATCACAATGAATACTGATTTTGTGCTCAACTTAGTCTATTCAGGTACTGCAAGTCTCCACCAAATGGTGACTCAGGGATCACAGCTGCTTCTATTTTGTGTGCCTGCCTTCCAGGGCACATGTTAGGGGAAGAAAACTTCAGGATCACCTGGTATGTTCTGAATGGTGAGCCCTACGGGTGGCTTAGATCACGTCTATGTACATCCCATTGGCCTAGTCACAAGGCCCAAACCTACTCTGTGCGGTCACCTTACTTCCAATATAATTTTCTATCCTTTAGCCAATTACATGCAGAATGTAGTCTAACCTGACAGTGGGGTGTGCCTTCCCATCTCAAGAGTCCGGCACCTCTCTGGCTTTCCTCATTTTAATTATATTTAAAATATATTTTCAACAATTCAAAATCTCGGTCTTAAAAATGCCTCAGAATTAAAATATGAAATAAATCTTCTTGGCGAACTTTTCCTAATGTGAAGCCCTATCATATTTAGAAGTTATTAACAAGCCAAAACAACCCCCCATAAAGACCATAATAAACTCATTGGAGGCTTTCTGAGGGCCAGAGCATGGACTCCAGCCTACTTCATTCCACTGTCTTCTGGTAAACAAACAAACGAACTAAAAGTGTTTGAATTACAGGGCCATCTATAAATTGGATAGGGACACCAACTTGTGTGGATCTATATAATCCCTACCTCTCTACATGTCTACTGAGAAGAACCCTCTAAGTAACTGAACATTTCTAGAACTACATAGAGATGCCTGGTTGTGGCCACTACAGCTCTTCTAAAGCCTCAACCTGGGGGGAAAAAAATATCTCACTTCGACTCTGTTTAAAAAATCTCATTTCAACTCTCCTCATATATCCACCAGGGGACCCAAGTGCAATTTTTCAGTGGGCTCAGGAAAAGGAACTTGGATGTGTGCTCTCTGTATGCAATTTCCCATTGCTTTTACAGTCCAGGGTCGCTGAGAAATAATATCCAAACACATTCTTTTAAAGAAAACCCAAGGAAGTCTGTGAATGGCTGGTGTCAGTTGTGAACACTGAGATGAGAGCTCAGGAAGGTGACAGCCAGTATTGTGGGAACTGTCTCCTGTCTGGGCTGACATAGAGAATGCATGTGGCATAGTGAGGAGATGGGGAAGTGGCAAGAAGGAAAATAATGTCAATTTCTAGTACCTGACACTTGGACCCCAAGTCCACTTGTGCTTAAGCCAAAACGAAGTATTGGAGAGAAATTTATAAAATCTTATTACCATAGGATACTCAGAGGAACTGGCAAATTCTTACTCTCATAGGATGGTTCTTCATATAAAACCCATATTCCCACAAGGGCATCTAGGTTTCTCTAGATGATCTGTTTGCTTATTCCATTGGTTTGGTTCAAACAGATGGAAATATTTTGGGTCAGTGGTTAACTTCCATTATTTCATATCATCTCCAGCCTTGACTTTAAAGATATACACTTGGCAGCTGTGGAAGGTGAAAGAATCTGGTACATTTTTCTTTTACCATTAAGAATTTGGGTTATTATATAACAGCAGTTCTCAAACATTTTGGTCTAAGAATTCATTTACACTCTTAAAAATTATCAAAGAATGCAAAGAGCTTTTGTTAATCTGGATATCTATCAAACTTATAATTAAAACTGAGAAATTTAAAACATTTATTTATTCATTCACTCAAAAATAATAACATTCCCATTATATGGTACCATAAATAACATATTTTAAGGAAACATAGCTATATTTTCTAAAGCAAACATTTAGTATTGTTTATCTTTTTGCAAACGTCTTTAACGTCTCGCTTAATAGAAGATACTTGTTTCTGCATCAATCTGTTGCAATGTTATTTTGGTCAAAGAATATGAAGAAAATCCTTCTTCATGCAGGTAAGTAGAAAAGGAAGAAGTATTTTAATAATCTTTTCATATAATTTTGGGTGTTTTTCTTTAATACTAAACCCAAACTCAGTAAGTGGTAGTTTCTTAAAGTTTAGTACAATGTGGAATCTAAAACCCTGTCAACGAACTTTCATACTCTGTGACATTAACACTCGTCAGCCTAGGTGTTTTCCAACACCAAAAACCAATTCTCTGATTCTCCAGACACTAACTGAATATCCTACAATTCAATTTTATTCTGACACTCCCTGGAGTTAGCGTCAAACTCCATAGAATTAAGGGCTCAGTCCCCCAAGGATGTTCCCACTTCAGATGTCAGTCACATATATTCAGTCCCCAAGCTACCCACACTCTGTCTGACATGGCTACAAATCAGAGGTTCCCCCAATGCCCTCTCCTCGGTTTTGATTATACTGGAACGGCTCGCAAAACACAGGGAAACAGTTTACCTATTATTACCTAGTTATTATAAAGGACACAACTCAGGAACAGCCAAATGGAAGAGATTCCTAGGCCAAGTTTATGGGGGGCTGTGCACACAGCTCCCATGCCCTTTCTACATGGCCACCCTTCCAGTACCTTGATGAACTTACTAGTGTGGAAGTTCTCCAAACCCTGTCATTTAAGTGTTTTTATGGAGGTTTCATCACATATGCAGGATCGATTATTAACTCATTCTCCAGCCCCTCACCTCTTCTCAGAGGTTGGGGCGGGGGCGGGAGGTGGTGGAGCTGAAAGTCCTAGGCTTCTAATCAAGGCTTGGTCTTTGCATTGATCAGTCCCCATCTGAAGCTAGCTAGAGTTGCCTCATTAGAACAAAAGATGCTCCTATCGCCCAGGAAATTCCAAAGGTTTTAGGAGCTTTGTGTCAGGAACCCGGGAAAAGGCCAAATATATAATATATGTATTTCTTATTGAGCCACAATCTATCAGCATACAATATACCAAGAAAGAAAGAAAAAAGAATGAAAGAAATGGTTGTTAGCATCACCACTGATTTCATCGGAAAAATCTTTAAATATTGGGATGCTCTCAAATTCCTAGTATTTGGCAGACACATGTTTTCCAAAAGCTTGAATTTTCACTTGAAACCCTGAATTTTATCACTGGCAACAGACACCATCAGTTGTTTTGCTGAAGTGACAGGCTCATTTCATTCATTTTGGAGAAAATGTCTGCCAAATACCCAAGTCTGTGTAACCACAGTTTGTCTGTCAGTTCTTTAAAGTAAAAATGGTGTTCCATGAAAAAAAAAAAAAATCCCGGGTGGGTGGACCCGGCGCGGAGGCCGCTGGCGGTGGCGCCTAGGCCTCCAGGCAGGGCGGGCCTCCCGCGCTCCGGATGCCTGACCCCGCGCTTCGACCCCAGGCCCCCATCACCCAAGAGCTTTGCCTCCAGACAACCGCCATACTTTCGGTATGCAACAGGAGGCCTTGTGCGCACTTCTCACCCCATTCCAAAGGGTATGACTGCTTCATGGAGGACATTCTTCAGTGACATTTTTTGTTTGTTTTTACTGCATTACTTAGTGTGGACAAATGCAATGCCCACCAATCCCATTTTATTCCACTGCCTAGATTCATGCTAAGTGTCATCAATTTTACCCACCATTCCTTTTGTGCCATCAGGACAAATGTCTAAATGGTGAAGACAACCAATGTCCTGGCATTACTGGGAAAACAGTCTTGACATTACAGACCCAGGGGTCCAAGGACCACATTTTGAGAACCACTACATAACAAACTATCCTCCTGTTATAAAGACTAAATATTAATACTTTTCCTTAAGTTCACTTAGAGAAACAAAAAGAACTAGAATAATTTGGGAAATACTGTAAGAAAAATACTCACCAATGTGTAAGCCCCTAGAAAGAACTATATTTTTAATATTTAAACAGCATCTTAGGAATGCAATAAATATATAATAACAATGAAAGTAGTTTATGTTTATTGTAATATTTACCACTGGGAGAGAACTGTGCTATGCATTTTAAATGCATTGTCTCCAATATTCTCTAGTACCATATCCTCATTTTACAGATGAAGAAAATGGGGCACAGAACAATAAAAGAATTTGACAGGGTCACAAGCTGTACGTGGTAAAGATTTGAACCGGCAAGGCCTAAATTCCCAGAACTTGGACTCTTAAACCCTACATTATGTTTTATGTCTCATCTGAACTCCAAATTTACTAATTGTGTTTCTCGTGTCTGGGTGTCCATTCAAATCCTTAACAAGAAAGGAAACGGTCTTATGTCAACCATAGTGCCCAAAGAAAGGGCTTAATGAATATTGGGACGAGTGGCCAAAAGACCAAGTAAACCACCTTGCCATCTCTAAGCCACAAGGGTTAGTAATCATGTTAAAAGTGAAATTCTGAAATGGCGAGCCCCATCCATATTATGTTTAACTCCTTAAGAAGGGAACCAACAGGGTAGGCAAAAAACAAAACAAAACGAAACAAAAATACCTGGTTTCTTGAAAGCTTGACAAGTTTTATGTGTGCATGTGGATGCGTGTCTGAGCACACATATCTTTATTACTTCGTTTGCTAAATAGATACAGATACAGCTAGGTAGTTAACAACCATGTAGGTTAGACAAAACAAAACTAGTTTACCTTTCCCAGGGCAATAACCCCCCTCCCCAACAGCTTTGTGACTGGCTTCTCTACCAAACTCTAAAACCCCAACGTCTTACTTCTGCAGGTTAAGCAGACACAGCACTATAGGGCAGCAAACTGTTCCTGCCTCTATCAGTTGTACATTAATCCACTACACCTGGACAACAAAGTTACATCCCCCAGACTGTCATCGAGGGGGTCTGAGAGGGTCCTGCTTTTACTAGGAAGGGTGATCAGAAAATGCTGAGCGGTACCCCAAACTCAAGCGGTTTTGCCTTTTTCCAAGTTTGGATTTTTTTTTTCTTCATTTTTCCAAGTCTGGGCTTTTCTTTCTTCTCAAACATCATACCTGTTTTCTGAATGGAGACCTGGAGGGGTCTGGTTCGGCCGCACGTCTCTCTGTAATTTCCTGGGATGGAGTTTCTTTCCGGGGCGGGGGTGAGGGGAGACAGGAGGCTTAAGGACTGGGCGCAGGATCAGACCGGCGCGACGCACCAGAGTAGCCCCGGTACTAGGGCCCCTCGGCCGCGCCTCGCTGCGCCGCCCCGCGCCGCCCCGCGCAGTCCCGGGCGGCGCGCGCGCGGTGGGGGGACGGCGGCGGGAGCGCACACAGCTGGCCAGGCGGCGCGCGCGCGCGGGCGGGCGAGGGCTGCGTGGGGCGGCGGCGGGCTCGCCCCCCGGAGAGGGCCTCGCGCGCCCGGCTTTCTCCTTCCGGCGCGCCGCTGCCACATCCCGGCCCGGGCCGGCCGCGGTGCGGCGCCGAGGCCGCCGGTGGCGGCGCCGAGGCCTCCAGGCGGGGCGGGCCTCCCGCGCTCCCGGGACGCCGGGACCCCGCGCGCTTCGCCCCCAGGCCCGGGAGGCCCGGGTTGCGCTTCGCCGCCAGCGGCACGGAAGGGCCCAAGGACCCCGGCGAGCTCCGGCTCCACAGTGGGTGAGCTCTGGCACGGGCCGGTGCGGGTTTCGTAGACCCCTGGGTCCCGACCCCACCCCCCATCCCGGGTGAATGGGAAAACGGGGCGAACCGGCGTTTCTTTGTGAGCACCATCCCAGTGTTTTTTGGTGACTTGAGGACCTCTCTAGTTGGTGGGATTAATGAGAAGAACCTCCATCACGTTAATTATGCAAAAAGGCGGTGTCCTTGCTGCGGGATGGTGTAACGAGGGGAATGATTGATACTTGGTAATCTATAATTTACTTCTTTCATCTTTGGCTGAGAATTTGCATTTGTGATTCGGTGCAAAGAAAAAGAAAATGTTCTACTTGGGTGCAAGGAACATGCAGAGAGAGAGGGCAGGGAAGAAGGAACACGTGCACCCTTTCCTAAGTGCACAGTTAAGTGTGTCTTGGGTGGGTGAGAAGGGAAAGGATGGTTGGAAATGCGTATTTCCTGCCAGACAGGCTGCAGAGTGCTTTCAGCCCTGATTTTGACAGTCAAGAGGCCGGTCAGAAGTTGGAGGTTGAAGTATAAATTTCTGCGCTCTGGCTGGGAAGATGAACCAGGTTTTCCAAAAGCTGTCGTTTTTGTTTTCCAAGTCTCTAAAGGCAGGAAAGGGCTGGGCAGTGAAGAGAAAGCAATGCAGCCAGGTTCTGTCTGGTTAGCTAAGGGGGAGGACTGCCATAAAGGGCTTTTTTGTCTGAAACACCCAGAGTCTGGGGCTTTGGGCCATAAAGAGTTGGGTATTGGTCAGTTTTAACTGCCAGGGTGAGAAATGTCTCAGACATTCTTAAAATTAGGCAGCTCAGTTTAGGTCCAGCTTGCTGATCTCCAGTACCTATTCACTCTGAAATTTTCAGTGACAGGGTGAAAAAGAAAAGATAGAAAATAGTCTTCTCCCTTTTCTACCATTGTAATGATGAGTCCATCTTGGCTCAAAATTGGAACTGGAAAAATCTTTCCATCTTTGCTTTTGACCCTGAAGAACAGAATCTCAAGGAAATACCTGAGAGAAAAATTCTTTCCGTTCCCGAAATGAAAACTGGAGTGTTTGCAAAACTGAACAAAGGAGGGAAAGAATCAGGAAATATCCCAGGCAATATGCAGGTATATTCAGATCAGTGTTCAAATGCTTGAGGTTAGACAATAAAAAGGTGGGAGAGAGCCAGAAATAGAAACAGGAGAGAGGTGAATTCAGGACCTTCAAGATTGCAGAAACAAAGAGTCTGTTTTTTTCTGATACAGGTCTGGAAGAATCGGGATGTGAGTACATCAAGCTTAATCTTTCCATCTGCATAACATGAAATTGCTTTTAGTTTTAACGTTGAGCTCTTCAGAGTAAAAGGAAACACAGCTAGACTGTACTACATGCATCCCAGGCAGTTTGGGCTATATTATGTGTTAAATGAGTTGTATGTTTATTTTGCCAGCCAACTCTGTTAAATATGTAATCTCTCTAATTCCACGAGTTCAGCTTGTTTCCAATTATTCATTCATGATGTGTCGTTTGGCTAGAATTTGCCAGGGTGTTAAAACCTAAAGAAATGCAAAATCCAGAGAACATCTTGGCACTGGAAGATTTCATCATCCCATCCTCCTCCACAGGAATCCTTTACCCAATGTCAAACATACAAAATAGATATAGTAGGCTTTGATTCTTTTTGCTACAAACTTATTTCATTTTTCCTTTGAAGTTACAGGGAACAATCTTTTAAACAGCTACCTCTTTGGCACTGTTAGAATATTTATTCATTTGCCAGGAATCCCAAATATAACCCACCTCTGTAAGAGACCTGTTGTGCAAAACGTACTTGAATAATCAAAGTGGTTAACTGTTTCCCAAGTATAAACCAAGTTGTACTAAGTAAGTCGATCTTATCACTTCTAATGGTGCTTATTGTTTTTTTAATAACCCTGTACAGTGACAGGAGAAACCAAGAATCTCAGGCAAAGCAAATACTGCAAGCAAATGTGGACCCCAGGCCTCAGAAGGTATGTGAGCTCACTAGTTATTTGAGATTCATGTCATTTACTAATCTCACTGCCTCTTCTTGCTTGTATGGAGGTTTTAGGAAATTTAAAACTCTTAAATAGGAGTGTGTACACTTATACTCAGAAATGTTTTCTTAAATGTAATAGTAGAAGCACCCTCCCAGGCTGGGGATTAGGTGAGTTTGCTTTGCTAAGAGCAGTGCCTGACGTGTAGGTAACCCCAGGCAGGTGTTTGCTGTTCTTTATTGTTACTCTTGACAATCTGTCCTTTTTTTTTTTTTAATTTATTTGACAGAGAGAGCAGAAAGAGAGAGAGCGAGCAAGATTGGGGGGGAGGAGCAGAAGCAGAGGGACAAGCAGACTCCCCACTAAGCAGGGAGCCTGACATGGGGCGCCACCTCAGGACCCTGGAATCATGACCTGAGCCGAAGGCAGTGCTCAACCAACAGAACCAGCCAGGCGCCCCCATAAAAATCTGTCTTAAGCTCAGGTATGTTCTTCAGCCGGACAGAGTAAGGAGTGTGTTTTCATGCTGGTACCTAAGGATGATCAATCATTCTAAGACAGTAAATTGTAATGATTATGACCAAGTAGACAAAGGATATTTCTGAACTTGGATTGAGAGAAACCCTAAGAATTTAAAAATTGCCAGAACTGTTGTGGCACTTTATATATATTATAAATTCATATGCATTGTTTTATTACATTGTTATATAATTTTATTGATGAGGTGATAACACTTTAGTTCAAAATCCAAAGATACGGAAGGTTTGGTTATAGAATGTCTCTAGTTGCTCCAGCCCTTAGCTACCGAGTTTCCCTTCTTCCTGTTAACCCGCACCCCCTGCCCCCACCGCCAGGGCTACCAGCTCCTTGTGCATCACCAGGCTTTTTTTTTTTTTTTTTAAAGATTTTATTTATTTATTTGACAGAGATAGAGACAGCCATCGAGAGAGGGAACACAAGCAGGGGGAGTGGGAGAGGAAGAAGCAGGCTCATAGCGGAAGAGACTGATGTGGGGCTCGATCCCGTAACGCCGGGATCACGCCCTGAGCCGAAGGCAGACGCTTAACTGCTGTGTCACCCAGGCGCCCCATCACCAGGCTTTTTTTTGTGAAGTTTCCTTTAGTTCCTGGCTGTGTTTTGAATGAATGTTAAAAACTGAACACTGGATACGTGATTCTTTCCCTGGAGTATGTATGTGATGGGGGTGGGGCATCCAGGAGTTTCCAGCTCAGTAAAGGACCCTTGACAGGTTATCTGGGCCAGTTCCTAGACCTCTAGGTCACTCAGCACGAGGGACACTGTCTCCTTGCTGCTTTTGGGACACTGGGACACTGACCAAGCTGTTGGCTTAGGTGCGGCATGATTTCCCTCACTCTGTTTCGTCTCTTTTCAAGATTCCCCTTACCCTTCTTTATTATTAACTGTGGCCCTTCACACTTCGTGTGATCATGTATGTTAATAGCTCTATTTGTTTATCAGCCTGTCCACCTCTATAGAAGCATCATGAGAGCAGGGAGTATATGTTACCATATCCGCAGGGCGTGGAACAACTCCTGGCTCAATGTGGGCCCTCCGTCAGTATTGCTGAATGAATGAAGGACATTTGGAAAAAAGCTATTTAAACAGAGTTAAATGGGCTTATTTACCACAGGACTTTTCAGAACCTTTAATAAGTGAGTATGCATAGCAAAAGAAGAACAAAGCAGGTGGAAGTCAAGCTCTTCAGCACAAACCCAGAAAGGTTTTGTGCTTTTGGAGGACAGCTCAAACACAGGGAAAAGCCACTGGCCGGAATATTATTGGCAGCTGACCAAAATGGATTTACAAGCATCTTTTTGAAAATGCAGGGGACAGAGAATTTGTACCAAAAGATGGTGATAATACCAAACCCATTGTAGTCATTACAAACATGTAAAATGTGTGCTGTCTTTCTTTTAGTTTAGAGGAGAAAAAAAAAAAAAAAGACTGAGATTTCTGGTAGGTTCAGCTATGTTCTTGCTTCCCTAACCCTGCTTTCCCCATAAGAAGGGAAACCACTTTAAGCACCAGCTCTGACTCGTGGGTTTTCTAAGACTCCAGCCCTCTGGCTTGGTTTCAGAACCCAACATGTCCAGGTGAAAATTTCATTTAATGACTGGAAATGGGAAAGCTCTGAAGACAGGTATGCTGACTCCTGGGGGCCCAGGGGCTCAGTTCAGGGCAGCACACTGTGACCATGCGGGGCCTGGGGCACACTCACGTTTGCCACCATTAGCTGCAAGAGGCAACTTGGGAGTTGTCTTGGCTCCTCGAACAAAGGAGAGTTAATTACAGAAAATGTCAGGATTTTTAAAGGCCATTTGTCACCGGGCTGCAGGGAGAGCAGTGGCCCTTGGCAGAGCCATGGAGGAAGGACTTCATTTCAGGCCCCAGTGTCTCTGCACACAGAAATTGTGAGCCTTGAGGGTGTCATCCTTGTACAGGAGGCAAACCCCATGGAGAATTGGTATATTCAGGGAAACAATGCAGATAGTGGGGTGGGCTTAGAGGAGCTGGGCCCAGGGGAATTTGGAATGCCTTTCATTTTGTTTCACAAATAGGGCAAATCATTGTAGTTTTTCTGAGGTCAGACCAAATCCTACTTCTACAGAGTCTAGTTACCGACAAGTAGGAAGGCTGGAAAGAAGAGTAAGTGGGAATAGGGATGGAGGTCTTTGATTCTATTTAAACCTCTTTAAGCTGTTTTTTCAGAGCATCAGTGGACACTCGTTGACAGATATTCTTTTGAGACTAGTTTTCATTCTTATAATGGAAGGAAGTGGGAGGAGAATGGCTATTATGTCAGAATGTCTAGAATCTGTATTTTAAAGGACTGGGGGCTGGGACCAGCAGTTCTCAGCCCTGGCTGCTCATTAGAATGTGCAGAGGTTTTAAAACAAGCTCTGGATCCAGTGATATTTGTTGTCTTGGGTTCAGTGTTCTTGGGGCCCAGGGCATTGCTATATTTTTTAAAAGCTTCCCGGGTGATTCTAATGTGCACCCAGGGCTGGAACCACTGCCCTAAACATAAAGTCAGCTATCATTAGGGAGATACTTAGATTCAGAATGCATGAACTTCCAAAGCAGAAGCATGCAATGGCTAACTGGAACCCGTAGTCTTTAGGATTCGTGAAAACCCAACCTGTCAGATATTGTGGATCTTACTAGTTTATGTGCTAGTTTTTAGAGGCCTTGATGGTGATGCTGATAATTATGGCGGTGGTGATGGTGATGATGGTGGTGGAGGGGGTTGTCGTCATCGTCTAGGATGGTAGGTCTAGGTGGTGAACCCTTAGCTGTGTTAGAACACTCCTGCTGCCCTTATGGAAATGATGTTGAGGCTGGGGAATGGCCACGTGGATAGTGCTTTACATTTTTGACTGCACTCTTGGAAGAATAGCTTCAAAATTTAAATCAGATCATGACACTGCTACCCCTCTTCTCATGGAAAACTGTCTTCAGTGGTTTTCCACTGCTCACAAGGTGAAACTAAATTCCATAAATGCTCTGTAAGATGCAGTGTTCTCTGACCATAGCTGCTTTTGCTCATCTCTAACATTGATCTGGAAACTCCAGCCACTGGGGCTTTCCTTTGGTTACTCAAGGGCCCCTGGCTTCTCCTGCCTAACCCCCAGGCCTCCATTCCCTACTGGTCCCCTGGCCTGGGGACCTCCTTTCGTAACTGCTGTCCCTGATCTCTCCACCCAGGTTTTGTCCTTTTGTATTTTCCTCTCACAGAGCCATGTCTCCACCTCACGCCACTTCTAGGATAGACTCTTTCATGCACGTAGGTCTCTCTGTTAGACTGCAGGCTCTATAAAGACATAAACTGCATATGTGTTTGGTTTGGGACTTAAAGTGTTGTATCACATCCCTGGCACCTATCTTGTTGGATGGATGAATATACCTTTTCATGATGAATTTGGCAAGTAATTATTTTTAAGTTATTGTGTCCTTAAAAGTATATGCAGATAGACATCTATTCATGTTTGTGTGTGTCATATGTTTTAAACTGTAGAGATATTGGGCCTGAGGGGAGGGGTACTTGAGAGGGACCAGGCTTTAGTCTTACTGGTTCTGGTTGGCGCTCATAGCACATGACTCAGAGAATAAGTCCTGGTTTATCTAAATTTTCTCCTCAAATTCTTTTTTCTCTAAAGTCTGTGTGTAATTTGTGAATTTCTTCACTATAGACCATGAGGAAAAAAAGGTAGGCGCTTAAAAATAGTGCATCTCTCCACCCCAGGCTTTCCCCGCCCGGCAGGAGCCTCCCTGGAAAGCACCCATATGTGATGTACTGTTTCCTTTCAGGCCCTGGGTGAACACACTTTCCCACCGTCTGCAGCCAGCCCCGCCTTTCTCTGTGCAGGGAAGACCACCTTCCAAAACACTGCTGCTGCTTCTGTCAGAGGACTTGAGGCTGACAAAGTGTAACGCCCTGATGGAGGAGTAGTCTGGGGTGCAGGGCGATTAGAGCCAGGTGGGGGCACCGAGGGGCTCCAACCTTATTTTTCTAACACTTTCTTTCCTTTAAAAACATTCATATAAGTACAGCAAAAGTATTAAAGCCAAGAATCTGTTTTTGTTATATTCGTCTCTGCACTTTATGCTTTAAGTATTAAATCATTTTAAAAAGCTAAATGAAAACTAATGAAGACAGGGGCACCTGGGTGGCTCAGTTGGTTAAGTGTCTGCCTTTGGCTCAGATCATGATGCCGGGGATCAAGCCCCACATCAGGCTCCCTGCTCGGCGGGGAGTCTGCTTCTCCCTCTGCCCCTCACCTCACTCGTGTTCTCCCTCTTCCTCTCTCTCAAATAAATAAAATCTTAAAAAAAAAAAAAAGTAATGAAGACAGAGATGTATTTACTAAATATTCAGATACATGTTGATTTTGTCACTTAACCACATTTTCTCCCAGCTAGAAAAGTATTTACCATCCTTTCCACACCTTACCAAGTGGTAAGGAAACTGCAGTCAGTAGTGGTCAGGTAGAAAAAATAAACAGCAGAAATAAAAACACCAGGGGGCATGTATATGAGTGGCATCTTTTATATTTTATTAGTTTTTACTATAAAATGGAATCATGTTTGTTGCAGAAGTTTTTTTAATATGTAAGTGTACAAAGCAAAAAATAACTGCTTTCATTGTCTCAAGATTTTATTTTGTGTATTACATGCATGTATCTGTTTGGATATGTGTATAATCACATACATTCACCTATATAACTTTTTTGCAGAGAGGATCATACATTCAGTTTTGCAACTTGTCCTTTTTGTTTACGGATTTAAATTGACATTTTGGATCTCTGTAATTGGCCTGCCCTTCAGCACAGAGTTTTATTTAAAATTAAAAAAAAAAAAATGGTTGGACTCCAATGAGATTTCTTAACCACCACCCCCCCAGTCAGTATATTTAAGTTGTATATCTGTTCAAATGCATGTTAATCGCTGTGACTTATAAAATGTAATTTTATTTTCAAGTAATACTGAAGTCCTTGTAGCTTTTAATTGTTTTCTAGTCTCAGGCAATAGGTATTAAATATATAACTACTCTCATGTGGATACTGGAGAAATAAGATTGAAATTGGGGGCCTCATCCTTTAAGGAGTTTGGGAACTCTTGGGTAAAAGGTTGGGAAAGGTGCTTTCAGAAGTACCTTTCAGCTCTCCTGAGTTTTCCTAATTAGTTTCTAGGTAGATGTAGGCATTCAGCAAATAGTGTTTGTTGTCTTACTGAGTGCTGGGCACTATTCTAGTCCTTGGTGTACTTGGGGGCACTTATATTCTACTGGGGGGGCAGATGGCGAATGAGTAAAAACGTTCAGGCGGTGGTAGGTGCAGTGCAGGAAATGAAACTAGGTGGGGTGAGTGGGTGTCAGGGAGAGCTGACTCTTCTTCTGTTGTGCACAGGAGGGGAGCAGGCCCTGCTTACCTCCTATTTACAGAAGCCCGCTGGCCAGCAGAGAGCATTCCCTCCCGAGCTGCCTTTCACAGTGACCACTGCCAACAGGGCACAGGGTCATTGTCAGACCTCAGTCTAGTCTGGGCGGCTCTACCCAAGACGCCGGTGAAGGCCTGTGATTTTATATTCCTTTTCCCAAGAGAACATTTTTTGGTAGGGGCTAGGGTTTATGCACATGAAACTTTCCACATCTGCAGCCCTCATCAGGGTCCCCAGGTGTCTTGGGCTGACCCTGCCCAGTCCAGGTGGGCTGTGATGGGGATGAGAGGGAGTGGGGGCCTTGCAGACCTCCCTTCTCTTGACCTAGTGCAGCGGCCAGGCTCAGAGCAGGAAAGGGACTCTAGATGTCCTAGGTAAGTAGGGGTTTAATTAGAGTCACTTTCGAAGTTGAACATGTTTGAAGTAAAATTCTCCATCAGAAAGAAGACATTGGCTGATGGATTGTAGGTTGTTGAGGCAGGCCATGTCTCATGGGGCCCTCACAACACACTGGTAGGTATGCAGTGGTGGTTTTATCCTTACAACTGAGAAAATTGGGAAGATTTTCTGGGAGAAGAGAATAGACCACCCCCCCACTCCCACCCCTAGCCTCAGGCCTGGGTAAAAGAGTAAAGCATTTCTGGCTTGGAATTAAAATCTAAGCCTTCGGAAGACAGGCATGGCCTCAGGATAATGCAGGTCTCACATCTCACCTAGCCCAGATGTAGAAATCCTATCCCTGAGCCACTGGGCTTCCTGAAGAGCAGATGAGATGACCCTTCATTTTCATGTACGTCTGTCTATTCATCACCTTCCTACTATTATGTAGAGGTCAGTGGACAGACTCAAATTAGATCCCTTCAGAAGACTAGCTCCCACTGGAAAGATTAGATTCTTCAGCTGTAAGAACCTCCCAGCTGCCAGCTTGATGCCCAGGAGGGTGCTCAGGGGCCAGAAGCCTAGGTCTGAGCAGAGCAGGGCACCATGAGTGAGCAGTGCTGGGAGGTTCTCTTGCTGTGCAGAGTAAGCATGTGTGAGGGAGGCAGCCCCAGGTGGCTCCCCTCATCTGTATTCGCTTGTCCACAGCACTTCTCTTAGCAAAGCATGAGTTGCAAGCCCCAGGCCACTCAGCGCCCAGAGTGTTCCTCAGCCTCTAAGGCTTCCTGAAAACTGGTACAAAGGAACAAATGCCCCTCTGCTCTGGGTGCGTATCTCCTGTCTGGTACTTGTCTCCTTTCTCTTTACTCCTTCCCCAGCCCACACTGGTTCCTCTGCCCCTCTGCCCTTCTGTTAGAAAAGGCTGCAGTTGGGGTTTCTCAGTGGAGTGCTCCCACTGTAAAATCTGAGAATCACTGCCTTGTAGGGACAGGACTGCAGTGCCCTAGGCTCCCGGGCACAGTGTGTGCCTCACCTGTCTCTGGAAGAGAAGAATTAGGAACTTGAGTCCCCTGGGATGAGTCTGGATTTCACTTCCCCTCTTCTTGGGGCAGACCACATTGTCACATCCCTTTCTGGCCACTACACTTAGAAGGTTGTTTGCAGATCAAACTGGAAAGTCAGAGAGGGCCAGTTTATGTTTATAGGGGCACGGCTGCAGGCCATTTAGTCCTCACGACCACCCTGGAAGGAGGAGGGCCTTGTCTCAGAGGTGGGAAATCAAGGCTTAGGGAGGTTAAGTGACGTGCTGAGTCACAGAGCTGGTGAGTGGCGGAGCCATCTAGGCGCTCTCTGTTGTGCTGTGCTGCCTCAGACGAACAGGACTGAGGGAGAAAGGGAGACCCAACTCAGGCAGGCCAGCTTCAGGCAGCTGGAGAGGGGTGGGCATGCGCCATGTTGGCAGTGCAGCCGGATAAAATACAGGACTCCCAGTGAAATTTGAAACTCAGAGAGACAACAAATCACTCTTTAAAGTGTAAGTATGTCCCATATAACATTTGGAACATACTTCTACTAAAACATTATTCACAGTAGGCCCCCTCATCTGCGACTTCACTTTCCATAGTTTCAGTTACCCGCGGTCAACCGTGGTCAGGAAGCAGATGATCCTCCTTCTGACGAGTGGTCAGAAGGCCAATAGTAGCCTTAACACTACGTCACTGTGCCTGCATCATTCCCCTCACTGCGTCTCCTCTCATAAGGAGTTCACCGTCTCACAGCATCACAGAAAGTGTAAGTACAGAGCAATAAGATTATTTAGAGAGAGAGTCCACATTCGCATAACTTTTGTGATGGTATATTGTTGTAATTGTTCTATTTTATTATTAGTTATCATTGTTAATCTCTTACTGTGCCTAATTTATAAATTAAACTTTTCCATAAGTATGTATGTGTAGGAAAAAACAGAATATTCAGGGTTCGGTACTATTCCGTAGTTTCAGGCATCCACTGGGGGTCTTGGAAAGTATCCCTGCTGGATGAAGGGAGACTATTGTTTATCTGAAATTCAAATATAACTGGGTGTCCTACATTTTTATTTAGTTAATCTGACAACCCTCTTTGAAGGCCCCAGGAAACACTGGGTCTAATGTGTGAGCACATGAGGGTGACAGAGGGTGGCTCCCAAACCACATTTAATCCTGCATCTCAGGTGGCTGCATCTTTTACCCAGCCTCAGGCCTGGGTAAAAGAGTAAAGCATTTCTGGCTTGAAATTAAAATCCAAGCCTTTGGAAGACAGATATGGCATCTCAGGTGGTAAGCTCCCCATTGCAGGATGTATTCAAGTATAGGCTGGATAACCACTTGGTGGAGGGAATTCAGGTTTCAGATGCCTGGTTCCAGTGAGATTCCAGGAGGTAAATGTTGAGACAAGGAAGAGAGTTGATTACCTAGGTCCCTCCTGAGCTCTGTCCCATCCAGCGTTCAGAAGCTGTCTGAAATCATATGTCATCAGCACTTTGTTGAGAGGACCAGTTCCCCCTGCTGCCCAGGAGTGATGGATGGCCTCAGCCAGCTAGTAGAAACCAACCCAGCCCAGCATGGTGTCTTTAAGTGGTTTGGTTTGGCTTGAAGAAGCACTGTGTTAAAGGTGAAATGAAACACGCTTTTTCTGGTCTCTCTTGCCAAGAATTGACTGTGACTTCCTGGCTCTTTATGTGTCCCCTGCAGCATGACCTGCTGAGGATTGACATGCCCTGCATCACTCCCGGGCAGTGACAGCATGAAAAACACCCACCCCCAAGCTTCTGCGCAGACGCTTGCAGGCAAGTGAATGGAGACCAGGAAACCCGGTGTTCGTTCTCACTGTTCTAGCAATTCTGTAGGTGTGGCTGCATCTGTCTTGTCAGCATGTCAGGGTTTTACACAAGTCCTGCTTATAATTGCCTCAATATGGCAGAAGCCATTCTGCCCTCCGCAAATTACCACAGCCAAGGTCTGACCCTTGGTGGACTTCCTCCTGCCCACCCGCTTCCAGGCGCTGGCTACTGCTGGGGACCAGGAACATGTGTGGATGATGGCTTGGGCCAGTTTAAAGAAGTTACGAGGCAAATCTGCAAAAATCTAATCATGTATTCCAAAAACAAACAGAAGTGGCCCCTCTCCATTAGAGCTTTTTAAAATTTGTTTGAATTATCAGATGGATAAATTCATATTATTAATTAAGAATAAAATTTAAATACTCAGTCAAAATACCACTGTATCAATAGAAACATTTTTTTCAAGTATTTGTATTGATGCTATTAACTAAAATCACCTGTTCTTTTTATTACCTTCCGTTTAATTGATTTATTTATAAGCGCCAGGGGCATCTCACTTTTGTTTTCCAGGAAGAATTACTGAATGGCTGACATTTGACAACATGCACCACCAGTGGCTTCTGTTGGCCGCATGCTTTTGGGTGATTTTCATGTTCATGGTGGCTAGCAAATTTATCACGTTGACCTTTAAAGACCCCGATGGTAGGTATGCTTTCTCGTGGAATGGATTTCTGCTAATCCAGACAATGCTGTGGTATTGTTCCTGGGTATATGCACAGATGACCTTTGTCACAGAGTCGAAGGAACATTAATGCCAGAAGTGACCTCGAAGGTCATGGCATCCAGTTCCTTCGTGTTAGGTGCAGAAGACGAGGTGGAAAAGGACAAAAGTGTCTTCCCTGCATCTCCCATGGGGGTGGGTGGAGCACGCTTTCTCCGTGGGACCATTTGCCAGGTCGTCTCCTGGGCCCCAGGCTTGGGAGTTCACCCTGCTTGGTGTCACCATGAGACACTGCCATGATTGACCAGCGTCCCTGTGTCCTAGCTGGTGCTGCATACTGGTAGCCACGCGTTTGAAAGTCACCCGCAGTTCCCTGGGAGGAAGGTGGTTTAAATATTGTGTCTGGTACTCTTTGAGGGAACTCCCCTTGACTTGATGTAGGTGTTCAGATGAAGACATATAAAGAGCACCAAACTCAGAGTCAGAACTTATTTTAGTTTATGCCGTTGACCTTTGCTTACCTAGGCATTAGTGGGTTTTTTTCTACAGAATGGACATGCTCTGACAGCTCCAAGATTGACCTGAGTACAGTGAGGCTCTCTGATCTGTGAGGTTGCTGGGTGTATGTAAGGAGGTGCACCTGGAACCCCAAGGCGACTCCTTCCATGGCAAAGTGAGGCAAGGCAAACGGGAGATGTTGAAAAGGCTCGTGAGCAGCTTCAGATTGGCCTGACGACGTCTGCCTGATAGGGAGTGTGCTTGCAAACGTGGGTGTGCACGGCATCTTCACTCTGTACAACCCTGCACACATTCTCCTGCAGGTGGTGGCCCTTAGGAAGGAGAGATCAGGAGAGGATCCATCCAACCCACTTTCTCCCAGCAGCTGCATGAACGGTGCCCTCTGAGTGGCCAGTAGGCTCGGGCTCCACTCCAGCCCAGAGAGCTCCCTGCTGTGCCGAGGGCTGCCCAGCGCCCCACTCCTCCTGCCCTCATTCATTCTCTCTCCCTCTCCCTCTCTGATGCTGTCCGTAGAGGAACAACAAGGCTGGGAGGCAGATGTGCAGGCCAAAGAGGCAGGCCCTGAAATTAGCCCCAAGAGGTGGTTCTCAGCGCCAGGGTTTAACATTCAGTAACAGCTCCTTCTGCTCAGGCCTGACAGGCCGTCATTACAGGTATCACCCCCACCTTACAGGAGCTCTTGTGAGAACCTGAGAGGTCTTCACCGCCTCGGGGTGGCTGCATTAACTGCAGGTATAGGGGTGGCCAGGAGCATCACAGAGCATTGTGGATAATCGCAGGTAATCATGGCTCCCACCAGGGACCAGGGCCTCTCAGAACAGCAGGCACTGAATCTTAGGGGGTCGTTGGAATCTGAGACAGTGGTCTCAGCTTGACCATTTAGCTGTTTCTCCGGCTGCTCCAGTCCAGGTGCACTTACCTCTGATGGAGATCCCTCATTAAGAGTTACAGCAGGGGTTCTCATCTCCGTGGCACTTTAGAACTATCTGCAGGACTTTGTAAACCTTTCTCTGCTGGCCCAACCAGAGACTGAATGAGTTAGAATCTCTGGGAGTGCAACTCTAGAGAACCGCAAATGTAGAAAGAGCTGCAGCTGCAGAGAATATGGATTTATTGTTACAGTGAGTCTATACCTTTTACTCATGCTTCCCTTAAATGTCACCTCCTGGTAAGGAAGACACTTCAGAGACAAGTCATGAGGTTAAATTGTTTATGGTTTACTTTGTTCCAAAAACTAGGAGTATAGGTAATGTATTTTATGAGACTTCCACCAAAAATAATTAAGTGAGATGTGTGCCTTTGAGTTGTAATATTCTCTGGCAGAATAGCCTCTGAAGAGCATGTCAGTCCTCAGTGGTGTCTGATAAGCGACATTTCATTCTGCTAGTCATTCTGCTAGCATGCGGCAAGTTTTATGCTGCACACTTTCAGGAAAGTGTAGAAGCTCTACAGGGTTTCGTAAAGTGTGGAGCAAACAGTTAAAGAGATAGAAGGTGAAACCTACAGGGAAAGATGAAAGACTTTAGGATTTTAAACCTGGAGGAAAGATCTGCGGTTGTCTTAGGTGCTGCTCGTCAAATAGTTCTTGCACCCTTGGCTGTCTGGTGTGTTTGCTGTGGTTAGTGAATGGGAGTGCCGTGGTGCGGACGACTTCTGGTGGGAACCTTAGAGCCAGTGCACACCTGGCCCCACTGCCCCTCTCCCACCTCCGGGAAGCAGGGGGGGCCACCGGTGAGGACAGTGTCAGCCCCACACTGTGCAGGAAACTTAGAGTGAGAACCTTTTGTTGTCAGGCCCAAAACATAACCCAGCCTTTCTTGATCACACAGAAACTGATCTAATTGTCCCTAAGTACCGGGTTGGGATCACAAAGATGGATGTTCGCTGGCTGAGTTCTGAGTGAAAGAAGTGAGCTCACTTGCAGGGTATTGTGCCAGTCTGGGTGACCGAGCAGGGGTGGAGCACCCATGAGAAGTTAAACACACAGCCTCCGAGGACGTCGTCCGAGAGGGCATCCCCTGCCCCTCTAGGGCTGTGGTCTGGTGGGTACAGTCACTTAGCCTTAGGGTGTCCCCTTTGTCTAGGGAGACATTGAAACCCCCCTGGTGGATCTCCGAGCTGTACAGGAAACTGAAAGAGGTTTGTAAACATGTGGCTGGGAGAGATTTTTCTTAGGTGCTGGGGTTTATTTCGCTCATGTTCACAGTGTTTTAGTTTTTGAACCAAAAGCCCAATGTGAAGTGTCATCACAAAGAAGTAGCTGACAACACAGTGGTCTCCTACGTGATGAAGTTCCATTTCCCGTGAAGCAGATGGCAGATCGTTGGTCCCAGCATCTCATCTCCCAACATGACACACAAGAGCAGTCATCCACCAATTTTTATCATTTTTATGATTTTAAACTTCTTGATATTTGCTTCCCTTCTTCCCTGGGCCCTGATTCCAGTAGCTTCAAGTAAAACTGGTAACACGGTTTACGTTTGGTTTTGTTTTTTCTGTTGCTCTGCTGACAACCATTTATTTTCAGCATTTTAGATGCCAAAGCCCGTTCTCCGTGCTTCTGAGCATGGGAAACAGGTTGCTTCAGAAATTCATTGATAAGTTAGCTGTTTAGAATTCAGGATACATCTAAAATGTTATTAAGGAAGCTTAGGATTCTGCAAAACCCATTCAACCTGGGGCAGAGCTAAGCATTGCAATGCTAGCCTTAGTAGACACTGTCAGAACACGCAGTGACCAGACAAGCGTAGAATGTGAATTTTCTGGTTAGCGTGTGAGTGCTCAAAGATGACAAGGTTGCAGAGGAGGAGGATGGATAGAGGGTGGTCTCTTGGAGTCCTCAGAGTGCATTGAGGAGCTCTGGGGGCTGAGAGCACTGATGCTTTGTCTGTTTCATACCATACATAGGGCTCTCCGACCTTGTTCCAAGTACAGAACAGCTCCTGCGCACAGCTTTGGTTAGGATGGCATTTTAAATCACACATAGACTAGAAAAAAAGATTGTAGTGGCCTTCCTAAAGGTGCGTGGCAAAGAGGGGGAGTCCAATAACTCGAAAGTGTGTAACAGCTGAGGAGATGGGATTATTATTGTTGTCAGGTCCTTGGAAGACGTTTTTACCCACCCCAAGCAGGGAAGGCACCAGGCCATGGTGCGCACAAGCAGCGTGCAGGCTGGGGCCTGGGGGCGGTGTAGCAGCCTGACCCGTGTGGGTGGAGGGCTGCAGTCCAATGTGTGTAGTGTTGCTATTCATATCCCAAGAGGAGTAGGTTTTGATTGTTTTTTAAATGAAATAAATGTGCCTTTGTTTATGCTTCATTATGCTGATTTTTATGCTTTTTTTGCTATCTGCTTTTTCTAATTATGTTTTTAGACTAAACAGAATTTTGAAAGTAAATGTTTCTTTGATTGTAGAGATCTGAAAATTATCTTCAAATTCTACTCAAGGGTTTCTCCCAAAGCAGGTTTTTTGTAAATTATTACTCCGGACTAGCATTTTGTGAGATTGGTCTGGTCTCATCTCACTTCCCATGAATTTTTAAACTAATATGCAAATATGAACTTGATTGCTAACTTGGGTTTTTGTTTTTGTTTTTTTAGATTTTATTTTTTTATTTTTTAATGATGTTATTTATTTATTTAACAGGGAGAGAGAGAGAGCGAGAGAAGGAACACAAGCAGTGGGAGGGGAAGAGGGAGAAGCAGGCTCCCCACTGAGCAGGGAACCAATCTGGGGCTCAATCCCAGGACACTGGGATCGTGACGTGAGCTTAAGGCAGACGCTTAACTGACTCAGCCACCCACGCACCCCAGATTTTATTTGAGAGAGAGTGTGAGTGATTGAGAGAGAGTGAGAGACAGAGAGAGAGGAGTGGGGGAGAGACAGAGGAAGAGAATCTCAAGCAGACTCTGCACTGAGCACAGAGCCCAGCTCGGGGCTCCATCTCACAACTCTGAGATCATGACCTCAGCTGAAACCAGGAGTCAGATGCTTAATCAACTGAGCCACCCAAGCGCCCCTAACTTGGTTTTTTAAAATTACACCTTTAATTTTGAGATCACTGTAGAGTCATATGCAGTTGTGAGAATGCAGAGTTCTATATACTCTTTACTCAGTTTACCCCAACAGTAACATGTTCCAGAACTAGAGTGCAGAGTTGGAATCACAGTATTGACATTGATACAGTCAAGATGCAGAACATCTTCATCACCACAAGGAGCCCTGGGTTGCTCTTTTTTTTAAAAAAAAATTTATTTGTTTATTTATTTATTTGAGAAAGAGAGAGCATGAGGGGGGAGGCAGAGGGAGAGGCAGGAGCAGACTCCCACTGAGCAAGGAGCCCGATGCGGGACTCAATCCCAGGACTCTGGGACCATGACCCGAGCTGAAGGGGGACACCCAACTGACTGAGCCACCCAAGCGTCCCATGGCCGCACCTACCTCCCTCTCCTGCCCCCAACCCCCATTGGAAACCACTAGTTTATTTTCTCCATAATTTGTTTTTATGAATGTTATATATAGTATATGACCTTTTGGCCTTGGCTTTGTTTATTCAACATAATTTCCTGGAGATTCATACAGCTATTACTGTGTGTATCAATACATTGATCCTTTTTTATTGCTGAGTAGTATTCCATCCTGTGGATGTCCCACTGTTGTTTATCCATTCACCTGTTGAAGGACATCTGGCTTTTTTCCAGTTTGGGGCTATTACAAATGAAGTTGCTATAAACATTTGTGTATAGGTTTTTGTGTGGATACAGATTTTCTTTTCTCTGGGATAAATGCCCAGGAATGCAATTACTAGGTCATGGGGTAGTTAAATGCTTAGTTTTTAAGGAAACTACCAAACTGTTTTCTAGAGCGGCTATTCCATATTACATTCCCACCAGCCATGTAAGTTCTTCAGTTTCTCTGCATCCTCATTAGCATTTGGAGTTTGTGCTATATTTTGTTTTAGCCATTTTGTTAGGTGTGTAGGGGTATCTCATTATGGTTTTCGTTTGTATTTGTCTCATGGCTAATGACATTGAATATCTTTTCATGTGTTTATTAGCCATCTATAGAGTCTCTTTGGTAAGATGTCAGTCCTTGTCTTACCTGTTTTCTGATTGGATTGGTTTTTTATTTTTTTTCTGTAGAGTTTTGAGAATTCTTTACATATCTAGATATTTGATTTGCAAATATTTTCCCCCAGCATGTAGCTTGTCTTCCCAGCCTCTTCATAGGGTCTTTTGCAGAGTATAAGTTTTAAATTTTGATAAGAGTCAGGAAAAGATGGAAATCTTTTCCAGAGATTTTTTTCCTCTCTTCTTAAAAAAGTTTTACTACATTGAAGTACTGTTCCATTTTGAGTTTGTTCTTGAGTAAAGTGTGAGGTCAGGTAAAGCTTCTTTTTTTCTGTTTTTCTATAGATGTCTAGTTGCTGGAGCACCATTTGTTGAAAGGACTCTCCTGCACTGAACTGTTTTTGCACCTTGGTCAAATGTCAGTCGGGCATATTTGTGTGGGCCTCTTTCTGGGGCCTCTGTTCTGTCCCGCTGGTCTGTGTGTCTGTTCTTCCATGAGAAGACGCTTTAACCTCTCTGTCTCCTAGCATACAGCGCCAAACAGGAATTCCTGTTCCTGACAGCCATGCCAGATGCGGGGAAGTTGCCCAGACAGAAGCACTTTCCTGAGGAACTGAAGGTGGGCACAGCAAGGCAGAGGGCACCATCCCCTCTGACTCGGTCAGCCGGGGAGGGCAGGGCTGCTGCTTCCCGATTGAGTTGTGGTGTCCCCTTCTCACCCCCTCTGGCCCCAGTGGGTACCCCCATCCCATGGAACTAGCCTCCCCTCTGTCCAATGGTCACATCAGCTGGTATCCTCTGACCACCACATTCTGCTGTGGAGTTGTGGCTTGTGTCACTTCGGCACATTTCCGCTCATCTTTTTAGCTTCTCTTTGGAGGTGGCATGGTCGCATCTATTTTTATGTTCCTCACAGCACTTTGTACACCATGGATCCTCTCTAAATGTTGATTGTGTTGAATTCCTGAGCAGTGGAGAAGGAGCCTTGCCAGGGGAATGGAGGATGTTGGGCTAGGTCAGGAGAAAACCAAGGGAGTGGGGAAAGGTCTGTGGCCCAGAATCATGGACTTTTAAAGGTAGAAGGGTTCTTGGAGAGAAGAGCAGCTAATCTCACCTCCGAATGGCATGGTTGAGAGGACAGAGTTTAGGGAAAAGGCTAATCGTCCCAAATCACAGGGGAGTTAGTGGCAGGGCCTGAGGCTGCTGACTTTTACCCAGCGCTCACCTTCATTGATATTCTGACTCTTTCTCCTCAGGCTCCTTTTACACAAAAATTCCCTAATCGTTCTCCAGCCGTGATGGGGAGCACACTCTTGAGATTCCCCTCTCACTTGCTAACCGCTGTTCTGGGTCTGGAGTTTGGGTTGCAGGTACACCACAAGGAATGAAATGGTGGACCAAGCAGTAAGACATTAATGAGCCCAGCATTAAGCCATAGTGAAAGAGACAGTTCCTGTCCTTGATTTGCAAGGTAAAGACAACAGATTAGATCCCAACAAAGTCTAGAAAGTGTGCACCTGGTCAGAGTGAAGTGCTATTGGAGTTTACAGGCTGCAAGACAATGATTGATGGGTCAAGTCTGCAGAATTCTCTGAAATGCTTTTAGGTTGAGGCTTTCCAGGGCAAGGAAAGAGAGTGGATGGACACCAGAGACAGGAAACCAGAAAAACCTGTAGGAAGTACGAGGGTGGCCTTAATAGAAGGAGGTAAGAAAATAAATGTTTAGCTACTGGGATCAGTAATGACACGGAGGTGGGGCGAGAGTTTCGCAAGAGGAATGCAGTTGCTCTGAGACCGGGTCCTGTGAGGATGCCTGGCTTGTGAAGAACAATAGTGACCATCCGAGGGGGCACTGTTGAGGGATGGAGGAGTGCTCTTCCCACAACGACCGTGGGCCTGCGGGAATTAACCATGGTTGGAAATGCTGCAGCAGAACATGCCTTGCAGTCCACAGAAGACTTTACTGGGTTTTATAATCTTACTGGTCCTCAAAAACAGCCCTCTGAGCCGTAAGTATTTTTGCTCTCACTGCGCATGTGGAAAGTGAGGCTCACAGAACAGAGCCAGTATGTCAGGGACAGCAAGTAGTGGGCTCGGACTTTCAACTGCATGTCCTCTGCCCCCTGCTCTTGCTACCCTGTCCCCTTGATGCTCAGGAAACTCGGATGCAAGGTAAAGGGAGTGGGAAGCATCGGTCAGACGTGATTCTCTGAAACCTGGAGTCATTAGATGTTTAAACTCAGCATCTGTCTTCCCAAAAGAAGGGTGACTTATAAATGCGATCAGGTTGTGTAGCTCACCTTTCAAAGTTTATTTCGTGCAGCTGTTGAATCAACATGTTGTACGCCTTAAGCTGATACAATGTGTTTCACTTATACTTCAGTTTTTAAAAACTGCAAAAGAAAGTTTATTTTGTGCGAAATAGAGCTGAATTTTTTAATGGAAAATAATGGAAGATAGTATCAGTCATTAAAATTGGTTTAGTGTATTTGCAAAGGAGGAAAACAGAAAACTGTGCCAGTCCATAAGCACAATTGAATGAGAAATGGTTTTTCTTTATATACAGTGCTTACGCTTGAAGACAAATGGATTTGAAAATGAGGGAGATTTTTCTGCAGTTTCTCAAGAGAACTTGTGCCCTGTGATGTACGGCTCTTGAGTGTCATCCGCAGTCCAGGTTAGACCTGAGGTTTAAAGCAGTTGGAATAGAGTGAGGAGAGGAGAGAGAGACCATGTCGATAAGTGAGCAAGAGCTGGGGTCGGGGAGGGAATGAGGTTAAATTAGACTCCACTTATGAAAACAGGAAGGCAAGGGCCAGGGTAGCAGTCTCATGCTCGTGCTTGTGCTCCCTGGGGAGGAAGGGAGGTCTCTGTGAAGGATCAGAGCTGGGTAAGTCTGCAGGTGCCCACTCTCACTTCCAGAATGTGTTGACCTCAGGGAGCAGCCCTTAGGAATTCCCAAGACACTTCCCTTCACCAGGGAAACCCAGGAAATTCAGTCAAACACGTGAGGAGGTATGTCAGGGAGTTTGGTTACGGCAGATCCATGAGGAAAGAGCAGGGAGCTGGGGTGCTGGGGTGGAAACCTCTGTTGTCCCAATATTTCCAGTGTCCTTGTTCTCATATGTTCTGGAAGGGCATGTCCTCCTCCCCATTTTGTAACTGACCCAGTCCCTGGGGGAGGACTGGTTTTACAACTGCCCCGTAAATGGATTGCCTGAAAACCCTAGTGCATTTTAAGAGATAGAAGGGCATTTTGGTCCATTCAATAAAGTTAAGTTAGGAGACCGTCTGGTTTGAACTCTTGGGAAGAAGTTCTGTGTAACTTAAAGGGAATGAATAGACAATAAACAGCAGCAGAAACATTTCAAAATGCTGTGGAAAAGGGCCACAACTAGAGGTGGCCAAAGGAGTGGGGTTGGAGGAACAGACTCTTTATTTAGAACTGCCTTTGGGGATGCTTCTTGAAAAGCCGGGCGATGTCTGTGGGCAGACATTCCACCATGATGCGGACAGGGAGGGGTTAACAAGCCACTGAGGACAGGGTATCACCGAGCTGCTGGCGTGCCTCCCTCTGCCGGCTCTGTCTCCCTCACCTCCTGCCCCCCACCTCTGCGTGTGCACACACACGTACGCGGCAGTGCCACACACGTTCTTCCTCAGCTGAGGCTTTCCCAGTGTCTCCACAGAACACTTGCAACTGCATCCAAGCACAGAGTAAAGACTCGATAAATATTTGTGAAACAGTTCATTCTGCCGAGTGACAGAGCAGTAGAATTTTGAAACGGTTTTTTAACAAAAGCCCTTTTCTGTTACAGATACTGTGTTAGGTTCTAAAACAGCCCAGAGGGTATGTGTCATGATTTGGAACTTGAGCTTTTTCATCTTTTTTGGTTTTTTAAGTCAACTTTCTCTTAAGAAGGAAAGTCAAATGAACCCATTTTGCGTCCACTTTCCTTGCCAACCATACTGACTCAACTCAGATTTATTGGGTAGTGGAAAGGCCCTGAGGCCACTTCAGGAAGTGGCTGGAAATGGTGGCTGTCACTTTGTAGAAAAGGAGAGGAAGGAAAGATGAGAAAGGACCCATGCTGGTAAGAAAGGGACAGGTGAGCCCTGGAAGGAAATTCAGAGGGGGTTCTGGCAGAGTTGTGACTTTTGGTTAGTGAAGATCGTGCTGAAGGAAGAGAGACAAAAATGTGCTGTATTTGCAGAGCCAACTTTGGATACAGATAGTACCCAGATGTGGTAGAAATCATCCACAGAGGATTTGGAACAGTTTTCTAGAACTTTCTAGAAGTCTATATAGCTGCTTCCCCACCAGCCAATATTTTTAAATGATGTATTTTATGAAGAAGGAAGATAAACTCATGTATTTTAAAGAAATATCCAACATTAAAAGGAAAAAAACAACTACAGCCCATCACAATCCATAACTCCCTTCAACCACTATCAGAACTTTTGTATGTTTCCTTTCTTAAGACATTCATTGAGGTATAACAAATATATGGTATAAGACTCCCATCTCATGAGTGTTAAGCACACGATATTTGTAAGCAGAGGGGACGGGTTCTACTTAGTGGTGTCAGTCGTACCTAAGTGTAGCCACTGTGAGCAAATGCTGGGGCACGTCAGCGCTGGTTTCTGCTCTAAGGAGTCCTCCCACCAGATGGGAAAAACCCA
Organism: Ursus arctos; assembly: GCF_023065955.2. Lineage (NCBI taxonomy): Eukaryota > Metazoa > Chordata > Mammalia > Carnivora > Ursidae > Ursus > Ursus arctos. Next base: position 9,152,238 of record NW_026623100.1, read on the forward strand.
TGTGAGCTGTGGGGTGAAGACTCTGATCCAGAAACCCCTGCCCACCTTCTAACCTCAAATGACTTTCACCCACTGTCGCACATGAGCTCCACCCCTACCTAAGTGTCCTGAGGAAAAAGGACATTTTCTGAGCCGAGGATGCAGGTAGGAAGGGCTCCCGGCCTTCCAGGCAAATCAGCAGAGAAACTCAGACTGACCTAACCTAGAAAAATTTGTAACGTGCTGGAACGTTATGGAAAAAATCTGACCAGCACCCAGGTATTAAAAATGGGTTGTCTACAAAGAGTGGCAGTTGAGGTAGGGGTGGGTAGGGTGGGCCACGGGCTTCTCCACAGCGTTCGGTGCCAGCTCGAGCTGATGTAGGGAGAGCGATGACTCAGTATTCACACTCGAGTCGTATTCTGTGTGTGAAGGCTACAGAGGAACCATCCTCGCTACACACAGGCTAGAAAGTACACTGGTTTTGAGAGGAAAAACTGAGAGACCTGTTCCAGATAACTCTGAGGTGATCAAAACAAACCCTTCAGAACTGAGACGTCACAGAGTAAAAGCAGCCGCAGCAGTGCCCCTGTGCAGCTTGCACCCCAACCTTAGAAACGCAGCCGGAGGCCATGTCCCCCATGGTCCCCGTGGTCTGTGTCCGCTCGCTTCCAGGCCTGCTTTCCTGGCAGGCAGGGGTGTCTGGATCAGAGCCTTTGCCCAGTGCTCACATGGATTTTCCCGCCTGGTGGGAGGACTCAGCAGAAATCAGCACCAACGTGCTCCAGCGCTTGCCCACAGCCACGCTTCCAGTACAACGGATGCCACTACCACGCAGTACCCGTTCCCCTCTCCTTAAGCCTCATGACAGAGAAGCATAGCCACGTGCCTGTCACTGAGGAGATGGAGTAATGGCTTTGGCATTTTTAAAACCCATACTGACTGACCTAAGGTATGTTTTGCTAGTTAATAAACAATTCTCCCGTATACCAGAGTATCTCTGGACCACTCACCACGTGTGTAGATGACAGGTCCCTAGGTACTGTCCACATAAGTACACTCAGAATTATGTGGAGGGAAATGCTAGGGAGAAGGAAGGGGGCAGAAACTGGCCTGCACTAAAATCCCGGAACGCAGGGTATCCTGCTGTGTCCAAGACACGTGGGCCCTAATGCCTGCCATCGCAAAGTGACAGGCAGGCCTCTCTCCCGTGCCTCCTCCTTGGTCAGAGTGGCTGAGGCTGAACAAACATCCTCACATCTCTGACTGAGCTTTGGTCCAGCCCATCCATGTCACCTGAATCCCAGGCCCCTGAAGGTGAATGGTGCCTGCAGAGTCCTGCCCTTCCTGTGAGGCAGCTCTGGTTCTCGCCCTCAGCGTGTCAGCACACAGCATGAGGTCAGGGGAAAGGGCGTCCCAGGTGGCTCCTGCGGGGTTCACTCCTGTTTTCTATTGACAAAGCCCTTGTTCCCATTCTGCCTCCTTGTTGCTTGCAGCCAACTGGGAAAGTGCTTTCAGACGGCCGGCTTGTTCAGCCCCTGGTCTATATGGAGCGCCTGGAACTCATCAGAAACGTCTGCAGGGATGAAGCCCTGAAGAACCTCTCACACACCGCAGTCTCCAAGTTTGTCCTGGACCGGATATTCGTCTGTGACAAGCACAAGATTCTTTTCTGCCAGACCCCCAAAGTGGGCAACACCCAGTGGAAGAAAGTGCTGATTGTGTTAAATGGTGCGTGCAGTGCCCCGTGGATGTCTGTGGTTGGTGGACAGCAGGGTTTGCCTGGGGGTGGGGGGAGAGGGCTGTGGCCTGGGCAGGGGAGGTGGAGGGGGGCAGCAGAGAGGAGCCAAGGCAGGGACAGTTGTCCTGGAAGGGCTTATAGACAGTTCTCTGTTGGGTTTCCCGTGTTGGTGGTGTACTTTAAAAGCCGGTGGCTTAAAAGTTTTAGATACTAAAGTTTTCAAAGGGCCCCACCTGTGGTCAGAATCTCCTGTCCTCACTTTCCAGAGTAGAATCCCTGTCTCAAGCAGCCTACTCACCACCCCCATCCCCACCCCCAGGCTGATCCGTTTTCTTCTCTTCAGATGCACTGCCTTGCCTTTTACGGGCCACTAGCTCTGTCCTGGTAAGTCGAGGCTCCACACACACTGGCCTCCTGGCTGCCCCTCTGTAGTGGAAGGGCCTGCACCCATGCCTAGGAGGAGAGCCCTGCCAGGTGGGCCTGGGGGCCCCTTCACCCACAGATGAAGTATTCTGTGCCACTTGGCTAGAAAGAAGGCGTCCCCATTTTACACTGAGCTTCCATATTCAGAGGATTGAATCGACTTGCTTCAGGAAATCGGATGTTTATTTGGGAACAAATTAGGTCACTGAAAAGTGACCTCATACTCTACAGGTTTTGATTAGTCACTGCTCTTTTCGGATACCATGTTTGTTTGTTTAAACTCCAATTACCCTGAATTGGTCCAAGATAATTATGGGCTCTGTCTGTTAACTTCAGCTTCAAAAGAAACATAATTCCAGTCGACAGCAGTGTGGCTCCAGGACCGGGAATCAGTCCCCAGAGCTCCGTGGCAGGTGGCCCTGCTGTCTCTGCCCTCCAGCCCACCACTCCTGCTGCTGTTCTCAGAGTTGGTGGTCAATGGGCCTTTTCATGCTTGCTTCATTTGGCCTTTTCGTGGTTGGTTGGAGGAAACAAGGGAGACACTTGCCTCATCTTACGCTGTATAATTAATGGCTTCTTGAGTAATCTGATAGTAAGTTGGATTTTTGACATCAAAGAGTGAGGTCACAAATCAAATTTAAGACAATAAATACACAAAAGTCTTAGAAATATGCCACCACAGTACAAAGTATCAGACCTTAAAGAAGTAAACACCAACTTACAAGTGCAGGATAAAAATGGCGGCCCGTTTGCCAGGCCATAAAATAGAGGATGGTCCTTGTGGCTATCTTCAGTCGTCCCTAGAGACACCTGCACAGGGACAGTTACTTGGGCAGGTCCTGGTACAAATCTTCAGAGCTGGTTCTTTCATTATCCCCTCGAGAGCAGACGTTCATCTTTCTCATTTCATGGCCATCCATAGCACTTAGCACAGAGTTCCAGACTGGTGCTTACATACTTGGGGAAGGGATAAATCAGACAGTCAAGCCAGTGGCCACTGTGTAGATGGCCCAACAGAGATCCTTTCCTGCCAGACTCTAACATGACAGGATTAACCCAGTGATGGATGGGAAGGTTTGCTGAGGCTTGGCTAGAACCTTCATAGATGATGACGCTTTGTTTCTATTTGTCTGAAGTTGAGAAGAGAATGAAAAACCTGCCCAGTCCACCAACCTGAGAATGGGGTGCATCCAAGGTTCCATTTGGCAGCCCTGACCTGGGCACTGTGGCTTTGAGTCTGTCCTGCCTTAGATTCTTTTTGTCCTCCTTGTCCCCTGCTTCAGCTGTATCACACTGCTCCCACAGCATTGGCCAGGTTTTCCCAGAACCAGTCGGCTTTGCCACTTGCCAGTCTGGCATGTGGCGAGGCTGCCTAGGAACCACCTTAAGCTTAGGGATGTGGAGCTGGGAGAGCCAAGCCCGTTGGGGATAATGGGCCCCAACGGGCATCAGCCAGCAGTTTATTTCATGGTCCTACTCCTTTGGTATTTCCCCCAATTTCAAAGTAGAATGAATATTGCTCATTTTAGGAATCTTTTCTACACGCAGGGATCTTTTTTAAATGTCAGATTTCACCTAATTTAGGTGTGTTGCCAGGGGTAGGTTTTGACAGTGTTTCTCCCCCATGTTCCCCCCCACCCACCCCAACTCGTCTGTTTCTTCTAGTTGGCTTATGGATTACCAGAAGCTTTTCTTCACTCTCTCATCCTGCTGGCAGAAGCAGTTGGAATTCAAAGACCTAAACTGGGATTTAAGGGATGGGCTTGTGGGGATCATGGGGCCCGAGTTAAGAGAACCAGGCATCTTCCTTCAAGCGTCGCACTGAGGCAGCCAACCTGTCCTCCCTTGTTTCCTTCCCAGGGGCTTTTCCTTCCATTGAAGAGATCCCCGAAAATGTGGTTCATGACCATGAGAAGAACGGCCTCCCTCGTCTCTCTTCCTTCAGCGATGCAGAAATTCAGAAGCGGTAGGAGTAGGTTCCTAAGGGGAGGGGGATTTTGGCAAAGCCTGAGCCTCAGTTCTGTCTTTGCCATGCGTCTCAAATTGCTCCAGGGACTGCTGGGCGCTTTGGTTTACATTGGCAAGAGGCAGCCGAGCATAAGCCCAGTGTTCAGTGCATTTAAATTCACAAACCTTGATGAGAATTTCAGAATGTCTTCTCCACCCTTACCTTCATGCAGTCCTTTCAAACAAAGATTACATAATTTTCTTAATAGAAATGAGTAGTTCATTTTTGTTCTGCTTTGGTTCTGTTAAGTTTTATGGATTCCTTACTGAATATGACCTTTAGGTCACAGGAAAGGGATTTGGATTACAGGGGAGCCCCACTTAATTTTTTAATTTTCTTTCAGAGGCCTTACACCTGCTTCCATATTAGCTGCCTGGAGGGGAGGTGGTGGGGATGGGGCCTTACACAGGCAGAGAGAGTCAGACCTCACTGATCACAGCAAGGGTGGAGACTGGGCATGTTAAAAATGACTTAGCTAGTAAATTGAAAATTCCTTTCTATTAGCTGTGAAATGACCCCGCAGAACAAGACTCAGAAGGAATCTGAACACATGAGCAGCAAGTAGATGTCAGGGCACCAAATGAACTTTGACCTCCCTTGCTTTTCGGCCATTTGATTCTCGTTACTTCTGGTGCTGGTTAGTCTTCCCAGTTTGTGCCAGACCTGTAGAAGGCAGGTGTTAGATGCGGGATCAGAGAGCCTCCCAGGTAAGTGCGGTCCTGTTGTCCGCCTGAGCACGGATCTCATGGGGGCTTTTGTGAGGGAAGACGAGTTCAGGTGTGCAGGGCCCTGAGCCGGTTTCTGGCACAGAGTAGGCACCATAATTACAGCGGTGACCGATGTCATCATTGTTCTGTCAGCACCGTTACAGGCCCGTCACACGGCTGCCCCTGCGCCATCCCTGCCACTGCTGGCAGCCCCCCTGGGCCGCCTTCCTGGAGCTGGAGCCGCAGCCTCGCGCCCCCCCCCCCCTTCTCTTACCTGCCCCCTGCTCTGGCTTGGCCTTCCCCTGGAGACTGTGAATTGAATTTATACAGAGGTCCCCTAAAGGAACTTCCTCTGGCCTCTGCTGTTCTCCCTCACTCAGGGTTCCTGCCCAAGAATAAGACTTTCAAACGCCCTTGAAGTTTTGAAATATTCACATATCTGTTGAGCTAAGTAGATGTCCCCACAGTGGCCCTCTGGGATGATGAGTCCTGTGGCCTGGGATGGTTATGGTTTCTGAGCCTCTCTTTCCTCACCATAAGATGGGTCAGTAACAGGCTGTGCTTCCAAAGGCGGCTGGGTGGCTTCAGAGATGCGTGTAACTCACTCCTCACAGGAGGCCGCGTTCTAGCTGCCATGGCCACTGCCGTTACAACAGGCACTCTGCCCTCGTCCTACCTCACCCTGGTTACCACCAGTGGGCCTCAGCCTAAATGCTTGTTGCTCTTCATTTTTCTCCTTAGCTTGAAAACATACTTCAAGTTTTTTATTGTAAGAGATCCCTTCGAAAGACTGATTTCTGCATTTAAAGATAAGTTCGTTCACAATCCCCGCTTTGAGCCGTGGTACAGGCACGAGATTGCCCCTGGCATCATTAGGAAATACAGGAGGAACCGCACAGAGACCAGGGGCATCCAGTTCGAAGATTTTGTACGGTACCTGGGCGATCCAAACCACAGGTGGCTGGACCTTCAGTTTGGGGACCACATCATCCACTGGGTGACATACGTTGAACTGTGCGCACCCTGCGAGATAACGTACAGTGTGATCGGTCACCATGAGACCCTGGAGGACGATGCCCCATACATCTTACAGGAGGCCGGCATAGCCCACCTGGTGTCTTACCCTACCATCCCTCCGGGAATTACCGTGTATAATAAAACCAAGGTGGAGCGCTACTTTCTGGGCATCAGCAAACGAGACATCCGGCGCCTGTATGCACGTTTTGAAGGGGACTTTAAGCTCTTTGGATATCAGAAGCCAGATTTTTTGCTCAACTAATGTGTAGAACTGTGAATTCAAATATCTGTTAGACCAGAGGCTAACCAGGTGGGAGATGTGAGCACAGAAATGACCTGTCCTCCGTTCCATTCTTTCCGGAGACACCGCAGCCTCCCATGGACCTGGGCATGCCTCGGCCGATGAAGCTGGACCCTGACCGTTACAACTTAGTTTGGACGTAAGGTGCACTGAGGGCCCTGGCAGATCCCCGTCGGTCCCCTCCCCTATCAGTGCCATTAGGCCTTTACTCTCCTCAGGAGGGGAAAGGGGCGAAACATTTGCAGTCTGACAGTCCGGGAAGAAAAATGACATGGTGTGGAGTCATTTCCCTCAGCTGTCAAAAAGGCAGACACACTGGCAGCTCCCCTGGAGGGTGGGGTGGTCCCGCCTGTCACTGAAGGATTGCAAGAATGGCACCCAGCACTTTGAGGAGAGATGGAGAAGCTAATGGTCTGCAGAAATCGCATGGGGCTAATACAGGATCAAATCTGAGTAATAAAATGACACCTCTGGCTTTCATCTTGGCGCTGCTATAATCACAGAGGCAAACCATTCTTTCCATGAGTCTTGTTCCTATGAAACTCAGAGGTGACCCGAGGGTACTTTTCGGCAGTCCATCTTTCCAGGGTCTGTGCCTAGGTACTTCTAGTCCGTATTTCTGTGCTGCCTGCCAGACAGTTGTCTCACTCAGCCCAAGAGATACAGCTTTGAAAAGAGAGGAGTGTACATTCTTTCCCCCCGGGAGAGGGAGCATCTTGGGGGGCCTTAAGGGACACGTTGCATGGGAAGAGGGAGAGCTGGTTGGGCTCTGGCGCTCCGGCTGCTGTGGTTTGAGCACATCCGCCCGGATTACTGTTCGCCTCTTTGTCCCGTCCGGATGGACAGCGCCCACCTCCAGGGCCCTCCCCTGCGGCCAGAGGCAAGCCCGGGCCACAGGAGGGCTCAGCAGGACCCGTGCGGGGTACACATGGCAGTTTCCTTTCACCCCTGCAGAATGCTCACCACTGAACCCATTTCTGATAATGCCATCATCCTGGACTCTAAGTTGGATAATCAAGTTCACCAGCAATAAAATCCTGGGCCGAGGCGTCTTCCAGGCACGGAGGAGCAGGCCACAGCTACTATTTCAGATGTCACCCGACAGTGAGGGCCCTTGAGATACAAGCCAGGTTTCCTTGTGAGAAGTCCTAAGTGCCCGACTCTGCACGGTGCCCACGAGCCCAGCTTTTCTTCCAGGCAGCCTCAACCTCCCCTTTCTCCAAATGGCTTCCTGAGTTTGTAAATGTGAAAGTAAAAGAAAATAAAAAATATGTGCCAAACCTAACATGTGCTGCAGTTCCAGGAAAGGTGCTCCGTGACCACGTGTGGTCCTTGAGGCCTGGCGACAGTGAGGGGCGGCTCGGGCCTGCTTAGACGGTGGCCTGTGACAGGACTGTGGAGGGGAAGCCAGGCTCAAGTGTGACCGTTGGCAGCGTTGACGAGGGGCGGCCAGTGTGGTAGCCTTTCCTCCTCAGCTGACACACAAAGGATGTGGCACGAGTTATTCTTCTATAAAGTTTTAGCAGTCTTGTTAAAATCAGTTCATACCTAATGAGCTGATTACCTCTTTTCTATTTGAAACGTTAATAGTCTGAATAACATATGTGAATTTAAGGCCTTAAAGTTAGTCCTAATTTAAAAAGATAGCATTTTCTTTCAGAAACAAAAGTTTGGACCCTGGGGTGCCCGCCCTCAGCCTCCCCACCCCCCACTTCTGGCATTTAGATCTAGGTCATTTTTCTCTAGCCTTTGGTTCATTTCCCTAACATTTTGACAAATGAGTGGAGACTGCCACCACATCATCTGGGCATCCCACAGTGTGTCCAAAACTTGCGTTCCCATAACTATCCCGACCCACGGCCCCTGACCCTGCGTGGTGGCCCCCTGGAATTGTGCAGCCCCTTACCCCCCACCGAGGTCATCTGACTTGCTTCCATCTCCAGAACCCACCGCCTCCCTTCCGGGCCTGAGCAGGAGGCCATGCCTCTGTCTCCTGAAGCAGTTTTTCCCCACACTGCTGCTCAGAGGGAGCTTTACGGAAGCAACCTGGGGCAAACCTGTACTTCCTGCCAGCACCCAGGACCTCCCTCTCCCAACAATCCCAATCAGCAGGGGCCTTCTACACTGCTCTCAACAGCCCCCCACCCCACCAATGCTGTGGGGTGGGGCAGGGCCGGGCCAGAGAGGTGTCACCACCCACCCAGGAGCACAGCCTTTTCCCTCGGGGAAGGAAGAGCCGGGCTGCTGGAACGCAACTCCTGGGAAATGTCTAGGTGAGAACTCAGAGGTAACATTAAGCCAGGATTTAAAAGAAACAAGAAGCCACTCTGCCTCCCAGGAGTGGTCTGAAGACGGGGAGGGCAATCCCTAAATTTAAAAGTTTAATGATCATAGGTTGACTTAATAGGCTTGGATCTTAAATTGCTTTCTCTTATTGGATTTCTCTCCTCACACATTTTAGTTTGATTGGTCTTAGCCCTGAAAACCATTACAGCCAAGATGAAATTTGATTAGTGGCTAACTGTACACAGAGATGCGGCAGATCAGCACACGCAGGCACTCAGCCTCCAACTCGGGTTCGTGGGAGGAAGAGCCGCTGACCGGGGAGGGGTCCCAGAAAGTTCTCAGGGATGTTGGTTTCCCATCCCCGACACTCGACCCTTCACCCTACCCCCCACCCCGCTCCCCCTCTAAGCCCCAGCATGGCCTGTTGCAGTTGGAATCTCCAGAAGCAGGAAATAGCAGAAACCTGGATTAGGAGAGGGGAATAATCAAGATGGCAGCTGTGTGAAAGGAAGCAAACCTCACCACCCATTGGATGAAATTTAAGTTACTCAAGGTACGTTTTTCAAGCCTTGCCACCAGGGTTGCTGCGTTCCAGACCTAAACCTGGAACAGCAAGCTCACTAGAGAGGAGAGGCGTGGGAAGTGCTGGAACAGGGCTGCACAAGCCCCCTGGTAAGTGGGGAGGATCGGGGAAGGTGTAGGGAGCAGGAACTGCAGCTGTGTTTCCTTGCCCCCAAGCCAGTCTCCCTGTCAATAGTAGTTACCCTAAAGCCATCTTGAACAGGGCTTGGATGAGAATACCACAACCATTATCTTTCTTTTCCTCAGGCTGAGTCACTTTACCTGACAAATCTTAATGGGCTTAATTTGCTTCAGGTCTTTTTCGATCTTATTTCCTATTGTCTGGAATCTTTAAACACTCAATTTTTGGAACAAAACAGTCTCTGTTTTCTCTTTGTCATCCTTATCCCAGGTGACAGTTACACTCAATATTGTACCACAGCAAGACCCGAGTCTCAATCCCTCTAGTCTACAATATCTTTTTTTTTTTTCCGGCTCAGCACCCAACTAGTAGGTCATGTATGTAAGTAACTAGCTCCAATATCAAGGTATCAATTTCTTTGTTAGATGGGGTAACAGTAGCTGTTGTAACAAATGGACACCAAGATTTCAGTGGCTTAAGGCAGTAAAATGATTTTCTTGCGCATATAACAACCCAATAGTCTATTCGTTGTAGGCAGGGATTTTTCCATCATATAGTTCCATCATTTCCAGGGTCTTATCCTCTGCTTCTAAGAGAACGGTAAAGAGCATGGAGGAGCACTGGGGACGTTATTATGGACCAGTTGTGGACATGTCTCCTACTTCATTCTTTGGGCACAGAGCAATTTCAGGGGAGCTAGGAAATTTATTCCTGGCTTAATAGGTATTTCCCGGTGACACCTCCAGAAATTTGTGAGGGATGTTGACAAATTGGTAATAACCCCTAAGTAACGATAGTGCTTTACCGTTTCTAAAGCATTTTAATGTAAATGATGACATGAAGTAGGCCTGGAAGTTTTATTATCTCCATGTCACAAAGGGAGAAGTGGATTCCGAGAAGTGGTTTCAGAGAAGTTAACTTGTGCAAGATTATCAACTAGACTTCTGTTTTCAGATCCAATGTGTAAAGAGCTTGGAAGTTATCCTTATCCTATACTCCTATCCTTACAACAACAAAACAAAAAAATTGAAAGAAAAAACAAACCCTGAAAACCAATACCTTTTCTCGTACCCCTCAGAGAACTGAGGTTGCGAGACAAACTGCTGTTCTGAAATGCGTAGAGAAGGGTGAATACAGAGATTCACAGCTGATCCATCCTTACCTAGGGTAGAAGCTACTGGAGGCAGAAACTGGTGGCATCACTCAGATGGCAGTTTTGACAAATTACTGGGTACTGAGCATGGGCTAGCCTGAAAGTGAGAGACTCCTGGAGGCCACAGTCATAGGGGATTTTCCAGAGTTTCAAGGGTTTTTACCTCCAGGAACCCCATCAGTTTCTTATGGTAAAGAGTCAAGAGATATCTCCTGCTGGCTCTGGCAGGTGGAGGAGAAAGATAACCATTTTGAGATATGCTCTAAACATTCTCCATAAGAAAGGCCTACTTTCTAGGGGAAGAGACTTTAGCAGAGCCTTATCTCAGGGGAGAAGGGCTTTTACCCAAATCTGCCCACCCCCCAAGCCTTCCTATCTCACCCTGGGGGTAAAAAATAATAATAATGCCAAGAATCTCTTGTGAAGGTCACAGCCCAGAGACACAGGTCCAGTAAAAGACTGAGATTTAATAATTAAAATTCTATAACGCTTCCCCTCCCCTACACTTTGCCTCCCCTACACATGCCCCTATCAACAGGAATCAAATATAATTGAGTTACAGTTGAAAGAGCAGAAAGAGCAAGGTGCAGACTCGGAGGAGGAGTTCTTAGGGAAGCCCTAAAACAGCAGAGGACACAGAAGCAGGGACCCTGGAGGAAGCAAGCCTCTGGCACCTACAGTTACAACAAACAGCCCAACTCCTAGCCAGATTAACATAAATCCTCACGCTAAAGGCCTTTTACCTCAGTTCCTGATACCTTAAGGCTGGAATTTGACCAAAAAAAAAAATTGCAAGGCATGCTAAAAGACAAGGAAAAAAATCTGAAGAGCATTGCCACCAGACTCAGATACAACACAAATGATGGAATTATCAAACAAGGAATTTAAAATAACTGGTTAATACATTGAGGGCTCTAATGAAAAAAGTAGACACCATGAACAAAAAGATGGGTAATGTAAGCCGAGAGATGGAAGCTCTAGAAAAAATCTGAAGAAAATTCTAGAAATCTGCAACAATGTAACAGATTAAGAATGACTTTGAAGGGCTCATCAGTAGACCAGGCACTGCTCTGCAGCAGTATGGTGCTGTTTGAAGGGGGACTTAGGTCATTTATTCATGTATATGCAAACCCAAGAGCAACTGCTAAACGGTATAAGGACTGTAATCGATATTCTAAGAGATAAAATGGAGAGAATAACACTAAAGAATTAGCCATAAGCATATTGCTCTGACAAATTATCTGGAAACTAGAAGGATAATAAAAATAGTGGTGATGTATTCTCTAGTCTCCAGTGAGTCAGTAGATGTTAGACAGTTGTGACCAAAAGCTGTGGACTTCCAGGACAAGGACCACCCCATAGGAGGGCATGGTCACCCCTATCTAGGTCAGGAAGTCGGGGGAAACGCCAGGACCTCCAATCCGCTACAGCAGAAAGAAATGACAACCCGTTTCCTCCCTCCCCCAATATATATGCATGAAACCTCATGATTCATTAACTTCCTGATGTTTCACAATTTTGGCATTCCCATCGATGGTATCTCTTACTGATCTTAAAAATACTCAAATTTGGGAACACATAAAATTTTGGATAAATTGAATGTGGTTCCTTGAAAGTGTCAAGGGCCTCTGACGGGCATGGTAATATTACACTATCAAGTATCAGAAGATGAACAGGAAGACGGATGTGAGAGTACCTATTTTACAGTTGGGGACATTAAGGAACAGCAGCTACACAAGTTAAGGGGGCTTCAGGGCCATCCCTCATTCACGGGCAGTTTCTCTACCAGCTTTGTTTCACCATCTTCCTCCAGGGGGCGCTATTTTCTATTCTTGCCCCTGTTAAACCTAGGTACCCTTTATGTAAGCAGGGAAGTTCACGAAGATATTCTTCATAGCAACAGTGATGACAGCACAAAACGCTACTGTACAGAAATTAGGCCCAGGATGTACATGGAAAGATTTTTCTCTGCTAAAGAGCAGGTAAAGAATAGGAGATCAAGTCTACAGAGGGATTGCTGAAAATCTCTGAGCCAAGGAAATAGAAATCTTGTCTGTTTCATTAAATGGTAAGCTCTAGAAACAAACACTGGAAAGCTTCCCTTCTCAGGAGGTAATTATTAGTAAAAGCTGCTAAAGCTTGCAGTTTTTGGTATTGCTGTTGAGGGTGGGGAGGTGATGGTAGTGGTTTGTTTTAAATCTGGAACCCCTTGCTTTGGTCTTTATATGATTCCCCCATGATTGTACTCATGCTTACCCCAGTGATAGTTGGAGCAAATGAAGGTAACTCTATGTCTTGTTCTGAAAGGAATGGGGACCAACTGTGGGCCCAGAGCAGCTGTTCTGTTTATGGAGGGCGGTCTTCACCTGCATGGAGAAATCAACAGTCCATCACGAGGGCTCAACCTGCCTCTGCCTGTGCAGACACTCCTCAAGGCTTTGGTGTGAGTTTCAAAAGAAGACATCTTTCCCCATGTCTGTCAGGGATTGCACACTCATTGACATCTATCAAACCCAGCTAACTGAAACCAAACAATGGGTAGGCATGGAGCATTTGTAAGCCATTTCTCTATTCAAAAGCTGCTCAAACTTGCAGATAAACTAATTATCCTACAGAAGCGTTTCCTGCTAACAAGAGCCCAGCAACCAGTAAAAATAAGATACGCAGTAAAAATTTTCTGTGTGTGTGTACATGTGTGTCTATCTATACATAGACACACATCCGTATATCTGTAGTCACACGTCGCTTAGGTTCATTTCAGTAAGCCCACAGCTTCCAGTCCTGGCAGACGGATATGAAATGTATGCTTTACGTTCATGTGCTCACCGGGGTTTTCCTTCTTTAAAAGCTCTGTGCTCCATACATTGGCCGGTTGTTGCTTCCCCTGTTACCATGTACACACTTCAGGGACGACCTTCAACCTATATCACCTAAGATATTGTCTCCTGTGCACAGAAGCCACAGCATCCTGTTGATTTTGCCTTCCCACTGTCAATGGAAGGTGGCTTTAAAGATGTAGGTGGGAACCTGCATGTGAATGCAGTCACCTGGAGAGGCCTGGTGGACACACTCCTTTAATGCGGTGGGTAAAGAGCAGAGAGGTGTAGAGTGAGTGAGTCCCAGAAGTGGGTGCGTGGCCCTTTCAGAAAGAGCGGGGAGTGCAGACAATGCAGAATAGGGATGATTGTTTGATGTCTTTAGTTTCTCCTGAGCCTGCTTGCTTGCTCTTTTACCAGACAAGTCTGGAGAATGGAAACCAATTGCTAGGTGATATATGAAACTGAGTTATATATTTAAGGACTACTTCGTGAGGAAAATTTGCCAGGACGTTGTGGAAAGGATCTGTGGAGAGGAATGTCCATTGTAATGGTGTGCGTGCTCAGGCTTAGGGAGTTTCCGAAGAAGAAAGAGGCCACAGAGCTTTGTTCCAATCAATAGCCTCATTACCGCTCAGCCAACAACTCCATTAACACCGAGAGCTGGTTTCCGCTTCTGGCAACAAGTTCCAAGCTTGAAGAATGACTGGTGGTCACCTTCTACAGAAATCCACACCATCTCTTGTTCACTGTGCGCCTGTGTCACCATTGGTTGCAATGTCTCCCGTAGTTTATTTTTATACTCTAGGAAGCCTATAAAGTCTGTGCCTGATTTAAAAAAAAAAAAAAAAACCATCTGCCAAGGGCCAATATATAAATGCAGCGATGGGGGATGTCAACCGTGTTGACCAGCTTTCACATCACCATCCTATAGGAATTTCTCATCTGTCATACAGCTTTAAGGCACAGAGAGTCCTACTCATTTCAGCATCAGCATGTTTTCTCAGTACAGTTGTAGTGTAGGTATAATGGTGAAAATAAGAAACAAGTATACTCAGGGCTCATCAAGGGCTGGCATCAGAGTCTATTGGGTAGTATAGGGGTTTCCCCATACAAAACATCTTATTTTGCTCCTTTCCCTGCCTTAGCATATGATTAATTACTTCACCACTGTGTGTTCCTTAGTTTTTTTGTTTTTGTTTTTGTTTTTTTTTTATTCAGTAGGAATAAAAACACCAGCTCCTATGCTGGGATGTGATGCTATAAAACCTAATGACATTTCCTCAAATTTTAGTGTCTAAGAGGTGATACAGGCTAGAAATGCTTAAGATCGGAAAGACCTTAGATGCTTTAGTAAATAATAAAGCTATTGAATTTATAATGGAAGTATTCTTCACTTTGAGGTTGATAAATGGACTCCAATAGGCTTTCCAAAAATACTGTGAGCTCAGTGACCCTGTCAGAAACAGAAGGACCCATTGAATACAGCATCCCATTATCCTCATCATTGTTACCATCAAAGAGGAATCATTTTGGAATGCTCAACATAAGATCCATAAAGAGCTTGTACTCTAGTGATAGGGCCTATCTCCAGGGAACAAATACTCTAAAGTCAACTAATAATGTCCTTTGGATAAATGAGAAAAATGTAAATTTAAGCAAATATATTTTTGGAGAAGTTGAACCCCTTATAGGAAGTAATCTCAGGATGACTATTTAAATGCTGGCACCATAAGTCTGTACTGAGATGAAGTTAAGGTAGTTGAAATTAGAATAAAGATTGGATCAAGAGGGCTGGCAGCACACACACTTACCCCTCCTTCCCACTTCTTTCATTATTTCTTTCCAACTTTCTTCTTGCCCAACTCCCCAGGGAACAAGTTTTCCTCCTCCCTCTAAAATACTGGAGGCAGGGTACTATAAACAAGAACAGCAGCTACTGACATGTGAACAGGGAAACCTAATGATGAATGAGCACACAATGAAGAAACATCAGACACTTGGAAGAAAACAGCACAATCAAGGGGAAATAAAATTCCCTAGCAATAACAGAAAAAAATGTATATATTTATAGACTAAATCAATAGCAATGCCAGAGAGAGCACATGAGTGGGAGCAAGGGCAGAGGGAAAGAGAGACTTAAGCAGGCTCCAGCATGGAGCCCAACACAGGGCTCAATCTCACAACCCTGAGATCATGACCTGAGGCGAAATCAAGAGTCAGATGCTTAACCAACTGAGCCACCCAGGTGCCCCTGACTGCTAATATTTTTAAACCAATAATTGAAAATGAGAAAGATAATTTTCTTATCTTTCTTTGTCTCATCTGAGTGTAGAGCAATGCTGCCCATTATTTTCTGTGGCCTGGAACAGTTTGTATAAGATATTTGTTGCACTGGGTGTTATATACAACTAACGAATCATTGAACTTTACATCGGAAACCGGGGATGTATTGTATGGTGACTAACATAATATAATAAAAAAACATTAAAATAAAAAAAATTTTAAAAAAGATATTTGTTCCCCAGAGATTTCAGAGACTACACCTAAACCACTAAATGCCCCTTAAACCTTTGGCAGGGAGAATAGCATTTTTAATTTTATTTCATTTTTTTCCTATGGTTATTGGTATATGGTACAAATTTTTCACTTTACTTTTGGCCAACTTCGACCATTTCTATAATTATATATCTATTTCATCTAACTTTTAGACTTAATGAAGTAAAGTAATATCAATTTCTAATTTAAAAATCTTTTCTGTATCTGTAGTTAAGCCTTCTTTAATTCCTTTTGTTTTTCATTGCTATCTTCTCTCTGTTTTTCTTGATTATACTTTTAAATATTTATTGAATATATTGGTCTTCTCGAATTATCCATTTTTGATTTGTATTAATCAACTCCACTCATTTAATTATCTTTTATATTAATATTTTGCTTTTTCCTTTATGATTACTTCAGTTTACTTTCTTTAAACTTATCCTCTTGAGTTTTTCCCTCCCTCTTTTGAGTGAAATTTATTAATTTTTCAATCTATCCTTAAGGCTCTAATTTTTTTCTTTCAGCACAATTTTTGAGTTGTAGGTCTTTTATTATTATTATAGATGCAGTTTTTAAATTACCTTTTAACATAACCATGTACAATTACTAGAATTTCATATTTTGTTTGCTTGTTCAGTACTTTCAGTGATTCTCAATGTCATCACAGTATGTCTAGTGAATCTGAACTGTAGGACAATTTTGAAATTTTTGATGAGATTTCCTCTGTGAATTTTTGGGAATATTCATTGTATGTTTGAAAAGTATGTGTTTGCTTTCATGGAAGGAACAATTTTTTTATATTCTCTATTTGGTGAAGTGTTGTTCTCATACTTTCCTTTAGTTCTTTAGATATGGTTTCCTTTAGTTCTTTGAACATATTTAAAACAGCTAATCTTTGTCTAGTAATCCAACATCTGGGATTCCTCAAGGACATTTTCTATTGATTGCTTTATTTTCCCCTAGGTATGGGCCTTACTTTCTTATTTCTATGCATGTCTTACAATTTTTTGTTGACAACTGGACATTTTAGAGAACCTAATGTGACAATTCTGGGAATCATATTCTCTTCCCTCCCCAGGGTTTTTGTTGTTATTGTCATTTGTTTGTTCAATAACTTTTCCAAAATAATTCTATAGAGACTACTTTCTGTCATGTGTGGCTGCTGAAGTCTCTGCTTGGTTAGTTTAGTAATTAATTAGACAGAAATTTCATTAAATGCCCTGAACCAGTGAGTCTTCCAATCTTCTCCGAGGTGCTCTTTGTGTGTTGGGGCATACTTTCGACACTTAGATAGGCAACTGACAACTCTGACTTAGCTTTCCCTTCCCCTTTTCATAGAACCTCAAGTTCAGTGAGTGTGAGAGTGTAGGGCCTTCTGAGGTCTTTCCTGAGTGGTATGGTCTGAACGTTTATATACCCCCAACCCAAATTCACGTGTTGAAATTCCAATGTCCAATGTGATGGTATTAATGGTGGGGTCATTAGAAGGTACTTGAGTCAAAAAGATGAAACCATCATGGATGGAACTAGTGCCTTGTGAAAGAGGTTCCAGAGAGATCCCTTGCCCTTCCACTATATAAGGACACAGCTAGAAGATGCCATTACAAACCAGGGAGGGGGCCCTCACCAGAAGGTAACCATGTTGGCACCTTGATCTTAGATTTTCCAGCCTCCAGAAGTGGGACCAATAAATTTCTGTCATTTGTATGCTACCCAGTCAGTGGTATTTTGTTATAGCACCTGAACAGAACAGCCCTGGGCATGCGCACAGCCTTATGCATGTGTGTAGCCTTTTCAATTCCCAGGAATACATGGGAGCTTTTAAAAAGCCTTATGGATATCTCATTCATCAGGTTTACTCTTTGGCTTTATGGTTGGTCTGTTGTTTTCTCCAAATACTACCCACCTACTCAGGCAGCTGTTAAGTTGAACAATTGCTTCTAAATACTTTCTGCAACTGCCCATAGAGGAGAGTACTGGAGGAGCTACAAATCATGTCAAGTAAAGATAACCTTGCAAGTAGGATCTTCTAGAGAACCACCAGACTTACCGAGTAATGATAATTCCCTGTGAATAAGGCTTTAAAGGAACTCCAACCCCATTCTGCCTTCTTCAATGGCTGGCAGGTGCTGGGTTTCACCATGATTGTGGGCTCTATGCTTTTCAAGGTTACTCTAGGGCTGGCAAGAGGGGAGAGGAGTAGGGGCACCTGGGTGGCTCAGTCACTTAGGCATCTGCCTTCAGCTCAGGTCATGATCCTGGGATCCTGGGATCGAGTCCCAAGTCAAGCAGGGAGCCTGCTTCTCCCTCTCTCCCTGCTCCTCCCTCTGCTTGTGTGACTTCTCTCTCTCTCAAACAGATAAAATCTTAAAAAAAAAAAAAAAAAAAAAGAGGGGAGGAGAGTAGACCAAATGAAAACACCAAAGAACTCACTGTTCTTACCAAGATTCCAACATTTATCTTAAATACATGCTGGATTGCTGCAAAACCTTGCCAAAGTTCCGAAAAAACATTGATTCTTAAATTTTTTTGCCAGTTTTCTCATTGCTTTTATGACGAAGATAATGTTATGTTTGGAAGTCCTTACTATGATATTTCCCCTCATGTCACCCTCTTACTAGCTGTTTAATGGCTGTAGGATCTGTAGAATAGTCCCTTTTTAATTTCTGATGTGTGTCTTTTTATTGTCGTCGGTCTTGCTAGAACTTTATTAATGTTAATGACTTTTTTCAAATAGTTTTTGTTTCATTGATTTTTCTCTTGCTTTCCTATTTTCAATTTCATCATCTTCTACTCTGATCTATGTTTTTGCCTTTCTTATACTTTTTCTGGAGTTATTTTTCTTTTCTTTCTTTCTTTTTTTTTTTTTTTTTGAGATAAAAACTCAAATAACTGATTTGAGAACATTGCTCTTTTCTAGTGTAACTATTTAGTACTATGAAATTTCCTCTCAGAACTGTTTTCGGGGTACCTGAGTGGCTCACTTGGTTAAGTGTCTGCTTTCAGCTCAGGTCGTGATCCTAGGGGATCGAGCCCCACATTGGGCTCCCTGTTCAGTGGGGAGCCTGCTTCTCCCTCTCCCTCTGCCTGCTGCTCTGTTTACTTGTGCTTTCTCTCTCTCTCTCTGTCAAATAAATAAAATCTTTAAAAAAAAAAAACTGTTTTCCATGCATCCCACATATTTTGATATGTATTTTAATTTATATTCAGTTCTGTGTATTTATTTTAAATTTTCTTTGAGACTTTCTCTTTGACCTATAGATTATTTAGAAGTGTATTGTTTAATTTCCTCATGTTTATAACTTTTTCTGTTGTCTTTCTATTACTAATTTATAGCTTGATTCTATTATGGTTGGAAAATATACTCTTTATGATGCAATTTATTTTAATTTTGTTGAAATTTGTTTTATGACCCAGGTTATGGTCTATCTTTTTGAATGTTCATGGGGTTTTGGGGGGGGGGGGAATGTATATTCTGATGTTATTGGGTAGAGTATGCAAAATATATATATATATCTATATATATCAGTTAGATTCATTGGTTGATTGTGTTGTTCGGATTTTCTATATCCCTGCTAATTTTTAGTCTGGTAGTTCTATCAGTTGCTGAAAGAGGATGTTGAGCTTCCCAACTCTGTGTATTTTTCAGTTTTTTTTTTTTTTTTCCAGCTCAATAAGTTTTTGTCTCATTTCTTCTAAGGCTCTGTGTTTCGGTTGATACATACTTAGGATAATTACGTCTTTCAGTGAATTGATTCTTTTATCATTATGCAATGCCTCTCTTTGTATCTAGGAAATTTCTTTGCTCCAAGTCTACTTTATCACATATTAGTAAAATCCACTGTCTAAAAAATTAAAATTCTAAATTAAAATAAGAAAATTTTAATCATTTTAATTTAATACCAAGAATGAAATAGGAGATATCACTATATGTTTTTTAATAATCTTAATTCTTACATTTTTTATTTTTAAATTGATGTTTCCATGGGATATATTTTTATATCCTTTTACTGTCAACCTGCCTAATGTCATTGAATTTGAAGTGAATTTCTTTTAAACAGCATATAGTTAATCTTTTTTTTCATATGTTCTGCCATTTTCTGTTCTTGGATAGTAGATCTGCTAGTGACAAATTCCTTTAGTTGTCCTTCGTCTGTGGTCTTTATTTCCCCTTTATTCTTCAGGAATATCTCACTGGTGATATTGAACTTGCAGTTGACTTCTATGTTCTTTCATCACTTGAAAAATATGTGCCACTTTCTTCTGGTCTCCGTGGTGGCAGATGAGACCCACTGTCATTTTAATTGGTCCTCCTCTATAGGAAGTGCTTCATTTATCTTTGGTTTCAATATTTTTTTCTTTGCTTTTGTTTTTCAGAAGTTTAATTATGATGCATGTGGTAGGCAAAATAACAGCCCCAAAGACATCCAGGCTCTAATGCATATTACCTGTGAATGTATTACCCTACATGGCAAAGGGAGTTTGTAGATATATTTATTTTTTTTAATAATATTTTTTATTATACAAATATATTTATTAGCTTAAGGTCTCTGAAATGGGAAGATTATCCTGGTTTATCTAGTTGAATACAACCAGATTTTCCCAGCTATAGTCAAAGAGCAATATGACAGCTGAAGAAGGCACAGAGAAATGTGACATAGCTGGCTTCGAAGATGGAGCCAAGAAACACGGGCAGCCTCGAATCTGGAAAAGGCAAGGAAACACAATCTCCCCCACAGCCTCCAGAAAGGAATGTAGCATTGCTGGCAGCTTGATTTTAGTCTGATGAAACTTACATTGGATCTCTGACTTGCAGAACTATAAGGTAATAAGCTTGTTATGTTTTTAATTTGTGGTAGTTTGTTATGACAGCTATAGAAAACTAATACAATATGTCTTGAGTTCATTTTCTTTGGGTTTATTTTATTTGAGGTTCATTATGTTTCTTGAATCTGCAAGTTTGCATCTTTCACCAACTGTGCACCGATTCTTTCTTTGAGTATTCTTTTTGTTCTACTTTCTTTCTTGTCTCTTTTTGGGACTCCAGTGATAAGAATGCCAGATCTTCTATTACTCGTAATAATTCTGTAGGGCTCTGTCCATTCTTCTGAGTCACTTTTCTCTCCATCGTCTAGGTTGAGAAAGTTCTATCGATCTATCCTCATATTCATCAGTTCTATCCCCTGTCATCTATACTATTAGAATGTATACTATGAGCTCATTCAGGAACTTTGAGAATTTTCTGTTGTATTTCTGTAGAGATACAGAATGCTAATTGTTTTCGGACCCACTAGTAGAGGTTTCCACACAGTGGGGCCCATTGTTGTGCTCTTCTTTCCCCTCCACAAGCTGCATATCTCATGTGGGACCTGTGAAGGCCTTCTTGTTGGCAGATGGTCTGTCCTACTTATACATACTTGAGGTCTTGTGGGCTTTCTTGTCACTTAGTCTTACTGAAGATGTGGTCTCTAGGTTTTCTTTTGCTGGCTTCATTTTTCTATCCATTTTTAGGAGGAAATTTAAAGGAGAGAAAAAATTATGATGCCATTAGAATTTTGCTTCAATAAGAAATCCTTCTTTTTACTTTTTCCTCAAATTGTATTACTCTGAACTTAGTCTTGAGTTGGAATTTTTGACTCTGAGATTCAAACCTTAATTCTAGCTCTTGTCCTTCAGACGTGGTGTTTATGTTGGCCTTTCTAGAACCCGAATGTGGCCTTTTCAAATAGACTTGATTTGACCTCATTCTGGATGCTTCTCTTCATCACAGAACCCCAGCTGTGACAGTGGCCATCCTGTCCCAATTCAGCTGTGCTCTCAGGTTCCCTCTGAGTCTCATGGAAGAATCACTTTGTTTATTCTCCTTGTTTTATAGATGAGGAAATTTAAACTTAAATAAATTAGGAAAAATATGCAGATTCCCAGAGTTTCTTCATAGCAATATGAACTAACTTACTGGTTTATCAAATATGCACCCATAATCTCTGGCATTACTTCCCACTGAGTCTGAATAGAACCACAGAATCCCCGTGAACACAACGTGCATGGCAGTCACTTCTAGAAACTCCTAATCCCCGTCCAGTGTTCTTTCTACAATACACTGTGTTCTTGTTCTTAACTTTGGCAACAAATACACTTACCTTGTATCTAAGTGTATCATAATTCTGCCTTATTTTGTGTGTGAGGTTCACTGTGATCCCTAGTTCCTTTCCTTTTGTTATCTCAAATAGAAAGAAATTCCCAATTGTTTGTTGTTGTTGTTGTTGTTTTCAGTTTCTCTTCCTCCCCTTTGTGTGCTTTTTTTTCCTGAGCATTTCTCCCCCAGCCCTTTTTTAACAACAAAGCGAACAATTTAGAAGAGGAAAACTAATTTAAAACCCTAAATGTGTACAAAATTTCCCACCAACATCTATGAGCAGAGCAGCATATTTTTTTCCCAAGGCATTTCATAAAATCTTTTAACACTATCTTCAGCATGATTTACATGGATTTGAGTGTTTTTTCCACCCACTTGTTGAGCCATACTATTTATTAAATTGTACATCTTTATGCTTCAGCGTATCTTGTACTGACTATCCAGTGAGAAGAGGCTTTTAATGTTTTATTAATGCCTCATTCATTTGTGGCCTGTACCTTCCTTGCTCTTGCATTATGTGGTGTTGCATTATGTGCTGCATGAATGAATATTCATTTGGCTCAGCCTGTAGGTTTATAAAATCTGCCACCTAAGTCTTATTTTGTAATCAGAACTTCTCTCAGCAATTTTATTCACCTCTTTTCTTCCAGTTTATTTTTTTTCCTTTCCATTTCACTCAAGACTAAAAATAATACATATGAATTTTCTATCTGCCTCATACACTTGATTTCTTTTCTTTTCTTTTCTGATTTTCTGCTGAGACTTGCTATGTATCAGGGTACCCTGAATCCCTTCTGTATGATCAGGTTAGCTATAAAATAGAATTGAGAGGAGTGTGTCTAGGTCCCTTTGAGCTAAGAAAAAGCAAGTTCTCCATATTAAGCAAAATTGCAGAAAAGATAAATACCTGGAGAAGAGTGAGGGAGTTTCATTTTTTCAAAATTGGTTGGGAGAGAGGATTCTCACTTTTGTCTTGGATCTTTCTGGCCAGTAGAAGGGCTGGGATGGGTTCCTACTCTTGGGCACATTAACCAGAACTCCAGCCAAGGACCTGAAAATGACTCCTTTCTAAAAGAGAATGTTTGATATTACGAGAGAGGAGTTTGTCCTGCATCCTCCCCATGCCCAGGAGAGCAGCCAACCACAGGCCCTGCTAAAAGAACACCATCTCGCATCGAGGAATGAAGGCATGAATAATATACTGTACACTGATGGAGGTGCCAGGCCAGGTTGGGGTTTTCCTGCCGTCCTGGATGATTCTCAAACACCCCCTCGAGACTCATATTTTGAACCTATTTTATCGAAGATAGTCAACAATGTTAAAGGCTTGAAACTATTAAGTATTAAGGTGGAACCAAAATTCAAAGCCAGATCTTCTAATTCCTTACTCAACCTTTTGCCACCACGTGATGGCATCTTCTTGTCTGTTCTCCCTGGTACCAAGAGGACAAACACTTAACAATAAAGTATATAAGTCATTTATTTTAATGTATTCTTGTTCCCAGATTTTGGCTTTTTTTTTTTTTTTTTGGCTTTGGTATAAAGCCTTGCTTCATTCTATACACTCTTGTTCATTTTGATCTTGTTTAAGCGTGTTAGATGAATGTTCCTTTTTTTTTTTTTTTAAGATTTTATTTATTTATTTGACAGAGAGAGAGAGACAGCCAGCAAGAGAGGGAACACGAGCAGGGAGAGTGGAAGAGGAAGAAGCAGGCTCCCAGCAGAGCAGGGAGCCCCATGCGGGGCTCGATCCCAGGACCCTGGGATCAGTCCCTAAGCCAAAGGCAGACACTTAACTACTGAGCCACCCAGGCGCCCTATGTTGCTGTTTTGAAATTAGAATTATTCAGAAACCAGGGTTTATTCATATTAATATACCTTAGAGCTTACTTGGATAGATGGGCTGTCCCACTCAAATTGCCACTGCCCCACTGTTGATAAGGGGAACTTTCCCTGCAGGTAGTCAGAATCCTCTGGATCTGGCCTTGGGAGTGATCCAATGCCTTCCCCTCCATATAGGTGGTAATTGTCTTCCCCTTCATTCTTCCAATGTGCTCATTGTCCATTTGATCTCCTTTTCACACTGTGGGAGATGCTGTCCTTGTATGCTTGCTGGCGCCTCTGGCAACTCCCACTGCTCTCTGAGGGGTGTGGCTTGGTCCAGAACAGAGCTTCTCAAACTCAAAGCGCTGCAGCTCTGGTTAAAATGCACAGTCTGATTCAATATATCTGAGGCAGGACCTGAGATCTTTCATTTCTAAATAGCACCAGGTGATGCCAGCGATGCTGGTTGGTAGACCCCCTTCTGAATAGCAAAGTTTGAGAAGCCCCACCCTGCCCTACCCTATAGTATTCATCCCAAGTATCCAGATTACCAGGTGTAAGCCAATTTACAGATAATCAAACATCATGGTGAAAACAAGGCCATAGTTGGCCCTTGATTATCCAGAAACAAATTACCTGTGACAGCTACAGCAGGAACCTGGATCAGAGGGGCCAATCTCCATAGCAGGTGTCTTTAATTAGGTTGATAATTAGGCAGCAGTTAATTAGAATTTCTGACTGTCACCATCCAGAAGAATGCCAACTGGTTGGGTGGGCAGCCCAGGAAGGACACTTCTTAATGTGGGCAGAGCAACAAGGAGAGGACCTGAAGCCCAGCCAGCCCAGGATGTTGTGGGAGGGAGCTGGAATGGGCCATGAGCACTAACTGGGAAGGACAGTGCTTGCAACAATAGCGAATCCACAAAAGGAGACCTTAAAACAGCACAGAGGTGATAGCACAATAGAATGATATCTGAAGGTTGGCTTCTGAGGGGTCCCGTGACAAAATAGGAGCTCCTGCAATCTGCCTTGGGGTAGTCACCCACCACTCTGCTCAGACTTTATTTGTATCTGAGACTCCTTGTCAAGCCTACTGACCCCTGCCATGTTCATGATGTGTAATCTGACTGGCTTCTCCTAATTGGAAGCTTCACTATGGATGCCCTAAATTACTCCAAAGTGATAGAATCTTGATCATTCTAATAATGATAATCCTTCTTACCTGACCCTTTATACTGTATAAGCACTTCCATGTATACTAACTTATTTGATCCTGAAAATAATTTGGGTTTGGGCAGAACACTGGTCATTGCCTCATTTATAGATAAAAGAATTGAAGCCACAAATTACAGAGTAACAGTTTTTAATTGAAATAGAATCCAAGTTTCTTTATTCTGAAGCTAGTCATCTTTCCATCATGTTGTCTGAGTTGTCATTTCTCTTAACATCCATGCTACACTGGAATAGTTTTAAATTAATCTTACTGAGTGAAGATCCTGAAGAAAACTTTAAAATATCAGTTTCTTTTCTGCCTCCCTTTCTTCTGGAATGCCTGGAGGAAGAAAAGGTGTTTGCTTAAATAGCTTTTTTCCATGGGTTTACTTCACTATTCATCAGTAAGCTTAAGTTTAGATAAACTTAGATCCTAAGATAGCAGAGGGATTATTTTTCAGTAGTAAATACTGTACGTATGGGACAGCTTATTCTCTATTATTTCATGCATGCAAAAAGTATATACATTTATCTCCATAATACTCTAACCATCTACTCCAACTTTTTGTTTGGATCATGGAGCAGGGAGGGTATCCCAAACAGAGAAGAGAATTCTCATGGAGTTTATAGAAGACAGAGATAGAAGTACAGGCCACTGGAGGTTGGAGGGCAGAGTACAAGAGAGAAGAGAGTAACAGAATGAAAGAGACAAAGGGCCACAGAAATTTGCATGCAGAGAAATTTGAGTCTTTCCTGAATAATAAGATAGTATGTACAGGATGAAACTCCATGAGGTAGGATAAATGTCAGAGAGTAATGAGCTGAATGGTTCCCAGAATTCACACAGTTCTAGAAATTATGTAAGTTCACCATTAACCAGAGTGAAGAGTCCTCCTTTATCATTCAAGGCATTCAATAGAAACTGCAAAAAGAGCCACACCTTAGAAGTGGGGCTGCCCTAAAAATAAATAAATAAATAATAATAAAATAGTCAAATAAATAAGATCTTCAAAAAATAAAAAAAAAAAATTTAAAAGTGAGGCTGCCCTATCCCTAAAATAAAGGTAACTCCAGATGAATCATTTAACAAAGCTTAAAAGAAGCATCAAAAGGAGCTGAAAATAATCTATCAAAAAAAATGCCCTACACATTTAAGAACAAGAATCTAGATACTTACCAGAATAAAATTTGTAATTTCCAGCATCCAGTTAAGAATGACTAGACATGCCAGAAAACAGAAAAATGTGACGCATAACTAGGAGAAAAATTAGGCAACAGGAAAAGATCCAGAAATGATAGAAATGATGGAATTGACAGAAAAGTACATTAAAACAGCTACTATAATTCTGTTTAAGTTATTTAAAAGAATATATTAATATAGTAAGGACAGAAGTGAAAAATATATAAAAGAACAAAATGGAATTTCTAGAGATTAAAAACAATCTCTGAGATTACTGGATGGGGAGGGGGGAGAGGCTGGGCAGATGGTGGAGTAGGAGGACCCTAAACTTACCTTGTCCCACGGATACAGCATAACCCCAAAATAACCTCCAAAATGATCTGAAGGCTGGCAGAACGAACTTCACAACTAAAGATAGAAAAGAGGCCACATCAAAGAAGGTAGGAAGGCAAAGACATGGTTTGGGACTGAAACGGATCATGGCTGTCTGTGGTGGGGAGGGAACAGGTGGCACAGAGAAGGGCAAAACACAGACTATCACACCAAGGAGTCTGCACTGGGAAAACAAATTCCCATAACATTTGGCTTTGAAAAGTAAGAGAGGCCAAATCTTAAGAGTTCTTATAACCAGCAGGCCTTAAAGCCTACAATTTTAAAAATCAAAGGGCTTGGGGGGCGCCTGGGTGGCTCAGTTGTTAAGCATCTGCCTTCGGCTCAGGGCATGATCCTGGCGTTCTGGGATCCAGCCCCACATCAGGCTCCTCCGCTGGAAGCCTGCTTCTCCCTCTCCCACTCCCCCTGCTTGTGTTCCCTCTCTTGCTGGCTGTCTCTATCTCTATCAAATAAATAAATAAATAAAATCTTAAAAATAAATCAAAGGGCTTGGCTCTGGGAGAGCCTGGAGGGCAGTAAGAAGTTGAGACCCCGCCCTTAAGGAGACAGCAGGGAAGAAGCAGTTTGAAAAAAATGTGATGGGCAGATAGGAGGGAGAGTGTTTATTACTCATCTCAGAGTGTGGCCCAGACAGGCAGGAATCACCAGGAGAATCTTCTAGAAACAAAGGAATTGGTAGGTACCTTTTCCCTCCTCTGCCCCCAGCATAAACACAGTCCCACCTGTGGGAGCCAGCATGTCACCAATGCTCCCTACCTAACTTGCTTACACCAAGCCCTCCCCCCATGCTTTAGCAGATCCCCCCCTTCCCAGTCATGCTTGACTTAGTCCTGGTGCTGCAGGGTCCCTACCCGAGAAGAACATCACAAAACTTGCCATTACCCTGACTTCCTACCCACAACTTTTGTGTGGCCTTGGTGGCAGTGGCAGTGGTGGCAGGTCTCATTTTGTGAGCAGACCAGAACATACCTTGTTAAAACGTACCCCCACACACACTTGGCCAGGACCAAACATTGCTCACAACAGGCAAAGAGAACCTCTGCAGACAACTGGACTGAAAGGAAAAGAGGCCAGGACTAAATAGCAGTGCATGGGCAACACACATAGGAGTCACTCCCCAAAGTACCAGGTCCTGGGGAACAGGGCACATTGCACTGCAGGGCACTACAAGACCTCTTCTTCATAAGGTCATTACTTTCAAGAGAAAGAGATGTAGCTGACTTTCCGAATACACACACACACACACACACACACACACAAACCAGACACAGAGTTAGACAAAATGAGGAGATAGAGGAACATCTCCCCAGTGAAAGAACAGGACCAAACCACAGCAAAAGACCAAAATGAATAAGATATAAGTAGTATGCCTGATAGAGATTTTAAAGTAATGATCATAAAGATACTCACTAGACTCGAGAAAAGAGTGGAGGACATCAGTGAGACCCTTTACAAAGAGATAAAAAAGAACCAATCAGAGATGAAGAACATAATAAATGAAATTTAAAATACACTTGATGGAATAAATAGCAGGCTAGATGAAGCAGAGGAAGGAATTAATGACCTGGAAGACTGAGTACCGGAAAGTAATAAAGCTGTGCAAATTAGAGGAAAAAAATTATGCAAATTGAGAATAGTTTTAGGGAACTTGTGATTCCATCAAACATAATAACATGCATATTATAGGAGTCCCAGAAGAAGAAGAAGAAGAGAGAAAAGGGGGTAGAAAATTTATTTGAAGTAATAATAGCTGAAAAATTCCCTAATCTGGGGAAGGAAACCGATATCCAGATCCAGGAGGCACAGAGATTCCCCCTAAAAAGATCAACCCAAGGAAGCCCACAAGACACACAGTAATTAAAAGTAATGATAAAGAAAAAGTTTTAAAGCAAGAGAATAGAAGACAGTTACACAGGAAAAACCCCAAAGGCTGTCAGCAGATTTTTTAGCAGTAACTTTGCAGGCTGGAAGAAAATGGCATGATATATTCAGAGCTAAAAGGGAAAACTCTGCAGCCAAGAACACTCTATCCAGTAAGGCTATCATTCAGAAGAGGAGAGGTAAAGAGTTTCCAAGACAAATAAAAGCTAAAGGAGTTCCTGACCACGAAACCCACCCTACAAGAAATATTAAAGGGGACTTTTAAGTGGAAAGGAAAGACTGTAAGTGGGAGTATGAAAAGTAAAGAACACAAAAGCAGTAAAAATAAGTATTTCTGTAAAAATCAGTCAAGGGATTCATAAGATAAAAGGATGTTTAACTATGACACCATACACCTAGAACACGGGGTGGAGGAGAGAAGTAAGAAATGTGTTCAAACTTGAACAACCATCAACTTAATATAAATGGCGATATGCAGAAATGTTCTACATAAACCTAATGGTAACCACAAATAAAAAAACAGTAATACATATATACAAGGAATAAAGAGAAAGGAATCCATGTATATCACTAAAGAAAGCCAACAAAACATGAAAGAGAGCAAGAGAAGAAAGGATCAGAGAAAAACTACAAAAACGACCACAAAACAAGTAATAAAACGGCAATAAATGCATATCTATCAATAGTTACTTTGAATGTAAATGGACTAAATGCTCCAATCAAAAGACATAGGATGACAGTGTAGATAAAAAAAATAAGACCCATCTATATGCTGCCTACAAGAGACTCATTTCAGACCTAAGTCACCTGCAGATTGAAAGTGAAGGGGACAGAGAAACATTTATCATGCAAATGATGTCAAAAGAAAACTTGGGTAGCAATACTTATATCAAACAAAATAGACTTTAAAACAAAGACTGTAACAAGAGAAAAAGAAGGCTGCTATGTAATAAAGGGGACAATCCAACAAGAAGACATAGAAATTATAAATATTTATGTACCCAACATGGGAGCACCCAAATACATAAAACAGTTAATAACAAACATAAAAGAACTAATAGATAGTAACACAATAATAGTAGGGGACTTTAATAACCCACTTACCTGGATGGACAGATCATCTAAACAGAAAATCAGTAAGGAAACGGTGGCTTTGAATGACATACCAGACCAGATGGATTTAACAGATAGATTCAGAACCTTCCATCCTCGAACAGCAGAATACACATTCTTTTCAAATGCACATAGAACATTCTCCAGAATAGATCACAAACTAGGCCACAGAACAAGTCTCAACAAATTCAAAACGATTGAAGTCATACCATGCATCTCTTCTGACCACAACACTATGAAACTAGAAATCAACCCCAAGAAAAAATCTGGAGAGAGCACAAATACAAGGAGGTTAAATAGCATGCTACTAAACAATGAATGGGTCAACCAAGAAATCAAAGAAGAAATAAAAAATTACATGAAAATGAAAACGCAATGGTGCAAAACCTTTGGGATGCAGCAAAAGTGGTTCTAAGAAGGAATTTTATAGCAATTCAGGCCTACCTCAAGAAGTAAGAAAAATCACAAATAAACAACCTAACTTTACACCTAAAGGAGCTAGGAAAAGAACAAACAAAGCCCAAAATCAGCAGAAGGAAGGAAATAACAAAGATTAGAACAGAAATGAATGATTCAGAAACTAAAAAAACAATAAAACACATCAATGAAACCAGGAGCCGATTCCTTGAAAAGATCAACAAAATTGATAGACCTTTAGCCAGAGTCATCAAAAAGAGAGAGAGAGAGGACCCAAATGAGCAAAATCAGAAATGAAAGAGGAGAAATAGCAATAGACACCACAGAAATACAAAGTATTATAAGAGAATATTATGAAAAATTATATGCCAATACATTGGACAACATATGAGAAATATGTAAATTCCTAGAAACATGTAACCTACCAAAACTGAAGTAGGAAGAAATAGAACATTTGAACAGACTGATTACCAGCAATGAAATTGAATCAGACAGTCTCTTTAACAAATGGTGTTGGGAAAACGACAGCTACATACAGAAGAATGAAACTGGACCATTTTCTTTATGCCATACACAAAAATAAACTCAAAACAGATTAAAGACCTAAATGTGACACCTGAAACCGTAAAATTCCTAGAAGAGAGCACAGGTAGTAATTTCTCTGACATCAGCCACAGCAACATTTTTTTAGATATGTCTCCCGAGGCAAGGGAAATAAAAGCAAAAATAAACTATTGGGACTACATCAAAATAAAAAGTTTCTGCACAGTGAAGGAAATAACAAAACCAAAAGGCAACCTACTGAATGAAAGAAGATATTTACAAATGACATATCTGATACAGGGTTAGTATCCAAAGTATATGAAGAACTTACACAACTCAACACCCAAAAACCAAATAATCCAATTAGAAGATGGGTAGAAGACATGAACAGACATTTCTCCCCCCACCAAAAAAAAAAGACATCTAGGTGTCCAACAGACACGTGAAAAATGCTCATCACTTATCATCAGGGAAATGCAAATCAAAACTACAATGAGATGTCACCTCACACCTGTCAGAATGGCTAAAATCAACAACACAAGAAAGAACAAGTGTTGGCAAAGATGTGGAGAAAAAGGAACCCTTGTGCCCTGCTGGTGGCAATGCAAACTGGTGTAGCCACTGTGGAAAACAGTATGGAGTTTCCTGAAAAAGTTAAAAATAGAATTACCCGGGGCGCCTGGGTGGCACAGCGGTTAGGCGCCTGCCTTCGGCTCAGGGCGTGATCCAGGCGTTGCGGGATCGAGCCCCACATCAGGCTCCTCTGCTATGAGCCTGCTTCTTCCTCTCCCACTCCCCGTGCTTGTGTTCCCTCTCTCGCTGGCTGTCTCTATCTCTGTCAAATAAATAAATAAAATCTTTAAAAAAAAAAAAATAGAATTACCCTACAATCCAGTAATTTCACTATTGGGCATTTACCCCCAAAATACAAAAATACTAATTCAAAGGGATACCTGCCTTCCTATGTTTATTGCAGCATTATTTATAATAGCCAAACTGTGGAAGCATCCAAGTGTCCATCAATAGATAAATAGATAAAGAAATGGTGATAAAGGGGCACCTGGGTGGTTCAGTCAGTTGAGCATCTGCCTTAGGCTCAGGTCATATTCCCGCAGTCCTAGGATTGAGCCCCATGTTGGGCTCTCTGCTCAGTGGGGAATCTGCTTCTCTCTCCCTCTGCCCCTCGCCCTGCTTGTGCTCTCTCTCGCTCTTGCTCTCTCTCAAATAAATAAATATAATCCTAAAAAAAGAAGAAAAGGTGATGTATAGATACAACTGAATATTATTCAGCCATAAAAACAGAATGAAATCTTGGATGGAGCTAGAGAGTATAATGCTAAGCAAAATAAATCAGTCAGAGAAAGAGAAATACCATATGATTTTACTTATATGTGGAATTTAAGAAACAAAACAAATGAGAAAAGGAAAAGCAGAGAGAGAGAGAGAGAGAAACCAAGAAAGAGACTCTTAATTATAGAGAACAAACTGATGGTCACCAGAGGGGAGGTGGGTAGGGGATGGGTGAAATAGTGATGGGGAATAAAGAGTGCACTTATCATGGTCAGCACTGAATAACGTATAGAACTGTTGAATCACTATATTGCACACCTGGAAGCTGATATAACACTGTATGTTAAGTATACTGGAATTAAAATTTAAAACTTAATAAAAAATAACTGCTATTGGATTTTAAAATATATGAATTCAAAGTTGTAGTCCCTATTATTAGAATTGAGAACATTTACATTAAAACTGTAAATTAAATTTTTTAAAATTTAGATTACTCACAAATAGCCAGAATAAACCATTGGGTGACCTGGCACTTTTTTCTGCGCAGAAAAGTATTTCTAATTTTGTGTTTAAACAATGGGTTTGATTTTATTCAAGCATTTTGAAGCCTGCTTTCTCTCATTAAGAGTCTTTCACAGAACTTTCTTAAGTCAGTGGACTTCATGAGCTTTGTGACATTTAGTGGCTGCCTACTTGTTGATCTCTGACTTCCCGTGATATATTAAGGTAATGCCTTCTTGGTGACCATTTAGATTGTCAGAATCAACTTTTCATCCATTAAACACTGTACAGACAAAAGAACATCCTAAAAGAAGCACACAGTTCAAAGCTTCCTTTGAAGTTCTGTACTACTTTTTTAAAAAGAGATTGTCATTCTTACTTTGAGCCCAATATAATGCTCTCTGTAGAAGTTTTGGAAGTAATAACAGTATAAGGAGACCAAAGAAACAATTAAAGTACTCATATAATCCTGTCTCCTGGAAACAACACCCTATTCTTTATATTTGCAGTATTTTCTCCTGGTCATTTTTCTATGCATTTTAAATTTTGAGGTCCATGCTGTATAATTTTGGTTTTTTTAATTTATGCTTTTAGTGAATATATTTTATTGTGTTTCATCTCATAAGCATTTGTCTATGTTATAAAAAATCCTCTGAAAGTCTCATTTCCAATAAGTGCATAACATTCCTTTAAGGGGCAAAAAAAAATCTCTGAAAATTAAAAAATTCACTGGATAGGAAAAAATGTACAGATTAGATCCTGCAAAAGAAAAGATTAGTGAACTTGAAGACATAGCAATAGCTGGTATTAGTATCTAAAATGTATACATAAACTATTCAAAATGAAGCACAGGGATACAAAAGACTGAAAATAAATTAACAGGGCCTCAGTGACCCATGGGACAATATCAAGTACTCTAGTGTACTTGAACTACCAAAAGGAGAAGAGGAGGGACAGAAACATATATTTGAAGGAATAATGGCCCCCAAATTTCCCAATTTGATCTAAACTATATATATTCATTGAGTCTAAGAAACTCAATGAGCCCAAAGAGTGAAAATAACCCCCCTCAAGAAAATACATTAAGACACATCAAATTTCTGAAACAGAAAACCTTAAGAGTGATCAGAAGAACAAAGACATATTACCTAAAGAGGAACAAAGAATAATCATAGACTTATCAGAAGCTATGCAAGCCAGAGCAATGGAAAACATCTTTATATTGCTGAAAGAAAGTAAATTTCAACTTATAATTCTGTAATCAGGGGCACCTGGGTGGCTCAGTTGGTTAAGCGCCTGTCTTTGACTCGGGTCATGAGCTCAGGGTCCTGGGATTGAGCCCTGCATCGGGCTCTCTGCCCGGCGGAGAGTCTGCTTCTCCCTCTTGCTCTCCCTCTGTGCTCTCGCTCTCTCTCTCAAATAAATAAAAAATTTTTTTAAAGAATTCTGTGATCACTAAAAACAATTAAGGGCAAAATGAAGATTTTTTTTTTTTTCAGAAAAAATATCTAGGACAGGCTAGCACAAAAGGTGGGATGGAGAGTGGAAGTATGCTGTAAGTTTCTTATGTTATTATTGAGGTTATATAATAACCTGCTATAGGTTAACATAGCAACCAGTGTGAACATTTTCAAATGTGAGTCAAACCATGTTAGCCCTCTGCTTAAAACCTTCCAATAGCATCCCAGTTCATTCAAAGTAAAAGCTGAAGTCTACAACATCCTGTGAGTTTGGGTATAACCTGAACCTACCCCCAATTCCCATGACCACTGTGACTTCAATTAATAATATATTGTCAGTAGTTTGTGTTTGTGAGTCTTCTTTCTTTTATAAAGTTTCATCATAATTCATGATTCTCTCTTCTATGGAAATTATGAAATATACTTTTTAAGGTTTAAGGCACATGGCAAATAATACCAGTCTCTTTTTCCTTGTCTATAATTCACTCTAACATAACAAAGAGTTTCTTGCAAGTTCACATCACTCCCACTTTGCCAAATTGTCCCTTCCTCCTATAATTGAGGTCAGGGCAGAAGTTCCTGCTTGTTGCCTTAATTTTCAAAATGATTTAAAAAAAAAGAAACAAAATACCTTAAAATCACATTCTACTTGAGCGGACTTCAGTAGCTGCCAAGATATTGCACTCCTATGATGATTTTGAGTTGTCCTAATTTTACAACCTGTACTAGGCAACTATTTATCTATCTGAGCATCTTTTCATGTATCTATTTGCCATCAATATATCTTCTGTAGTTAAGTGACTGTTCAAATCTTTGGCCCACTTTTTAAGTCAGTTATGTTTTCCTATTATTGAGTTTCCAGTGTTCTATATATATTCTTGATACAAGTCCTTGATCAGATACATGATTTATCAATATTTCTTCAAGTGTGGGGCATATTTTTTTAAATTCAAGTTACTTAACATATAGTACAGTATTGGTTTCAGGAAGTATAGGGCATATCTTAACAGTCTCTTTTGAAGGATAGAAGTTCTCAATTTTCATGCATCCAATTTATCAATTCATCAATGCCCCAAACTACCAGGCACACTGTATTTTATATTTTTATAATTTATATTTTGGTTTATTATTCATTGTAGTGTGGGAGAACACTTACCATGGGGAACCATGGGAAGTCTTCGTGAGATGATGTTAGAAAACCTCTTATGGGGTTTCGGCTTTGGTTGGGTAATTTGGCTTTTGGTAGGCACAATTCTATAATTGGGTATCTTACTAAATCTTATTTAAAAGGAGAGCAAACCAGAACAAGGATAAAGCTGCACTTGCTAAAGAAGTAGTAATCATTCATTTTAGCTGGGAGAAGGGGATGTTCAATATTTTGTGGGTTGTACAATGACCTTGGTTTTTTTAAAGATTTATTTATTTGAGAAAGAGAGAGTGTGTGCAAGTATGCATGTGCAAGCAGGGGGAGGGGCAGAGGGAGAGGTATATAGATTCCTTAAGTAGACTCCCCGCCAAGTACAGAGCTCAGCTCAGGGCTTAATTCCAGGACCCTGAGATCATGACCTGAGCCAAAATCAAGAGCTGGCTGCCTAACCAACTGAGCTACCCAGGAGACCCAATAGTGACCTTGTTTTTTTCTCACTTTATCATGGTGTCAGGGTGACTTTGTCTGATACTGGTGTTTATGAGATTGTTTATATCTGACAGGTGAGCAACTTTAACTAGTTGTGAGCATCAGGCTAGCTTTGTAATAATACTGAGGCCTGGCTCTAAGTCTCAGACCAGTTTCCAGATGTAAGGAGCTCCTTTTTTCTTTTTTTCTCTTATGGATTTTGATTTTGCTGTCAAATAGAATACCCAGAGTCACAAAGTTTCTCTTCTATGCATCTTTTCCCCTAGAAGTTCTATAGTTTTACTTTTAGGTCAATAATCTTTGAGTTAATTTTCATATACAATGCTAGGTATAGATAAAAGTTTTTTTCCTTCTCCTTTTCCTCCCCTCCTCCTTCTTTTCCTCCTCTTTTTTGCCTGTAGATATCCAATTAGTCCAGCTTTGTTGATTGAAAAGACTATCCTTTCTTTACTGAGTAGGCTTTGTGAGAATCAATTGCCAATATGCATGTGTGGATTTGTTTTTGGAATCTCTCTCTTATTCCGTGGATCTACATGTTTATTTTGACACCAAAACCACACTCTCTTGATTACATAGCTTTATAATAAGTCTTGAAGACTCTACTTTGTTCCTTTTTTAAAAAGTCATTTTGGATATTTTAGATACTGTGTATTTTCATGTGAGTTTCAGAGTTAGCTTGCTAATTTCTACAAAAAGGCATGCTGGGATTTTGATTGAGATAGATTTGAATTCATAGATCAATTTGGGGGAGAATTGACATCTTAACAATACTGATTCTTCAAAATATATGAAACAGGGGCGCCTGGGTGGCACAGCGGTTAAGCATCTGCCTTCGGCTCAGGGCGTGATCCCGGCCTTCTGGGATCGAGCCCCACATCAGGCTCCTCCACTATGAGCCTGCTTCTTCCTCTCCCACTTCCCCTGCTTGTGTTCCCTCTCTCGCTGGCTGTCTCTATCTCTGTCAAATAAACAAATAAAATCTTAAAAAAAAAAAAAAAAAAAAAGATATGACCTCTACTTCCAACTTCTCATGGACTTTCTTTAAAAAAAAAAAAAATATATATATATATATATATATATGAAACAAAAACAGAAAAAACTGTAAGGTGAAATAAATTCATATAGTTGGAGATTTCAATATCCTTCTCCCAAAAATCAGTAAAACATGTACACTGAAAATCAGTAAGGATATAGAAGACTTGACCAGTATTACCAACCAGCTTGACCTGACTGACATTTATAGAACATTCCACGAAGCAACAGAATACAAATTCTTTTCAAGTGCACATGGACCATTTACTAATATACTACATATATGAACCACAAAACAAGCCTCAATAAATTTTAAGAGATCCAAGAAGTCAAGTCATACAACGTATATTCTCTGACCACAGTGGATTGAAAATAGAAATCAATAATAGAAAAGTATGTAGGAAATCCTGAAATATTTGGAAACTAAATAACACACCCCTAAGTAACCTATGGAATGAATAACAGATTTCTATATACTAGCAACAAGTGGAAATTGAAATTTAAAACAATACTATTTACACTATTACAAAAATTATGAAAAATTTAAGGATAAGTGTGAAAAAAAGTGTAAGACCTATACACTAAAAACTACAAAACGTTGAGAGAAATCAGAGAAGACCTAAACAAAAAACAAAAAACAAAAAAAAAAAAAAAAAAAGAGAAGACCTAAACAAATGGTGAGACATGTGTAAATCTTTAGTGTTGCGTCTTTGTACTGCTAGTTTAACTACTCAGCTTTTTCCTTCTAGCTTTCTGGTTGCTGGTTGTGAATTTGTTGAATAAGCAACCTTCAAGTAAGTGAATTGTTACTGTATAAAGAAAGTAGTTAAAAACTTAAAAGTGATTAAAAAGAAAGTTTGGAATAATTCAGTAAAGAGAAACACATCAAAACCTACTTTGGGATCCCCTTTCTCCACATCCTCTCCAACAATTGTTGTTTCTTGCCTTGACTGGATTAAGAAGTTGTGGTCCATATATACCATGGAATATTACTCAGCTATCAGAAAGAACGAGTTCTCAACATTTGCTGCAACATGGACGGCACTGGAGGAGATAATGCTAAGTGAAATAAGTCAAGCAGAGAAAGACAACTATCATATGATTTCTCTCATCTATGGAACATAAGAACTAGAATGATCAGTAGGGGAAGAAAGGGATAAAGAAAGGGGGGGTAATCAGAAGGGGGAATGAAACATGAGAGACTATGGACTATGAGAAACAAACTGAGGGCCTTAGAGGGGAGGGGGGTGGGGGAATGGGATAGGCCGGTGATGGGTAGTAAGGAGGGCATGTATTGAATGGTGCATCGGGTGTTATACGCAACTAATGAATCATCGAACTTTACATCAGAAACCAGGGATGTACTGTATGGTGACTAACATAATATAATAAAAAATCATTAAAAAAATAAAAAATAAGAAATAAACCTACTTTGGGGGCGCCTGGGTAGCACAGTCATTAAGCGTCTGCCTTCGGCTCAGGGCGTGATCCTGGTGTTCAGGGATCGAGTCCCACATCGGGCTCCTCCGCTGGGAGCCTGCTTCTTCCTCTCCCTCTTCCCTGCTGTGTTCCCTCTCTCCTCTGGCTGTCTCTCTGTCACATAAATAAATAAAATCTTAAAAAAAAAAAAACAAAACCCTACTTTCACCGTAACTGTTATCAGTCAAAATAGAGAGGCGGTCGTGCCCTGTGACCTGTGGAAATCATTCGCGGAAAGGGCTGGCGGTGGGATGAGAGGTGGTGGGACGTGCTCTGCATTGATTATAGGACTAGAAGGTTGGCGGAAGTTGTCTCTTTTTTCCCTTTGTGAATTAGTCTAATTTTTCTCTCCTCACCTAAGGAGGAGGCATTTCCCCTTCCCCAAAGCCAGATTTGATTAAAGTATTTTATATTTTCTTAGTCATCAGTTTTAATGTTAAACCTCACAAATTTAACATAAAGAAATTTCGACTTGACACAATGAACATACGGATTCTGACATATTGCATTTTATCGCATTCAAACACATAGAATAAAATAAATGGCGGAACAACAGGGAGCCGATAGGCCATGGTTATTGAAGAATTCTAAAAACTGGTTAACGAGCACAGAAAGAACATTTAGTCCTTGCTCATACACCAAGGTAGCTTTTAACTCCCTCCTTCCAGCAACTTCTGTCTGCAGTACTCCATGTTAGGAGACATTTTTAAAAATTCTATTTCTGCTTTCTGAACCAAGGGCACAGTACAATTGTCCGTTTCTCAGATCCCTCCTCCTCCCAGCATCTAGCATGGTATTTCTTTACGTTCTCTATTAAAACTACTGTTCTAAATTACAATTCTAAGATGTTTCAGTCTGTAATTTATTAAAGTTGCATTAGGAAGCTTGCTGGAGACGTGTTCAGTGCCCACTTCAGGCTCTCCCGTCACCTAGGACAGTTTCCTAAATCGAATTCGTGACGTGCTTGGTAACTGCCTCGGCTCCCCTTTCAACCACCGCCACAGGTTGTGTTGGCGGCCAGGCCTCGGGGAAAGGCTGGAGCCGCGGAAGAGGACAGCTGGGCGCCGGGCCTGCCGCGGACACCTGTTCCGGGCGCGGCCGCGGCCGCGGGAAGAGAGCGCGCGGCGAAGGGCGCGTGTAGGCGAACGCGCACGCACACACGCGCCCGGCCGCCCTGGGACGAGGAGGGAGAGCGTTGGCAGGAGACGCGGCCGTGGGGAGGGGGTCGCCACGTTCTCTCAGGCGGTCTGGGTTACATAAGCGAGCGGGGCGAGGAGGGCGCTTCGCGCGCGCGGGACTCGGGCTGTGCCCGCCGTGTCTACCCCGCCCGCGCCTCTGCCCGGGTGGGGTTGTGGCCCTGCGGGACCAGCCGCCCACGCCGCGCGGGGGACACCGCCCCAGCGTTGCGCCCGCCCCCGCCAAGGGTAGCCACGGCCCGGAGCGGCCGCCCCCAGACGCGCGTGGCTCTCGGCGAAGAAGCTGCCGCGCTTCCGCTGCTGGGCACCAGGCAGCGGAGCATCCTCCCGCCTAGGCTTCTTCTATCCGGGCCTACGGCGCCGCAGCCCCACCGCTATGAGCCCCGAACCGGTCCCGCCGCCCCCGCCCCAGTGCCCCGGCTGCGACTGCGGGGAGCCGTTGGCCAAGCGCTTGGAGAAGGGCGAGGAGGCCTTCCGCGCGGGCGAGTATGAGATGGCAGCAGAGCTCTTCCGCTCGATGCTGGCGGGGCTGGCGCAGCCCGACCGCGGCCTGTGCCTGCGGCTGGGGGACGCGCTGGCCCGAGCGGGCCGGCTCCCCGAGGCCCTGGGCGCGTTCCGCGGCGCCGCGCGGCTCGGGGCGCTGCGGCCCGAGGAGCTGGGGGAGCTAGCGGGCGGCCTCGCGTGCGCCCTGGGCCGGCGCGAGTGGCGGCTGCCGGGTGGGAGGCCGGGCCGCGCCCCCGAGGAGCCGCGTGGGGAGCAGCCGGCCTCGGCGCCCGTCGCGCCCCGTGACCTGCTGGGCTGTCCGCGCTGCCAGCGGCTGCTGCACAAGCCGGTGACCCTGCCGTGCGGGCTGACGGTGTGCAAGCGCTGCGTGGAGTCGGGGCCCGCCCGGCCGCAGGCTCGGCGAGTCAACGTAGTGCTGAGCGGCCTGCTGGAGAAGTGCTACCCGGCCGAGTGCCGCGTGCGCAGGCTGGCGGGCCAGGCGCGGAGTCTGCAGCGCCAGCAACAGCCCGAGGCCGCGCTGCTCAGGTGCGACCAGGCTCTGGATCTGGGTAAGTCGGCCTTGGGAGCTTGCCCGCCAGCCTGGCCCACCTGTCGAGCAGCAGGGGTGGACATGGAGAGCTCTGTTCAGGCTTAGGGGGTCTTAGGGGTTATTTTCTTCCGAAGATGGTAAGGTGAACCAGCAACCGGGGTGGCTGGTGTCAGAGGCCAGCTGCGCCCCACTGGTCCAGTCTTTTGCAGAACCTCCGCATCCTTCCTGCGTAGCTCTGTGAGGCCAAGACTGCCTTTCACTCCCATCTCAGCTGTCTACAAGTGGGAGGATGACCAAGTGTTTTTATTTGTCCTGCAGGAAAATGCCGACAACTAACACCCTAGAGGCGCACAGAGTGCCTTGTGATGTGGCAGGATTTGCTCTGGGGTTTCAGCTAAAGAATCCAGGAAGGATCCCCTTCCGTTCTGCTTTTATTGTACATTTTCTCTCAAAGGGCATTAGATGTTATTATGGTGTGATTAGCTTATTAGTTAACTAGTGTGTCTGCTTAATTTTTAAAAAATAACTAAAATTTGTGGCCAGCACCAGGCTCTCCTTGACCCCTCCCCCCACCTGTTAAGATATGTAATTTAAAAGACCAAACTTCCTTTTGCTACTGGTTCTATATGATTTAAATCACTAGCCAAGAAGATTTGGTTTAATTTTTGTTACTAAAAGAATCTTGTGTGCTGTAGTCATTATGCATTTTATTTTAAATTTAGAGTTGAGGTTTTGCCTTTTAGAGGGCGCACCTATGTTTAAATTGGGGGATTCTTTGTTGGAGTAGAGCAGTGAAATTGCGTTATATAACAAGTATTCTGTACCATTTTTGCAGCCAATATATTCATGTTTTAGCAGGCTATATATTTTTGGATTTTCATCTATCTTGTTTATGTATATGTGGCACGGAGCAGCACTATC
The DNA here is from genome assembly GCF_023065955.2 of Ursus arctos. Taxonomy (NCBI): domain Eukaryota; kingdom Metazoa; phylum Chordata; class Mammalia; order Carnivora; family Ursidae; genus Ursus; species Ursus arctos. The sequence goes on from NW_026623100.1 coordinate 9,193,157, forward strand.
CAGTGGAAATATTGTGTGAGCCACATATGTAATTTTAAATTTCTGGTAGCCACATGTAAAAGGTGAAAAGCAGATTAAATTTATCTTAACAGTATTTTTTATTTTAATTTTTAAAAAAATTTTTAAAGATTTTATTTATTTATTTGACAGAGACAGCCAGCGAGAGAGGGAACACAAGCAGGGGGAGTGGGAGAGGAAGAAGCAGGCTCCTAGCAGAGGAGCCTGATGTGGGGCTCGATCCTAAAACGCTGGGATCGCGCCCTGAGCCAAAGGCAGACGCTTAACGACTGCGCCACCCAGGTGCCCCTTAACAGTATTTTTTAAACATATACATCCAAAATATTTCAACATACCTTCGATGTAAAAAAATGGAGATTTTTACTTTAAAAAAAATCTTTCAAATGCATTGTGTATTTTACATGCACTGCCTACCCCAATTTGGATACAAAATTTTCATCAGAAATACTTCCTTCATATTTGCATTTCAATAAATTTAGAGTTGAAAAAGTAGGGGTGCCTGGGTGGCACAGTGGTTAAGCCTCTGCCTTCGGCTCAGGGCGTGATCCCGGCGTTCTGGGATCGAGCCCCACATTAGGCTCCTCTGCTAGGTGCCTGCTTCTTCCTCTCCCACTCCCCCTGCTTGTGTTCCCTCTCTCGCTGGCTGTCTCTGTCAAATAAATAAATAAAATCTTAAAAAAAAAGAAAAATAGTAGAGTGGCATATTGAAGTTGTTCCAAATTAAAAGTTTTCCACTAGTCAATAGAGTATCAGCTTTTAAATTTAAATTTCAGTTAGTTAAAATTTAAAAAGTCAGTATCTCAGATCCTCTGTCGCTCCAGCCCCATAGTTGTCCAGTAGCCACACGCAGGTAGTGGTTACTGTCTTAGACAGTAGAAGTATAGAACTTTTAAAATCAGTTGTTGAGTCACCTAGATGGCCTAGTTAAGCATCTGACTTTTGATTTCGGCTCAGGTCATGATCTTGGGGTCCTGAGATCAAGCCCAGGGTCAGGCTCCCTGTTCAGTGAGGAGTCTGCTTCTCTCTCTCCCCCTCCCTCCTTCCTTGCCCCTCTCCCCTTCTGCCCCTTCCTCTGCTCATGCTCTCTCTAAAATCAATAAATCTTAAAAATAAATAAAAACAGCTGCTGGAAATGTAGACGATCACAATACCAACTGTTGGAGAAGATGCAGAAAATGAGAACTATCATATGCTGCAGATGGGTCTGCAAATTTTACACCTAGAAAATAGTTTGGTGGTATCTGAAATGTTAAATACGACCTTTGGCTGAGCAGTTTCAATAAGGTTCACGTATATGTGCACTGAAAGAATGTACAAGAATGTGCAAGAGGGTATATCCTTATGTAGAGATAGTCCTGAAGTGGAAGCAACCTACATGTCCAATAAGAATGCAATGAGTGACTGTATTACGATGCCTTTTGGAATACTCTACAGAAAGAAAGTAAACCAGCTACAGTTAAACACTACAATGTGGACAAATCAGACATAATTTTGGGTGAAAGGAAGACTCAAAAGCATTTTTACCATGATTCTACTTCTCCGTAAATCCAAACAGGCAAAATTACTCTAGCATGTTGTAAGTAAGGGCAGTGGTTACCTTTGGGAAACAAAATATTAGCAGATTGAATCCAGTGATACACTTAAACACATCACAATCAAGTAAAATGTTCATTTAATCCTTGTATATCAACCAATGTAATTCACTACATCTACAGAATAGAGAAAAATCGTAAGACCTGGTTTAAGATCTTTCAGGAAAGTAGGAATACAAGGGAACTTTCTTTTTTTTTTTTTAAGATTTTATTTATTTATTCGACAGAGATAGAGACAGCCAGCGAGAGAGGGAACACAAGCAGGGGGAGTGGGAGAGGAAGAAGCAGGCTCATAGTGGAGGAGCCTGATGTGGGGCTCGATCCCATAACGCCGGGATCACGCCCTGAGCCGAAGGCAGACGCTTAACCGCTATGCCACCCAGGCGCCCCAAGGGAACTTTCTTAGTATGTTAAAGAGTATCTACAAAAAATATCTGTAGCAGAGAAATACAAACCAAAACCACAATGAGATACCACCTCACACTTGTGAGAATGGCTAAAATTAACAATCAGGAAACAACAGATGTTGGTGAGGATGCAGGGAAAGGAGAACCCTCTTACGCTGTTGGTGGGGATGCAAACTGGTGCAGCCACTCTGGAAAACAGTGTGGAGGTTCCTCAAAAAGTTAAAAATAGACCTACCCTATGACCCAGCAATTGCACTACTAGGTATTTATCCAAAGGATACAAACATAGTAATTTGAAGGGACACATGCACTCTAATATTTATAGCAGCAATGTCTACGATAGCCAAAGTATGGAAAGAGCCCAGATGTCCATTGACTGATGAATGGATAAAGAGACAGTATATATGCACAATGGAATATTACTCAGCCATCAAAAAAGAGTGAAATCTTGCCATTTGTAATGACATGGATGAAAATAGAAGGTATTATGCTAAGCGAAATAAGTCAGAGAAAGATAAATAGTATATGATTTCACTCATATTTGGAATTTAAGAAACAAAACAGATGAATATAGGGGAAGGAAAAGGAAAATAAGATAAAAAAACAGAGAAGAAGGCAAACCATAAGAGACTCTTAACTGTAGGAAACAAACTGAGGGTTACTGGAGGGGAGGTAGGGGGGGAAGGGATAATTGGGTAATAGGCATTAAGGAAGGCACTTGATGTAATGAGCACTGGGTGTTATATGCAACTGAAGAATCACCAAACTCTACCCCTGAAACTAATAATGCACTATATGTTAACTAAATTGAATTTAAATTTTAAAAAAATCTGTGGCAACCATCATAAGGATGAAATATTGAATGTTTTCCCACTGAAGGAAAAGGTGACAAGGGTGTTCATTGTCATCACTGCCATTTTGCATTGTATTAAGATTCTGGCTGGTGCAATGAGGAGAAAAAAGGTATAAAATTGGAAAAATAAAACATTATTTGTAGATGACATGTTGGAGTACATAGGAACTTCAGAGGGATATTTGAACTATTAGAAATTATAAGTGAATTATCAAGATTGTTGACTCTAAGGTTAATATAGAAAGATCAGTGATAATTATATATACTTAGTAAAAAAACAAAATAGAAAACCCATTTATGTAACCCAGAAATTCTTCGGAGTAAATCTTGAAATACCTGAAAGTTGTTCAAGACCTCTACACTGAAAATACAAAACATTTCTGCAAGAACTTAAATAAGTGAAAGATACCTGATTTTCATGGATTGCAAAGCTCAGTATTGATGTCAGTTCTGTGCATACTGAACTACAGATTCAGTGCATTCTCAGTCAAAATCTCAGCTCATGGTTTTGGTGGAAGTTGATAAATGGCCATGGCAATAACGAGGAAAAGTAACAAAGCTGGAGAACTGATACTGCAAGATACCGAGGTTTAGTATACAGCTGCAGTAATTAGCACAGAGTTGTGTTGGCCCAAGTATAGACACATAGAAAGGGACTTTCATGTACAGTCACCTGGTTTCCTTCGAAGATGCCAATAGAGTTAAATGGGGGGGGGGGTCTTTTAAATAGTCTAAGTCTGTTGCTTATCCATTTGGGGAAAAATGAACCTAGATGACCATTGCACATCATACATGGAAATTATAATCAGATATCTAAAATAAATCAGAATATTTTCATGAACTTAGGGTAGGTGATACTTTTTGAGACACAAAAAGCATAACCATAGAGAAAAGATAAATTTGATTTAATTAAAATTAATAACTTCTGTTCCTCAGGGATGCCTCAAAAGAGTGAAAAGGTGATGTGTATTTGTAATATGTATCTAAATGAGAATGCTGGTTCAGAATATTGAAAAAAATGTCTATAGTTCAAGAACAAGAAAGGAAGTCTGTCTAAATAATAGGCAGAGTTGAACAGATGCTTTGTAAAACTAGATATCAAAATGGGCAATAAATATATGAAATACATGTAATTACTGACCAAATGCAAATTTAAACTGAATAAGATGTTGAAACATACCTGGAAATGAAAAAGAGTAACCATGTCTACTGTTGACAAGTATTGGGAGCAATTGGAACTCTTACATTGCTGGTGGAAGTGCAGATTGGTGCAAGTTAAATATGTTTGGGACTACCTACTAAAGTTAAACATAAACACAACTTTTGGCACAGTATTTCCACTTTTGAGTATATGCCAAATAGAAATTAATACTTATGCCCAACAAAAGACATATATAAGAATTTTCATAGCAGTTTTATATATAATATACTTATATATAATATATATTATATATATTAAATATATGCCAAAAACATTGGGCTAACAACCCACCAGTAGAATGAGTATATAAATCAAGTCATACAGTGTATTATGCAGCAAGTTGTTTTTAAAAAAAACAAAAACTTATAGCAACATGGAGGCATCTCACAGAATGATAATGACAGATACAAAAGATTACATTCTATTCATGTAACCCCATGTATAAGTTCAGAAACAGGTGAAAGTAATCCATGGTGATAGAAGTCAGAATGGTGGTTACCTTTAGGAAAGGTGTACTACCTGGGAAAGTGCACAAAGGAGCCTTCTTAGATCCTGATTTGGGTAGTGATCACGCAGGTGTATATGAATGTAAAAGTTCAAGATACACATTTATGACTTGTAGCCTTGACTTTGTAAGTCCTACATCACTTTGAACAAATAACCCATGAGGATTATTGCCATTTATTCTTTCTATTCACCAGGACCACTACTTAGCTGTCATTGCTTTCTGTCAATTCATTCAACTCTTCCTAAATGACACTTGTACAGTTCTCTACTTGTCACCACTGCCCACTCATTTGACAGATCTTATGGTGGTAATTCTAGCTCCCAACGTGATGATGACCTTGGGTTGCAGTTGGAGAGCCGTCTTTGATTAACCCTAAACACAAATGTAGGGAGTAGACTATCTCTTCTTTTCCTCACAGAGACTGGTTCTCAAACTGCACTCTTTTTGACTCATTTCCCCATATAAGGGTTGGTTGATTATGTTTGGATATTTTTGTCAGTTTCTTGGAAGGTGCACACGTGCATTTTTCTTCCATAAGCTGTCTCCACACAAAGAATTTTACGTTGCTTTTTGTCTTCCATTTATTTTTTTGTGATTCCTCCATAAACTCAGTTTTATTAAGCTTAAAGCTTAATGCTCAGGAAATGTGTAGAGATTTATTTGAAATGTTTTAAAAGATTAAATTATGAAGTTCTGACTTCATAAATGGGTTGCCAAATGGTGGAAGTCAACGAAGAAAGCAGTTTGATTCATTTAGTGTCTGGATGGGAAGTGACTGTTTTGGACTTCAGTAAAAGTAGCCTTTAGAATGTAAGGAGTAGAGGCTTAAATGTATTCATTAGAAAAGAATGATTAAAAATAAATGTCAGCTCAAACAATGAATCATGGAACACTACATCAAAAACTAAGGATGTACTGTATGGTGACTAACATAACATAATAAAAAATTAAAAAAAATAAATGTCAACGAAGAGTGTTTTTAACTCCAAAAATTTGGTCAAGATCAATTAAGCTAACACAAGTGTAAGCAAAGAGATAATGAAGAAAACATTATGAAACGAACAAAATAAAAATGAGTTGGTTAAGAAGTCAGAAGCTGGTTCATTACAAAGACCAATAAAAGAGACAAATGTTTGGCAAATGTGATGAAGAAAAAGCAAAACACAAATAGGATCAGGAATGAAGAAAAAGCATAATTGCAGATATAGAAGAACATAACAGATTTTAAAGCCGATATAAAAAGGACAATTTTAAGGAAACCATAGATTATCAAAATTGACCCAAGAAGAGGTAAAAGCCTGACATTGAGCAATAATCATAAACAAAATAGAAATGCTACTCAGGGCTTTTTTTTTTTTTTTTTGAGAAAGACAGGTCAAGCCAGTTTTAACAAACTTGCAAGGAAGATGAACTTTCATCTTATTTCAGATCATGGAGAGATATGGGAAATTTTTCATTTAATTTTATGAGTGTAGTTTTGATACTACAATCAAGTAAAGCTTAGGAAAAAAACGTACAGGCTAGTCTTACATATGTGCATAGTTGCCAGAATCTTAGTTAAATTTCTTAGTATTTGAATCCGGCAATATAGTAAGACTTAAGGTCAAGATGAGCTTATCCCAAGAATACAAGGATATTTCAGTATTAGACAAATTATTCAATGTAATTCACTATAAGGGGAGATTTAAGGAGATACACTCCAAGTAATCTCTCACATACTGAAAGAGCATACTATAAAATTCAGCGCCCACTTGTTCTAATGCCTTCATAGAAAACTAGGAATAGAAAGAAACAACTAATTTGGTAAATATTCTCTGTCAGAAGCTTACAGTAAACATATTTCATGTTAAAACATTCCACACGTCCTTTTTTAAATTCAAGAAGAAAAACGTCTGCTATCACCACTCTTACTGCAATGTGGGAGTAAAAAGAAACACAAGGAATGAAACCTAGCATCCCAGAGTCAAAGCTGATTGTTTGCACATGATATGGTGGTTTAGAAGATTCAAGAGAATCAACTCTGGCAAAGTGGGAACAAGGTGGGAAATCTTCGTTCTCACCCACATCTGCAGCGGGTGTATTTCTCAAACTCAAACTATAGTTCAAGCAGCATGTTTTTTTTGAGATTTCCAAAATCTCTAAAAGTTATTTCTGTATTTGAAAATGCACTTAATTGTGCATTTGAGGAACTTTACCTTCGTCTTCAGTTGGAAATGATTAATCTGTAATTATATTTACTGTATAATGACATACTACAGAGACAAATATGCACAGAATCTAATAGAATTCTATAAAGAACTTCAGTTCTTCTGCTCAATGTAAAATCATATGCTTGTGGATTGACATCCATATTTCAGATTCCAAGACGAAAAACATAAAACCTCATTACAGATCATAACCAACACGTGAACATTTTCTATTTATTTTGATAGGATGGGGGACACTAACTTTGAACTTTAAGGAAAATGTTATCCTTTCCCCCAAAGAATTCCATTCTTCTAATTAGTAGACCTGTGTTACAAAAAATACTAAATTATTGTTATTTTTTAATTTTGTCAATAAAAATTTTGTGAAAATTTGTTTTCTCTCTTGTTATATAAGTGCCTGTACAATACCCTCAAATTTCTTCCTGGCCTGCAAAACCTAAAATACTTACCGTTTGGTTTTTTGCCGAAAAAATTGTTGACCCTTACTCTAACCAGTCCATGTCATTTTAAAAGATTCAACTTTTATTGTTAGATTCTCCATTTCTGCCATTTCTTTCTTCTTTTCCCACCTTTTTGCCTTGTCATACCTTCTCTATATTACACATCTGTAGCAATAATACAGTCGTAGGTAGCCCCACTATGTCTTGATGTAACATCCTTTTGCATGAGTTCTGTTATGCACACTTGCCCACTTACCTACATAAACTAAGAGGAGTTGTGGTGGCATTTGGAAAGTACCAAGTGGCTGGTTTGAGAGAGAGTCAAGGTCTAGGATTTGAAGCAAACTGAAATGGGTATTAGGTAGAGAAATGAGAACACATTGGGTCCTTAGAATATTTATTGTCAATTAAAGTGTATGCTGTAGCTCTATTACAAAGATCCTGCAATGAGTATAGGTAGAGTGAACCAGGTCCAGCAGTATGAAAATGGCGGTGATGGTTCAGCTTTCATGAACTCTGGCTTTGTCGCTTTTCCATGGTACCTTGCCAAGCCAAGGACTTTACATACTACACGTCAGCTCATAGAGTCACTCTTGGCTTCTGCATAGCTAGGCTTATCTCCATAGTCGCATATGAGCGGTTCTTAAGCTCTCTTCTGTTTGAGGAAGGTTTTTTTGTCCCCCCTTCTTTTCGCACTTAAAAGAACATACTATAGGTACAATTATGGTGATAAGTCCACATCCATGCAGTTGTATAAGAAAACAAATTATGCATTCTTTTGTTTCTTGAACACGAATTTCCTCATGTACTTTCAAGAAAGTTATTTTGTTTTATTTATTTTTAAAAGATTTTATTTATTTACTTGACAGAGAGCACAAGCAGGGGGAGTGGCAGGCAGAGGAAGAGGGAGAGGGAGAAGCAGGCTCCCCACTGAGCAGGGAGCCCGATGTGGGGCTCGATTCCAGGACTCTGGGATCATGACCTGAGACAAAGGCAGACGCTTAACCCACTGAGCCACCCAGGCGCCCCTCAAGAAAGTTATTTTAAATCTTCTCATTTTTAATACCTAGTTATGGCATTAAGATGATTCCACGTTTACTCATTCTTGCAGATTAGGTTGTGCCTAGTGTGCGTTCAGCAGTCTGTTTTTCTTGGTGCATTTTGAAGTCTTGTTAATACTCTTTCTGTTTTCCTGAGGGAAGTTATGTAAATATACTTACCAACCTATTAAACCACATACGATTTGTGGGAGGAAGTATTTATTTTGCCTTTGTGCTTATTTTCCAATTTAATATTTTAGTGACTTAAAGATTTATTTTTAAATGTAGTCGCTTTAATTTTTTTTCTATTGCCCATGTCTTTCAGCGCCTAGAGACAATTCGTTGCTGCTGCTGCGAGCAGAGTTATATCTAACCTTGAAGAACTACGAGCAGGCTCTGCAGGATGCCAACGCAGTTTGTCAGAATGAACCTCTCTTGACTAAGGTACTGGCTAAGGTATTGGTTGGCTTTGGAGATAATAAATGTACGTTTATGGGACTTTCTTCAGAATAAACTAAGAGGATGGTGGTTAGGTACTTACGCACAGTGTACGTTTACCTCATGATAGAAGTCTAGATGTAGCAATCCACTTCACAATAAACCAACTCAGTCTAAAAGACCAGAAAGTCTCCCAGCTGGATTTAGTTAAGAAACACTAATTCAGATTACTTTTAGGAGATATTTAGCTGAATAATATGCCTTTTTAATAAATAAATATATAAGCACAATGATAAAATTATATAAAAATGTGAGTAAAGGGGAAATGTTTAAAATTACACTTTAGTAAGATCGTATAATAATCATGATTCACAGTTGGGCCCTAATATGCATGGAACATATAAATGTTGTCAGTGAAAGGATGAGTGTTTTGTAAGGGTTTTGGAATAATTTTCGTCCGTGTTGGAAAGGTCTAATATTTCTTTCTGTGATGACACAAAATAAGCTTTGTTAATATAATAATGATAGCTTAAGTTGTTCCTGAAGATTAAGAAGTCAAACAATAAAAGTTGTAACTTTTTTCACGAATCCCTGGTTTTTAAAACCCAAAAGAGATTTTAAAGTTTTAAGGAATTTGTAATGGAATTAACATGGATCACATGCTCTTAGCCAGTAAGTAAAAATATTTTGTCCCTCTATCTTATTCTTTATCATTTTTGTTTTAGAAACATTGAAGAAGCATTAACCCATGTTATTAGAAAAGATGCCCTTCTTTCCTTCCTTCTATCCAAACTTCCATTCTTTAAAACAAAATGTTTTCAGCTTAGATTGAGTGTTAAATTGGAATTGGGTATGAGCCTAAGGATGAGAGCAAATGTTTGTTGGACCAAGCCCAGAAATCTGGGTTTTTTTTGTTTTTTTTGTTTTTTTTTTTTGCTTGCTTGCTTCACTAAAAACATTTTCTCCTCCTTTTATTGATGACTTTTCTCCCATCCCTTGATCTATTAATCTTCTTAGGGAATTTCTGTCAGTAATGATTAAGACTTCATTACTATGAATTATAAGTTTAGCATTTCTGACTGACAGTGGACCTGTATTGCCCTGTGAAGCTAGTTTCTTCTCCACAGTATTGACTTTTTGAGCTAAAAACTTTGCAATGTGTCTGTGATGAAAGATAGACTTAGTTACCACAAAGTTACATAGATAATTTTAACTGTAAGAGAGCCAGCAAGTGAATTATTAGCTTTTGGAATTTGGGTTATGTCTTTAGGATTTATTGCAAATCTATGGACCTCAGTTCTTGATAAATGCCTAGTGAAGAATAGCTTTAGTGGAAGTATACCCTGATAAATCAATTTAAGATAATGAAGGCTAGAAATTTGTTTCCAGGTTAATGTTGTAACTAAAGGATTAGGCAGAAGCAACATTGGAAAGTAAGCTGAAAGGACTGAGGGAAGGATGAAGTTGTCCAACTGTAGCTGAGATGATATGGAAGCACTTGTAGAACCAACTTTGAGTTTTCAACTGGGGACTTCTATACCAGTGTGTTTTATCCAGGCAAAACTATACTTTCAGGCCATTGATCATGGCTGATAATGATTCACAACTTTTGGTGCAAATGGAGATAAGCCAGTGCTAACAAAACATTTGCCTATATGCAGAAATACAAATAGGCATGTGATAAGCTTGATTTTATCCAAATTGGTAAGCATACCTGTGCTTTTTAATGCTTATAGAATCCTATGCTGTCTCAATAGATTTCAAATTATTGAAATCTTGCAGACTATGCTCTCGACAATAGAATGAAAAGAGTAATTGATGACAATAAAACATCTAGGAAATCCTTAAATACCTGTTATTTAATTAGATTACCTCTAAACAATGCATGCAACAAAGAAGAAATCACAAAGGAAACTAGGAACTATTTTGAAATCATTGATAATAAAAGCACATTACATCTAATTCGTCCTGTGCAGTTAAAGCCATTCTTTGAGGGAAATTTATAACAATAAGTTATTAAAGAAGTAAGGTCTCAAAAGAGTGATCTGTTTCTTTCTTAAAAAACTAAGAAAAGAAGATCAAATTAAAATAAAGGTAAGGAGAAAGAAAGAAAGAAAAAGATAGGAGTCAATAAATAGAAAACAGAAAAACAATAAGGAAAAGTCAATGAAACAAAACCTGCTGTTTTGAAGAGATCAGTGAAATTGACATACCTCACCAGACTAATCAGGAAAAAAGAGAAAAGGTACAGATTACTAATAACAGGAATGAAAGAGGAGATATCACTATAGATCCTACAGACATTAAAAGGTTAAAACAGAACAATTTTATGAACAACTTTATGCCAATACATTCAACAACCTAGAAGTTAACAAACTCCTTGAAAGATATAAACTACTAATGTTCATTCAAGAAGAAACAGAGAACCTCAATAGCCTTATCTCTATTTAGAGAAATTGAAGTTGTAGTTAACCACCCTCCCCCCCAAGAGATCAGGACCAGATGGAATTACTGGTGAATTCTATCACACATTTAAGGAAGAAATAATGCCAATCCTTCAGAGATTCTTCTGAAAAGCAGAAAAGGAGGGAAAAGTTATTTTATGAGAGCAGCATTATTGTGATAACAAAACCAGGAAAAAACATTAAAAAACAAACTTCAAACTGATATCTCTATCTCATTTGAAAATCAATTTTTCTGTATTGACAGACTGAAAAAAATGCAGTAAATGGAGATAAAGCACTTGATAAAATTGAACGCCCTTCATGTTAAAAACTTTGTATGAACTGGGAATAACAGGGGCTTTCCTCAATCTGATAACCCCTATCTATGAAAACCCTTACAGCAAACACCATACTTAATGATAGGAAATGGAATGACTTTCTGCTAAGACCAAGAAAAATAAAAAGTGTTTTTACCACTTACCAATATGGTACTGGAGGTCCTAGCCAGAATGGTAAAAGAAAACAAATAAAAAAAAAGAAAGAAAGAAAGAAAGAAAGAAAGAAAGAAAGAAAGAAAGAAAGAAAGAAAAGAAAAGAAATAAAAGGCATACATAATGGAAAGGAAAATGCAATACTGTCTGTTCACAGTTGACATAATTATGAGGAAAAGTTAAGAAATTTACAAAAAACTTGCAGGCTACAAGATAATATGCAAAAATGAAACCAATCACATTCTACTCACCAACAAGAAACAGTTATACAAATGAAATTTTAAAAATAATAACTGTTACAATAGTTTAAAAAAACATGACTTACTTAGGGATAAAGTTAACAAAGTACTTACAAGATCTGTATACCGAAAACTACAAAACATTGCTGAGAGAAATTAAGTATCATTTAAGTAAGTATAAATACATACCAGGTTCATGGATCAGAAGACTCAATGTTAGTAAGATGACAGATTCCCCAAATAAAAACAACACAGTCCCAATTAAACTTCTGGTATTCTTCTCTGCAGAATTTGGCAAATTGGCTTTAAAATATACATATATGTGTACATGTGTATACACACATTTATGGAAATACAAGGGACAGAAGAAGCCAAAACAATTAAAAAAAATAAGAATGGAGTTGCAGGAAATACACTACCTGGTACCAAGACATACTATAAAGCTACACTAATGAGAACTGTGTAGATTACTAAAACAGAAGATAGTACAGAAATAGACCTACACATAAGTGGTGAATTAGTTTTTTACAATAGTGCAAAGATAACTCCATAGTGAAAGGATAATTTTTTCACAATTTTTAGTAGGAGATGATTAGATATCTATTTGCAAAAGAAAAAAAATGAACCTCAATCCTCTCCTTACATCCTATATTAAAATTAACTCAAAACGGAGGATAGACTGAAACATATAGTCTATAACTATAGCATATCGAAAACAACACATAAAAATCTCTGACACTTTTTGTAAAGCAAAGATTTCTTATCCAGGACACAGGAAAAATTGTAAAAGAAAAAGTAAGTTGGTCTTCATCAAAATTGAAAACTTCCGTTCTTCAAAAGATACTGCAACAAAAACAAAATGGCAAACAGAATGGGAGAAAATATTTGCAAGACATATTTCTGGTAAGCCATATATCTGTATATAGCATATATAAAGAACACTTACCAACTCCTTCATAATGTAAATAACCCAGTTAAGTAATGGGCAAGGACAGATACTTCACTAAAGAAGGCATAGGAATATCAACTGAACACATGAAAAGAGGCTCCACATCATTAGTCATTAGGAAAATGCAAATTAAAATCTCAAAGAGATAACACTAAATACCCACTAAAATGGCTTAAACTTAAAAGACTGACCATACTAAGTGTGGATGAGGATGTCCAACAACTGAAACCCTTATACAATGTGGTGGGAATGCAAAACAGTATAGACACAATGGAAGACAGTTCAGAAGTTTAAAGTTAAGCATACACTTCCTATGTGACCTAACAGTCATGCTTTTAGATATTTCCAAGAGCAAATAACATTCTCCAGGATTGATCATATGTTAGGTCACCAAACAAGTCTTAACAAATTTAAGAAAACTGAAATCTTATCAAGTATCTTTTCCAGACACAATGGTACAAAACTAGAAATAGTAACAGGAAGAAAGCTGGAAAATTCACAAATATGTGGAAATGAAACAACAGACTTCCAAACAACCAACGAGTCAAAGAAGAAATCAAAGAAGAAATTAAAAAAAAAATCTTGAGACAAAGGGAAATGGAAACACAGATAATAAAACTTATGGGGTGCAGCAGAAGCAGTTCTAATAGGGAGGTTTGCACCTACATTAATAAAAGTAAAGACCTCAAACAACTTAATCTTATTCCTCAAGAAACTAGAAAAAAAACTAAGCCCAAATTTAGCAGAAGGAATAAAAATTAGAGCAGAAACAAAATAGAGACTAGAAAGACAACAGAAATGATCAATGAAACTAAGAATTGGTTTCTTGAAAAGATAAAACCGACAAACATTTAGTTAGACTAAGACAAAAAGATGACTCAAAAGAATGAAATTATAAATGCAGGAAGCATTACAAGTGATGCCACAGAAATACAAAGGATTGTAAAGGACTGTGAGTAATTATATGCCAACAAGTTATATGACTTCGAAGAAATGGATAAATTCATGGAAACCTAAAACTTACCAAGACTTATGAAGTAATAAAAAATCTGAACTGATCAGTAATGAGCAAGGAGATTGAATCCGTAATCAAAATCTCCCAAAAAAGGAAAGCCCAGGACAAATGGTTTCACAGGTGAATTCTACCAGACATTTAAAGAACTGATCCCAATCCTTCTCGAGCTCTTCAAAGAACTGAAGAGGAAGGAACACTTCCAGACTTATTTTATGAGGCCAACATTACCTTTATACTGAATCCAGATAAGGACACTACAAGAAAAGAAAATTATAGGGCAATATCCCTGATGAACATAGATGCAAAGTCCTCAAAAAATACTAGCAAACTGAATTCAGAAAGGAAAGAAAGAAAGAAAGAGAGAGAGAGAGAGAGAGGGAGGGAGGGAGGGAGAAAAGGAAGGAAGGAAGGAAGGAAGGAAGGAAGGAAGGAAGGAAGGAAGGAAGGAAGGAAGGAAGGGAGGGAGGGTGACTGAGTTAAGTATGTGAGGTGGTGGACGTGTCAATTACCTTGATTGTGGGAATCATTTCACAATGTGTGTGTATATCAAATCATCATGATAGATGCTGCATTTTATATACAGTTATATTTGTCAGTTGTTCCTCAATAAATCTGGATTAAAAAATGAGGGGCGCCTGGGTGGCACAGCGGTTAAGCGTCTGCCTTCCGCTCAGGGCGTGATCCCAGCGTTATGGGATCGAGCCCCACATCAGGCTCTTCCGCTATGAGCCTGCTTCTTCCTCTCTCACTCCCCCTGCTTGTGTTCCCTCTCTCGCTGGCTGTCTCTATCTCTGTCGAATAAATAAATAAAATCTTTAAAAAAAAATGAATTCAGCTATCATCTGGAGGAGGTTAAATTCTTAGTTTTGGGCTTCATGACAGTTTTTTTTTTTCCTGTTTGCTTTAACTCTCAACACCTGCCATTCCTGGGGCACCTGGGTGGCTCAGCCTTTAAGCATCTGCCTTTGGCTCAGGGCGTGATCCCGGGGTTCTGGGATCCAGCCTGCTTCTTCCCCTCCCTCTCCCCCTGCTTGTGTTCCCTCTCTCGCTGGCTGTCTCTCTCTCTGTCAAATAAATAAATAAATAAATAAATAAATAAATAAAATCTTTAAAACAAACAAAAAACCTGTCATTCCTGAGACATTTCAAGGGGATAAACAAGGTGAGCTGTGCTGTGCACATGACCTATCCTAACTGACAATTCGAGTAAGGTTACTGGTCAGCAAATGTCAGGTAATTTAAAAGTTTCTGGTTCATAGTATGATTCACCTTCCTGAATGAAGTACTATGAAACTAATAAAATTTCTCTTTAAAAATTAAAAAATAGAAATAAATAAACAGATTGTTGTATAACCCAGAGAGCCGAGGGTCCATTTCTGGGTTCTCTATTCTGTTCCATTGGTCTATGTGTCTGTTTTTGTGCCAGTACCATGCTGTCTTTGTGATCACAGCTTTGTAGTACAGCTCGAAATCCAGCATTGTGATGTCCAGCTTTGTTTTTCCTTTTCAACACTTCCTTGGCGATTCTGGGCCTTTAGATTGTTGTATAACCATTCATTGGAACCCTCCTTGGTAATAGGGAATAATGAATTGTTGATCCATTCAACAAGGTGAATGAACCTCAGAAGCATCACATTAAAGTGAAGGAAGGCACACAAATACATGTGTGATTTCATTTATATGAAATTCTCAAAAAGGCAAAACTGTACTGACAGATCAGTGGTTCCTGGACTTGGAGAGAGGGGAGGATTGACTTCGAAGGGCATGAGAGAACATTCTGGGGTGATGGAAATGTGCTACATCACGATTGTGGTTGTACTTAGATATTGTATACATTTGTCAAAAGTCTATATTGTACATTTTATTTTATTTTATTTTATTTTTTTATTAAAGATTTTACTTATTTATTCGACAGAGATAGAGACAGCCAGCGAGAGAGGGAACACAAGCAGGGGGAGTGGGAGAGGAAGAAGCAGGCTCATAGTGGAGGAGCCTGACGTGGGGCTCGATCCCGTAACGCCGGGATCACGCCCTGAGCCGAAGACAGACGCTTAACCGCTGTGCCACCCAGGCGCCCCAAAAGTCTATATTGTACATTTTAAATTGGTGAATTTAATTCTATATAAATTATACCTCCATAAAACTGTGGCAGCAAGAAAGTATAAGCAAGTATAAGTCCATCACTGAAGAGAATGGGGAATATTTATGAGATTAGAAAGCTCAGCAAATGTTTGGAATGCACGTGAACGGATGAAAAAGCAGAGAACATTATAGTTCAAATGGGAGCTAAGCTCATATCCTAATACAAACTCCAGAAAAGATTCAATTTAAACTCTTGGGAAAGGAATAAGAAAGGAGGTTTGCTTGACATGCCAGTTCACTATGCCATGCAGAGCAGTAGTGGGGGAAAAAAAATCATAGTGCCCCATCCCCACCTCCCGCAAAGAATTTGGACAAACCGCCTGGGGAAAAGTGTGGCTGCCAATGCATGCAGAAATTCCCCTCCCCCTACCCCCTGAGTAAGCCCTTCTAAATCCTGGTATGTGGGGCTCCCAGCCTAAGGCCTGGCTTCCCTACCACACACCTGAAAATAAAACCTCTCAAATAGATTTCCCACATGTAGATGAAGGACCCAAAAAGTCTTCCATTCATAATGAAGTCTATGAGGTCAAGGGTCTGACTCAACATGAGAGAAAACCAGTTGGAAACAGTACATCTTTTAAAAATATGAATGAAGAAGCAGGGATTCACAAGAAAAAAGTCAATAAAATAAAGAAGAAAAAGACTAAAATGCATGATCAGGACTGACTCCAATGGAAATATAATACATGAACTGATAAAAACAAATTACAGTGTTTCTGATGATATGAGAAAATACTGCATCCACCCAAAAAAGAAACAAAATGCTGGGGGAAAATACTGATCCGTACTGCACTTTGTTTATTTCTCTTGTAGTATTTTGTATGTTATGCTTTGTGTTACAGATATTTCTGTTCATGTCTGTCTTCTCTCACAAGATTGCGCTCCTTGAAGACAGAAATGTGGTTGTGATCTGTGATGCCTGAATGTATTTAAAGTTGGTAGAGAGCTGCTTCTTTCTTACTTAGCATGGCCCTTGAAACTGCCTTGGGCTCAAATTCCTGGTCTCGAGACTCTTGTGCTCTGACTGTAGAGTGTGTTATGAGATATTTGGGTTTGCTCAGGTGCCAGGGGAGTAGAGCTAGAGCCATCCTTGGTGGGTTTGTGTTTATTCTAGCTAATATGTTTATCCGAATATTCAGTAGTCCTAATGATTTTTTTCGGGGCTTTTTGTATGCAAGTATATAATCACACTCTTTAAAAATGTGTATCTTGTCTTTTGATGAATCCAGGGGCATCATATGAAGGCTCAGGCTCTTTCTGGATTGGGAAGAAGTAAGGAAGTGTTAAAGGAGTTTCTCTACTGCCTTGCTTTAAATCCTGAATGTAACTCAGTGAAGAAAGAAGCGCAGAAGGTGTGATTTTCTTTAAATGACTTTCTTTTTTAAGTCTCATTTGTAGCCTTTATGTCCACGCTGAGTAACTCCTGCATGTCAAATAAAAAAAGGAATATAGTTCTGAATATTCATGACAATGTAATTAAAAACCCACAGGAATAACGATGAGTTTCACACGTTTGATAACTTTCATCCAGGGATAAAGCCCAGTGTTTCATGAGACAGCATTTACATAGCTCCGTTCTGCACGGATAATGATACGGGCTAGGGAGGCAGAGTGAGTTTTCTTAGACTTGTAATTTCAAGCATTATAGTTTGGATAGGAGCCCTATGAGAGACATTGTGATGATAAACAAAATATACCAGTTTAGCTGGATAGGTTGACTTGAAATTTTCATCAAAGCTTCACGAGCATGATGCAGAAATATCTTTTTTCTTATTCAGGTCTTTAACCCATTCTCATTAGAGGTCACCGAGTCACATTTACTGTGGGAATCCACCCTATAAGAGCCTATACAATAGTTAGTCTCAGCACTTGCAGTGACCGGGAGTTCTTATTTTTATGTCAGTGTTTCCCTATTTAAACAATACTCATTGCTGACTTCTCTTGTACATGTACCGTGCAATTTCCACTTTACAGGCTAGTTTTATTTTCTGGAGCAACAGGAAATGAATCCATTTTTCCTCCTCCATTTTAAACCACCTTAGATATTTGACATTGGCTGTTATCTTTGCCTTAAGTCTTTCTTTGGACTGAACATCCTTTTCTCACGGAACAAGGTTGTAAGGGTTCCTCCTCTGGACGCGTTCCAGCGTACCTCAGAGTGCACACCTGACAGCCACAGGTGGGGGATTTTACCTTCCCTTGTGTTTATATCACGAGGCATGTTTGTTTATTTTTAGCCTAATACTACACCGTTGGCTCCTATTAGAACCATAGTTAGCCCAAACACCTAGATCTTTTTTTGTTTTCAGTGAGAGAACCTTCAGTGAGGATATTTTTTATCCTTGTATTGTGCAGTGGTTTGGTCTTCATTAATGCTGTCAAATGATCACTTATGGGTTTTGGCCATTGTTTCAACTTGTCAAAATAATACTGAATCTTAACATCGGCTCTTCTATCCCTGCCTGCTTTGTCCCAACTGCAAACTTCACGAGAACCTTAAAACATATCTCAGCTGCTCTTTACAACAGCATCGTAATGAAATTCAGCCTGAGCTCAAAATTAAGCAGATTTACAGAGGTCCCCTGGGCCAGAATCTAGGTCTGGTGGTGCTTGGGGGTGCTTCTTGTCTATCTCATGCTATTTCAGATATGATGTTTTTCCCTGTAGCATTCTGTGAGTGGTAGATGTCTTCTATCTCAGGGCCCAAACACTGCCAGTCTGTTGATGCCCACGAAACGTGGTGATCCCCCAGGCAGCCTTCTGCTGCTTTACTGGAGCCCCTCAGAGCCAGTGCTGAGGACACTGATGTCCCTGCTGAGTGCTGTTCCTTCTTGATACAGGGGTCATGGGTGCCGGTGCACTGACCTGTCACATGAAGAACAGTGGCTGGTGATTTATTGGGTTTCCGTCACTCCTTTATACCTCTTTTAAGTCTTCGGATTCAGCTGAGTCCATGAGGTTTGGCAGGACCATGGAGTGACTGGCAGTCACTTCCCACCACCACCAAAGGCTAGTCCATGGCTCTTGAACTAGAATTATGGCTCTTCACCTGGTCTTCCCTTAAAGTTCTTTACTAGGCGGCTCTTGTGGTTATCTTGTAAGTCAAGCAGTCTTCTAGAATTATCTCAGTCCTGTGGGTGATCACAGCCTGGATGGACCCCCACAACCTCTACACCCCACTTTTCTCTCCTAATCATGAGACTCTTAGGGGTGATTTTCTGTAGCAGATGTGTAAGGACCAGGTAGAAAGAATGGGTAATGCTCATATTTTATAATTGGTAAGACTAAGCTGGAAAGGGCCTGGTAGCTAAACTGCCTAAAGCATCGATTATGGTTTCAGAAACTTGAGTTTTGAAATAGTAGCACTTGGCAACTGGAATATGGTAATTATTCTTTTCAGTGTGCTAGGCCTATTTGGCCTTATAGTTTCCTTTGGATCTTTAAGACATATTATGTATTTTTCAAA
Organism: Ursus arctos; assembly: GCF_023065955.2. NCBI lineage: Eukaryota > Metazoa > Chordata > Mammalia > Carnivora > Ursidae > Ursus > Ursus arctos. Next base: position 9,212,607 of record NW_026623100.1, read on the forward strand.
AGTGTTTTAAAATACTTTTTATCTTCTTGGAAATTTTATAGGTCATGTGTGAGGTGTTTTTTCCAGCTTCAGAAAATGTGCATCAGAATTTGACATCTCCCATCCAAAGCAGAATGTTGACCAGCAGGCTAAAGGCTCAGTGTTCCAGCCATGAAAACACCCAGCCTCTGGAGGAAGGCGGCAGTGCCGGGGGTTCTAAGGTATGAGGTGCATGTGTTTGTCGGTATTATCTTGATTAAGCTTTATGTAATCCCTTAATTTTGAACACTTACAAGTTATTCAGAGTGTGGCATTGTGTTAGTTGGAAGTACTTCTCAAGACTGGTTCTAGCTCCTCAACCTGAAAGTTGAACCTTTTAAAGGAAGTTGGTGGAAATAATGAACACAATAGAAAGAAACATGTAGAAGCATTCAGGACACCACACATTGAGAAACCCAGGCATCAGGAGACTCGGATTTATTTTGGCTTGGAGAAAAGAAAGCAGAGGGATGATTTGAATATATGAAGATTGATGTTCAGTTGATCTGTCTCAAGAAGAATCGTTCTGTATTTTACCGTGGAATGTGTAAAGCTCATCTTAGATGTTAATAGATGAAACCAGTCATGAAGGAAGAGCATAAGCCCTCTTCTTTCCAGAGGTTTCTAAGAAAGGCCACTACATGAATATTATTTTCTCTTATGTTATGATTTCTTTAATATTCAGGATTCTTTTTTCCCATTTAACCAGAACCCATCTGAGAAATCTGATGTGTTTAGAAATACCAATTCTTCAGTTTTGTATTTTATACTGGGTCTGCACTTTGAAGAGGATAAAGAAGTGTTAGAGAGTATCCTTCCAGCAGCACCCAGCACCGGTTTAAAGAGACAATTTCCAAATGATTTGGAGGATGTGCAAGACCTGAATGGCCCTGGGAAAATTCCCAAGAAAGGTCAGTAAGCTATTTTGTTATGGAGTTGTAGGACTCCAGAGTGACAGAATGTTAGCTAATATTCAATATATTTTTTTAAAAAGTTTTTACAGAGATAGTTTGAAATTAATAATGAAAGGAATACATCAGCTTTATGATTATAGAACAGTTTAAATGGTTAATCCTACAAAGACTTCATGGTCAGAAATAGGGAAATTTTAGTTATAACTTTAATGTTTATTTATGCTCACAGTCCAGATAAATGATTTGTTATATTGGTGTAACACATTTTAGCCAGAGGAAATGCAGTTGCTGCATGCTCTTGTCCAGATGAGCAATGTTAATTATAGCATTTTAAACTTTTTCAGAGTCAGATTCCTCACCTCAAAGGAACATGACCTCTAACATAGGAGAAAGTCCAGAACTCTCCATAGATGTAACTGACTTTGAGTGTGCCCTTTGCATGAGGTAGGATGACAGAGAACCTGTGCGACTCTTTGAAAAACTCATCCTTTCTGAATTGGATATCCTAAACATAATGGGCTTTTTATTATCAGAGAAATTATGTATACCTTAGTAATAAATGATTTATTTTCTAAAAATTCGATAAGGAAAATCTCAATGGAAATGGATATCAGTAATTTCTACAGCCGTAAAAGAATTGTCTTAAGGAATTATTAGAAAATAAATAGATTATTTGAAAATCTCTTCTGGACATTTTTGGCTAAAAACGCAGATATATTTTCCAGGTTGCTCTTTGAACCTGTCACGACACCATGTGGACATACGTTTTGCCTGAAATGCCTTGAGCGCTGCCTCGACCATGCCCCACATTGTCCACTGTGTAAAGAAAAACTCTCGGAAGTAAGTATTTCTTCTGAAACAACAGGACTATTGAGCCCCTCCTCTCATCCCTCAGTAGATGCTCATTTCTGGGGTTGGCTTTGCTTTTTTACCCATATACTAAGGAAAGTTGGATTTCTCCAGTCAAAGATAGGTCTTTTTCCCATTGATTTCTCAAAAAGTACACAAGGGAAGTTTAGATACAGAAACAATTAAACTTCAGGGAAGTTTTCAGGCATAAATTATAGTTGAGATATACTGAAAACAGGTACCATAATCGGAGCTCTTACGATGTGTTAGTTATAAATAGTTGAGATAACATTACTGAGTCCTCACCATATGTTAATCGTAAAGGGTTGAGATAACATCATGACGCACTTAATATGTGCCAAGGATTCTGTCCTTTATCTCATCTCAAGGTGAAGTCATATTGTGGTACTCAGTTTTGCATAGGATCGAAGACTTGATCAGTTTTGACCACTGGGAAATCCCGTTGGTGTGTTGTCAGTTGTGTCTTTTGTCTATAATCAAAGCCAGTCATACTTAAGATTCTGTGGAGGAAGCTATTTAATTATCTCTAACTCAAAAATAAATTGTCACATAAATACAATAAACAACACTTAAAGGCTTTTAAAGGCTTTCTGATCAACCTTTCAAATTGTGAATATGTATCAACTGTATTGGACTCTGGTGCCACTAACCTTCCACGGAGCAAGTTATTTAACTTCTTGGTGGGGGGAAGGTTTTTTTTAATCCATAAAATGTACTAATAATATTTGCCTTAATTACTTCTATACACTTAATGTATTTTAAGTAGGACAAAGTGGTTTTTTAAAGATTTATTTGTCTATTTTTAGAGAGAGAAAACGAGAGTGTGTGGGTGTGCGGGTGCAAGCTGGGGAAGGAGGGACAGAGGGAGAGAGAGACTCTCAAGCAGACTCCCTGGTGAGCATGGAGTCTGATGTGGGGCTTAAGCTCAAGACCCTGAGAACATGACCTGAGCGGAAGTCAGAGTCAGACACTTAACCGACTGAGCCACCCAGGTGGTCCAGGATAAAGTAGTTTTTTAAAACAAATGTCCAGTAAAAAATTTATTTTTGAATTTGATATGGTAAAGAAGTTATTATACTTATGTGAGTTTTTAAATAACTGTAACTTAGTTTACTGCCAAAATTTGTTAAAATAAGTTATTATAATTGAGACCTTTCTAAATCATTCTATGTACATACTTACTTCTTTAAATCGCATACATCCTGAAACTCTAAGTTATTCAGGGCTCTCACCAGGAATATGATTCATTGTACTAGACACCATGTGTCATGATGGTGGGTGCTTTTTGAGTTTGCGTAGTAGTTTCCTTTGGCGGTTCCTCTGCCGGTCTACAGGGCTGTGTTTGCTCTCTCTTCTTGCTAACGGTGGCATAGCATCTGGCCTGCTGCCTTGCTGTACCCATGCTTGTCTGGGCCGGTGGGCCTGGAGGCGGCTTGTTTATTCCCAGACAGTACAATGCATGTCTTTATGACCATGGTTTGTAACACAGACCCTTCGTTCACGCCCATGTTCAGCGCTGTCTGGTAGGGGCTGTGTGATGAAGCAGTGTGTTGAGGCTGGCACTGTAATACAAGATCCGTAGGGACAGAGAAGACTTCTGCCTTGTTTTCACTCTCTCTCCAGGGGCCAGAGCACATGGTAGAGGCTTATGATTATGAGTAAATGAATGAATGATTAAATGAATGAATGAATGAGCCAATGATTAAGTGCAGGCTCTGCATGGATTGCCAGTGTTGCAGAAATTAGAATCTAACACAGCCAACTAAAATTAAAAATCATAATTTGATCTTTCTTCCATGCAGAAACCCCTTCATGAGCTTAGACTTGCTCACATGCATTATTATAAGCATGAGTCATCAACTATCTATTGTATGCACAGAGGTCTTGGGTAACGTGGTGCCAAGTAAAGCAGATTGTATTGTATTACTCTTCAATAAAATGGTGCCATAAACTAACAGAATAAAACACGGATGTCATTAATAATATTCACTGTGAATTAAGTTAAACTTGTTTTTGCTAGTTGTCCTGTTACTCGAGGCTGGACTCCTAGTTCTTAGTTTCGGCAATACATGTAGCTTGTTTCACACAAGCTAAAGGGAGACATGGCAGTATGTCTAGGACTCGCCCAGATGGAACTGTTAGAAATATGTAGAGCAGCCCAAGCCCAGAGACGCAGCAAGTTAACAAAGCAACAGCAGCACATTGAAACCTACCAGCCCCGAGGTCTTGGTCCCAGTGTGGCTCTACACTAGTCCCTTCACCCCTCTGAGACCCATCTTCTTTATTGTGCATTGTAGACGATACTTTTGGGTAGGGCTATTTTAAGGCCTGAAGCATCTGCAATTGGTACCTGATGTATATTAGGATGTTAGTGGAAAAGGGTAGTTATTTGCAAATTCATAGGCTTAAGATAGAAGAAGTGCACACACACACACACACACACACACACACACAGAATAATAGATCTTCAGCTACATAGGACCCTTCCAGCCACTGATCCTAGCAGTTTTAATTCAATTTCCACCTATTTCCCTTCACATCCAGCTGTAATTCCTTGGTCCCTCAGCCCCTTTCCCAATTCAAATAAAGTCAACTCTGCCTCTCACACATGCCCATATAAGTAACAAAGCAAAGCTAGAGAGAAGGCGCAAAATTGGGAAGAATGGTTTCAGTTTAAATGTACAGTTCTAAATCTCAGACTCAAAACATTAGTAGTCATTCTTACTATGCTTCTCTAGTAGCTTCAGTTTTCCACTTTCTCGGATGATTATTTCCCATTTCTCTTCTTTCACAACATATCCCACTCGCTTCCTCTCCCTTCCCTGCCATTGTGATACTTGATTGAGAATGGAGAAGCCAGCAAGGCTGGGAATCACTCATCCTTCCTCCAGGTGATGAACACCTAATCCTGCCCTTTTCTCAGAGGGGAGGAACTGCCCGGCCCCTGTCCCTACCCCAGGCTGGCTGACCTCCAGGTTCTCCATTCCCATCCCTTTGTCTTCCGGAGACTCCACCCCTCTCCCTCCTTGTTGGCAGTTTCTACTGGGGAGAAAGTGCTTTGTCCTCTAGAATTAATTACCAAATGGTATTACTTAACATTTCCTTTTGTTACAGTTGCTGGCAAGCAGAAATTTTAATATAACTATTCTGGCCGAAGAGTTAATATTTCGATATTTATCTGATGAACTCTCTGATAGGAAGAGAATTTATGATGAAGAAATGACAGAACTGTCAAAGTAAGTCCTCATGTTATATGTACTTGGTCTTGAGTTCAGATTAAAGAAGGAAATCCTTGCATTCATACCTTTATCTCAGCTTTTTTCCCCTCTTGGCAGAGAAATTAGACCTAAAAATAGAAAAAAATATTAATTGCAAAGAGTTTATGGAAATTTAATTGAGAGGGGTCATAAGAAATATTTCAAAAGTGTGTCTTCATGGGGCCCCTAGGTGGGTCAGTTGGTTAAGTGTCTGACTCTTGATCTCAGCTCAGGTCTCGATCTCGGGGTTGAGTTCAAGCCCCATGTTGGACCCCATGCTGGGTATGGAGCCCACTTTTTAAAAAAGTGTGTCTTCACAAAATTACATAGTTGTTTTTTGTATCTAAGTAAGTGGTACTGAGTTTTCCAGAATTGAAAAGGCACAGTAAATAAAAATGGAAGGGAAAATAGGTTTACCCCTCGAAATAGGTTTGACAGTTATTTTTACTTTTTAAAGTGAACAGAGTTGTGTGTTGTGGCAAACTTTAACTATTGAGGTCTTATCATTCTTCCACTCCTTTTTATTTAGAACTCATTATCTTTGACTACTGTGTAGTTTTTGCTTTCATCAGAACTTTTTTCTCTTCTTATTATTTATTTTTATTGAGGTAAAATTGATGCATAACATTATATGAATTTCAGGTATGTAACATAATGCTTTGATATTTATATATATTGCAAAATGACTACCATAGTAAGTCTTACCGTCCATCACTATACATAGTTAGCAAATTTCTTTTTCGTGTGGTGAGAACTTTTAAGATCTATTCTCTTACCAACTTTCAAATACGCAATGCAGTATTATTAACTGTAGTCACCGTGCGGTGTATTACATCCCCAGGACTTATTTATTTCGCAGCTGGAAGCTTGTACCTTCAGCCCCCTTCACCCATTTCACCCATTACCCACCCCACCTCAGCCTCTGGCAACCACCAATCTTTTGTCTGTATCCATGGGCTTGGTTTTCTTCTTTTTTAAGATTCCGCATGTAAGTGAGGCCATACGGAATTCATTTTTCTGACTTATTTCACTTAGCATAGTGCCCTCAAGGTCCTTAGAATTTTTATTTATCATGGTCATAAGCTGTAACTTTTTCTAATTAAATTAATACAATTCAACATGTTCTGTCTCATCAAAGTAAATAAGACAGGCTTGGCAGGAAACCCGGTGAGCTGATAACTTTCTCATGAGGTGGTCCTTGGCTTCCTTTTCCCACTAAAGACAGGCCTGAGGGTTTTACATTGTAAATGAGAGAATTGAGGTTGGCTAGCTTTTGCTGTTTTACAGTGGCTAATATTCCCTTTTGTTTCTAACTGCTCCTACTTCTCAGTTTACATTTTCCCTCACCCAACAGTCTGACCAGAGATGTCCCCATCTTCGTGTGTGCCATGGCCTTCCCCACCGTCCCGTGCCCTCTTCATGTCTTTGAGCCCCGCTATCGGCTTATGATAAGAAGATGCATGGAAACTGGCACCAAACGGTTTGGCATGTGTCTGTCTGCTGAGCACGCAGGGTAAGAATTGTCAGCATTCAGAGGGTCCTAAATAAATACATAACTTGTTCTTTTTCTTGAAGAACAATTTAAGATGATGTTGAAAACTTCTGGTGTCTCCCATTACATAACAAGGTATAAGTCCGAGGCCATCTATGATGTGATCCCAGCCTTCTTTCTAGCCTCATATCCTGCTCCTTTCTTTCAGACATCATACTTGCTAGTCCACTACCATGTTATTTGCCTTTCTCTAAATATAGTTCATATTCATACCTCCATGCTTCCCTCTGCCTATAATTCTCTTTTAGTTCACCATGCAAACAAACTCAGCCTAACTTTTAAGGTCTAAAAAATTTGCTAAAAAATTGAAACCTCCATCTGTACAACCAGACAAATTTCAGTCTTACAAATACCCCAGCTCTTAGTTTTTACCTCTCCTCATTTTACATCAAGCTGGCAGACAGCTTCCCTCCCTGGCTGCTCTGGGGACTCTGGGTCCTTCCCATCTGTTGGCTTCCTTATCCCCCTAGGGCTTTGTCATTACAGCATGGTTACGATGAGGTCACTTCATGTAAGTTCTAGCTGGTAGAAGAGGCACATATTCTCTGAAAGGATTCAGAATAAAAGGGGGTACACATCACTATTGCTCACACCTACTGCAAAGAAGCCTGGGAAATGTAGTCTACCCATGTGCCCAGGAAGAAAGGGAGCATGGATATGTAGGACCATCCACTAGTTTCCACCATATATACCTAGGAACAGATCTTTTTAAAGATATGTGTAGGACCTTTATATATGGAAAGAATTCTACAGCTTTATTGAAAAATATTCAGGAAGATCTAAGTAAATGAAGAGAAATACCATATCCATGGATGGATGCATAGACTTCAATGTCATAGAAATGTCAGTTTTACCCAAATTAGTCTATAAATCTAAAGTAGTTTCGGTCAACATTCCAAGAGGGTTTTTTTCATGGAATTGTTCAAGCTGATTTTAGAATTATTATGGAAAAGCAAAAGACCAAGACCATGATAGTTTTGAAGAAATCAGTTGAGTAAGATGGGAGAACACTCCCGTAACAAACTTAGAAGTCCTCGTAAGCAGACCACTGAAACAGAATATGGAGATAAGAAACAGATCCACTCATATATGAATGCCGTATTTACATACAATTTGTGAGAAAAGGCAAGCTGCTCACTTAAAAGGTGCTAAGAAAATTAGTGTGCAGTCCAAATGGGAAAAAATAATCTTTTCTCTGCCTTGCACCATGTACACAAATTAACACATGTTATTTACATTCTCAGTGTGAAAAACAACATATACAAATTTTAAGAGAAAACATTGGAGACTACAATTAGGAAAAGGAAAAGAATGATTTTTTTTATACAAGATGCTGAGAGTACATAGCATGGAAGAAGAGATTAATAAATTTGAATATATTAAAATTTGATTCATCAAAACCAGCAAAAGCAGAGTGAAAAAACAAGTTCCAGAAGTTCTGCTTCCATGAAGGTTACAGAACACTAAGAAGAGCATTACTCCAGATAAACTATAGGACATAAGTTTCTTGAACCCATTGGTGAGCAGAGGTTGCTCACAGTAAGTGAGGAAAGGCAAGTCCCTCCAGGGAGAACAGTAGACAAAAGTGTGGCTTACCTGTGGCAGAGCCCAAGAGAAGGAGACCTGCAAGTATGTAGGAAGAATTCAGCTGGTTTTTTTGGGCCACGTTCTAATGGCCTCATGTGGACAAGCATGAGAGTCCAGATGCTCTGGGAGTTACAGATGCAAGGGGAATTTGCATTCGCTCACAAGTTCTTGTCCACAGACAGGACAGGATGCTTATTGGAAAGACAGTTCTGCAGATGAGACAGGCTTTGGGAGAGCTGACATTTGAAGGCATTTGTCTGCTGATGGCTGGGGCAGTCAGTCCTCCCTTGAAGGGGATCTTCAGGGCACCTCCGTCCATGCCACGGCTATGGATAAGATAGCCCTGTTAGACAAGCAGGAAGAGAGAGTTTTAGGAGAGATCCAAGTAGGGGTGTCCAGCCTTACAGGCGTGTGACTTGGGAACCGTCACTCATCGTTAGCTTGAAGGTGTGTACTGAAGTTGTTCATTTACTTTAGAATTAGGTGGCCTCGGGTTCAGATCTCAGGTCTAAATCTTACATAAGTTGTTGCTTTTTTTAAACCTTCCTGTTTTTGTGAGGCTTGAATGAGCACATATTCTAAACTGCTCCATGTAGTGCTTGACGTGTAATGGGCTCAATCAGTGTCCTCAGGAAGCAGATGAGAGTTAAAAGAGTGAGAGTGGGTAAGATCACAGGGATGGCTTTGGAGCGAGGATGCCACCCTGGGTGGCCCCTGTGTGAGGGACACGTGGGGGAGGGAGGCACCTATGAAGGGCTGCACTGGTCAGGCCCATCGTGGGTGATGGAAACGTCCCCTGTCCTGTTGAGGATCATGGTCCCACTGGTGTGTAAGGCTGACAACACTCCGAGCCAACCATTAAGACCTATGCATTTTCCATATGTACATTATCCTGCAAGAAAAACATTACATCCTTCTAGAAAGAGGAAATCCTTGGAATTACTGCATCCCTCTTTCGAATTCTTTGGTTCACATTTACAAACGTGTGACAGAGAGCAGCAGAGGGTGTTGGGTCAGTGACAGATCAGCAGGCTCATGCCAGAGTCATGTATGACTTCCTGTGGAGTCATGTATGACTTCCTGTGGGGTCATTTCAGTGGAATGGTGGGGTATGGAGGCCTGATGGGGACAGGAGGTGAAGGCAGTGACTGTAGATGACTTTCTTTTGTTGGGGAGGACAGAGCTGCCCGGCAGCAGTGGAAATGGGGGAGGAGGGAGCAGAATCTGTGAGTGGCGTGAGAGCCCCGGACATACCTTGTGCTCTCTGTACTCCCTGCCAGTGCCCTGACCAAGGGGACGGAGAATTCTCCCTCCACCCCTCAGGTCCTTCCAAATCGCTAGCTTGTTTGAACGACTGAGGCACAAGGTCCCCTTTCCCTCCAGCCCTCCCTCTGCAGCCCTTGCACACCCGTATGTTTCGCATTTAACAGAAGGAATCATCTGCAGGTGTCTCTTAGAGAAAATAAGCTTGCTGGTCCCATGTGGAGACACCATTTGTTTTGTTTCGATCTTTGCATTTTTAAAATCACGGTTGTTTCTCCTGACTGTCCTGTCAGAATTTCGGAGTACGGCTGCATGCTGGAGATTAAGGACGTCAGAACGTTTCCTGATGGGAGTTCGGTTGTGGATGCCATTGGAATCAGTCGGTTCAGAGTTCTAAGCCACCGCCACAGAGATGGCTATAACACAGCCGACATCGAGTATCTCGAAGATGAAAAGGTGAGGTTTATCTTACTGCTGCGTGTTTAGAGGTCAGTCACCTTGTTTCCCTCTGCACTGTGGAAAAACTCGGTCGTATTTTTACTGACAATATTATTTATATCCTCCCTAATTCAGCACTTCAGTTACTTGGTACGTCCGTGGATTTTTCACCTGGGTTGGAGCTGGTGGACCCATCTCCTCCTCAAAAAAATTACCTTACTGCTGCACCTTGCGAATGCCTTTGTGATTTGTTGTCTCGGTGTTTCTGGCCTAGGAGCCGGCAGACTTTTCCTACAGGGGCCATACAGTCAATACTATAGATGTTCCAGGCCATGCAGTGTCTGTTGCGACTCCTCAGCTCAGACAGAAGCAGCCGTACACAGCCCGTAAATGAGTCGGCATCACTGGTTGCCAGTAAAATGCTGTTTACATAAACACAGGCAATGAACAGGATCTGACTTGTGGGTAGTAGTCCATCCCTGTTCCGGGTACTGGTATTAGTTCAGAATGAGATATAATATAAAAAACAGTGCTTAAAAACACCTTCTAAAGCTCGGTGTAAAAGATTTGGCTCTCTTACCCCTTAAGAAATATTGATATGTCTAATAGACATATCAGAACTTATATTTTGACAGGTTAATGAAATGTTTTGAAGGGGTTCTCAAAAAGACGTGTACGGAGATGTCCCTGGCAGTCTTATTCATTAATGGCCCAGACCAAGAAACAGTGCAGATGCCCCTCAGCACAGGAGTGGATAACAAACTGTAGTGTATTTATACGATGGAGTACTACCTGGCAATGAAAATGAAGGGACTGGGGGCGCACAGAGCAGCCTGGAAGAGTCTCCTCGGTCTCTCAACGCACACATCTCTCGACGTGATGCTCAGCCAGGGGCGCCGGCCGCACAACCACGCATGCTGTGTAGCTCCGTTCATACGCCTCCCAGACCAGGTGTCACTTGTCTCTGGGGTTGGAGGGCAGAGACTGGCTGGGTGGAGGCCCATCGTGGGTGATGGAAACGTCCCCTGTCCTGTTGAGGATCATGGTCCCACTGGTGTGTACGGCTGACAACACTCCGAGCCAACCATTAAGACCTATGCATTTTCCGTATGTACATTATCCTGCAAGAAAAACATTACATCCTTCTAGAAAGAGGAAACCCTTGGCATTACTGCATCCCTCTTTCGAATTCTTTGGTTCACATTTACAAACGTGGAAAGTGAGAGTTTTTAGCTGTCTGACATCACACTGGAAGTCACTTTGGGGACAGTCCTGTACGTTCGTGACGCCCATGAGTAGAGCCACACCCACAGGGCCAGCACCGTCCCTTTTCCAGCTGCCGGTTCTGGTCATCCTGAGCACAGGGCCGCCCGGTGCAGGGGAGCCGAGCACAGCGAGTCAACCCTAACGCCTCAGGACCAGGGAGTGGCCTTTAAAGGATGTGACTGAATGTCATTGTTCTCGGGGTCCCTCTGCTGCCCCAGTAACAAATCTGAGGAGAGGGTTTACTGACTGTTGTATGGATGGAGACTTGTAGTGGTATATGTATTTAAAATGAGAGCTTACATAGCTACAACATGAAATAATTTTGGTGGTTTTTTAAAAAAGGAAAATCCTCTACCACATATGAGTGTTTAATTTGTATACGTCACATTGAGAATGGTTGTATGCATTATAATCTAATTTCTCAGTTCACCCTAGTTTTCAGAGATACTGGAATTTTGTAACCAGAAAGGACCTGAATGATTTATTCCCATTTTGTAGATGAAAAAGCTCTAGCCTCAGGAGGCCGTATGACTGGCTCATGAGAATCAGTAATAAAGCCAGAACATACCCGGGTCCTTTGGTTCCCAGCCCAGTGCTTTTCCCACTTAGGTGTTCCTGAGTAGGACTGGGACATACTTAAAATGAGTGACTTGGCAGTGAGATAGGCACCCAGAAACAGCGTGAGGGCCTACCGCTGCGTAAGGCTAAAGCAGGGAGTGTGCGTAGCTGTAACATGTCTTTTGGAGTATAGTTTGGTGATATGGAATACAATATTTTAAATGTCTCACTCTTTGACTTGGCAATTCTACTTCAAGGAAACTATCCTGAGGGAATGACGGTCCCTTCCCTCAACACCAACAACAAAAATAAAACAACCTCCCCACTTTTGCATAAATATTTATATTGCCGTGTTATTTTAAAATATATCTTACCTGAATAATGGAGTACATTCTCAAATATAGGATTGCATGTAGCCATTGAAAATTAGTCATGGTAACATGGGATATGTTTATATTGTTAAGAGAAAAATCAGGATGTTCTAGATAGACAGGGCAGATAGGTCCTCACTGTGTAAGAAAAGTACAGATTTGTATGTTGAGCATATAATAGGTTTATAAAACACTAATCAATTTTCTAAGAAATAAATGCCATGAATCCACTTAGCAAATGCAGCCAATGTTGCTACATTTCATGTGTATTAATGAGTTGTTGAAATGGTGGTCCATTTTTCCTTGATCAGGTGGAAGGTCCAGCATATGAAGAACTTACCAGTCTTCATGATTCAGTTTATCAGCAGTCAGTTTCCTGGTTTACTTCACTTCAGGATCACATGAAGGAACAAATTTTAAGCCATTTTGGGTTAATGCCAGACAGGGAATCTGAGCCTCAGGTATATTCTCCTTATTTCTTTTATAACGCTATTATTTGCTGCTATAATGTGCTAAGATATATTATTCTGAAGGAAAATTAGGCACTATATGCAATATACTCCATCGTGATCACTTACGAACCAATTCATTTATCAGCAACCTAAGGAAGCACCCAATATAGTAGCATGTGCTTTTTGGAGCAAAGCAGGCAGTGCTTTCCGATGAGTACTGCATAAAGGTGATTTCTTTTCTATCAAAAGCAAATTTATTCTGATTGGCTGTCAGCTTTAGTACTTTTACTTCTCTCACCAATTATTTAAATTAACTGTTTAAATCCTACTATTTAGAGAGTAATAATTCTTAAATATTGGCACGAACACTCCACGTTTTACATATCATATTGCCTTGCGCCTAATAAACAGGTGTTGAATAAGTGAAGAGAAAATCTAAGTCTTGTTAAATTAGAAGGCTTCCTGCCTTATCTCTAGCCCGGCTTTCTATGGTGTTCCACAAGCTTTCCACGAAGCTGGCTCTTCAAGCAATGCCTGGCTTCAGGCTGTGAAGCAGTTCTAACCGCAAATGAATCCTCTGCTCTTCCTCTGGGTGACAGAGCCAGGCAGGGATGGTTTAGGCTTGTGGCTGAGAGTATGGAGTTCCTTCGACTGTACGTGCTCACCTATCGTGGAGAAAGCGGAGCTGGAGGACCAGCTTTCTGCAGGGTTGGGGGAAGATGAAATGTCCTTTTTATTTTTCCCATCCATTTTTATGTTATTTTCCTATCTCTTGAGGATTTCTGTCTCCCCCCCCACACACCTATGTCTTTTCTAAAATTCAGAACCATCCTGTAAGCCAAAAATTGTCTCAAATATAATACTCTTGATCTTTCAGTAGAATCTTCCTCATCCTAAACTAAGTTGACACCAGAGTCCACCCTCTCTCATTCCCAGGTGGGATGTTTACCTTTGGGGTGGGATTAGAGGAGAATCCAGGACAGGAAGCTGGGAGGCCTGGTTATCTTGGTTCTTAATGCCAGGAATACTGAGAACAACTGTATGACCAGCTTTGCTTAGAGCTCAGTCCAGAAGTGTGAGTTTGGGTATGTGAAATAAAGACTGTCAGTCAGCATAATAATTCTCATACAGTTAATTCATGGTGATTCCCATATACATATAATTAACAATAATCCATATATAGATGTTTCATTTACGTGTTCACATTCATCACATAACTATTAAAAGCTTTCTTTTATTATAATCAAATGTGTGCACCTACTTTTAGCCTTCCTAATATTGAACTTTCTACGGTGTACTTAAAACTTAAAAAACAATAACACAGAACACTGGAAATAGAAGTAAAAATTATGGTTCCCTTGCCTGACTGCTATATACTCCCAACTAGAGCTTTGAGAGAGCAGAAGCAATTAATTTGTGGAATTTCCCTGTGGAAGATGCTTCCCTTTGCAAGCTCTTTGTTTTGGGAGTTCTCCCACATTTAAATGTGTAACAGGAAAGTAAACTTTGTATGCCAGAGGCTGAATGGGTGGGAAGTAGACCTGAAATAGAAGATGACATTTAATTCTCGCTCCTGCCTTGTCAGGGACACAAAAGGACAGTGTGGGGGGAAGAGGCTTGTATTTTAGGTGATAATTTCATTTCACTTTCGTTTCTTTTGCAGAGTAACCCTAGCGGTCCCGCGTGGTCCTGGTGGATCCTGGCGGTGTTGCCGTTGGAACGCAAGGCTCAGCTGGCTATTCTTGGCATGATCTCCCTTAAAGAGCGCCTGCTTGCCATTCGGCGAATACTAGTCATCATCACGCGTAAGATGAATAGTCGGCAGGAGCTGGTTAATAGCAGGGAGAGAAATAACTGATTTTCTCTTTCTGTCAAGGTTTCTGGAAGCCCTTGTACTTTTGTGAGGAGTGCTAGGCATAGAGAGTAGCATCCCATTCATCATGCTTTGTAAAACGCTCGTTGATAGGGTTACAAAATGAACACTTAGCAAACATTGACTCCTACGCAAATGTTTAAAGTCTGTGCCTCGCGGACTCTGTACAAGGTTAGCCTGAAGTTTGAATGGAGCTTATGGTTGGAAAAGAACCTAGGAGAATCTTTCTGAAGCAGATGCTCCAGGATGTAGTTCGCCGACAGCAGGGAACACCACAGAAGGTGGACGAGTGGGTTAGGGTTTGCAAGAAAGAGGGACCCCCTTCCCAGTACAGTGACTTGCTGCACCAGATGGAAACAGCATGCTTTGGTGGCTAGCCAGGAAAGGGGAAACCACATTTTTATCTGGAAGCAGATTTCTCAGAGCGCAGGCTAACTGAAAACGCGCTTAGGCTTTGTGTGTCACTGTGAAGTTGTCTGTGAAGTGGAGGAACCAAACTGTGGTCCAGTTCAGGAGCCAAAATTAGTCGTCACCCAAGAAGTAGTAGCTGCCGGATAGAACTGTGTTTTGTGTCCCGCGGTAGTTCAGATGTGCATTGCATGTTGTAATCAAATGAACGTCAGAATACACAAAGGTGTACCTTGGATATAGAAAAATCTGAGAACCAGTGTAGGTGACTTGAGGATATATATCCCTACACACTCAAGAAAGAGTGAGCAAAAGTTAGCTAAAACTCTACGTGCATTGGGATGTCAAACTTAGAACCAAACTAGTGCAAAAAACTCCTTGAAAGCATAACCCTGTCTCATTAATTTGGTGGATACTAAGCATTTAAGAAATAGTCCTCTTGCTCCTAGGATTTGCATTGCAAATTAGGCCCATCAGTAATTTGAGTTCACCATCCATCCACTCATAGATGAAGATGTAAAAAAGCTGCTATGGAATGGGCATCTGTCTATTCCAGGAAAACATACCAGGACAATATGCAAGAAGCAGGAGGTGGGGATGGGATGTAAATATTCAGCAAGTTTTTCCTCCATCCTCAACCTAAAATTTGTCTTTGTGTCTTTTGAAAAGAAATTTTAGAAGTGATCAGACCTTGGTGTTACCTATTAAAGGACAGTACATGACAACTGCAGCCACTGATGCATGTTGGTAGTATTAATTGAAATAACCATCTGAACCTGAGATACTGAATTGTTCTCACCGGCCTGACCAGCTGGTGCATTGAGTTGGCTTCTTGGTCTGTGCTGTGGATGTTCTTAACGGAAGGATGATGAGAACCAGACCAGGAAATAAATCACAGCTGTAAGATTTGCTTTATTCATTCAAGGTGTATGATATTTGAGTTTTAACAAATATATTTCATAGTGTCAAAAGTTGGTTGTTTACCAATCCATCAAGCATTTTATTAGAAAGACTTTATAATTGTGTTTCGTTTTAATTACAGGAGTTTTCCATAGCTAAAGCTCAGTTTCATTATGGGAGTGAGAAAATACTGTTCTCGTATAACTTAGCCATAAAGAGAAAATGTGAAAGTATTTCCAATCAGATGTTTCTAGTGCCTCACTTACTGCGAATCTCAAATCTCATCTTGATCATGGTTTAAAGGCAGTTTGTCCAAGTGATTTCTAAAATATTTTATATTGATTCATGTGTCAATGATAGCATCCGAACTTCTTAGACATTGTGTCTTAACCTGATCATCTAAAAGAAAGCAAAACTCTGTCTAGTATACCAGAGGAGCTTTCTCGGGAATGGTTCATGAAAATGGATTTGCACCATTCTCTTTCTTTTTCTTTTGGAGAATCTTTCTTACCTTAAAACCATATCATGGCTGTTTCCATCTGGGAGTTTGTAAAATAACCACAGTGTGATCATAGTTTCCCCAGGGGCCTTTCTGAAGTTAAGTCTCTGTGCTCAGAGGACCAGGGCTTGTCCCATACCAATCGGATGCTGTTGCTTTCTCAACCTTACTCCTGAAATGTCATCACTGGCACAGAATACTGACCAGAACCACTGACTTATCCCTCTGATTCTGTCTGCCTCTTTCTGAGTTGTCAGCTCATTCTGAGTGTTCTTGTGTAAAAGCCTGTTTGGTAGTAATGATGTAGATAGAACAGCAAAAGTTTTTGTTGTCTTTGCCTTTTGACACCCAAGGGAATGGACTGTGATGCTTCATGCAACATGTCACCTAGAGCAGAGCAGGAGCCGATGGACACTTCCTGAGCACTTAGATGATGATGTTCTTTTTTTTTTTTTTGAAGATTTTATTTATTTATTTATTTATTTATTTATTAGAGAGAGTGAGAGCACATGCTCGGGAGAGTACAAATGGGGAGGGGAGAGAGGGAAAGGGAGAGAGAGAAGCAGACTCCCCGCTAAGCAGGGAGCCTGATGTGGGACTCTATCCCAGGACCCCAGGATCATGACCTGATCCGAAGGCAGACGCTTAACTGACTGAGCCACCCTTGTGCCCCTTAGATGACATTCTTTATCAGGAAGTCAGACCAGGGAAATAATATCTCAAGTCGTATTATGAGGGAAGCTTCCTTTTTACAAACTTAAGGAAACCTAAACTCCTGTTTGCTACAAATTTGCTACAAATTTAGCTAAAGCAGTGGAACAGCTCCCCCCACCCCCCATACACACCTCTTTTCTATCATGGAGATGTCATTTTTAATATTTCTCAGAAAATAAGGTCTCATTCAGAGTCAGAACGTTCAAGTTTAATTTTACTGAAAATGTTCCAACACTAATGGTCTAGTTACATCAGAATAAAACAGAATCTACTTAGAGTAATAATAACAGTGTGGGGGAGTGATTTTTCTTCTGTAAGTCTATAGAACTTGAAGTACATTCTGTGCGCTCTGTTAGGTATTTTTCCATTTCACTCTTCTAAGTGGTTTGGCTCATAATTCCATCCCTGCCTACGTCTCTGAAATACAATTGATATCCTGATGGGCAGTATTCTGAAAGCTCATGCGATTTTTAGGGTATCACGTTCCCTGTGTGTCCTCATCTTCAGAATCAAAAGTTAGAATACTTTTTTTAAAGTTTCAAATTGAAAAAAACAATTTTAAAATGTAAAATTTATCCGTGCAACCACAATAAGTGGTTCATAACCAATGCATGTTCCAACTTTTGGAGTGTTATCCCATTTTTACAACTACAAGGGTGTCCTTTCTTTTCTTAAGTATCATCCCCCCCACCTCCCAAACCAAAAAGCAGCAAAACTGCTTAGTAAGTTGTATCTCACTATTAACATACATCAAGTCTTACTACAGGACTTTTGAATCCTCAAGGAACAAAATTATAGATGGTAGAATTACCATGAACTATGATAGTATCATTTCGTCATAAAATTTTTTGAAAATTGGTAGTTGTTATAATCCAAATAGTCCATTGCCTGGACTAGCTGTATTACATAGAAGTCATTATGATATTTAAGTTGCTTTTAAAAAGTACTCATCTCTTTTTTCTTCCTTGCTCCTTTTATGTTAAATTGATTTGGTAGGTACCACTCTTCAAAATTTAGATGCTATCTATCAAATAATGTGGCAGATACAAAGAAAAGAGGGAAAATAAATGTGGGTGAGTTTTGTTTGTTTAAGGCATGAGGTTTTATTTTCCTAAATACCCCTGTGGAATAGGGTAGAGAGGTCCCCATTTCCCGTTCTCAACATGGTTAGCAATGGCAGCTTGCAGGAAGAGGTTCTTTCTCTGTAGCTCTGCCCCTATGAGAAGACCCTGTTCTGATTCTATGGTTCATCAAAACCAAAAACCAGGGAGGCTAGATCTGAATGAGGAGGGTGAGCTGTGCCAGCCACATGGGGAAAAATTGAATCCTGATTGTTGCCCAATGTCACGTTGTCCCTACTGGGGCTGACGCTTCGTTCTGAGCCATTGCATTCTGACTCATAGGAGATATTTCCACCTTTGCAACTCCTTGCCTTAACTTCACCTTAACTTTGGGCTCTCAACTGCTAAAAAAAAATTACCAAGTCTGCTGAATCCTGCCAAGTAGCTTTTAGTAGTGGATCTGCTTTTAGGTGACTGTTAGCATATTGAGTATTAGAATATTACAGCAGCATAAACTATTGAAGAAATTCATGTGCCACCACTGCAGGTGGGCTCGCTAGGGACATTAGCTCTGATCTGTGCCTTCTAAAGGTGACCATGTGACAATGCAGAGAGGTCCCTGCCCTTGAAAGAAAAATTTATTGTTATTCATATTTCCACTAGAAATGGGAGGCATGCCATCAGGGCTGCATGGGGAAGCACCAGAGCCAGAAGGCAGAAGCAGGAGTGAGGGAGAGAGCCTTCATTGTGTTTCTGTGGGAAACACCAGGCAGGGCAGGGGAAACAGGTTGGGATTGTCTAGTTTGGATGGTGGTGGTGGGCTCTGGGCTATGAGGGTGGGATCTACTTGTCTGGTATTGAGCTCTGGGTGATTAAGCCTGAGGACTCTTTTCTCCTGGACTGTAAGAGCCAGACAAAGGAGGTGGCTCACAGTGTGGGCTCTGGATTGGTTGGTTCTCATATGAAAGGTATGCTTCCTTGTGGGCCCTTTGCTGCCTCTCACTGGCCAGCCCAGGAGGGGCAGTCTCCCCAGCCAGTGAGTCCCCCAAGATGTCAAAATATCATAAAGTCTTTTTAAACACATGATTTTTTTTTTAAGATTTTATTTATTTATTTGACAGAGATAGAGACAGCCAGCGAGAGAGGGAACACAAGCAGGGGGAGTGGGAGAGGAAGAAGCAGGCCCATAGCTGAAGAGCCTGATGTGGGGCTCGATCCCATAACGCCGGGATCACGCCCTGAGCCGAAGGCAGGCGCTTAACCGCTGTGCCACCCAGGCGCCCCTAAACACATGATTAATACAATTGTCCTCCGATATTTTGACATCATATTAAGGAAACTTTGGAGTGATGATAGTGGAGACATTAAAGAGTAAGGCATACGTTACCTTGAACAGCACAGAAAGCATTTTACTATGAGAGGACAAAGGAGCAACACAGGCAGAGGTGTGAGGAGTCCTTGAGGCCAGTCCATAACTGAGGTTCCTATTTATATGCATTAGCCACGATCACAGATCTGGAGTCTTCAACACTATCTTGGAGGAGTTGTAAAGTGTATGAAATATATGAGTGTGATAATAATATCTTGATCTCTTTCTTGAGTCAAGTTGGCAGGTCCAGCAGTTATGCTACTGGAGCATATGATAATTTAGTAAATACATTAACGATTAAGTGTGTGTAACCAAGGGAAAGGAGTATTATGATTGGAGACACGGGGTAGGAGGTCCTGGTGGAAAGCTGGAGGGGGTAGTAGGAGAAGGCAATGGAGAGTGAGTGAGTGGTCCTCTCCCAGAGACTTGAGGGGTTGACTGAGAGAAGGCAGGTGCTTCCTGGGGAAAGTAATAATCACCTCCATCTTCAATTTAGCCATGGGAATGTAGGGGTGTGTGTTTTGGCAGAGAGCAAGGAATATAATACCAGGGTAATGCACTAAACAGGTAGCAAGCTCAGAAACATGATAGAATCCCTAATATTGAAGGAAGAAAAGTAAAAACGTCCTGTGTCCAATTTGTGACTTAGCAAAAGCAGTCTGTGGGCATAAATTCTAGTGTCCAGGGTCAAATTTTCTCCAGTGGCAAGCTCGTGGTCTGGGAGATGTCATCTGAGCAGTGAGCTTCTGGGCCAGAGTGATGTTGTCTGGGGTGTGGGACTTGGGGTATCCATTTTAAGTGGGTACGCACGCAGATTGATGTGGGTCTCAACGTTTGGTATGTCTGCTTGAAGCAGTGATTTACTGGAGGTGTTTGTAAACCAATGAAAGCAACCAGACCAGCAGTAAGAAAACCAACAGTCAATAGAATGGTGGGTAGCTACACCTTGCAAAGTTTTTGTTTTTGATTTTTGGTTTATGTTCACTTGGGTCCCTTATCAGTTGAGCAGCTGCCAGACCTGTGAGAATGTCTGTGATTAATGGGTCCCAAGAAAGTATGTGCCCTCAGTCTGGCCTTTAACCCTTGTGGGATGGGGGCAAGATAGAAAAATTTATAGAGGGGGAAACCTTGTTAATGGGCCTAACATATAATGAGTTTTTAATATACATGAAGGCAACACATATCCCCCTTTATTTATTTTTTTATTTAAATTCTAGATAGTTAACATACAGTACAATATTGGTTTCTGGAGTAGAATCCAGTGATTCATCATTTACATACAATACCCAGTGCTCATCACTACAAGTTGCCCTCCTTAATGCCCATCACCTGTCTAGCCCATCCCCCATCCACCTCCCTCCATCAACCCTCAGTTTGTTCTTTGTCATTAAGAGTTTCTTATGGCTTGTTCTCTCTCTCCTTTTTTCTTTTCCCCCTTCCCATATATATTCATCTGTTTTCTTTCTTAAATTCCACATATGAATGAAATCATATGATATTTCTCTTTCTCTGAGTGACTTATTTCACTTAACATAATACACTCTAGCTCGATCCATGTCATTGCAAATGGCAAGATTTCATTCTTTTTGATGGCTGAATAATATTCCGTTGTATATATGTACCACATCTTTTTTATTCATACATCAGTCAGTGGATATTTGGACTCTCTCCATAGTTTAGCTATTGTAGATAATGCTGCTATAAACATTGGGGTGCACATACCCCTTCAAATCTGTATTTTTGTATCCTTTAGGTAAATCTTGGTAGTGCAATTGCTGGATTGTAGGGTAGTTCTATTTTTAACATTTTGAGGAACCTCCATACTGTTCTCCAGAGTGGCTGCACCATTTGCATTCCCACCAACAGTGCCAGAGGGTTCCCTTTCTCTGCATCCTTGCCAACACCTATTGTTTCTTGTGTTGTTAATTTTAGCCATTCTGACAGGTGTGAGGTGGTACCTCATCGTGGTTTTGATTTGATGATTTGATTTGATGATGAGTGATGTTGAGCCTCTTTTCATATGTCTGTTAGCCGTCTGAACACATATCCCCCTTTAATGGAGGAAAGTGCAATTAGAAAATTTTTTCCAGTTCTATTAAAAATGGATAAATATAATTACGTATATTCAAAGTGTACAACATGATGATTTGATATACATGTACATTGAGATAATGAACACATCTGTGACTTCACATAGCGTGTGTGTGTGAAGAGAATGCTTAAGATCGACTCTCAGCAGCTTTCAAGAACACAAAACTATATAATTAACTCTAGTCCCTGTGCTATACCTTAGATCCTCAGAACTTACTCTTCTTATAACTGAAAGTTTGTACCCTTTGACCTACATCCTCCTCCTCCCATTTCCCCCTCTCCCCAGCTCCTAGCAACCATCATTCTATTCCTAATTTCTATCAAATCAGCTTTTTTTTTTAAAGATCCCATATATAGTGATACCATGCAATATTTGTCTTTCTGTGGCTTATTTCACTTAGCATAATTCATCCCTGTTGTCACAAAGGACAAGATTTCCTTTTTTAAAGCAGACTAATACTCTGCTGTGTGTGTGTGTGTGTGTGTGTGTGTGTGTGTGTGTGTGTATAAGATTTTCTTTATCCAGTTACCCATTGAAATACATTTAGGTTGTTTCCATATCTTGGCTATTGTGAATAAGCTGCAGTGAACATGGGAACGCAGATATTTCTTCAAAATACTAATTGCATTCCTTATGGGAGTTCACTTCATTTCCTATATGGTTTACAAATTTTTTTTTCCCATTCTATAGGTTGCCTTTTCCATTTATTAATTATTTTCTTTGCTGTACAGAAACTTTAGTTTGATGTGGTCCTACTTGTTTATTTTAGCTTTCCTTGCCTGTGCTTTGGACATCTTATCCAAAAAGAAATCACTGCTAAAACCAATGTCAAAGAGTTTCTTCTCTTCATTTTCTTCTAGGATTTTTATATTTTCAGGTCTTACATTTAAGTCTTTAATCCATTTTGAGTTAATTTTCATAGGTATAAGATAGCTGTCCAGTTTCATTCTTTTGCATGTGAATATCCAGTTTTCCCAACACCATTTATTGAAGAGGTTGTCTGTTTCCCATTGTGTTTTCTTGGGGCCCTTGTCAGGGTTACTTGACCATATCTACATGGGTTTATTTTGGTGATGTCTGTACTGTTCTACTGGTCTATGTGCCTTTTAATGCCAGTATGACACTATTTTAATTACTGTAACTTTGTAATATAGTTTGAAATCACAAAATATGGTGCTACCAACTTTATTCGTCTTTCTCAAGATTGCTTTGGCTATTGGGGTCTTCTTGCTTCCTTATGAATTTTGGGAATTTTTTTCTATTTCTGTGAAAAATACCATCGGAATTTTGACAGGGACCACACTGAATCTGTAGATCACTTTGGGTAGTATGCATATTGTCACAATATCAATTCTTCCAATCTAAGAACATGAGATACCTTTTCCTTTTATTTGTGTCTTCAATTTCTTTCAGCAGTGTCTCGTAGTTTTCAATGTACAGGTCTTTCATCTCCTGGGATAAACTTATTTCTATGTACTTTATTGTTTTTTAATGCAATTGTAAATGAGATTGTTTTCTTAATTTCTCTTTCTGATCGTTTGTTGTTTGTGTATAAAAATGCAATTGATTTTGTATTCTGGGATTTTACTGAATTCACTGATCAGTTTTAACAGTTTTTTTGGTAAGACCTTTAGGGTTTTCTATTTATAAGAGATAATTTTACTTTTTCCTGTCCCGTTTGAATGTCTTTTATTTCTTTTTCTTGCTCAATAGCTGTGGCTAGGATTTCCAGTGCTGTCTTTAATGAAAGTGGTGAATGTGGGCATCCTTCTCTTACTCATGATCTTTAAAAGAAAGGCTTTTAACTTTTCACTGTTAAGTGTGATGTTAGCTGTGGGCTTGTCATACATAGCCTTTATGACGTTGAGAAACATTCATTCTACACCTAATTTGTTGAGAGTTTTTATCATGAAAAGATGTTAAATTTTGTCATATACTTTTTCTGCATTATTGAAAAGATCATATACATTTTATCCTTCATTCTGTTAATGTGGGTATCACATTGGTTGATTTGCATATGTTGAACCTTCCGTGCATCCCAGGGGTAAATCCCTCTTGATCCTGATGAAAATCATGTAAATCATGGTTAAATCTTTCCTATGTGCCCCTGAATTTGGTTTACTAGTATTTGAGGATTTTGTGAATCTATCTTCATCAGATATATTGGTCTGTAATATTCTTTTCTTATAGTGTCCTTACCTGGTTTTGTATCAGGGTAATAATGGCCTTATAAAGTAAGTTTGGAAATGTTCCATCTTCTTCCATTTTTTGAGATGGTTTGAGAAGGATTGGTATTATTTAAATGATTGATAGAATTTGCAAGTGAAGCCATCTGGTTCTAGTCTTTTCCTTTTAAGAATTTTTGATTACTCCTTCAGTCTCCTTGCTTGTTATTGACATGCTCAGATTTTCTATTACTTCATGATTCAGTGTTGGTAAGTTGTGTATTTCTTTGAATTTACCCATTTCTTCTAAGTCCTCTCATTTGTTGGCATAAATGCTCACAGTATTCTCTTAAGATCCTTTGTATTTCTGTAGTATCGTTTGTGATGTCTCCTCTTTTGTTTATTGTGTGTTTGAATCATCTCACTTGTTCTTAGTCTGGCTAATGGGTTGTTAATATTATCTTTAAAAAAACCAACTCTTCATTGATCTTTTCTGTTGTCTTTCTAGTGATTTGCACACTATCATTACAGTATTAGAGTATTTTGAATTTGACTATATATTTATCTTTACTAGTGAATTTTATATTTTATATGCTTTCAATTACTAATTAGCATCCATTAGTTTTAGTTTGAAGAACTTCTTTTAGCATTTCTTGTAAGGCAGATCTAGTGTGATGAATCCCCTCAGCTTTTGTGTATCTGGGAAAGTCTTTATTTCTCCCTCCTTTCTAAAGGACAGCTTTGCTGGGCAAAGCATTCTTGGTTGGCAGTTTTTTTTCTTAGTGCACTCTGAATATATCGTCCCATTTTATCCTGGTTTGCAAGGTTTCTACAGAGAAATCTGCGGATAACCTTGTGGGGTTTCCCTGCATGTGATGAGTCTTTTTTCTCTTTGGCTGTTTTCAAAATTCTCTTTGTCTTTGATTTGTTTATTGATTTGTTTAGAGAGGTAGAGAGAGCAAGAGGTGTGGGGGAGGGGGAGAGGGATAGAGAATCTTTTTTAAGATTTACTTATTTGAGAGAAAGAGAGAGAATGCTCACACATGAGTCGGGGGAGGGACAGAGGGAGAGAATCTCAAACAGACTCCCCACTGAATATGGAGCCCCACATGGGGCTTGATCTCAGGATCCATGAAATCATGACCTGAGCTGAAATCACAAATTGTATGCTTAACCAACTGAGGCACCCAGGCACCCTGGGAGAGAGAATCTCAAGCAGACTCCCTGCTGAGCATGGAGCCTGATGTGGAGTTCAGTCTCACAACCCTGAGATCATGACCTGAGCTGAAATCAATAGTTGGATGCTAACTGACTGAACCACCCAGGCACCCCATCTTTGTTTTCGAGTTTTGAGAGTTTCCTTATAATGTGTCTCAGTGAAGATCTTTCCAAGTTGAATCTGTTTGAGGACCTTTGAGCTTCATGTGCGTGAATGATCCCTATCTCTGTCCCAGCTTGGGAAGTTTTCTTCCATTATTTCTTTAAATGATTTTCTTTCTCTTTCTCTCTTCTTCTGCGACATTCACAATATGAACATTTTTACGAAAGATTTTATTTATTTGAGAGAGAGTGAGAGAGAGAGAGAGAGAGAGAGAGAGAGAGAGCATGAGCTGGGTGGAGGAGGAGTGGGAGAGGGAGAAGCAGACTCTCTGCTGAGCAGGGAGCCTGATGTGGGGCTCGATCCCAGGATCCCAGGATCATGACCTGAGCTGAAGGCAGATGCTCAACTGACTGAGCCACCCAGGCGCACCAGTATGAACATTTTTTGCTTGCTGTTGTCCCATAAGTCCCATAGGTTTCCTCCACTCTTTTTCCCCCCTCTGTTGGATAATATCAGTGCTCTGTCTTTAAGTTTGGAGATTCTTTCTTCAGCTTGTTGAGCCTTCTATTGAAGCTCTCTGTTGCATTTTTCATTTAATTTATTGTATCCTTCACCTCTAGAATTTTTGTGTGGTTCTTTTTTATGATTTCTAATTTTTTGTTGACACTTTTGTTTTGTTCATGCATTATTTTCCTGAGTTCATTGAGTTGTGTTTTCTTGAATTTCACTGAGCTTCCTTAAAATAATTATTTTGAATTCCTTTTCTGGTAACTCACAGAATTTCAATACTTTGGGGTCAGTTGCCAGGAAGTCATTGTGCTCCTTTTGTCATGTCGCGCATCCTTGCCTTTTGTGTGTGTTTCTAAGGGGTCTATATTGACGTCTGGGCGTTCGAGGGGGATTTACTTCCTCCAGCCTTTTCAGACTGGCTTTGGTGGGGAGAGACTTTTACCTGGAGGTGGGCTGTGAGGGCACCGGCTGAGTAGGGTGCATTTCTTGTTCTGGGGAGAGTACAGCGGCATAGTGTCTACGCGGGTCTGTTAGATGAGGTCGGTGTCAGTAAAGGCTGTGGGGATCTTTGGTGGCCCAGACTGTGGAAGGCTTGCTGGTGGCAGTGGTGGCTAGGGCTACTGCAGTCCTTGGCGGTGAAGCTTGCTGAGGTTCTCCTGTTCTCCTTTGCTACCCATGGAAGGAAGTTCTGGTTGAGGGCGTCCCTCCTGGCACCAAGTCAGTACACGGATCCTCAGTGGCGCTGTGGTCCAGGGCTGGGTTGCATGTGGAACCACCATCATGCCTGGGTCCTGAGGCACAGGTGCACTTGCTGCAGCAGGGACACCCGTGTCTGAGGTACTGGCATTTGCAGATCTCCCATGGAACCAGAGTCTGAGTCTGCGGCTTGTGCATGACTCGAGCCCCAGGAGCACGGTATGCAGTAGTGGCACAGACCCTAGGGTGACAGAGTGCAGCAGTGGTCTGACCCCAGGGGCAGGGGGCAGAGTAACAGCAGCTTGGCCCCAGTTATGCTGGATCGAAGCTCCAGCTCAGGAACCAGAGAGGGAACACAGAACTGTAGTGGTGTGGCCTGGCGATGGCAGGTCAGTGCCTGGACTTGGGGCCTGGGGGCAGAGCACAGAGCAGCAGTAGCAACAGCTCAGCCCCTATGACGGAGAAGCAACACCCTGACTTAGGATGCAGGAGGCGAGTCAGCGGCCAGGGCGGCAGCATTCCCTGGTCACGGCGGGCCGAAGCTGTGACTTGGGACCCAGCAGCAGCAGCTCGGCCTGCGATGGCAGGTCAGACTGTGACCTGGGGACAAGGTATAGAGCAGCAGCAGCTCTGTCCTAGTAACGGCGGGTCAGCGCCCTGACTTAGAACCCTGGGGTGAGACACGGAGCTGCAGCAGCACGAGCCTGGGCCGGTGGGTCACAGCCGTGACATAGGAGCCTAGGGGCAGCTCTCACCACAGGGACGGCTCCAGCCCCGGGAAGGAGACCCTGTGCGACCCGAGCAGCTCCATCAGCGGAGCGCAGCGTCAGTGAAGACTGTCAGGGTCCTCAGTAGCAAAGGCTGTGAAGGTCCACTGCTAGGGGCCCCTGCTCTCCTTTCCTTGTGGGGTACAATCCCTCTGAGGGGATCCCTCTTGGTGTGGAGCGGCTCTGGACTGAGGGTCGGGGTGGTACAGGGAAAAATGTTTCCTACACTTTTCCATGTGGCCATCCTCTGGATTTGAGGGGGTTTTGCTGCATTTTTGTAGTCCAGAGCTTTCCCAGAGCCTTTTCCGTTGACGTGTAGTTATTTCTTTGTTGCTTTTGTTGTTTTGTGGGAGAGATAATCATCGGGACCACCTACCCCATCAACTTGCCAGGTATTTTGGGGGGAAGTTTGTAAAGTTTGTATGAGGGATGAATCAGCCAAGAGGCTCTGAATTAGACATTAAGGCCTAGGGCATGATTGAGGCCATCGCGCCGTCTGTTTGCTAGACTCGAATTTGAACAGGAGTTTTTGAGGAGATCATTATTTTTCCATTGAACTGGTTGTCTGGGACCTAACAGGGGCATGAAAGTTCTATTGAACACCTTTTCCAGAAGCCCAGTGTTGCATATTCTGAGAAGTGACACGTGTGTCTTGGTTACTATTCATAATGCCTGTAACCTCCGGGGGAGTAAGGAGTGTCCTGGCAACGGCTTGTGTTGTGGGCCTAGTACGTGTGTGACTTTGATTGTGTTTTAGCTTTAGCTACAAGATTCCCAGAGATTTTATCCTGAAAAGGACAAACCTTAGGCCGGGGCAACAGTTGTGATGTGTATGCAGATGGGGCTGTTTGCTGAGCACGAAGATGACTGCCTCAGTTTTGGCCAATGGTGCCCACCCTTGGGGTCCCATCCTTTGTTGGAGGGACATCCTGGCTAGAAGATAGAAAGTTGCAGTGTTCCTCTGAGCTCACCATCATTTTTATGATGGTGGGCAATGCCATTCATGTAGTCTATGAACTTTCACTGCTGTTCACTCAGTTAATCCCAACAGCTCCTCAGGTAGCGAAGGGCCTGGGGAAGGTAGCATCGGGCAAGGGACTGAGGACAGGGGAGACCACTCCTTCCTGTAGGTGGACTGTGTCAGAGAGTCCGAGTTTGGCTCCATCCTATATCAGGGAGGCCTCAGGACCCATGTGGACCTTGTGGGGTGACTGTCATGAACCGGGGGCATCTGGATACAGAGATACAGCCCAGTGTCTGGGAGAGCCTCTGTTTATAGGACAGTCGGGTATGAGGTCAGTCATCTGGGGTCCAGAGATGCCAGGTGACCTAAGAAAAGTTGCCCAGATCTCTTGAGTGAAAGAGTCTCTGAGAGCAGTGCCTATGGATCTTAATTTGGTCAGATTTCAGAGGGTTTTTTTGAGGGAGCCCCATTTAAGGGGGACTGATTTGAAGTAGCAACATCAGTGAGATTAAGGATAATTTGTAAACGAGGACTATGTGGTCATCAGAACCCAGAAAGTACTGAAAGATGTTAGGATGTTAGGCTTGTATGTCCTTGGTAAGTGTGTCAGATGAATCTTCTTGGAGCAAGGATGGCATCATTGTGATGTCATGCCTGTGCTCGCGGAGGGGATGGGCGCAGCAAAGATCTTGTCTGCAAAGCTGCCGAGGTACCCCGCAGGGAGCCTGGAGAAGGTAATATGTCCCCTCAAGGTGAAGGAGAAGTGTGCCTGAGAGACTGTTGCTGCAGCAAC
Source organism: Ursus arctos (assembly GCF_023065955.2). Taxonomy (NCBI): domain Eukaryota; kingdom Metazoa; phylum Chordata; class Mammalia; order Carnivora; family Ursidae; genus Ursus; species Ursus arctos. The sequence continues at coordinate 9,241,285 of NW_026623100.1, forward strand.
AGTAGTAGCGAGTAGGAGCAAGTGTCCTAGCCAAACCTCTAAGAGCAACATATTTACCAGCTACTGATTGAATAAAATTAGTAATTTTACAATTTTAAAAATATTGGATATTGGGTATCAGGGCCCTAATGCATGGGACCACGGCAGCAAGACGGCAGTAATCCACCAGGAAGGACCTTTATATTCCCTGGGTTTAAGAACGGGCAAATTTGAGCCATAAAAATGGAGAAGCAACTGGGTTAATCACCCCTTTGTGAATTAGGTTTTATAGAATAAAATTTAACTCTTGAAGGGCCTTATTAACTTACACTGGGCCAGGTAAACTATTTTAATGGTAGGGTGGGGGGGGAATCATGGAGTCCCATTTTTGTCAGTCCAATTTGTAAGTGACAATGACTTACATTAGTTTTAATTTGTTATTCATTATGTTAGTGTGTCTCTACAGGGGGGTATTTTAGGAGAGTTGGTACTGTCGCTACAGGAATTGAGACAAAACTACAGTTACAATGAGGCATACCTATATTTTTTTCCTGTTTTTTATTTGATTACTTTTTTCAGATGGTAAGAGCTACAATGTCTATATTTAGTAGAATCCCCAGGTATAATTATGATCCCCCCGCCATATTGATTACGTCCAAGAAGTTTTGTCATTGGTGCATTTTAGCAAAATGTTCAAGCTAATTTAGAACCTACAGCTAAGGCTGCAGAGGCACAAAAACCAATGAACACTTTTTAATCTTCTGGTTGTAAAAATCTTTTAGTATATCAATCTTATTATACATTTGCTCCACATATAATTATTCTACATAATTCGTTATATAAAATTTGTTACATCATTTGCTGCTGCATCCGGGAGAGTAGAGGTGGCAGCATCCTGAGTTTGTGACCACGTGATTTTAAGGAGGAGGCTCGTATCGTGTTGATAGGCGGTAGCTCTCCTGAGCGCCCAGACATGCCGGCCAAGAGATTTGCCATCTTGGACGAGTTGAGAACCTTCCTTGAGTCTTAGGGGGGAGCAGGAACAATCTACTCCTCTGCTCTTGTCCTTTTTCTTCTCTTTCTATTGAGATGGAATTTGCATTGAACATGGAGCTATCAGTCTCCACGGAAGAGGTTTCTTATCTCACACTGGGCCTGGGGACAAAGTGCAATAGCAGAAAGGCAAGTGACAACAAAGAGGTCTGCCCTTGAAGCAACTTCTTCTCTTTTTTAGAGAGACAGAGAGCATGAGTGGGGGCAGAGGGAGAGGGAGAGAGAGAATCTTAAGCAGGCACCACACCTACTGGCCCAATGTGGGGCTCGATCTCACAACCCTGAGATCATGACCTGAGCCAAAACCAAGAGTCAGCCACTTACCCAACTGAACCACCCAGGTGCCCCTTGAAGCAACTTTTTAAGCCTTTTGGGGGCCGTAGTTTCCACGAGGAGGGCGCTCAGCATCATGTCACCAACAGATCCCTATAGTGTATTAGGGACTAACACTTGGACTTCTGCCAGAGACTCTTTCTTTCTTTCTTTCTTTCTTTCTTTCTTTCTTTCTTTCTTTCTTTCTTTCTTTAAGATTTTATTATTTACTTATTTATTTATTTGACAGAGAGAGACAGCAAGAGAGGGAACACAAGCAAGGGGAGTGTGAGAGGGAAGCAGGCCTCCCACTGAGCAGGGAGTCTGATGCGGGGCTCGATCCCGGGACCCCGGGATCATGACCTGAGCTGAAGGCAGGCGCTTAACGACTGAGCCACCCAGGTGCCCCCAGAGACACTTTCTAAAAGGGAGATAGTCTGGAGGAAGCTGGCATCAATGTGATGGGATCAGTTGCTCACAGAATGAGAAGGGAGGTAACTCAGTCAAGCAGCCCTGATTGACTTTGGCATTGCTGGCTTAGTCAGTCAGACTTACACCCCAACACAGTCTGTTGGAGGAAGTCACTCCTTGCTCCTGGTTGGGAAAAGCCTCTGCCTTGTGTGTTGGCCAGTTTTCCAATCTCTGAGGGGTCATCCGTCCAGAAACTAGGCATATCAGGGTGGGGAGTCACGTGGGAGCCGTGGGTCCGATTATGTACCCCACAAGGTGCCAAGTAGGGAATGTGGGTTACCAGCAGCCTAGGCTACAGCACCTAAGAGTAAGTGAGGCCCGTAGACATGCAAACCGTTGATGTCCTCCTACGAGTTAGGCTGGAACGCCGTGTCAGCATATGGCAGCTGCCAGAGTACAAGTGTGCCAGCAGCTGGCGGGTGGGCTGCTTAGTGAGTCTGTTAGTCGGTCAGGAGCAGTGAAGAGGCATGCCCCTCTGTCAACACCAGTCACCCTTCTTGCTGCACCAGTTGTGATAAAATCTACCCACAAGATTTTAGTTTATGGAGGTGACAGAGTGACAACATGGAAAAGCTAATGCCGTGCCACAAAGGGCCACAGGGAGACACACCAGAGCCCCTCAGAAGGCAGAAGCAGGAGCGCTGGTTTCCCAGGATAGGGGAGAGCTGCTAGTGTTAGGCCAGGCGAGGTAATGTCAGGGGGCTCTCGGCTACAGGGCTGATTGACCTCTGGTTGTGTGGTGCTGACCCTGCGTGATTAGGGCACAGGAATATTGCCTCCTGGAGTGTAAGAACCAGATAGAGGAAGCGGCTGAGAGTTGGGGCTCCGGATTGGCTGGTTTTCATATGAAAAGTATGCTCCGTGGGGGGCCTTTGGTTGTCTCTAAAAACTGGCCAGACCAGAAGGAGCAGTGTCTTCCCAGTCAGCGAGGCCCCCAAGTTGCCAGTCTCTCCACAGCCTGGGCCTTTGTGTGTGCAGAGCTCGGCGCAGAACCACTGTGGCAGTCCTGCCGCAGCAGAACAGCTCTGCAGAGCAGGGAGGCTCCCTGGCCTAAGACAGCCCCCAGGTGGAGAGTGTGAGCCTCGGTAATGACGGAATCCACCGGGGGAGTCTAAGTCATGAGGCTGAGTTGGCAGGTGTGGCCCTTAAGGACAAACATGGCATTTGCAGCATGGATTGTCTCTAACCTTTCACGTTCGGGGATCATTTGAAATATTGCACTGGGGCCTTTGTCTTTTACCATAGTCCTTTAACTTGAACGGTTTTGTCAAGTTTTATATGTTAACGGTTCGATCAGTGACTGGCTCATCTTACCTCTCACACTACTCACACATACACACAAGTTTCCACTGAACTCTGGAAAACAACGTGTTAATAGATAGGTTGGAAAGCTCTCTTTGTACAGTGTTCTTTGCTAGTAGAGGGTGGTGTCGTTAGCATCTTTTATAGCTGTGAAATGATTTTACCAGTAAAAATTTGATGTGTATCTTTTTCTTCTTAATTAGAAGAGCAGGTTTGAGCCAATAAGTCAATGTAGATAAACTTAAAAACTCTGCTTTTATCTGTTTAGAGATAGCCAATGTGTTATCACATTCATGTAATGTAGATTATTCTTCTGGCCTTTTATTTTTTAAGCTCAAGTCAGGATTAAGGTGTAATAGCAGTATTTGGCATTTCCTGTTGCTTAAGTGAGGCCAGTCTTAAATGGTACAGTATTTACTTCATGTATTCTTGACTGTTGATTTTCATTCATTGGAATTCTATATCTAAGATGTGATATTTGGACTAAATAAAACTTACAGTGTTGTAAATGCTCTTTAATAAATAATTACACCCCCGTAATAGGGTACAACGACTGGAAATTAGAATAGTTCCGTGCGTAGAATATTGTATTCATTTCCTATGGCTGCTCCAACCAATTACCACAAACTCGGCGTCTTAAAACCACAGAAATTTATTCTCTCACAGTTCTGGAGAGGAAAAGTCCCAAATCAAGGCATCAGCGCGGCCACACTTCCTCCAGAGGCCCTAGGAAGAATCCTTCCCTGCCTCTTCTACCTCATGGTGGTTGCCAGCTGTCCTTGGCTCGTGGCAACCTGACGGCATGTCTGTCTCTGTCATCACATGGCCTTCTTCCGTGTGTGTGTTCATGTCTCCCTCTTCCTATACAGGGACACCCGTCATTGGATTTAGGGCCCACGCTAATCCAAGAGGATCTTAACTTGATTACCTCTGCAGAGACTGTCCCCGGAGGAGGTCACATTCACAGTTCTAATTGGTTATGAATTCTAGAGGATTGCTACTCAACCCAGTACAAATGTGGAGCTTTCCCAACTTAACTCAGTTCTAGAAAATAAGGCTGTCAGTGGCTTTGCCTTAAAAACAATAATTTCTTTTTAAGAACCGTTCTATCCAAGGCATATAAGATTTTACAGGAACTGAGGCTTATACAGTTTTTTGGGGAGTGGGTGGGGGGTAGGACTTTGTAAGAAAAGGAATATAAAAGTGCAAACACAGAGTTAGGGTAAGAAAATGTATATTTATTTAGAATTCTAAAAGGAGTAAGTTAAAAAATTTTAAAAAGCTGGCATACCACGCTCATTGCAAAATACTGACAGCTATTTTTATTAATGGCCTGGCCCCTTTAAGACACATTTTCTCCTTTTTTTTTTTTTTTTGGTTGTTGCATTTACTTTGATCACCTCTTCCTATGAGAATTTTGTTATTAGTTTCTCAAGAGAATGATATTTAAACTCTTCCTCTCTTGTGGTTGTTGGAAGAACTTTATGATTCAGAAGTTTCTTTTCTTTTCCACAAGTTGTTGGTTATGCCATTTAAATTATTAGGACTGCTGCCAAATGTGGGAAAACTTAAACTGATATTCTTTTATATATGAGCTAGAAGATTCAGGCATTTTCCAAGGTATTTCATGGAGTGCCTAATCTTAAATTCTTTAACACTGTCCCACGGAATTTTCTGGAATGATGGAAACGTTTATTTGTGCAGTCCAGCATAGTCGCCACTAGCCCTAGGTGGATGTTGAACACTTAAGCTGTGGTTAGCTTGGCTGAGAAACTGAATTTTTTATTTGATTCAGCTTTAACATTGGCTTTTTGTCCAGAAATCTGTCCACTCCCAGCCCCGTGGCCCACCTCAGTGCCCTCTTCTGGGCCTCCCTCCAGGCCTGGTGACTGTGTTAGCAAACTGGGGCACGAGCCAGTGCATTTGGCGAAAACAACCAAGGACATGGAGGTATGAAAAAAACTGTCTACCTCATCTACCTATGTGTGCTCAGAATGACTATTTAATGAAAATGTCTAAAAAAGAAAAGACATACCATTCTAGGGAAAAAAACGTTCCTTTTTATGTTCTTGAGACTTGAAAGATCTTTTCCCTTCTTTCGGCATGCAGTCGGATGTATTAGTCAGGATAGACTACGTGACTACAGTAACAAGCATCCCCCCAACCTCATTGTCTTCAAATGGCAAAGATTTATTTATTATTTACATGACCTATCCACAGAAGTAGCTAAGAGATGATACAAAGACTCCTTCCTACTCCTCAGGATCCTCTGATACCCCTTGTACCCCATCTACCCTCCTTGTCACTAAGCCTATAATAGGGTTAAGTCACAGTGAAACTCATCCAGGGATATTCTGAGCCTAATAAAGGGGTTGGGGAGAGTATTAGATCCCAAAGCAATAGAAGGACCTAGCCCATGTGTACCAGCAGAAGGCAGGAGACTTGAAGAGATGGGTTTCTGAGATGCTCTGTCAAAGGGATTGGAATATATCCTGCTTAAAAGAAAGCCGATCAATTTGGGAGCAGTCTCCTAGGATTCAGGATTTATTTAACACACTAACAAGGACCCAAGGAGATGGAAGAGTGCCCCAGTGAAAGGAGTCCCAGGAACCCTAAAATCCAGCCCTGAGCTGATGATAGGGAAGGGCATTAGAGAACCCAGCCCACTGATGGCAGTTGGGATTATGGACTTCCAAAGCAGTAGAGGCCACGTGACAGCATGGAACTGCCAGAAGCCAGGTGAACAGTTACTGTAACGTGTAGCGATGCCCAAGGTGAGGAGGGAGGGATGCTGTTGACCCACAGATATGAGCATGGATATTAAAGTAAGGTATCCCTAGGGCAGAATAGATGGACAGCCAACAGAGGAGCTACTCAGTCTGTACTACCAAAAGAAATCAAGGGGTGAAGGAGAGGTACCCTGACACAAATTCACATTCCTTTGCCCAACTTCCATATCTGAAGCAGTTTCAGGCCTGGAACCTGTTGAATGAAGACAATAACCAGCTCTCCGAGAGGGGAGGGGACTGTAACACCATGGTAAGTTTCCCAGGTCCTTCTCCAAAAACACCTTCAGACATTCAGTCAGCTGACAGTGCACCAGGGGAAGAGGAATACTTCACATTTCAAGGACTCTTGGACACAGGATCCGAGTCCATGTTGTTATCCAGGCACACAAAACACCGATGTGGCACCCCCACCAGAGTGGAGCATATGAGGACCAAGTAGTAATGCAGTCAGGATCCAAGTCACCGTGGGCTACCGGCTTCACAAACCCTCCCAGGGGCCATTTCTCTGGTGGCTGAGTGTATAAACAGAGTAGACCTACTTTAGTGTCCTCAGCCTTGCGAGGTCAGAGCTATCCTAGTGGGGAGGGCCAAGCGGAAGCCTCTGAAACTGTTCCCCCTCTCCCTCAGCCAAGATCATAAATTAAAGCAGTATCTTGTCCTAGGGGGATGACAGAAATTTGTGCCACTGTTAAATATCAAAAGGCTGCAGACTTAGTGGTCCCATCATTTCTCCATTTAACGTACTAGTCTAGCCCTTAAAAAATCCTGGTGGATCCTAGCATATGAGAGCAGACTCCTCTAAACTCACTGAGTAGGAGCCCTGACTGCAGTCTCCCGTGCCAGATGTTCTGTCTTCGCTGGGACATGTTCACGTGTGCTGAGGCCCATGGCATACAGATACTGATTTCGCAAAGCACTTCCTATCAGAAAAGAGGCCCTTCGCACTCACATGAAGCAAAGAATGTATACATTTGCAGTCTGGCCTCGGGACTAATGCGGAGCTTCTGCCCTCTGTCAGAAGGTAGTCTGAAGAGCTCCCGACCATCTAGGAGTTCTGCAGACAGTAATCCACTGCACGACTGATCTGACCTCATCAAACTGGATGAGCAAGAAGTGGCTAGCACGGGGAAGGCCCAGGTAAAACACGCATTCCAGAAGATGGGCGAGAAACCCCACGAAGACTCAGGGCTTGCCACAGCAGTGACGTTTTGAGGGGGTTCAGTAATGAGAGGCATCCAGGACGTCCTGTCCAAAGTAGAGGACGAGTTATTGCACCTCCTATGGCGAAGAAAACAGCACAGCATCTTGAAAACCTCTTGAGATTTTGGAGGCACCATGTTACATATCTAACCCACCTGCAAGGGGAGACATGAGCTGCGGCTTTAGGGCGGGGCCCAGAGAGGACGGGGAAGGCCCCTGCCAGGATCCCTGATGTTGAGACCGTATAACCGGGCAGGTGTATCGTTGGTGGGCAAGGAGCTGGGCAGAATGTATGGCAGACCATGGTAGAAAGTCGCAGCACACACGCCCCATTAGCCTCCGGATAGCAAGCCTGTGCCATTTCCAGCAGCAAACCATACATCTTTAAAAAACACCCCTGGCATGCGAGTGGGCCCTGGCAGAGACAGAACCAGGGGGCATAAAGTGACCACACAGACACAAGTGCCCACAATGAGCTGGGTTCTGACAGACCCAGGTCGTAGCGTTGGGTGGGCTGGCAAGAATCCATTTGAAGATGGAAGTGGACATCTACGGTCACACACAAGCAAGAGCAGAGGGCACAGCAAAGGACACAGCCAGTGGCTGAGATCTCTTCCTCATCCACCAGTCCTGCACCAGTGCAGCTTCGCAGTTCCTACCTGGGTCCGTCTTGGGAATTCTGTATGACCAGAGGAAGGAGGAAGAAAAAGTCCAACCTTAGTTCACGGTCAGGTAGGCCTGAAACGGACAGGTAAGCTGAAAGTAGGTGGCCACTGTCTCCAGCCTCAACCGAGGGTGGTCTTCGAAGAGTAGGGAGGGGAAAACCTCCCAGTGGGCAGAATTTTCGGCAGCGCACCTGGTTGTCCATTTTGGGTGGAAGGAAAAGTAGGCCAAAATTGGAATATACGTGGACCCACGGGCAATGACAAGTGGCTTGTCTGGCTTCAAGACCCTGGAAGGAAGATGACTGGAAGATGAGCGACAGGGTCTGGAAGAGGCGTGTGGATGGGCGTATGGGGACGGTAGGCAGAGTGTGAGGAGACTCGTGTCCCCTGTTGGTGTTAACTGCAGAGCATTCACCCCAGGAGAGGCACTGAGCTTCCAGGGGGACAGAGGACGCAGCCAGGCTCTGACACTGAGCCTCCCAGTGCTGACACCGCGGTGCCAGGGATGAGGCTGTGAACAGCCCAGCAGCGTGGGCTTCCACTTACCAAAGCTGAGGTCACTACTGCTGCCACCAAATGTCCCATCTGCCAATAACAGAGACACAAGCCGAGTCTCTGACAGCGATTCCCTGAGGGAAACGTGGTCGAGTACTGACCACATTGGACCCTCTTTATCCTGAAAGGGCCCGTAATGCATCCTGACAGAAATAGACACTTGGGGGTATCGGTTTACCTTTCCTGACAGCTGAACCACTGTTACATGCTTGGGGAGTGTGTGACGCACAGCGTATCACGTATCGCGTAAGCTCAAGAGCTCCTCTTCACGGCACAGGCAGGAGTGGGCCTGTGGCCATGGATTCCTATCCCACACTGAGCCCCTGATGGCGACTTGTTATGGCCTGTTGCAGGAGTAGTGCCACCATGGAGGCACCGCTAACAAGAATGGGGTGCCACCCCCCAGGATGCAGGATACACGTGGGATCCAGCACCGTAATGTGGTGCTGTATTCCCGGTGGGAAGAACGCACAGGTCTGGGAACCAGGGGCTGGTTCCTGGAACTCCCAGTGACCCACCTGGAGCATCCGTACTTCCCATGGCCTCGTTTCGAGCTCTGTACGTTGAGGCGTCTTGGTTTCTGCCTGGAAACAGCATCAGACTCATTGGATTACAAGCTGCCATTTCATCTAGACACGTCAATGTGGCCAGCAGGCAGGAAGAGAGTCCCCATCCTGCCGGGGGGGGGGGGGGGGGGGGATGGGTAGTTGACTCTGATCAGAAGGAGGAGGCAAGGCTGTGACACACTGGGGAAGAGAAGAACATGTGTGAAACCAGGGGGGATCCATGCGGGCACCCCTTGGAACTCCCTTGCTCAGTTTTGATGGAAAATGAGCGAGTGCGGCAACCCTGGCCTAAGAAGGGTGTGTAGACCAGGGGTGCCCCCTTCTGGGTCAGTGAAGGCAGGAGAGCAGCAGGGGTGCCAGCTGCGGTGAGGGACTGTGGAATGGGTGGTGCCGAAAGGAGATGGTGCCCCTCCGCTGTGGCCTGGGGCCCAGCACCAGACTTTTGACCCCTAAAACAGAAGGATAAAGAATTTGTGATCACATGTGATCACATGATCACCAGGAAACGCATCCACTCCGGAGTGGCTGTCTTTCCAGGACCTGGCCCATCCCCTTTGCCAACCCTCTCAGCAGGAAGGGCGAGACCGCTCTGTCAAAAGAAAAAGAAACTTCTTACTGCTTGGCTCTTCCCCTAAGATGGCTATGAGATGCACAGCCTGGCCCTGTTAGAGCTCCGTATTCCAGATGAAACCTCGGAAGATGACTTGGGAAAAAAACAGAAAGTGACGGGCCATTGTTTCAGAAAGAAGGGGGAAAACAGAAATGGAGAGGCTTGGACAGGAAACAGAAGCAAGCAGCCGACTTCTTCCCCTAGCAGCCACAGTGTTGCAGACTCCCCCCAGACAGAGCCTGAAGCTGTCGGTCAGCTGCCAAGTGCACGAGCTTCCCAGGGACAGACGCCACCACGGGGCAGAAGCATAGGAGAGCAGGTCTCTGCTGTGTTTCCAGGTCCCTCTCCCTTCGCTTCTTTGCCACTTCAAGACTCTTTCAGGAATGCATTTTTGAGAAATTTCCAGTAAGAGCCTGAGGAGCAGAACCTAGCAATTAGCATAAACACAGCTCTGGAAATAAACAGCAGACCCTTAAAAGCTCAGCTCACCAAGGAGGGCCACCAGATTGCGGCTGGGGAAAGTAACTTTTTGGTGTTTTGTTTTCACACAACCCATGTGGCTGGAGCCAGGGCCTTGAAGCTCGAGGCAGGGAGGGGGTACTTAGGTTGGGGGATACCTGGTTTGTACCCAGAGCTGGTTCTATGGTGCTTTCTTCCTGTCACCCGCCTCCAGACAAGGCAAGACCCCTCTCCCCTCCGGAGCTGCTGTTGACAGGAGAACAGGCCCTGAGAGACCCTGAGGCCCTACCTAGGTCCCTGCTGCAATTGAAATCAACACATGAATAAAGCTACATAAAAGCAAAATGTAGCACCCAAGTAAGTTATGACGTTGCCAGACTATTCTTCAGCATGTGGCATTTTGAGCCATTCCTGTGCACGGTAGTGAGGGAAGAGCTGCAGCGCCCCTAGGAGGTGAGCTAGCAAACACGCTTCAGTGCCTCAATCCCAGTCAGGGCAAGGTGCGTCAGCAAAGCCAAGAGGAAAAGGAGCTCAGGGACAAGTCACCTCGGTGTCCACCCCAGCTGAGTGACTAACCCAGGTCCAGCGGTGTCTAGGCCCCGGTTTCCCGCTAGTGGGAGGGGGGTCTTAGGCTGGGCAGAGAGAGAGCCCCCCAGCCCGACGCCCTGCTGAAACCACTTGAGGATCCTGAGTGTTCCACCCTGGAAAGAGCCACACCCAGATCCGTGGGAAGAGGGGGATCCTAAGCCTCCATGTAACCAGAAGTGCCCTCCTTAAGCTCCGCTGGATCTGGGGGCACTTTGGCCGATGGAAACGTGGAGCCATCGTCAGGGATGACAGCTAGTCCGGGGTCATTTGTATGCTGTATTGTCAATTTAGTGGGTTGTGACCATCATTTCCAAGCAATGACATAAAGCGAAGAGAACGGAAACCTGCAGAATGCCCTGCATAGAGTTAAGTCCAGCTACAGTCCCGAGCCACCACGGACGGCATGGGTGGTAATGTGAAATGCATGTTTTTAAAGATTTATTTATTTTAGAGCACGAGTTGGGCGGGGGAGAATCTCAAGCTGACTCCCCACTGAGCGGGGAGCCTGACGTGGGACTCAGCCTCACGACTCATGAGATCAAGGCCTGAGCTGAAACCAAGAGTCAGATGCCCATCCGACTGAGCCACCCAGGCGCCCTGTGAAATGTATTTCTTAATGGCAGGGGAGGGCCACAACACAAAATTTGGGAATCCTTGGTGGAGCCCAACCCCACACATGAACCCACAGTAGTAGAGTGAAATGCTATGGTCCCAGGCTAATTCAGGCCTCCTGGATCCCTGCCTCTGGCCTGACCTCAGTCTGGGCAAGATCACTTCATCTGATTAACCTGACATCAGTCCCCGCCCGTAACAGAGAGCCAGAGAGCGTGGTCACAAAGGGTGGAACACGGCCTATGGCGTGCGGGGCAGCCTCTAGAGACCACGAATAGCGTCTGTGGAATGAGCACCTGGCATACAGTTGGCACTCAATATATGCGGTGGACGGCAGGGGAGGGAGGCTGCTCAAGAGTCTTCACAGAGCCAGGCCTAGAGGGGAAGGAGAGGAGCAGGGGTGTGCATGTGGGGGGCCCACATAATTCTTCACACTCACGACCTGCCCTCCTAGATACTCAGGCCAGATTTCCTTTCCCGGGACCCACTATTCTTCTTCCTCCCAGTCGTGAAGTGGGGGCTCTGACCCCAGCATCACGCACGCCGTGCTCCACTTCTAGAGAATGAGACAGAGGCCCTGCAGCCCTCCTGGCCAGGAAGGAGCTGCATCTCTCACCCCTCCATACACAAGGAGAGTGAGGGCCCCAGTATCCCATAGGCCATTGTGCCCCAACACGGCACTGGGGACACCCGCGGTGGCACAGAAGAGCAGTTAGCACTGAGCCACCAGCCACCAAGCCAGGACTAGAGGCCCCACGGGCCTGCAAAGGGACAGACCCATTTGTTGGCCAAGGTCCCAGAAATGGAGCATCGGGGTACCCTCAAACCCACGTTCAAGACTGCACCAGTGTCGCCTGCCCCAGAGCCCTCTCCACCTGGTGGATTGTCCTCCTATGGTCACTGGGCCTGGAGAGACTCGCTGTAACCTGGGGGATGAGGTGTGCCGGGACTGGCCGGAGGCATCTGCCCCCACCTGTGAGTGAACACAATTGCTATCCTGAACTGTTCCTGCAAGAACTGTGAATCACCCTTTTCAGAGGCACGCCCTGCAGTCTGACAAAATCCTATTTATCACCTGGGAGGACACTCTCAGTAGAGCCATGGGACACTGCTCAGCGAAGAGGAGGGCGGCGGACTCTTGGAAGGAGCGGGCTCCTGCTGCACGGTGTGAGGAGGACCTGGGGAAGTGGATCGGTGGTGTGCTGGCTGCTGCTTCTGCCGTGGGAGGAGGAGATGTGGTTTAGGATTAGCTCAGGGTAGGGTGCCCTCCCAAGCAACAGTGGTTCTGTATTTGGGGTCCCTAGTAAAGGAGAGGAACAAAGTGGGTCTGGGGATGTCAGGGGTTAGAAGGCACTGGTCACTTAAAGAGGTGGTCAGAGTGGCATTTTCCTGCTGCAGCCTGACCTTTGGGAGAAATGTTGTTTCCTGGGAACCCTGCAGCTGGCTCTCTGAGTCTGTCCTCCCAGCCTGGCTGACATCAAGGCTGCTGTCTCTTTATAGTCTAAGCTGGCTTTACAATTTCAGTTTTGACAGGTTCTTACTCTTTCACTGGGGTAGGTATTCAGAAATCTATTGAACAAGTATTCACTCTAAGCACGACTCCCTAGAGCACAGGCAGGCTCCTTATACCTATAATGTACCTCTCAAAACAAGGATGGTCTTTTTAACGTGCTTACATACAACAAATGCCTAGGGAATAAATGCATGCATGAGAGAATGAGTTACGTGTGTTAAATACCATTTTGAGGATTTTTATGTGCTAAGTGCTTCATATATATATATCAGCTCGTTTATTCCAACATTATGAAAACCTCATGGGGTGATCTACATTTCGGATAAGGAAACTGAGGTTTTGAGAGATTAAGGAACTTGCACAAGGTCACAGTAAATGTGCATTTGGGACCTGAAGACAGACAAGACAGGTTTAACTCCAAAACCTATAGGCTGAGATCAAGAATGATACTATTCCCTTAGCAACCTGTCGGCCTCAATTTGTTGAATTTCTCTCCATATGTTCTGGGCTCCTCAAAGGCAAGGACCTTGTTCTAATTCATTTCCCCACTGTCTTGCACAGAGCTCAACTTTAGGCTTTCATATATATTTGATGAATCAATGAATAAAAGAAGAAAGGGAGCGACAGAGAGAAGGGAGGGAGAGAACAGAAAGAAGGGAAGGAGGGAGGGAATGAGGGCGGAAGCATCCATTTGTGAATATCTCTTCCGTCGGACAATCGATGTTCTGCGCCATCTGCTGGATGTGCTGCAGTACTGCAGAGGCTCCAGTGCGCGGTCCGCAGGGGTTCCCACCTGGCCCTCTGCCTACGCCTGATGGTTTTCCGAAGAACTTCACCAAAATAATAAAAGTCTCTAGCGAGATCCCGTGACAAATATCTGTAGGAGAACAAACCACAAACGCCATTGCCCAGGCAATTGATCGTGGAGATCCGACTGTCAACGTTTCTCTTCATTATCAGAAATGCTAGGCAGAGTTGGACTTCCTTTTACAGAAGAGTGGGGAAAATTCTGGTTGTAAACTCAACTCCATTTTCCCACTGATCTATATTGTGCTGTCCCGTGATTTCTGTTTGATCGTCACAGTCTCATTTTAAGTTTCTCTGTCCTTGGGCGATTTTGCCAACTAGCTAATATGTAAAAATATTTTATACTTAAAAATACTGGAGACCTCCAGTTAAAGGAACACTAGAAGGAGTTCTTTTCCGAAGCCAAGAGCCTTTTTTACAAGCAAAGGGATTGGTCTATTTCATACATTTAAAAGATTTCTTACAATTCTGGGCTCAAGTGTCCAAATAGTAAAAGATGATAGCCTGAAGGGATGTCAACCCGACAGAGCCTAGAGTCATGAGAGTCATGTGGAAGATTTCACCCAGATTACAAGGTCATCCGCAGGGCAGGAAGTGGGGGGAAGGGTCTGGGTGAAATGTACCTGGCCGAACTTGTCTATTTAGACCGGACTGTTTGATCTAATGCTCTGCCCTTTAGGACAGGGTGGTAGTGGCAGAAACGCCCTACTCCTCAAAAGGAATGTTTTAGTGCTGTTTCTCCATGCTTTCATTGAAGGATCAATGAGGCCTGCCAAGGATAAATCATGATAAATGCCCAGGAGCAGCTTTGGATTGGGCCCCTTATGGCAAAATACCTATACCTGGTGGAGCCCTGCTGTAGTGTGAGGACTGTTGCGGAAAGCCAAGTTCGGCAGCTCACGGCTAAAAAACCAACACTCGAGAAACAAATGTTGGTTGGGGAGAAAAATTGCTTTATTCAGGAGGCCAGCAACCTGGGGAGATGGTGGACTGATGTCCAAAGATCATCTCCTGGGCTCTGGGTTAAGGAGCGGGTTTTATTTTTTAAAGGGGAAATTCAGGGTAGGAGATGAAATATGCATTAATGAGAAGAGTGGGAAAACTTAGGACTACTCATGGGGAGAGATGGAGCGTGTGCCTCGAGCATCCCATGTTCACTTTGGGGTGGAGACTTCAAATCAGAACGAGGTAGAATCCAGCCCTTGATGTCAAGAGGTTCTCTTAGAGCAAGGATAGGGGCCATGGGCGTGCTCTGAAAACCAGTATAAACTGGATGGGTCCTGGGCTCCTTATCTTGAATAAGGAATAGGGGGCCCTGCCTGTTCCCAGGCTGGAACCCTATCAGCTGACCTTGAGCCAGGCTTCTGCAGAGACAGCTGGTGGATTGGTTAGTGGGGTCTGGAAAGACACAGTAGCTGATTAGGGGGAAACAGTTCTTTGAAAAACACGCTTTAAACTTTCTGCTGGTTTCAACCTCATTAACCCTATGATGCTTGGTTTCAAGCCCATGGAATTTGGAGTAACATCCAGGTTCAGATTTTGTCTCCATCTCTCACTAGCTGTACTGCAGGTGACAACCTCACTAAACTTCATTTTTCTCACCTGTGAAATAGAATATAGACTCCGTCTGGCAGGTTATTCTGAGGATAAATGAGGCAGTGTACGTAAGCACGGTAGGCACTGGAAAAAGTGGGCACCGTAAGCTTTGTAGTTACAGAGGAGGCTTCTAGTTGTCTGTGTCTTCATTTTCTTTCCTTCTTTCTTTCTTTCTTTCTTTCTTTCTTTCTTTCTTTCTTTCTTTCTTTCTTCCTTTTTTCTTTCTTTCTTTCTTTCTTTCTTTCTTTCTTTCTTTCTTTCTTTCTTTCTTCTTTTAAGATTTATTTATTTATTGGGGGGGGTAGGGACAGAGGGAGAGAGAGAATCCTTAAGCGGACTCCCTGCTGAGCATGGAGCCGGACACGGGGCTCGGTCCCAGGACCCGGAGATCATGACCTGTGCCAAAAATCAAGAGTCGGCTGCTTAAGCGACTGAGCCGCCGAGGTGCCTCTCTCCTTTCTTTCTTAGTAATGTGCCCAGCTTACAAAACTACAGTTCCAAGCCTCTTTATGGATAGGGATGACCAATAAGAAATAAGGGAAGTTATTGGAAAATAGGGAAAGCTATTTAAAAGGAAGTTTTCACCTCTGGCAAATGAGGTTTTGCTCTTGTTCTTTCTTTTTTCTGCATGGAACTCAGAATCAACGGGTGAGTCTCTAGCAACCCGGTTGTGACCATGATGTAACCTTGTAGATAGAATTTGTTCTTCGGGGCTGATGAAGCAGAGGGCAGAGGAGCTGAGGTCTCAGATGGCGTTGTGGAGCCACCAGAGCAGTCTGGGCCGCCTAACTCTGAGGGACTTCAGTTAATATTGATTCAGGCAGGCTGGGTCTGAAGACCCAGAGGGGGTCCTAAAGGACCAGCCAAGAGGGTCCTTGGCTTTGCACAGGATAGAAATCAAATATGAATTGGAGAAAGTGAAAACAGTTTCTTGACTAGTGATAGAGTCTATCAGATATAATGTCTGGGAGATTCGGAAAGGAAAGGAGAATGAGTCTCCTGGTCACTTGGGGTTAGGGGTTTATATTGGGAAGGGGGTTGAGGATATGTGTTCCTTCAGGAATCTAGGGTACGGTCCAATCAAAGGCAAGTGACAAGTGAATGATAGGTGTTATTTCATAAGTCATTGAAGGTAGGGGTACAGATGCCAGCATCAGCCGAGTTTTGTTCGAAGCTAATGTCCTGGAACATGTTTGGGATCTGGTTCTTCTTACATGTTATCAGGTGTCTGGGAGCTTAGGATGAAACTCAGAGAATGATGAAATTTCCCCTTGAAGTGGGAACACGGCTTCTTTGGTTTACTCAGATGCAAAATATAGAGCATGAGTAAATAGGGCCTAGCAGAAGAACAGCAGAGACGGAGCCTTTCTAAAATGGAGTCCCTTTCAGTTTCCCTATCTCAATAGGAGAGAAAACAACCCCTACCTTCTTTAAGCCACCATGACTTGACAGCCATATGCAAACCCTTGCTGGGTGGCTCTAAGGGGAGACTTCCTAACACTTCTGGCCCTTACTTTCATTTATAAAATAAAGGGGTGTCTTAGATCACCCCCAAGGACCTTCCAACTCTTGCATGACAGGCCCCCATTTCCACTTCCTGAGTCTGGAGTTTATACCACAGCAGTTTCCTTGGTGGTACCTGCCTGCTTTTATCTTTTCTCTAGGATGCAGTGGTCTGGTCTGGGGCGGGGGAGGGGGGGTGACAGGGGGAGGGGATGTAGGGTGTGGTGTTAGGGGTGGTGGCGTTGTGGAGGAAGGAGCCAGGGGGAGGGGTGCATAGAGGGCAGAAATGGACCTTGAGGTTAGCTGTCCTGGTCATCGTATCGCCGTGTTGCTGGCCCTCAAATGCTGCCTTAAGGGGACGCTCTCAGTCCACTTCCTGAGCTCAAGGGTTCCCGTGGTCAGCAGGCTGGAATGATATTTGTTCCCACAAGTTCAGCCTGTGTCTTCCCTGAGAGCTGCTTGCTTTGCCTGCCTCCTCGGTGGAATGAAAGCAAAACTTCTAGCAAAAGCCATCAGTCAGATGATTTTTTTAAAACGATGAACTATCAGCAAGTGGCTACACTGGGAAATGGCCACGTGGGGTCACTGCACACTCAGGAATGAAGGGACACCAGCCGGGGAGTGGGGGGAGGGGGAGGTGGGCTGTCAGGCAAAGTTGAATTTGAGAAAGGAGCCACCCTTGGAAAGGATGAAGACGTTAAGACATTCCTTTCCTACAAAGCTGAGCTGACCAGGACACAGCTGCCTCCTAAAGTCAGGAGGCAAGTGTCTTAATGTAGAAAACAGGCTTCCGGAATATTACCGTTTTATTATTTTCGTTGTTACTGGATTTTGGAATTCTTTAGTGATCTTTTTTTGGCTCACAGCTGATAAAAGCTATCAGTCTTGTCTCTAAAAAGGTCAAATACCCACTAAAATAAATCAAGGCCAAAGCCTTTGAGTCAAAGGGTCCTGATGCGAGTGAGTGTCTGCTGGTAGTTGGTTTTGGTGTAAAATGATTGCTATGCCAGCCCCAGACATAGGTTTGGATCTCATGTTGGCTGGGTGACCTCGAGTGAGATGCTTCACTTCCTGGGACCTTTATTTTTTTATTTATAAAGTGGGAAATCTATTCTCTACCTTGGTTTGAAGTTAATGTGCGAAGAGCACTTGTCAGTACTAGGTGCGTGGTGAGCAATCACCATGATCTTGTTGCTCCCGAGGGAGGGAGTACAGAAGACAGGCCTGGGGGAGAGGATGATGGGCTCGGACATAAGTTTGGACGTGTTGGCAGTATTCTGGGAGAGGCGATGGAGGTGCAGCAGACAGGGGGCTCAGGACAGCGGGGACTGTTCTCTAGGATGGTGCAGAGGTGGGGCCATCCCCATGTAACTAAAGTCACCACAAGTGGTGTGGACCAGTGCTTCCCACACTTTAACAAGTTCAGAAGCATCTGGAGGGCTGTTAAAACACAGGTTGTGGGGATGGCCAACCCCAAATACCATGCAATTTGTAACCAGTTATTTTCAGGGTCCACAACACGAGGCCTGCACTGGCCGTTCTCCAGTGGCTGGTCTAAAGCCAACAGTGAACTTGAGAATTTCCAGTCGACTTGAATCGTGCCTTAGGTAGTGTCCAGCAGGGCACCCCTGACCCCACACCATCATCTTGTTCCTTTGTTTTTGCCCCCAAAAGATTCCATTTGATCGAAGGATTCCGTGGCTTTAAAACAGTGAAGATCATTGATCTAAAGCAGTGGGTGGTTCTCTATGGACATCCCCTGATCAGCCGCACCAGCGCCATCCGGGAACTGGCCGGACAGGCAGACTCTTGGGCCCCACCCAGACCTACGTCTCAGCAACAGGTGGGAACAGCAAGCCGGGGGTTAACAAGCCCCAGGTGATGTTGAGGTCATTAAAGCCTGAGAAGCATGGATGCAAAGCAAGTGTGGGCCCAAAGCCCGTGCTCCGTGGCAGACGTGCTCTAGGATCATTCTCCGTAGTGGCTCCTCCCTGTTTGGCATCCCAGCCCCCACCCTGCCCCCTGCCCCTCATTAGACTCCAGGTGTTGCTCTTCCGTCTCTCAGCTCCCTGCTCTGGCACCGGGCAGCGGATAGTGAAAGGCTAACCAGGCACACTCATTTCTACCGGATTTCCACCTGCAACAATGCATGCTTCCGTAAGAATCCTGAAAAAGAGGGACACCTGGGTGGCTCAGCCGGTTAAGTGTCTGCCTACGGTTCAGGTCATGATCCTGGGGTCCTGGGATCGAGTCTTGCATTGGGCTCCTTGTTCAGTGGGGAGCCTGCTTCTCCCTCTGCCCCTCCCCCTGCTTGTGCTGCGTGGGCTTGCTTGCTCGTGCTCTCTCTCATAAATAAATAAAATCTTTTTTTTTTTAAAGTAGGATCCACAGGGCGAGAGGCGGGTGCTGGGGTATTTTGTGGCCTTCTGACACCCTTTCAATGGCTAATGGTAATGGTCACTGTCGGTTGCACAATAATAGTAGTAATGACACCAAGACAACAAAAACAGCCACAGCGGCTGACATTTGTGGGCACTTTCTGGGTGCCAGCCACTGTTCTATGCCAACTTACTGGCTCTTCCCCACGAGCCACGAGGTTCTCAGAACTCTTACCCCATTTTACCCAGGAGGGAAGGGAGACTCGGAGGAGTTAAGTGACCTGGACTGTATTCACACATCTGGTAAGCGGGGGAGCAGCCTTTGCAGCCCAGCTAGGGTGACCCCTGCCCCACACTGACCCCCACCCCAGTGCTCTGCCCCCAGGGCTGCATGGAGATCTCTGAGGAGACCGTAATAGTGGGACAACTTATTGGATCTGATCAGGTCTACACCTCTTAAATTATCCAGGTACTCCTGTCAACTGACCATCCTACCCACACTCTCACATTAAGGAAGGAGACTTTGTGGGTTCTGAATTTCCATGTCAGATTGGGAGGCAGTAAATACAGCGAATCGAAGCACGGGCGTGACTGTTAACTTAGGAAGCCTGCTCAGGACAGTTTCTTAACTCCGGGCACTCAGTTTTCCCCTGTAAAATAGGGATGAGAACGGTGCCTGCTTTTCTAGGGTTACTGTGAGGACCTGACAGGGGAACATACGTGAAGCATTCAGCACAGAACCAGGCGTCTAGCTGTTACTACGGACAACCAGCCAACCAGACCGTCAGTCCTTCCTGAGCACCCTAGTGCTGGACAGAAGCTTGGAGTCGCATCAGACACCAGAGGTCCTTGTCTGTGAGCAGAAGCAGAGGCAAGAAAGCCTCCCCCATTCCCGAGCCCGTTGTCCTGTGTCAGTGTTGCCGGCCACCAGCTGTCCCGGGAGCAGAGCCCTTCCAGGAGCCCCTGCTCGTCTGGCGACAGCCATCATTCAGGCTTCACATCTCAGGAGCTCAGGGCAAGGACGCCAGATGAAGGGGGAGGGGAGGGGTGGGCTGGCTCACAGAACCAAGGGTGGGGCTGTCTTGAGCGCACCTGTTCTATGCAGGACAGGCCCTGACGCCCCTGGGTTTACCCCAGGCCTTGGGGAGATACTTTGTGGGCACTTTCCAGGCGCCAGGTGCTTCTCTTTATTCACTCGCTTGCTCTTCCAACCGCACATGTCTTCCGTTTACAGCTTTACTGTATTCACCAAGGAATCCAGGGAGAGAGTTCATGAAAATGAGTGATGTCTGGGAGTCCCCAAAGCACCATGCCCTGAAAGCTGAGTCCCCAAGCTTTGCAGCCTCTGGTGTGGAGCCCCAGCCCCAGCTGCGACCTGGTAACACTGCAGGGGACATCCAACCGCTCTTCAGCACCTTCCCTTGCCCTTTGGCAACATCTGATTCCAAATTCCTCATCTCATCACCTGCTTTTCAGGCTTGGGGGCAGTGCTAGGATTTAGTACCAGTCCCTGACTTAGGTGGTTTATTTCTCAGTTCATCGAGGTAGCTTGCAGAGCAACCCATCCGCCACTCGGAAAGCCAGCCAAGTCCCTGCGTTTTGATCGTGGCTGTCATTACTATGAACACACCTGCTGGGGCGGGGCCCTGTGTGGCCAGGGCCCCCCCCCCCCACTGGCTGGATTGACGGAGTCCAGGCAGACATGCCCATGGGGACGGGTGGGTCTGGCCGGGTGCAGGGGCTGGTGACCATCTCAGGTGTTCTAGATAAATTCTTGTTGAGCACAATCTGATGGGAGTTTACAAGTGGAATGTTCCTCAACATAGTCGAAGTACGTCTCCTCAAGCTAAATGATACAGCAGTTCATGCAAACCATGGCTCTATAAACAAAGTGAAAAATGTGTCCCAGCGCTACCAAGTGCTCTTGTGAGTTTTCTAAAAGCCAGGAGGGTGTTTACTGCAGGATGAATAAATAAGGAAAAATAAATACAATGCGATATGCATGGAAAAGAGAAATAAGAGGGATAAAAAAGAAAAAATATTATAACTAAAATATAAATATGATATAATATAGTTATATATAATTATATGTTATATATAATTATATTAGTTATATATATTTATATATTAATACACACACACTTTTCTTTCTCTGTCTCTCTCTCTTTTTTTTTTTTTTAGAGAGAAAGAAAAAGAGCCTGAGTGGGGAGAGAGGCAGAGGGAGAGGGAGAGAGAATCTAAAGCAAACACCCCACTGAGCACAGAGACTGACGAGGGGCTCCATCCCAGGACCCTGAGATCATGACCTTAGCTGAAATGAAGAGTCAGACACCCAACCGACTGCATCACCCAGGCACCAACCCTCCCCCAACTTTCAAAGGAAAGCTAGCCCTTTATTCTATTTTAGGAAATCTTTACTACTCTTTGGTGTTGAAAATGTCTTTTCTCTCATGAAGTATTGCTGACAGTCGATGGTAGTTTTCTTTTTCAACATCCTTACCTGGTGAAACTAAAAAGTTAGCAATTCTAGTACTACCTCCCCAGGTATTTCTGAAACCTGACTAGTCCATGAAATCTAAATCGGGGCTCCTGCCCCAGTGCCCCCTTCCTCCTTCCACATTTCCTCCCGAAGCCCCCACGCCCACTGCCCAGGGCCTGCACTGCTAGCACTCCAGCTACTTCGAGGGGTCTGCCAGACCCCAGAGGAGTACCTGCCCTGATCTGGGTGCTAAGGAACCTGTGTGGGCCCCCCTGGAGCTCCACAGCCTGTGGGACCACCTGAACATCCTGGCTCTGTCGCTTTCTCCATTCTCCTCCAGAAGGAGCTCAGTGTAGGGAATGGGGAAATGAATTGTTTTCAGTAGCCTCTGCATAAAATTCAGCCCCAAGCACACACTTCACATCTGCCTCATGGCACTTGCCACTTCCTCATTAAAATGAGTGCAAGCTGCTAGGTGAGGGTCCCAAGCCAGGCCCACGCATTGCTGAGAGGGGCTCCTGTCCAGGTCACTCTTTGCTCCCCCTAGGAGTGCTTAGCACAGGGTCTTTGGTTAGAATCAACTGTGCCTGACCTCCAGAGCTCCGACTAGAAGACAAAAATACAAGTCTCAACAGCCACTCTGAAACAAAGCACTGATATTGAGGTAGTCACCCACGCTGGATTGGAGGACACTGGCCTCTCACGTGCCCCTCTGAATCTGTCTTTTTCAGCTCCAAACCCCAGAGTGGCGTTTCACCACAACCGTGGGGGTGGGGGGGTGCCTACAATCAGAAGCACCCCGGTGCCAGAGAAAGGCCATGGCAGGCAGCAAGAAAGAGGGGGTTGGCTCCGCACCTGCACTAAAGCCAACCCATTTGCCCACCCCATTTCTTTGACCACACTGCCACGTGGGTGGAAGGACAGCTGAGAAGCAGGTGCTGGCTTCTCTCCTCTGCAGGGAAAACTGGTCCTGGGCCCCTGAGGGCATACTGAGCATGGAGCCAAGAGTAGGAGTTGGGAAGGGAGCAGGGCGCTCACTGGTGGATGTCAAGTTCTCACCCAGTCACATGAGGGACCCCCTCCCTAGTGCAAGAGAGGATGGGAGATTCCTTCCCCTCTGAGCCATGAGAAAAGAGAGAAGCCCCCACCCCATACCCTGTGTGCAGTGGATGCTCAGTAAATACATCCTGGACCCACAACGGCTCATCTACCCAAGGCCCCTGGGGTCTGCGTCACTCCTTCGGTGTTTCCTGCGGTCCTGGTTACTAAGGACTCTGCTTCCTCCTGCCATGAAAAGGTGCCCGTCTTTAGCTTCAGTTCTCCCCCACGGTAGCACTATCGAATCACTCCAGACACTCAGCTCAGATTGGAGAGCTGGGGGGATGAACCAGGCTCAGCCTCCTGGCCGTAAACGCAGGGTTCAGAAGAATCTGGGACCTGGAAGGTGCGGGAGCACAGGGAACGCCTGGCCCTTGCAGAGGAAGTGGTTCCAGGCCCCCTGGGTATCTGACCCACATGTATGTA
The DNA here is from genome assembly GCF_023065955.2 of Ursus arctos. Classification (NCBI taxonomy): domain Eukaryota; kingdom Metazoa; phylum Chordata; class Mammalia; order Carnivora; family Ursidae; genus Ursus; species Ursus arctos. Next base: position 9,264,246 of record NW_026623100.1, read on the forward strand.
CTTAATCCAGGAAAAAGCAGGTTTGGGACACATTTTTGCAATCTGATGAAAATTGACCTTCAAAAGGCCCTGGATCCAAAAGTTAAAAGGCAATAAAAGAAGCCGCAAAGCCACAGGAAGTGATGGTGAGTTGAACCCAAATCTCCCCGCAGCCACACTATAAAACTGACAGTGGTGGCACGTAGGGCGCAGGGATGGTCCCGCACACTTCCCATGTGTTGCCTCTGGATGCATATGATCACGGTCCACACTGTCCTGAAGGGGACGTGAGCACAGGGAGGCCAGATGACCTGTTTGGGAATGTGCAGCAGGCAGTGGTGCAGCTAAGATTTCAAGCCCATACGGTAGGCTTGTCCTTTTCTCATCTCTTCCCTGGCACTAGCCTGTGAGGAGCTATGAGGGTTAATTTTATGTGTCAAATTGGCTTGGCCATGGTGCCCTGATATTTGGTCAAACGTTATTTTGGGTGAGTCAGTGTGTGTTTGGGATGAGATTAGCATTTGAATTGGTAGACCTTGAGTCTACCTCCATAATGTGGGTGGGCCTCAACCAGTCAGTTTGCAGGCCTGAATAGAACAAAAGACTGACCCTCCAAGGAAAAGAGAATCCAATCTGCTGGCTTTGAAATGGAACATTGGCTTTTCCTGGTTCTACACAGCTTCTGGTCTTTGGACTTGACCAGGGACATTGGGTCTGCATATTTGGGACCTGCCAGCCTCCATAATCACATGAGCCAATTCCTTATAATAAATCCTTTTCTATTTATACACATCCTATTGATTCTGTTTCTCTGGAGAACCCTGACTAATACAGGAGCCTTTCCTAAATTCTATGCTTTTTGTAGCCCCAAGATACTTAGTGCAGCATCAAGCCCATGGTGGGGGCAACAAAAGCATGGGAGGCGGTGGTCAGTGGGCACCTGGGCTTGGGGGAGGTCAGTGAGAAGCTAAGGTAGGGGAGTCAGTGTTCATCTGAGGGGTGGGAGGCTGTAGGAGCCATTCACTCAGGCAGGAAGGAACTATTCGGCCCTGAAGTTGCTTATAGTAGCAACTGGATGGTGATAATAGAAAGCAGACTGAACTTTGGCTGAGTTTTATTATTGTTTTTAAATTCTCTACAGACATTACATCCCTTATTGCCCGCACCAGGCAGCCAGTCCCACCACCCTTGGTAGGAAACCCTTGGAATATCTGGGTCATGGAAGCCAAGTGTTTGGTTTAGTTATTGGGATTTTTTTTTTTAAAGCCTAGATTCCCTTGGAATATATAGGTAAATACTCACTTAAAACAATTGAAGTATAATCTTAGCCACATATGCAAGTCACATGGACAATCTAGTCGTCCTATTTTCAAAAATGAAAAGAAACAGCTGAGATATAAATGTTAAAAATATATTTTATTTAACCTAGTAAGTTAATTCAATATGTAATCCATATGAAATGATTAATGGGCTATTTTCCTTTTTTTTTTTTTTCCCCTTGGAAATCCAGCGTGGGGTTTAAACTCAGCACCTGTCTCAGTTTGCTCGGCAGCCTTCACGTGCCCAATAGCCACAGGTGTGGAGTGTCTCCCCAAAGGGACGGCACAGTCTGAGAGCCCTGACCCGGTGAGAAAATGAATCTACAGGGAGGTGTCCACTTAGAACATGTTAGTCGCTTGGTGGTGTTTTGTTTGCTTTTTATTTTTTAATAGGACCGGCGGCATGCACGTGTCATTTAGCTCTAAATATTAACTACACACCGCCACCTGTTGGGGGGGGCGCGCAAATTCTGCATATTTCTACAGCACGATTGGAGCGGGCCTTCTGAAGGTGGAGAGGAGATGCTGAGGAAAGAGGTGCTTCCCCCCACTGTCACCTCAGCACCCCTTAACCACAAGGCATGATTCCACTTGCAGGCAAGGGGGTGGAAAAGGAAGTCCGTGTCAAGGGTCAAGGGTCAAGAGTCAAGGGTCAAGGTGGGTCACCCGCTGCTCTTCTCCTCACCACTGCCTCCCCGCCTTCCTGTTTCTTTGGTGGCACGATTCTTTAAAGCCTGCGCTGCTTGAACCGGTCTTGAGGTGGGCCCCAGGATCGCGCTGTAACAGGTCCCGGGATCTGTGGTTCTACAGGGAAGAGCCGCGTGTCCCCAACATGGCCGCGGAGCCGCCGGGCCGCCACACCCCGTGCGTGACCTCAGCCCTGCTTCGGGGCCCGAAGAAGAAGCTAGCTTTGCTCGTGGCCAGAAGAGAGCTGACCCCGTGGGGCGCCCGGTCCGCGGCCCCCAAGCCTCACGTCCTGGGCAGCGAGGGCTCCGCGGAGCGCACTTGCTTAGCCCGCGCCCGCCAGGACCTCTCATCTGACGGCCTGCTGGCTCCCAAGAGACAGTCGAGGGTCGTCCGTGACGCCGGGTCCCTGCAGTCCTCTGCCGTCTCGCCCTGAAGAGCCACGGAAAGGTAGGGCCCGAGAGCTCCCGTGGCCATTTTCCTGGCCGTGGTGGTGGGGGGGCCCGCAAACCCTGACCTGGCCTGGGAGTCTCCTTCCAAAATGTGGGCGGGGGCAGGAGCAGAGCGGGAGCCCGGCGGCCCGCCCGTACATCGCACCTTGAGGGGCCAGGAAGCTTGCCGTCACCACACGGCCACGGCGGGTGGAGCGAAGCCAGAGCTCCCGCTTGGCCCTCCACAGTGGATGCCCCGCCCCTCCTCTCCTCTCCCCTCCCCTCCCTTCCCCTCCTCCCCCCCCCCCCTTACCCTTCCCCTCCCAGCCAGTCATCACATGTGGAGGTGGACCGCGGGGCAGCCCTGGAGGCCGCTGCAGACTGCCACCCTGCCCTTAAGACAAGAGGCAGGTAAGGTTCAAATTATCATATGATCAAATAATCACAGAGAATCCACTATTCTGTGCTTGGGTTCTGTCACTCGCTGGAGTGTCTGTGAGATTCCTCCATGGGGTCCTTGAACCAAGGGTTCATTCCTATTCCTTCACAAAATTCCGGGGTACGAACAGACATCCACATGGAGGAATACACTGAAGATCGGGGAACTTTATGTACCCCACTGCAACTGCGTTTTACCGCGATCTACAAAGTTTGAAAAGGCTCGGGAGGAAGGCGTACCCTATGAACAAAGCCTGACAAGTGCGCACGGCTGAAATGATGTCTCACTCACTGGAATTCTAGCAGCAAACAATCTCTACATGTCTGTGTAACCTATTGGTTTCACCTCGTGTTAGAGTTATTTCCGCGTGTCTTCCATTCTGTACCGTGAGATCCTAAAGGGCAGGAGGCTTAGAGGGTTAGTGTCAGTGGCTTGCTGGTAAAGGATCCATTGCTGACTCTCTAAAATAAATGTACATAAAATTCATATAAGTCGATTATAAAATTTACTGATATAAAGGACATGTAGCACACAACTTACAAATAATTATAAAACATATACTATTCTTTATTGTAAATTCTATATAGCTAATTAACTCACAGATTTTAAAAAATATTTTTTCTTGAACCCTGTGTACTCAGCCATCCTGTGGTTGCATTTCAACCATGAGGTGACAAATGAAGTTGCTTTGGTACCTTCCATGATGTTTGTTTTTATTTTCTGTATCTGTTTTCACCTTACATTTTGAAAATTTAACAGATTACTCCTCATTTTGGTATTTTAGGGGTGAGGCTCTGGAAAAGAATTTTACATTTATAGTGAAATTCATACTCCTTGAGGATTAACATGAAATTTTCTATTGTTATTTAAGTTTAGAAATGACATAAATTTTAAGCTAAATACCTTATTTTCCAGTTTATGTATATAACTTCAGTGTGACTTGCTATTTCTTACAAAATCTACTACCACAATAGTGTAACAAAATCAGGCCACAAATAAATGCTTGACACTATCTGGTTTGGCAAAGTAGTCACTCATGTCATTGTAAATGAGTGTACTTTCACCATAAACGCTGGCTGATATTTTTGTTTATATTAAGACTTTTTTTTTTTTTTTTTTTTTTTTTAAGAGAGCAAGCGTGAGTTGGGGGAGCAGAGTGAGAGAGAGAATCTTGAGCAGACTCCACTCTGAGCACGTAGCCTCACTCAGGGCTTGATCTCACGACCCTGAAATCATGACCTGAATCGAAATCAAGAGTCAGATTCTTCACCTACTGAGCCACCCAGGTGCCCCTATTTTGTTTATATTAATAAGAAGGTGAAACAACAAAGATGTATATTGGAAATTTACTCACTTGTCAATATGAGCAACTTCTTTGCTAAGTTGGATAATAGTTTTCAAATACTAGAGGAATAATTTTGCAGTTGTAATAGCTACAGACACGACATACTTTTAAGTTTAATCTTCATTATTAACTTTTTCTCTGTCACTTTCTCATGTCTAGACAATCATCAGAATAATAAACCAACACTTGGTTCACATTATTTGCCAATTTCCTTGGTGTAAATACTCCTACCATGGTTGATTTCAAGTTACTGACATGTCACAAAGAAGTGACACCTAAGCTCACTTTTGAAGTATAAGCACGGGTTAGCTTGATGGACAAAGGGGGGGTGCATTCCAGGCAGAGAGAAGAGCATGAGAAAATGTATGGGGCACAGACGGAGCCTGAAAGGCTGTGTCCAGCACCTGGAAGGCCTTGTCTAGCCACCAGAATTGATAGTCATTGAGAGCTTATGTTCACTGAAAGAGTACACTGTGCCAGCCATTGTGCTAAGCATGATCTCATTTGATTCTCATTAGAACCCTATGAGATAGACATTTTTGTTACCCCTTTTTGCACACAAGGAAACTGTTGTGATTTAGAGCAGATGAATGACTTACCTAAAGTCACTCAGCTAGTAAATGGCAGAGCTGGGATTTGAACCTAGGTTAGTGTGACTCTAGAACTCTGAATTTTCCTACTACTTCTGAAAGACCTCTCCTTTCTTATAAAAGTCCAGTCAAAAAGTGGTGGGGCCTGAACCAAGGCAGGCTGTGATAAGGGGATAGGGAGGAGGGAAGCAGTAATGAGCAGTAATGCCTCAGAAAAAATCCATAACCAACTGGTTGTGGGAAGTAAGAGAGAGGAGGAGGGAGTATGATAGCAGAATTTTTAGCTTGAACAGCTAAGTGAGCACTGTTGCCATTAACCAAGGTAAGGAATAGGGGAGAGGAAGTAAGTAGAGAAGTGGGGAGGGAGATGATGAAGTGGTTTTGGATATGTTGAGTGAAAGGCATCCAGGTGGGGACTATCTAGAAGGCATCAGAAATATGGCCTGGACATTAGGAGGAACACCTGGCCTGTCGGTCTGAATGTGGGTGGTAGCCTCACCTGTGTGCATTTGCAATCGGGCAGGAGAAGTGACAACATTTACCTTCATAAACCAAACACTAAGAACCAACATGGAAGGCTATTCCCCACATCTTGATATGTTACTACTTGGTTGAGCATTCCTGGAAGGCTGATTTTAATTACTACAGATTCCATTACCCAATAAGGAAGCCATCTTTCTGGGAGGTGCTGCAGTACTTTATTTTCAAAGATAAGCCATCTATTAGCTTCCACTTGCACGTAGAGCTTGCTCTGCAGACCCAGACTGGGGGCTGCCTTGCCCAGGCCAAACTCAGAGGCTGTTTTCCTGAAGGCCATCATTCCACTCTGTCTGGGGAAGAAGAGGGAATGGTGGACTTATGATCCTGCTGGCCAAAAAAGGAAGGTACTACCAATCCATGAAAGCTCTCTGCTGGCCACAAATCTCAGAGAAGAGCAGGTGTTCTCATTCATATGAGAACAAGAGCCTCTCCCCCACCCCCATCCGTGGTGCCCATAAGGTGCAGATTTGTGGGATCCTCCAAAAATTCTGATTAAGTCTGGGACAGGGCTGAAGAGTCCACATTTTACTGACTAGCTGTATTTGTCAGTGTTCTCCAGAGAAACATATATATGTAAAAATATTTGTTGTAAGGAATTGGCTTATGGAGGCAGAGAAGTCCCTTAATCTGCTGTCTGGAAGCTGCAGGCTCCAGATAGCTGGTGTATGATGCAATCCAAGTTCAAAGACCTGAGAACCAAGGGAGTTGACGGTGTAAGTCTGAGTTCAAGAGCAGAAGAAGACTGATGTCTCAGCTCAAGCAGTCACTTAGAGTAGGGACAAATTCTCCCTTCCTCTGCTTTCTGTTTCATACAGGCCTTCAAATGTTTGGATGATCTCCCCCCACACCCCCACACACACTGCGGATGGCCATCTGCTTTACTTGATCTACTAATTCAAATGCTAATCTCATCCAGAAACACCCTCACACCCACACTGAGAATAATGTTTGGCCAAATGTCTAGACACCCTGTGTCCTAGTCAGGTTAACAGACAGAACTACGCCAGGCAAGTCTGAGGCTGGTCTGTCCTGAGAGGACTGCGCTGGGGGAAGAGAAGAGAGAGAGGAACTAGGAGGGATATTCAAGAAGGGCAAGCAGAGAGCCTGAGGAGGACTGCGTCCTCAAAACCTCAGGAGGGTTTCAGGAACAGGGAGGGGTCAACTGTATCAAGAGAACTCAGGTCGGCAGGACTGGACAGGGTCTGTGGACTCTTGCCACAGAACGTCACTGAAGGGCTAGAGTCAGAGCAGTCTTCATGAGGTGGTGGGCAGAGCCTGACTGGGCTGGACTGGAGCCTGACCTGGGGTGAAGAGTTGGCCAGGAGGGACAGAGAGTTTCAGGAGGCTAGCTGGAAAGAAGCAGCAGCACAGGGCCATGGCTTGTTCTGTCACCGGACGATGCAACAACTGCGAAGTTTGCACTGTTTCAGCTCTGGCCTGGCTCCCCGGCTGGGGTGGGTGTAGCGTGGGCATAGGTTTCTCTGTGCCTTTCTCTTTCCTTTCTGGGGGATTCAGTTTCCCTCCCCCACCTCTGGGAGCGGTCTTCTCCAAGCCTGGTTGCAGAGCCACTGTGGGCTCCCTGGCACTCTCTCTCTTCTTCTGACCCCCAAAGCATATAGGCAGGACTCCTCTGTCTCCAAAACTGCTTTGGTAATCCCTGCAATGAGAGACAGGGTTAACTTCTACTTGGGTTGACAAATGGAGATTTGACCAGACCTAAGGACAGATTTTTTAAGTGAAATATTGCATAATACAGAAAAGTTCTGAGTATGTATTCCACACCATTGGCTTCATTATCAACTCAATCAGATTCTAACAGGCTTCCATATTTGATTCATATTTATTTCTAAGAAATGAAAAATGATGATGGGTGTTTAAGTGCTGGTGTGTCTTCCCTCCAAAGCCTTGTGGGGGCATGAAGGTATGCATCTGTGTGGCCCTGTGCGCACGTGAGTGTGCACACACATACACACACACACTCTCTCTCTCTCCTTCTTTCTCTCTCTCTCGGACATCCCCCCCCCCCATAGGCAGTGAGTGCTAGGATCTGACCTTCTCTTTCTCTAGCCTGGTCAATTTTTCCTTCTGTGCAGGGTACTGAGACCACTGAACGTGGGGCTCTTTTGAAGAACTAAATAGATAAAAAGGAATCTCAGCCACTTACTTTGTCCTTAAACTTGGGTATATCCTTATCACTGCTTGTCTGCCTTTCCTCAGTTATATACAAAAGAAAGTAACCTTAACCAAGTATGCGTTTTCAGACCTAGGCCACCTTCCATATTGTCCTATCTGTTTCCCTCTGCCACATGCTGCCATGCTCAGCTTCGTGGGGAATTCGTGTTGTGTGACTGTGCCTCAGTACAGAGATCCCGCTCCTCTGGTGTGTGCTTAGGTTTTTTCCATTTATGTACAACCAACCTGCAGTTGACACTGTTTACCAGCACTGGGCATCGTTTTTAATTTAGGTGATCTGACGTGATTAAGATGGTGCCTCGCTGTGGTTTTAATTTGCATTTCCCCGCTTCTGGTGAGGTTGAGGATCATTTCGTGTGTTATTGATCATATTACTTTCTTCTATGAACTGCCTGTATGCCCTTGGTGTGGAGAGTTTCTTCATGTCAGAGAGTGTCTGTCCATCGTGTTTCTATCCCAGAGGAAGGCACTACAGAGAGGGAGAGATGACAGATACTGGCTAAGGGTGAAACAGAAGTCCTGAGGAGGCAGGAACAGATGGGACCCAGAACCTGGGAGGAAAATTAGGCTTGGATTGGAGAGAGGAACATTCCTCTGCCAGGAAAGGAGGAAGGAATGACTGTTCACCAGGTGGAGGCCCCTGATGGGAAATTGAGGACACTCACCCTGGGCCTCCATTACTCTATTTGTGCGGCTGTGGCTGGATGTGATGCAGGCTGTGGGATTGGAGAAAGACCCTCTGGGGAACACAGTGGGAAAAACTAACCAGACTGTGTAAGAGAAGAATCAGGTAGGCTTTGAAGGGCCTGTTGAGAGTTTGGTTTGGAGCAACGTTAAAGCCAGCGTGTACTCCCGGAGCATATAGCATCTGCCCTGGGGTGAGAGATTGTTGTTATAACAGGGCTGTCAGCTATTCATAGAGCAAATAACCGCGGTTTTGTTTGTTTCAAAAAAAAAAAAAAAGATTTGATTAAGGTCTTTACAGACAGCATCCAGACTCCAGATCCACCTGCCATGGAGACCCCATTATGCTGTGGGTACCAGGTAGGACATGGGATGGGTTGGTTTTAGGCCCCATGGTGCCTATCTGTCCCTGACATGATAAAGAGATGTTCAAGGGGCGCCTGGGTGGCTCAGTCGTTAAGCGTCTGCCTTCGGCTCAGGGCGTGATCCCAGCGTTCCAGGATCGAGCCCCACATCAGGCTCCTCCACTAGGAGCCTGCTTCTTCCTCTCCCACTCCCCCTGCTTGTGTTCCCTCTCTCGCTGCCTGTATCTCTGTGTCTGATAAATAAATAAATAAATAAATAAATAAATAAATCTTTAACATAAAAGAGAGAGATATTCAAGAATCTTCAAATGGAAATGTCTTATCAGCAAAATGGCCCCAGACACATTCAGTAAAGCTATGAGGGGATTTGTCTAGTCAGTTCCCCAGGCACCTCTCCTCTTCACTGGAAATAATTTTCAGGTGTTCTAACAGACTGGAGCCAATCTTGATTTCAGTCACAGTAATTCCACCGAATAGTTCCTTTTAGGAACATTTACAGATGAAGCCAACTGTGTTTTAAAAGTGAGCATGTGTTCCTATAAAACTATTTATATTTGTTTCCTGAATGGCTACCAGAACAAATTACCACAAAATGGGTGGCTTAAAACAACAGGAATTTATTCTCTCACAGTTCTGGATGCCAGGAGTGAAAATTCTAGGGGTTGTGGGACTGGGCTCCTTTTGGAGGCAATAGGAGAGAATCTGTTCTTGGCCTCTTCCAGCTTCTGGATGTTGTTGGCCTTCCTTGACTTGTGGCCATATCTCACTCCGGTCTCTGCCTGTCTTCACATGGGCTTCTCCGTTATGTGTCTGTGTCTCTCCTCTGTTTGTCTCCTAGATTTAGGACCCACTCGGGTAATCCAGAATGATCTCATCTCAGGATCCTTAAATTAATTTCATCTGCAAAGACCTTTTTTTTTTTTTCCTAATAAGTTCACATTCACAGGTTCTCGGGATAAGGATGTGGACCTATCTTTTGGTCGGCCACCATTCAACCCACTATACTACTTGCTCAGGCAAACCTGCTAGAAAGCAGATGTAACCTGAAGCATCTAAGACGTGTGACTCAGAGTCCCCTGCAAAGTAAGAGCTGTTGGGGCCCTAGAGACGACCCCATACAGTCTCATTGTACAGAGGAGAATGTTGAGGCCCCAAGAGGGGAAGTGGCAGAGCCCAGGAGAGGCTGGTGATAGTTCCTTTTCTCAGAAATAAGTCTTATACCTGGAAACAACGTTCACTTGCTCTGTCTGCAAATGGCAAACCTTGTTTGAACATCTTTTCTTCAATCCAGAAGTCAAGGCCATGAGCAGACTCAGTGGCACATATTCAGGACAGAGTTATAGGGAGCAGTAACATATTGATTTTGGCTGAAGCTCTTAATGCTTCTTGGCCTGTGTAAATGACTGTCCTTCTCTTAAATTGATGCCTGGAATCCACTTGATTTTTCTTGAAGAGCACAACTGATTTTAAATGTCATGTGTTGTAAACCTCTGTAGCTAAACTGCAGTGTATGTCAGAACAAAGGCTTATTTGTCATTGTGAGATTTTTGTGAAGGGAGGTAGGGAGGTTGTGTGATAAGCTGGAGGAAGGACCAGTGTTCTAAATCATCTCTGATCTTTTAATTACTAAGCTGTGTGCCCTGGGCTAATTAATTAACCTCTCTGAACCTCTTCTTCTCCACCTATAAAAGGGGGCCAGTGACCCCCAGCTCTCAGAGTTGGCTCCAGGATTGGTGAGACAGTGGTTGTGAAAGCACCTGGCATGTAGCCATGACTCAACAAATCACTTTGAATTTTGCTTTTTAAGGAATGCTTACAATCTAGAAAGGAAGGTACTTAATAGTACCTTTAGTACTATTAATAGTAGTATAATAACTAATACTTAGAGGTGTTAGACTCTGTTCCAAGTGCATTACATGTATTCACTCATTTACTCCTCTCTATAAAGCCGCCTCTGTTACTCTCATTTTGCAGATGGGGAAACTGGGGCTTATGGCAGTGAAGTGACTTGCTCAAGGTCACAGAGCTACTCTGTGTTAGAGCTGGAACTTGAGCTGAGGCCTAACATACTCCTGTGCCGTACTCTATGCTGCCTCTCCAACATTTCAGAAGGAACATGCTAAAGGAGGTAAAAGGATGCTCAGGGTGGATTTGAGGATTCACAGTGAGAGGATAGCTCTGGTCGAAGACATGCAGAAAGGCTTCAGGATGCTGGTGGCATTTAAAGAGCTGGGCTGGATTTTAACAGACATGGGTGTGCAGCACGAGCCTTTTGAGTCTCTGTACGTGGACAGGGCAGCTCTATTTCTCCAGCAGTAAGTCTTTTCACTCTACCTCATCTTACCCTGACTTTTCCAGAGCTTCAGGAAGCAAGCTTTCTCCTCTCCAGCAGGGGTGGAGATGCTTTAGACTGGCCAGATTTCAGAGGCCAAGGAGATGGTGCTGGCCCTCAATTCTTCTTTACCAAGTAGGGTGACCATAGTTATTGTCCAAATTAAGACTGGAGAGTTATTAGGCCATTAGTCTAGGACAAGAGGCGTCATCGGAGACTGTCCCAGAAGACCAGTCCATAGAGTCACACTGTCCCTGAGCAGCCAGGTGCCTTGGCCTATAGGACATATCGAACCACAGCCCAACACAGCCCCTCACAGTGTGCTCAGTTTCAGGGTGGCAGGGCTCACTGGTGAGGGTGTCCAAACCAAACAGGATGTGGCCTGCAAAAGAATCTCACAAAGTCCTTTGCTGGGGGCAGCCAGGGAGGAGTGAAGGTGCCTTGCTGCCCTGGACACACTGTAATAACACCCTGCAGCCCCTCTGTGTTTTGGGAATTGAGAAGAAGCCCCAGGTAAAAGATCTCAAGCCTTAACTTTCCACCGACAAGGGACTTTCTCACTTGTGAAAGGAAGACACTACTGGGGTTGTTATTTGAGTAATAGAAGCAAGAAAACCCAATGTCTGCCTCAGTCAATAGAATAACAGGCAAAAATAGCCTTGTGGGTTGCTTTACTTCTTTTCATCAACGGGCCTTTGAGAGGTTTGTGGTGTGTCCCACGTAATGCTGTGCCCCGAGAACTCTCAGTTCTCTTTCTCAGTGTCTCTGGAGAGGAGAAGTGGCACTGCTCCCGTGCTCCGGGAGCCACAGCTGTGCCTACATCCTCTCTTCTTGTCCCCCCTCAGCAGCTAACACCCCTCCAGGAGGCCTTGCCTGCAGAAGGGCAACAAGCAACCTTGTTAAGTACTTTTGTGTCCCTGAGGGGAGAAGCAGACACAAAGCAGGGCCCTACGGATAGGATGAGGACAAGTTAGTTTTGCTGGAACAAAAAAGGGGTGCACCCACTGGGTGCAGAGTAGCTTGAGGAGGGTGAGATGACAAACGTCCTGCCACACACCAAGGCTGCGGACCAGGATGTGGTGGGCTCAGTCACAACATCAGCGAAGGACAGGAAGAGAGCCGGTTCCCAAATTTTCCAGGGTTTGTGAGGTGGAGTGGGAGCAGGGCCGGTGGACACCAGTGTAAGGACCGAGGCCTTCCTGCGGGTCCTCACCCATGGCCCCGCTCCATGTCACTGAGCCCCTTCCGAGACCACACTGCAGTATGACTAACACACAACAAGTGCTTGAGCTTCTCTCTGGAGCAGAATTTATCCACTTACCCTCGGCATCCCATGAATCTGCTTTGTCTCAGAGGGAATAATTAACTAGTGTTAGTATGATATCAGAAAATTGCTAATTATGGCAATGAGCTAGCAAAGCGATCTGAGAACTTGTGGAGCTATAGTTAGTGATGACAGAAGAGGAAAATATTTGACTGTTTTGTGCTCCACCCAGGTTCTCAGGAGGGGGCGAGAGACGAGGCTTGGCACTGTGCCACACATGGCACCCTGGTCCCCTCCATTTCCTGTGAGTTTGGAGCAGAGATAGTCGGCTGGGAGTTCAAGATGGTGTGGGTAATGAGGATTGCTGGGGGGCTTGCGTCACTGGGACTTGTCCCCACCCCAAATGCTCACAGTGTTTCATGCATATTCACACACATACTCACATTCATTCACACTCACACGCAATCTTGAGTTTATACACCTCATTCACACACACTTGCACACTTACTCTCAACCACACACATTCACCTGGACTTACACACTCACTGTTCACACATACTCATTCATACTTTCACATGCTCACAGGTGCTCATGTATTCTCTTTCTCTCTCTCTCTCTCTCTCTCTCTCTCTCACGTATACTTCAAATCAGATTAGAGTTCTCTTCCTCGTCCTGGAAAGAAAATGGTCACCTCAGTGTCTTGGGCTCACCCATGCCTTGGGGTTAGATCCTGAGCTGACCTGTGCCTTGAGAGTAATTTCTCCATCTTTCATATTCTCTGGGTTTTGAAAGAAGGACTGAGCTCCAGGGCAGGGGGTGGGTGGGAGGGGAGGAGCAGAGAGAATTCTAGCACCAGCACCAGATGTAAATTCTGCTAAGATACTTAAACTCCAGGAAACGTTGGTATAAATAGTACTTACAAATTGCTGCACAAACAACAAAAAACCAAAACCATCGATTGAATGGGTATCTTATGTGGTAAATAATTTGTGATATGTGTAAGTTCTGTATGCTGTGGAGCCTCATGAACCTATGAGGAACCACCTGCCATGCTGTAGTCAACATTCAAGGTGCTTCTTATGTGCAATCGGGGTTGAGAACCACTGTGAGTTTAGCCAGTTGCTCCCCAACTTTATTGCATGTTAGAATGACAAATCCTGATGTCCAACCAAGCATCTGGTTGTTGATTTCTAATATCATTCTCCAATAGAAGGAACCATGGCTTGTTGAAGAAATGATTGATTCTGGGGTTGGGGCAAGAAAGATTCAAGGTGAGCCTGGAGCATCTTGTAGTACCAAGGAATAAGGAAGTGTTCACCACAATGATGGGGGAAATGTAAAAGGGACGGAAGAACCGACTGAAAGAGCTCCCAGTGGCCAGAGCTGGAACAATTTGGGCAATGAGATATTGGACCATAAGCAGTGTATAAAATAAATATCCATGAGTCCATACTGATACAAATGAATAATTGAATAAATCAGTGGGAGAGTAAACATAGCTCTCATACAGAAGAATTCCAAATAATTTATGTAGGTACTCCTCACAAAAGGAGGTGGAACCTAACTCCTACCCCTTAAGTGTGGGCTATGCATGACGACTTCCAAAGAGTATAATATGAAAATAGGGGAAAAGAGTAACTTTACCTTGGAGAAACCTGACAAACTGAACCTCAGCCAGGTGATCAGAGTCAACATCAACAGTGATAAGTCACGGATCTTTGGTTGGTGGGGTTTTCCTCCCCAAAACCCATTACCCCAGTCTAACCATGAGAAAAACATCAAACAAACCCATGTTGAAGGACAGTCTATGAGACACCAGACCAGTACTCCTCTAAAACTGTCAAGTTGAACCAAAACAAGGGAAGTCTGAGACTCTGTCACAGTCTAGAGAAGCCTAAGGAGACATGATGACTAAATGTAATGTGGCATCCTAGGTGGTATCCTGGGACAGCAAAAGGACAGTAGATAAAAACTAAGTGCCTCTGTATGATGAATGAACCTTCATTAGTAATAATGTGTCAATATTGTTTCATCAGTAGCGACAGGGGACCACAGTAATGTGAGATGTCAACAGTAGTTGACAATTCTAAAACAAAAAGTTCAGTTTTTAAAAATCCTGATTCCCAGCATACTCATACCAACGGAACTAGAGTTTCTGATGTGGGAGTGGGCATCAGGACTTTTCAAAGCCCCTGGATGATTTTGATTTGCAGCCAAAGGGAGAACCTTCAGGCCAGTTTGTGCTAGAGCAACAAACAACTATAAAGTCTCAGGTACTTAAAACAACACAGAGTTTTATGCCCCTCCAGCTACACAGGTATTATGGGAGGCAAGGGCGTGCTGTTCGTCATAAGTGACTCAAGAGACCCAGCCTGGTTGGGGCAGCCATCTCCAGGGTTGGTGAAGGAGATCTCCCAGGGTCTTGCACCAATAATTCCAGGCTCTGGCAGAGGGGACGCATGCCACTGGCTCTCACAACTCATTAGCCAGACTAGTCACATGACCCCATCCAACCGCAAGGGGGACAGGAAATACATCCCTACCATGGCCTCAGAAGGTGGAGAACAAAAATATTTGTCAAATACTGCAGTGGCTACCACAAATGTGCAGCCAGAGCTTAGCAGGAGGGATTTAAACAGGGAAGTTGTTCTTCCTGACGTGTGGTATTGACTGAGGGCCTGGATCTGCCTCATGCCCAAGCCCTACCTCATACCGTGTTGGTGGAAAATGGCTGCCTGTCTTGTATCCTGTGCCCTGGTCTCTGTCTCAGTGCCCTATTTAGATTTCCAGTCTCTCTAAGAGTAAGGACTCCCACAACCTGGAGTCCCACAGAGCCACCCCCTGGCCCAGCAACTGGAGGATGAGGCCTCACCATCTGCTGACCCTAAGGCCCCTTGAGATGCAATTTCTGATGAGGGTCTGTTCTGAACTCCCTGTTCTTGGCCTCTGCCCAGCTGTCAGGACACCTGTGACTGCACAGAGCCTGCTGACCTGACAGCTGGGCTGAGTGACTGGCCACCTCTTGTCTGTGTCCACCCAGCAACTGCCACATGCTGCCTGGGAGACCAGATTCCCTCTAGGCATAGATCCACCCCTAGGATCTGCCCCATCCCAAAGTTCTGAGTCCTCCCATATTCCAGGGCTCAAACTACATGACTGGCAGTCTCCTGAAACATGAAGGCCTTTCTTTTAGAGAGCTCAGGGAAGGGCACGATCTGACCGATGACTAGCAAGGCTACACAGAGAGGGCGCTGCATGAAGACACACCTAAATCAGTTTCAACTTTCCTGAAAATCTTTCCGTGTTCCTTCCCGTGATCAACTGAAAACCCAACATCAATTTAGTTCAATTCTGAAGTTGAACGTGATGCCAGACATTGTGTAAGTGCCTGGGACCAGCAGTGAATAAAAGACATGGCCTGTGCCCTTGAGGAATTTAGTCTGTGGGGAAGATGAATATTAAACAAATGGGAAAATATGAAAAGTGTGTGTGAGAGAGAGCGAGAGAGAGAGCACTATAGAAGCATGTACAAAAAATATGATTACCCTGGTCTAGGGGGTGATTACCCTTAGCTCCCTAAGAAAATGGCATTAATATGAAACTGAAAGCATCCGGTAGTGCTTGGCCAGACAAACAGGGTGTGTGCTTTAATGATGGTCACAAATTCTTTGCTCCTCCTCCCACTGAAATACGGAGTCTAATTCTTCTGTCCTTGAATCTGGGCTGGCCTTAGCTTGACCTGTAGAATGTGGCAGAAGTGATGTTCTATATCTTCTGAGGCTAGGTCATAAGAAGCCTTCAGCATCTGCCTAGACCTTTTAGAACACTTGTCCTGGGGAAGGCAGATGCCATGTAAGAAGTACAATTACTCTGAGACCACCCTGCTGTGAGGAAGCCCAGCTAGCCTCATAGAAGAGTAGCATGAAAAGAGATACCCAATCAGCCCCTGGCTTTTCTAGCCATCCCAGCAGCCCTGGACATGTGAGTTAAGAAGCCTTTTGATGATTCTAGCCCCAGCCATCATCTGACTGTAACGGAGTAAGAACTGCCCACATGAGTCCAGTCTGCCTACAGAATTGTGAAAAATAGTAACCAGCTATTGACTTAACCCATTGAGTTTTGGGGTGATTTGTTATGCAGCTATGGATAGCTGGTTACCAAGGGTGGTGGAGAGTTCGGGCAGAGGAATAGCATGTGCAAAGGCCAAGACTCTGTGCCCTTAGACTTTCTGTAGAGAATAGGTATTTAAAGACATCTTAGAACTAGCTCTGCAGGACCAATTGCAGTGTGCAGTATGTCCCCAGACATAGGACAGATGCAGAGGGATTTTTAACCCAACCATGGATGGACTGGAGAGAGGAGTGATTCACACACCCCTTGAGACTAGGGCTAAATTAGCTTGGGTACGGGTGCATTAAATTTCTTCTGGGCAGAGAGCCCACCAGATTTAAAAGGAGTCTGGGAACTCTAAGAACCAGGGGTGGTGTTTTAGATTTTCAAAACAGTGTTTTCTAAGCCAGCCACAATTATGGTGGGAACTAGTAAGATGCCCTCCTAGCTGGATACAAAATAGATTCTTTAAAAGAAGAATTAAGGGAAGCAATAACGTTTGGGCCGGGAAGTATGTGTTTTATACTTATTCTGTGTTGACTTAGTTTCTAAAAATAAACATTCCCTCTTTGAGTTCTAAGAGTCTGTAGGGTTAAAATACATTTGGTAAGACTAAATGTGAGGAAAAGAACAAAAGCCACAAATGCAGAGGAAGCTGATGGAACTCTCGGGTCTGCTGGCCTCTCCCTGTGTCCAGATTGCACTTGGGGCCTTGGGAGTGAGGGGCCCTGGCTGTGCCTGAGCCAGTCCAGGGCTGGGGGCTGGGGGTACGAGGCTGGGACTCCCAGGCCTCACTAAAGCAAACAAATGAAGGTGGGAAAAGTGGACAGGATCTGGCTACGGTGCTTGTTTTGGCTGGAGTCCCTCTGAATATTTAGCCACTTCTGCCTCTAGGTGGCACTCTGTAGCCACATACTGCTTCTACAGGAGCGCCAGCCTGGTGACCCCCGTCAGGCCTCAGACAGTGTCTCCCAGAGAACCTGGGGGCTAAGCCAGTCCTGTGGCAATTAGGAAACTCCATGCAGTGCTTTCCGGAAAGGAGGGGGAGAGAGGGGTAGGAGGGCATCCTGCCTCTTCCAGGCGGGGTCCCCGACTGAAGTTTTGCCTTGGGGTTTTCTCTTTCTGAAGTAAAATAACTCACATCTTAGACTCTTTCTAGCCAACGAAACTAGAACATTTATAAAGGGGCCAAGCCTGTCTGGCATTTGCTTTCCTTTTCCCACCCTGTCACATTTTCTAACACCTGGGCAAAAGACTCTTTCCAGAGCCAGGAGGGATTGCCAGCTTCCTCCCTTTTTTATTCCCTTCTATCAGCACCTCACATCCTTTCCAACAGGTCACATTCACCTGCTTCCCAGAGGTCTGAACACCCAACCACACACAGTCACGATGGCTGCCTCCACCTTCTTGTAGCTCACACTGTTTCAGACAGGGAGTAGTTAGTGAACCCCTTTTCAGCTCAGACCCAGTCAGGAAGCACCTCTTCTCTGCAGAGCCAAAGGGTGGATCCGCACTCTAGTCTCAGCAGCAGATCATCGCACAGAGCAAGGACCAGAGATCCTCAGACCCAGGGCAAGCCTAGAGGTATAAAGGCTGCAGGGGGTGCCACCATGGGCGCTCCAAACAGAGGAAGGCACTTTGCAGAGTGTACTCGAGGGAACGAAGCCTTTTCTGCAGTCCTGCCAATAAAACTGCTGGGGCTCAGCTTTGAACCTGATCCTAGAAATGACATCCTAGCACAAACGTTGTAGGACAAGCAAAATACAGAGAAGAGAAAATGCAGGACTGACCGATGAAAAAAGCCAAGAAATCTGGACCAGCCCAGAGCAGATACAGTATTTTCTACACACGAGGTTCTCATGTGTAAGGAATTGAAAAGTATTATCAGAATCTTTTTACATTATCTAGAGACAATTTATGTAATTATGCATAAGTTAACTGTGTAATAAACGATCTTTTGTCCTCATTCTAGAGCAAAGAGAAGCTGTCCCTTTAGAGTCCTTATGGAGCCCATGTTCATTGAAGCTCTTCTGGGATTTGTCACAAATATATATTTGGTTTAGGTATCCAGAGGAGCAAAATGAGCCCACAGTCATGGATATAGAGTATTGCTCTAAGAAGCCATATTCTTGTTTGGTTCTCCAGGTAATCCACGTGTATAGTAGGGACCAATTAGAAACAGCCTGTCTCTTCCTGTTTTCCCCCAAAGTACATCCTGCAACAAGGGTTGATATGCAGGGATGTGGTCCCAGGGAGCAAGAGTGAAGGACAGGGGAGCAAACAGGGAAGAGGCATGTTATCGAGAGGGGCACTACAATGACCAGATGCTTGCTCTTTGGAACTCTGAAGAGTCTTCTGGAGCAAGACTCAGAGCTGTTCATCTGAGCAATGGAGGAGGAGCACTGCCTCCCCTCCCTTGCCTCACAGGTCAGAGGGCCCCTCACAGGGCATTAACTCTGCACTTCTAGGTGACAAGTGTGTGAGATAGTTCCCGTAGGTGGCCCACAGCTCTGCGGCAAAGCGAGGACCTGAAACAGGTGTGAGGGAAGAAGCTGATAGTTCATACCTGTGGGAAGCTGGTTGCAACCTGCAGGGACCTGGTTTCTGCAGCAGTGATTGCAAGAGTGAGGCTGACAGGAAGGGAGGTGATGGACAAAAGGTGGTCCCCTCACAGGCATGGGCCTGAGCAGCATAGGGTGATCGGTTGGTGTTCAGACCACACTTCTCCATGGACAGCATTACAGATAAGTGGTGGCTAGCTTACCCCGTGGGCCAGCTCACAAACAAGCAGCAATCTGGATGAATTGATTGCACTGGGAAATACAACAAACAGCAAGGCTTTTAGTATGGAAGACAACAGAAAAACAATCAGTGAATAAAATAGTATTTTTAAAGTTCCTCTTGAATGCTAGAGCTTGAGGAGAGCAGGTTTCCTTGGTGAGATAGCATGAGGGAGTTAGAAACTCCTGGAGATGGAAAGGGGCTTCTGGGTACTTTTCAGGGCTTTAGAAATGGCACTAGAGCGTCATCACATTGACCTCCAAGGCAAAGGCAGGCGTATCCCTTTCCTGGAAGAACTTGGATTATCAACACCACTTTTATGTCATTCACCCCTAATTTGGGTTATTATTTGGTTCCCAAATGGAAGGGAGAAAGGATTAGAAAGAGGATAGAGATTTTTCTAATACAGAAACTCCAATGAGTTGCAAGAGAACGAGGAGGAAGAGGTTCGAGAGAATATAGATGGGCATATGAGAGGGAGAATGTCCATGGGGAATTAACTAGTTCTAGATAATTGTTTACTGTATACTTAAAGACCCAAGGACCCCAGTGGGGAGAATGAGGACTGGGGAGAGGTGCGTGGTGTATATGGGCCCTCCCCTTGGAAGGAAGCAGGGAAGCTGTGGGGACCCAGCTGCAGGAGCTGGTACTAGGGGTTGCTGTGGACCCAGGAGAGCTTGGCTGATGCCGGCCAGATGGGGCTAGCAGGACTTGGGATGCAGGGCAACTGCAGTAATTGTTCCTGTGAATGGAAACATGTTTCTTAGGATGATGATGCAGGGAGTGTGAATCCCAAAGGTTAACTTGAATTTTTTAAAATGTTATGCTGATATCTCATTGCAGCGAGGAAAGGCTTTGGGTGTTCTGTGGAGTCTAGATTCTATCTCTGAAATGTTCTCACAGGTAAAGATTTATATAAAATGCCCAGAGGAGGCTGTAATAGATTTTGATGCATATTTCATATTTTCAAGCCTACCACTTGATCTCACAAACAGATTTATGAAAATGCAGTCTTTATTGTACAATATTCATGTTTTATTAAATGTGATTACATAGTAAGAGCCGCTGTAGCAGCCTTGCGGCAGAGCTAGGGCTGCACCAAGCTCCCCAGAGGCCCGGGTGGGACCTCCCTCTTTGGGTTTATAACCTCGGGGTCATCCTGCCCTGGGGAAGTCCCTGTCTCTTCTGACTCTCACTCTGCAGGGAAAGAACAGAACTAGCTCCTTTTGAACCAGAGTATTGATAACACCTTCTGAGACAGAGGCCTCAATCTTATCTGAGGTAGAAAGGAGTCTGGTTCCTTATGCAGTCTGCTGCCCTCTGCTTCTCTAAGGAACCACAGAGCTCGGAATTCCTCCTTCAGTCCACACTCCCAGCTCCCCAGCAAATCTTCCCTCCTTGGAAACCTGAGAGGGTTCGCTTCAAATGGGGCTTTCTGGGCCTGGAATCAAATTGGCCTGGCTCCCCTCTGATCTCCCCAGTCTGTGAGCAGGGGGTCCAGGCAGCTGGAGTAACTCTACCCTACACAGCCAGGCTTCTTTTCTTTTCCTGGACAAGATTTATATGGCGGGTGTAGTCTTACCACAGACATTCCCAAGAGAGGCCCTGAACACCCGTGTCACCCCAGCCCCTCAGCTCCCTGCAAGTTAACTTTAAGATGGGATTTTAGATAAAGTTGGATTGATACTTAAGGAAAATCGAATTTGTGTGTGATTGAGAAACCACTTTATGCAACTTGATGGATTATGCGAACCCTTATGGGGCAAGTGGGGGGAGGAGAGATGAAAGAACCCAACCTACAGCCCACAGTTTAAGTTGCTTTGTCCTCCCCAATGCTGGAGGACTGACAAGCTTGGGCATGGAGTCAGAAACAAGGCAGACTAGAGTCCTGGCTACCTCGGTTACTGGCTGTGTGACCTGGGGTAGGTGACATACCCTCTCTGTGCTCAGTTTCCTTATCTGGAAGATGAGGATAATAATGTCATGGGGTTGTTGTAACATAGTGAATGTTTTTGTTTTTGTTTTTTTTTTTTATTTGATGGAGAGAGAGACAGCCAGCGGGAGAGGGAACACAAGCAGGAGGAGTGGGAGAGGAAGAAGCAGGCTCCCAGCAGAGCAGGGAGCCCGATGCAGGGCTGGGTCTCAGGACCCTGGGATCACACCCTGAGCCAAAGGCAGACGCTTAACGACTGAGCCACCCAGGTGCCCCATAACATAGTGAATGTTAAGCACTGTCCCTGGGACAGAGAAAGATGTCAATAAATGTTGGCTTTTACTATGAAGTCATTAACTCATTTAAGCCACAGAGCTAATGGCTTTACTCCTGTTGTTTGATACAGGTCATTTCTGACAAGTGGACAGTGTCACATACTGGGATATGAGTCGGGGAACCAAGAAAGAAACCCCAGGCTGTTACCAATTCCCATCTAATGCTAGAGTCCAAATGGGCCAGGTATTTGAGTATGGTGTTGGGGGTAGAAGAAGTGCTAAGTGACACAAAATAATCAATTACATTGTGCACAAAAAGTGTACCCGTGCATCTGGGGGGCCAGAGATATTTCCCACAGTATAGTGATGGATGCTGTGGGTGCAGGCATACACTTTTTCCAAGACGGGACCTAAGAACACGCACAGTCTACAGCGAATGCCCTTTTATTTACCTGAAGATGTCAGTTCCAGACAGCCTGGGCCTCGCTGCTGATCTGAATAGTAATCAGATTCTCGTGTTTCCCTGTCTTTACAAGAACCCCAGACACTAATAGCATCCCCGGGGAGGGGCTGCAGTTTTCCAAGTGTCCGCCACGGATGCACAGCTTGCCTTGCTCGTCCTCATAGGCAGCAGCCGGGGATAAAAAGCATTTTTCAAAGTGAAAAACAAAACAGAATAAGCACTTGTTTCTGTTGGACATAGTAGAGAGACGTTTGTATTTTTAAGCAATCACTCAAAATTACTTTCTCTGGAATCTCCATTTTATTTTCTTTGCTTTTAAAGCCACCCCAGAAAATGGCTGACCTCTATTGATTTGTAACTCAGTGCCCAAAGAGACTGTGACAACAGCCCTGTACCGTAGCCTAGGTCTCATAGACAAAGCTCCCCGTACTGGAGTGAATTCCAACGTGTGCAAACACCTGGAACAAGGACCTGAGCTGCAGTAAGAATGGTTTTATTTTAATGTCCATGAAATTAGATCTAGCCGTTCTTTCATTCGGTATATATTTGCTGTGTACACACGTGGATGGATTGAGACCCTGCCCTCAGGGCTTCCATTCAAGGCAAGAGTCTGGAAGCTTCAGCCTGAAGGTTGTTTGGGTACTTCTTGCTGCCCAGGTTCTGGCATTCAGGAGTCCCTGTTAACCTCTCCTCCCCAGCAGGTTGTGCTGGGGGTGTAACATGGGAAGGGAGGTGGAGTGCCCACTGAGGAGTTTGGAGGCCCTCTCCTCAGTGAAGCTGGGGCCTCCCTGTGGATTTCCCGCACCAGGCCTGTCTCCCAGTCTCTGGAAGAAGACAGATAATTACTGCGGGGACCTCAGGAGAGGTTTCCATTCCCATGTCTAAATTTATTCCATCCGAGTTTTTTCTTTGCCTAAGTCTAATTGGTGCAGTCATTATGTCAGAGTGAATGTTATTATTTTAGTCAAAAGCAGTAAACTAGAAAAGACATTCTGTATGACAGTTCTCTCTGTCCTAAGGTCAGGAGCCTGATGAAAGAGCCGACAAGACCTGATTGTGTACCATGACCACCATACCAGATCTTTCAGGGCCCTCAAAGAACAAAAAGAAAACTGGCCTGTGGGGTTTGCCTCGTAAAGCTTAAACGAGATGGTGAATCTACACATATGTAGATGACATCTGCATAGATAGAAAGAATAGCTCTGCATTGCTTTACTCTTTAGATTTGTTTATTCTGTCCTGTAGGATTCTTCACCATACAGACTGCCCAGCACTGTAACAGAGAGCAGTGTGTGTGTGTGTGTGTGAATGAATGAAATATGCGGTGTCCATGTGTGTGGCTCTGTGCCATGCTTGTGCTTCACAAAGCAAATTAAACACTAGCCTCACCTTTTAGTGAGCTCGTGTCCTGACAGCCTGTCAGGTGTTGGATAACATGTACCAGTGATGGAAAAAATACAAAAAGGAATTCATGTTTATCCTTTCAACCAGCAACATGCATATCAGGTTGCAGAAGAATTAAAATGTCTGTGGGTAAAATTACAGCGCAAAGTTTTATGAAATCATCAAGGTAAATCCTATTTTGCAAAATTGCCACAAAATTGTGAATGTTCTCATGGCCCTAATTCAGGATACATTCCTTAAACAAAGAACATCTTGGTTTGATTCCATTTGTTTTGAAGCCCATATTCTACAGAATTACTTTTTCAGTGTGGTATAAAAATGTAAGAATGGTAAGTGGAAAAATTAAATCATTTTGCCAGATGTATAGACTTTCAATCAGCAGTTATATGGAGGACTGAAACATGGCTAAATGTAACCAATATGCATTGAATCTAATTATCATCTAATATTTGGGACTGTATGCTTCAGGTATCAGCTCCTTGTCCTTTTGTTTTTATTTAAAATTTGCCACTTAAGATTCAAATCTCTCCTGTAGGTGACACAATGTTGCCCTCAATGTATAGATGGGTCTTGGAAGCCTTCCTAAGAAGTGAGGGAAATGTAATGGAAGGCCCATGGTCCTATTTTGGGTTGAAAGCATGTAACTCTGCCTTTACTGTATTTTAAAGATTTATTTATTTGAGAGAGAGAGAGAGAGAAAGAAAGAAAGAAAGAAAGAAAGAAAGAAAGAAAGAAAGAAAAAGAAAGAAAGAAAGAAGAAAGAAAGAAAGAGAGAGAGAGAGAAAGCATGAGCAGCAGAAGCGACAGAGGGAGGGGGAGAGAGAGAATATCAAGCATTCCCCACTGAGCATAGAGCCTGATGTGGGGCTTGATTTCACAACCCTGAGATCATGACCTGACCTGAAATCAAGAGTCAAAGACTTAACTGACTGAGCCACCCAGCTGCCCTTGGCTTTGCTGTATTTTAATGTGTAGCATTATACCTGAGAACTGGTTTACTGTTTAGGTTTCTCTTAGCAGAAGTTTGATATTGAGCTGTTGTGTTTTAGTTTGCTAGGGCTGCCATAACAAAGTACCCCAAACTGGGCTGCTCAAATGAGAAACATATTCTCTCACAGTTCTGGAGGTTGGAAATCTGAAATCTAGGTGACTGCAGGGTTGATACTTTCTGAGGCAATGGAGGGAAGGATCTCCTTGGTTTGTAGGTGATTGTCTTCATGTTCACATGACATTCTCCTTGTATCTGTGTCTGTGTCCAAATTATCCTTTTTTTATAGGGACACCAGTCATATTGGATTAAGGCCCATTGTACTCCAGTATGAATTCATCTCAAGTAATTATGTTGCCAAAGACTCTATTTCCAAATTAGGTCACATTCTTAGGTACTGGAGGCTTTACCGTGAATGGGGGAGGCACACTTCAACCTGTAATGGTTATGAAGAGGTCTGCTGATGCTACATGATTTAAGTGACTGAGAAGCCCCCTACAACCACCTGCTCTTTTCCATGTCCCCTCCCTGCTTGTTCCCAAGTCTTTCCCCATAGGTGTCTGAAACACTCTTGGAGGCTTGTCCATTTGCGTCTTGAAGATGACTTCATCTTCAGAGATCTCACCCAGATTGTAGTTATGCCCAGGAGAGGTAGAAGAAGTCGTTTTCATTTAACTCTTTAGCACATTGGCTCTCAAACTGAAGGCCTCAAACCTTCACTGCCAAATTCCGATCAGTGTGTGGATTTTTTTTTAAGATTATATTTATTTATTTGAGGGAGAGAGAGTGGGCAGGAGAGGGAGAGAGCAGAAACAGGGGGGAGAAGAAGAGGGAGAGGGAGAAGCAGACTCCCCACTGAGCAGGGAGCCTGATGCGGGACTCGATCCCAGGACCTGGGATCATGACATGAGTGAAAGCAGATGCTTAACCAACTGAGCCACCCAGGTACCCCCAGTGTGTGGATTTTTATAAAACTGTGCATTCGTTCTATCACCCTGCTGTCTCTCAAAAGGCCTGTTGAGTTGGTGGGACTGTGAGCTGTGCTGAGAGCTGGCATAATCTGCAGTGAATGATTGCTGAGAGGTGGGAGATAGGGTGAGGCATGCTCCACTTTGTCAGTGTAGACAGCGGGATGTAGTGTAGATAGGGTGGATGGTCCCACTCACACAGGGATGCGGGTATGAAGCTGAAATGACCAAAGATGCTCTTTTAGGCTCTGGAAAACAGTGTGACATTGTAGGAGTGATTGCTTTGTAATTACTGCTGAGGTTTCTAATTGATTTTTTGAATATCAATGAAGATTAACCTTCTAATGTGTGCAAAAGGACATCACAAACAGAGATATATGAAGAAAGCCTGCTTTTGGCATATCCAGCTTTACTAGTGGTTGGCTCACAAGCGTAAGAGAATGTTGTGGGGCACAGGAAGGAATGGGAGATATGCCTGGAAAGAACCAAAAAATCAAAGTCAGGCAAATCTGGGTTTGAACCCTGATCCAGTTTTTTTCTGGCTGGATGACTTTGGACATCTGACCTCTCTGACCAGCTGTGACCTCCTCATCTATTCAATGCACATTGTAATGCCTGTGTCGTGGAGTTGTGATGAGGGTCAGACTGGCACAGAATGCCCACAACAACCACTACAATGGCTCTAATGTCATTGACTACATCATTCTCTCTGGGCCCAGCCCTGGCTGGCAGCAAAAGTGTAAGCGCCGCAAGACTGTCACAGGTTCACTCAATGCCTGTGAACTTGTCTTTTCTACAAAAGCTGTTCTTAGAACGAGAATGGGCCTGGAGCCCCCTACTCCCAAGGCTCCTGACCTGCCGTGGAGTTCTGCATGCACGACCAGGACCTCACAGCTTCCTGAGCAACAGGGGGGTTATGGGCAGGAAGGGGAAATGAGAGTGGCCAAGGCTGTGCACACCTGGGCTGCATCAATGGCCACGTTGTGGAGAAGGCCCTCCGGGGTGGCCTGGAACATGGGGCTCTGGAGCTGTGTGTCAGTCATCACCTCGTTGGGCCTTGGTTTGTTTTACAAACTTTTGTTTGTGTGATTTATGCCTCTAGTAACTCATCTTAACTGCCCTGCCTCCTAATGACTCAGTTCCCTTCTCCATTTATATTTTGATTTTCCTAACATTTCTCTCTCTGTCTCTCTGTTTCTGTATGTGTGTGTCTCTATTTCTCTGTCTCTCCAGTTTTCTTTAGTCAGAATAGATGGGGAAGCAGAAGGCCTGGGATGAATGAGAGAGAAAGTACTGGTGTGGGAAAGGCCACCTAGGTTATTCTAGAAATCTCTGTGTTTAGCTAACTCAGAGGAGGTCTGTCAGCTCTCATGGCTCTGGTCCGAGCTGACGTGAGCAGCAGACAGCTGCTAGGAGAAATCATTTGCCCATCCTCCACTTACCTGTCTGCCAAGTGCTTCTCAACTAGACCTTAAAAGTCCATCTGCAAGTTACAGATAAGGAAACTAAGACTTCAAGAGACTTAAAAATTACTTGTTCAAAGACCCACAAGTGCAATTCTTGATGTGGGGATCTAAATAAACCTTGCCACATAGACTTGCTCCTATCTTTCCTTGTTTATTCACACTGGAAATTAGTGTACTAAATAAAGCCTCTATGAAGTATCACTTCATATGCCTGCATGTTTACAAATGTCATGAATAAGTCCTGCAAATATTCATTGAATGGAAATATGTTTCAGAACTACACTAAAATGGGCTTTTCCTCTTTCTTTTCTTTTTTCTTTTTTTCTTTTTTTTTATTTATTTGACAGAGAGAGACAGCCAGTGAGAGAGGGAACACAAGCAGGGGGAGTGGGAGAGGAAGAAGCAGGCTCCCAGTGGAGGAGCCTGATGTGGGGCTCGATCCCAGGACTCTGGGATCACGCCCTGAGCCGAAGGCAGACGCTTAACGACTGCGCTACCCAGGCGCCCCTCCTCTTTCTTTTCTGATTAAATGGTGCAAATTTATGTAAAATTCCAAACTGTACAGGAATGTACATAATCTCACTTCTAGAGACACACTGCCAAAAATTGGTGCAAAATTCTCCATCTTTTTTATACTGATATTAACTCTTGCTGCTGAATACTTTGGATGTGAACTCATACCATTAATGCTGCCCTGGGCTTGCATGTTTCACTTTCCACATCAATACAAAGAAGTCTAATGCATTAAGTCATGTATAGTATTCCACTGTGTGGATGCCCAACATTTATTTAAATCTTCTTCAGAGTTCATTTGGGTTAATTATATGTTTGTAATACTTTTAAGTTTTTAAACAAAGCCACAAGGAAAATACTTGAGTCTTTGAGCACTTATAGGAAGGGCTTTGGAGGCATAAATCTTAAAAGGAGAAAAACTGGTTGAAAAGGTATCAACTTTAAACATTTCAGTAGATACTGCTAAGTTACAAGCCAAAAAGGCATATGGATTTATACTTGTACCACCAAAGTATCCAGAGCACCCATTGATTTCCCACACCCTCACCACTGCTGAACTTCATCAGCCCATATTTAGCTGTGCCAATCTGGTAAATGAAACAGTAGGTCATTGTAGTTTAATTTGCATAACTTGATTATCTCCTCAGGAAAGCGGTGGCTGGGGCTTACCGCGCAAGGGTTGTTTTCTTCCTCCTGGCCAGTACCTGCTTCTAGCTCTTTTCTTGTCCCTTAACATATATGTGAATGTTGGGGACATATATGGGAAGTGCCTGTGAATTTTTAATAGAAGCCTCACCAAAGCCTAATCAGAAAGGCAAATGTGATTCAAATTCATACCCTACCGCCTATGTTCTCCTCTAGGATTTTGATGGATTCCTGTCTCACATTGAGATCTTTCATCCTTTTTGTGTTTATCTTTGTGTATGGTGTAAGAGAATGGTCCAGTTCCATTCTTCTGCATGTGGCTGTCCAGTTTTCCCAGCACCATTTATTGAAGAGACTGTCTTTTTTCCATTGGATATTCTTTCCTGATTTGTTGAAGATTAGTTGACCATAGAGTTGAGGGTCCATTTCTGGGGTCTCTATTCTGTTCCATTGATCTATGTAGCTGTTTTTGTGTCAATACCATGTTGTCTTGGTGATCACAGCTTTGTAATATAGCTTGAAGGCAGGCATCGTGATACCCTCAGCTTTGGTTTTCTTTTTCAACATTGCCCTGGTGATTTGGGGTCTTCTCTGGTTCCACACAGATTTTAGGATTGTTTGCTCCAGCTCTGTGAAAAATGTCAATGGTATCTTGACAGGAATTGCATTGAAAGTGTAGATTGCTCTGGGCAGCATAGACATTTTAACAATGTTTATTCTTCCAATCCATGAGCATGGACTGTTTTTCCATCTCTTCGTGTCTTCTTCCATTTCTTTCATAAATGTTCTGTAGTTTCTAGAGTAGAGATCCTTTACCTTTTTCATTAGGTTTTATTCCTAGGTATTGTATGGTTTTTGGTACTATTGTAAATGGAATCGATTCCTTAATTTCTCTTTCTTCAGTTACGTTGTAAGTATATAGAAATGCAACTGATTTCTGTGCATTGATTTTGTATCCTGCCATGTTGCTGAATTGTTGTATGAGTTCTAGTAATTTGGCGGTGTAGTCTTTTGGGTTTTCCACATAAAGTATCATGTCATCTGTGAAGAGAGTTTGATTACTTCTTTGCCAGTTTGAATGCCTTTTATTTATTTTTGTTGTCTGATTGCTGAGGCTAGGACTTCTAGTACTATGTTTAACAGTAATGGTGAGAATGGGCATTCCCGACCTTAAGGGAAAAGCTCTCAGTTTTTCCCTATTGAGAATGATATTCTCTGTAGGCTTTTCATAAATGTCTTTTGTAATATTGAGGTATGTTTCCTCTATCCCTATACTTTGAAGAGTTTTAATCAGGAAAGGATGCTGTATTTTGTCAAATGCTTTTTCTGCATCAATTGAGAGGATCATATGTTTCTTGTCTTTTCTTTTATTAAATGTGCTCTATCGTGTTGATTGATTTCCAAATGTTGAACCACCCTTGCATCCTAGAAATAATATATACAATGGAATATTACTCAGCCATCAGAAAGGATGAATACCTACCATTTGCACTGACATGGATTGAACTGGAGGAACACAGAGGACCATATGGGAAGGGAGGGAAAACTGAATGGGAAGAAATCAGAGAGGGAGACAAACCATGAGAGACTCTGGACTCCAGGAAACCAACTGAGGGTTACAGAAGGGAGGGGTTGGGGGAATGGGGTAATCTGGTGATGGGCATTAAAGAGGGCATGTGTTGTGATGAGCACAGGGTGTTATACGCAACTAATGATTCATCGAACACTGCATCAAAAGCTAATTATGTACTATTTATTGGCTGAGTATAATAATAATAATAATAAAACCCCACAAATTCAGACCCTACAGTCCAAAGCAGAGATTAAGTGACTCTCAGACTAGAGGTATGACCTCTTGCTTCTGTTAGCCCAGCTAAGAGATAGGAATCCATCTTTATAGCTCATCACTGAGATAGTTTCTGGTGTCTTGACACAAATAGGAATGACAGTAGACGGGATGGGAGCACTAAGGGTGGTTCTGTTTCATACGAAGGTGTCTTTTCTCCAGCCAGTCAGACAGCCATTCCAATAAGCATTCAGAGCATGATGTCCCATATCAGGTCAAACTGGTGGGGGGAGGAGCATGGCCATGGAGACTCAGCCCTGCTATGCTGCTGCCATATGTCCTTTCCAGTCTTTCCCACCTCTGACCTATGGAATGACTTCTCAGCTCAGCACAGGGCATGTGTTGGCTCATTGTTTCCTTTGTCAGCTGTGGGTCTTACCTCCCCGAGAAGACTAAAATTCTTGAGGGCAGAGACCAGGTCTTATCTTCATTCAGCACCTAGCCAACACCAGCAAACCTCACCTATGGTGGGTACCAATGGTGACGAGACATTTTGGGGTGGATGAGTTCTACCGCTACTTTGGATCTGAGGGCTCTGATGTGCATGGGGACCCACTCTGTTCAGATTCCCCAGACAGTGTGACCTGCCTTTCCTCTCACTGGCTTTAATTTAACCTCTTCTAATGAGACCTGGAAATGAGCCACTTCCAGAAATGGCAAGAAACCTGACTGGTCCAGGTGGCCACAAGACCACCCCCAAAGCCAGCTTGGACCTCTGCCCCCAAGTGAAATTTTTATAAAACATGTTCTGTGTTTCTCCTCTCAGACACATATTCCTGAAATTAGCATGTCACCACCCTCATTGGAGTCACTGCCGGATGGAAGACAAAACTGTGTATACTCATGTACCTGCAACTGTATCTGATTTTTTTAAAAAAGAAAGATGTTCACATTTGTATCACATATATTTCTTTAATTTCTGAAGATTAGTTTTTAAGTTCCATGTTTCTTTCATAATACTTGGCCCAAGCATAATTAAACCTACTTTAGCTAAGATTCACACTTGAAAAGTGTGAATAACATAACTCATTCAATCCCACTTATAAAAAGGAAACATATGCAAAGCTCATTAGAGTTTCTCAGGCATTCTTTCAGGAATTAATTGCCAGATTTTATACCCCATTAGAACTGTTCCAGCTCTCTTTAGAAGCCATTCCTAAAACGAGGACTTTATTAACATTTTTGAGCACACTTGCTCTATGACACCTTCTAAGAAAGGAAAAATTCCTTTCCTTAAATTTTCATGCCTACAGAAAAATATTGTGGACTATAATATGAATGAGAACTTGTTGAGGGTTGTGATTGGTGAGGAGAGATTGTGTTGCAAAGGGCCCAAAAGATGATTGAGGGGTAAGAAGATAAAATGATGAGACGCTGAATAATTCAGCCTGAGGAAGAAAAGCTCCAATGAGTGACTTAAACAAATAAAGCTCATTTACGTTCTCTCCATTGTATAATTATTCCTGTTAATTTTAGAGGAGAAAATTTAGAAGGAAGGAAAAAGAAAAGTATCCATGAGCCACCACCTAAAGATGACATTTTAACATTTTTCGTTATTCCATCCAGTCCTTCTGTACACACATACTTTTTACATGGTGTGAACAGATAATATGCAAGTATAACAGAGTCATGTCAGTGTGCTCTGATCTAGATTCCTAAGACAATTTGCTTCATGATTATGGCTGCAGTTGCCGTCCTCAAACCCTGTTCATTTATATGTTCATTCAACAGATATTTATGGAATCCCTTGTTAAGGGCCAGGTCTTGAGAATACTGGAGTGAACAAGACATAAAGATTTTTCTGTCTCATAAAATACATGTTCTATTTGGAGAAGCAGTAGACGGGCAAACGTTAAGGGTGATGGGGAGTTACTAAAAATTGTGAGCAGGGAGTAGCATAATCCGATTTATATTTTAAAAATGATTTCCTTCCACATGGAGAATGGATCATAGCGAGAGAAGACCAGAAACAAGGAGAGCAAGTGGGAAGTAGTTGCAGTCATCCAGATGAGTAAGATGGTGGCAGAGATTGAGAGGAGAGGACTGGGTCTGTGGAGTTTGCTGATGTGTGTCATGGGTGTATTATGGGCGTGAGGCAAAAGGAGGAGCCCAGATTGGCTGCTAGGTTCTGGTTGAATAACTGGGTGAATGAGGGTGCCAATTTTAGGAGAAAACTTGAGGAGAAGCAGATTTGAGGTAAAATCAAATGAGTCCTGTTGGAGATGGGCAAGGTGACAATTAGACATCCAGGTGAACATGGCAGGTTTGCAGTTTGATGAATGAGTCTGGAGTCTAGAGCCAGAGTTGCCTAATTAAGAATTATTGACACAGGGACAATATTTATAGCTGTGGACCTGAATGAGGTCACTTGGGGAGAGAATATGAATGGAGAAGGGAAAGGCCCCGCAAGAAGGTAACTTAACTTTTAGAAACTGAGCAGAAGAGGAGGAGCTTCTTGCTTCTTTCTCCAACCACATGTTCCCTGGCCCCTCCTCACAGGCTGCAGGATATGTGAAATAGGAGATAGGCTCTTTTATCAAACAGTTAGCCTATTTTTTTAAATGAGGGAATATGTTGCAAAACCATCCTAGAACCTCTTAAAAGTGTGGGAGTCAAAGCAGTATTCTACAATTTTGATTTAAAAAGATGATGGGGGATGTATTGACAATCTAGCATTTAAATTACATAATGAAATGTATTGAAATTATTTTATAACTCTACATCATAAAAACATTTTATTTTCAAGAGGTGCTTTTAAAGTTGGTGAGCATATTCATGCAGTTCTATGTATATCTTAAAATTTCCTGTGAAGCTTCCTTCTTGACCAATAAATTGTTTAAAAGTGTGTTGTTTAATTTCCAACTGTTTAGATATTTTTCCTGTTTTCTCTATCTTACTGAGTTCTAATTTGATTCCATTATGGTCAGAAAACATAACTTGTATGATTTTAATGCCTTTAAAATTTTTGAGATTTGTTTTATGGCCCAGGATAAGGTAGGTCTTAGTGAATGTTCCATGAGCACTTGGGGGGTAAAAAAAGGATATTCTGCTGTCATGAAATGGAGTATTCTATATGTGTCAATTAGGTCCCATTGGTTGACTGCATGGTTTAGATCTTCTCTATTCTTGCTGATTTGCATTCTAGAAATTCTATCAGCTGTTAAGAGGAAAGTGTTGAAATCTCCAACAATAGCTGTAGATTTGTCTATTTTTCCTTTCAGCTCTATTAGTTTTGCTTCATGGATTTTTAGTTTCTGTTATTTGGTGTGTGTATACTCTTCAGGATCATTATTTTTTTCTCAGCAGATTGATCCTTTTATTGTAGTGTAATGTCACTCTTTGCTTCTGGTGATTTTCTTTGCTCTGAGATCTTTTTATAAATCAGATATTAATATAGCTACACCTGTCTCCATAATACTGTTAATATGTTGTATATGTTTCCATAGTTTTGCTTTCAACCTACCCATGTCATTGAATTTGAAGTGATTTTGAATTTGTAATTTTGCAGAGAGCACTATATATGCATATGTGACTTATCACAGTGTACTATTATCAACACTTTACCACTTAAAGTGCAGTGTGGAAACCCTACTTCCATTGAGGTCCCCTAACTCCCCCACCATTGACTTATTTTCATTTCCATAACCAAATATGATTTGTGAAACTCGTACGGAGAAGAAAGTCTATTTTATGTACCCTTATACGTTCTCTTTCCATTGCTTTTTCTTCCTTCCTGATATTCCAAGATTCTTTCTTTTATTACCTTTCTGTTTGAAGAAATTGCTTCAGCCATTTTTTAAAAAGATTTATTTATTTTAGAGTGAGAGAGAGAGAACATGTGCAAGCTGGGGGAGGGGGAGAGGGAGAGAAAGAATCCCAAGCAGGTTCCACAGTGAGCCTGCAGCGTGATGCAGGGCTCGATCTCACTACCCTGAGATCATGACCTGAGCCCAAATCAAGAGTTGGACACTTAGCAGACTGAACCACCCAGGTGCCCTGCTTAAACCATTCTTTAAGGGTAGGTATGCTAACTGCAAATACTTTTTGTGTTCTAGTGTCTGACATTATGTTTATTTCCTCTTTATTCCTGAAGGATAGTTTGCCAGATATAGAATTTGTGGTTGGCAGTTCTTTTTTTTTTTTTTTCAGCACTTGAGAAATACGCCATTTCCTTCTTGGCATTAATGGTTTCAGATGAAGACGAATCCACAGTTTGTCATACAAATTGGTGTTCCCCTGTAGGTAATGTGTCATTTCTCTGGCTGCTTTAAAGATTTTTTTTTTTTTGGTCTTTATTTTTCAAAAGTGTAATTATAATATGTCTTAGCATGGACTTTTTTGGATTTGTCCCTGTTTGGAAATTTGTTCAGCTTCTTGAATTTGTAGGTTGATGTCCTTTGCCAAATTTGGAGTGTTTTCATCCATTATTTCTTTGAATTATCTTTCAGCC
The DNA here is from genome assembly GCF_023065955.2 of Ursus arctos. NCBI lineage: Eukaryota > Metazoa > Chordata > Mammalia > Carnivora > Ursidae > Ursus > Ursus arctos. The sequence continues at coordinate 9,298,253 of NW_026623100.1, forward strand.
ATGGTCTTTCTCCTCTTCTCTGGGACTCTGATGCTACAAATTTTTGGATCTTTTGTTATTATCATACAGGTCTTTGAAGCTTTGTTTGTTCTTTCTTTCTCAGCTTATTTTCTCTCTGTTGTTTACATTGGGTAAAATCTATTAATATTTCCTCAAGTTTACAGATTATATCCTCTTGCATCTCCACTCTACTATTAAGTCCATCTAATACTTTTTAAAAAAACTTTAGATTTATATTTATTTATATATATTTGGATTAAATATTGGATTTTTCAGTTCTGTAATTTCCCATTGGTTCTTTTTTATAACGTCTATTTCTTTGCTGAGATATTTTTATTTTTTCATTTGTGTCAACAGAATTTGTAATTGATTGTTGAAGCATTTTTATAATGACTCCTTTAAAATCCTTGTTAAATAATCCCAACATCTGATTCATCTTAGTATTGGCACCAGTTGATTGTCTCTTTTCACTCAAGTTGTGATTTTCCTGGCTTGTGGTATGCTTGTTAATTTTTTTATAGTATCCTGGACTTTTTAGGTATTATTAGCAGACTATCATTTTAGGTTTAGCATTCAGGCTACTTTTTGTGGCCTGTGATTACAAAGACAATTTGATTTTTGCAGCCTTCACGGTTTTATTTTGATCTGCTTGGTTTCTCTGGTGCTGCTGAGGCTCACAGTGGTCCCTCTTGGTGCTACCACAGGGAAAAGTTCACTAGGCTGGTGCCTTTAGAAATAAACCCTGGAAATAAAGAGTGCTTCCTGGGCAGGATCCCCCTCACTGATGCCTCTCTGTTCTGAGTGGGAGAAAGGAGTCTCAGACCTTGGAGACAGAGAACCTTCCTGGACTCAGGCTTCCTATAACAAGATCCCCCTTGCCAGTACTGTTAAGCTTCCTGGTGCCTTTCAATAATGGAGGAGGTTCTCAAGCCTGTAGGGGAAAAAAAAAACAAAAAAAAACTTCTTTTGGCCACTCTGTGTCAGCAGGGCTCCTGACCCACCTGTCTTGGCACGGTTGGGTGGGTCTCTTCTTCCATCTAGGGGAAGAATGAGCTACCTGGGCCATTTTCTGTTGTAGAGTTGGGATCTGAAACATGGGACCTGAGTCACTTTCTCCTAGTGGGTGGAAGGTTGTGGAAAGAAACAAAACACATAGCCTGTTGTTCTTTCAGTTCTCAGTCTCTCATCAGTTCAACTTTCTCTTTCTACCTTTCAGTTTACCTTTCTTTTTTCCATGCCATTCTTTGGTTGCCTCTGACATTAAAGAGAAGATATTTGGGACCTAGGCCAAGCAGAGTTCTTAGACTTGACACCAAATGTATAGTCCAATTGATAAGTTGGACTTCATCAAAATTAAAAACTTTTGTTCTATGAAATACCGTGTGAAAAGGATGAAAAAACAAGTTATAGACTGGGAGAAATATTTCCAAACCACATATCCAATGAAGCAGTAGTATTTCAAAATTCAGTAATATCAAGAGAGCGAGAAGACAAGCCACAGAGTGGGAGAAAATATTTGCAAAAGTCACATTTGATACATGACCATTATCCAAAATATACAAAGAATTCTTAAAACCTAACAACAAAAAAACAAGCAACCTGAATTAAAAAAATGGGCAAAGACCCTAGCAGACACCTCACCAGAGAAGATATATAGATGGCAGATATACAGAGAGCAAGATGCTCTACATGATATGTCATCAGGGAATTGCAAATGTAAACAACAATGAGATATTATCACACCTATAGAAGGGCCAAAACCTAAATCACTGACAACACCAAATGCTGGTGAGGAGGTAGAATGACAGAACTATCATTCATTGTTGGTAGGAATGCAAAATGGTATAGCCACCTTGGAAGACAGTTTGGCAACTTCTTAGAAAACGAAACATACTCAACCATATGTTCCAGCGAGCCTACTCCTTGGTATTCCCAAATGAAGTGGAAATTTATGACCATGCAAAAACTTGCACACAGATATTTATAGCAGCTTTATTCATAATTGCCAAAACTTGGAAGCAACCAAATTGTTCCTTAGTAGGTGAATAGATAAATAAACTGTGGCACAACCAGACAATGGAATAGTATTTAGCACTAAAAAGAATGAGCTATCAAATCATGAAAAAACGTGGAGGAACCTCTAGATGCATATTACTAGGTGAAAGAAGCCAATTTGGAAAGGCTACATACTGTATGATTCCAACGATATGACATTCTAAAAAAGTATAATTATGGAGACAGTAGAAAGATCAGTAGTTGACAGAAGTTAAGGGAGATGAGGAATGGATAGGCAGAGCTCAGAAGATTTTTAGGGTAGTGAAACTTCCTGTATGGTGCTACAGTGGTGGACACAGGTCAGTGTACATTTATTCAAACCCACGGAATGTACAACACCAAGAGTGAACCCTAATTTAAGCCACGGACTTTGGATGAAGAGTCAATGTAGGTTCATGGATTGTAACAAATATACCACTCCAGTGGAGGGTGTTGATAATAGGGGATCTCTGTACTTTCTGCTCAAATTTTCTATGAACCTAAAACTGCTCTGAAAAAATAAAGTCTTCTAAAAAACCCCTCAATAGTAACAAATAAATTCAATCAGAAAATGAGTAAAAGACCTGAATAGACATTTCACCAAAAGGTATACAGATAGCAGATAAATACATGAAAAGATGTTCAAAATCATTGACTTTCAGGAAAATGCAAATTAAAACCACTACAAGGAGAAGGAAGGGAAGAATGAAGGGGGTGTAAACAGAAGGGGGAATGAACCGTGAGCGACTATGGACTCTGGGAAACAAACTGAGGGCTTCAGAGGGGAGGGGGGTGGGGGATTGGGATAGGCTGGTGATGGGTATTAAGGAGGGCACATACTGCATGGTGCCCTGCGTGTTATACGCAAATAATGCATCATGGAACATTGCATCAAAAACTGGGGATGTACTGTATGGTGACTAATGTAACAAAATAAAAATTATAAAAAAAAATAATAAAACCACTACAAACCTATCTAAATGGCTAAAATAAAAGATAATGACACTACCAAATGCTGGTAAGGATGTGGAGAAACTGGATCACTCATACATTACTGGTGGGAATATAAAATGGTCCAGCCATTCTAGAAAGTAGTTTGGCAGTTTCTTACAAACCTAAACATGCAGTTATCATATGACCTAGCAATTGCACTCAGACATTTATCCCAGCAAAATGAAAATTTATGCTCATAGATGAATCTTCTCATGGATGTTTGTAGCAGCTTTCTTTATAATAGCCAAGAACTGGAAATAACCCAAAGTTCTTCAGTGGGAGAGCAGTTAAAAAAACTATGGTGCACCCATGTCATAAAATACTACTCAGCAATAAATAGGAACCAAATGTTGATATATGCAGCAACTCAGATGAATCCCTTGGATCTGAGTGAAAAAAAAAAAAATCCCAAAAGGTTACACATTATATAATTCCATTTATATACTTTTGTTGAAGTGAAAAAAAATTAGAACTGGAAAAGAGACTAGTGGTTGCTAGAGGTTAGGGACAGTTGGATCAGGGGAAGGAAGTAGGTGTGTCTATTAAACGTCAATAATGGGATCCTTGTGGTGAGGGAGCTGTTCTGTGTCTTGACTGGTGATGGAAACATGAATTTACACATGCGATAAAATTGTTTACACACACACACACGTAAAACTGGGCAATCCGAATAAGATCGGAGTTTATCAACATCAATATCCTGATTGTGGCATTGTACTTTAGTATTGCAGAATGTTACCACTGGGGGAAACTCAACAAAGGCATCTCTCTGTGTTATTCTAAATGTGAATCTAAAATTATGTCAAGTTTTTGAAATTGTTTTTTAAAAATCAGCGAGCCATTCAGTTTTTTTGGGTGAACTGAAGCTGGGCTCTGTGTACGAGGGCACATGTATGCGACAGAAAACAAACCTTCATGTTTAGTATTTATGATTTTGGGATGCCTTCTGGCTACCTGGCAATTCTGTTGTCCAATTCCTACTGGATTCTAAGTGGTAGGAAAAAAGAACACATGATGAAACATGTCTTTGCCACTTCTCCTCTTCCAGATACCATTGATTCCAGCAATCCATACATACAGCAATCAATTAATCCTAGAAAGAGAGAACCTGTTCTAAGTGAGGCTTTTCCTATAGGTGATACTTTTCTGCTGTTGTTTGCTTTAATGAGAAAAGTGGATGCATTATAAAAAAATCAAAGTTTATATATTTAATATTCATTTATAGATGTGAAATATTATTACTGACTAAAATGCTAATAATTCTTTATAGTTTAAAAACTAAACATAAAACCTCTGACATGATTAACTTAAATAATTATATGTAGTACTAACAGAGAAGGATAGCAGCAGGGAGTGCAGAATGGAATCTTTATCTTTTATTTGTAACTGAAAAGAACTCAGTCAAAACATTATGTGAATATATTCTTAATTAAACTTTTGGAAACAAATAGAAAACATCAAGTCAGTAATTTTGAGCAAAAGTAAAAATTTTCCAGGTTCCTATAGGATCTCTGTGGATGATTTCACTCCTTATCTAGATAACGTAGTGTCTTCTCCTGGGCTGATATTTTAAAATTTAGTATCATACTATGTTGTAAACATTTCTCCAAGTCAATAAAACCCTTAAGAAACATAATTTTAGCAGCTTTATAATGTTCAATAGAGTAGATACATCATCATTTTCTTAACCATGAGATGTGCAGATTATCTGATACATATATATCTGATATATTATCTGACACATATTATCTTATAAATACATACATTTCCATAGTATTTATCATGTTCTTATGTGATACTCCCAGCAGAATTACCAGATGAAAAAGAATGAACATCTTGATGTAATATGCATTTTTTGTACAATTTTTTTTCCAAAGGTGCTCTTTAAATTTATATTCCCTAGAAGAGAACTCAGCACTGGAAAGCCTTTCCAGAATCTGGTGCTGTTCGTTTAAAGAGAAACATGTGTTAATTTAGTAACGGGAAAATGGAATCCTGTAGTTCTTTTAAATTGTTTTTCCTTGCTTGCTAGGTGGGTAATACTTTTCCCTTGTGTGTCTGTTAACAATTTGGAGTCTTTCTGAAAATTGTTCATGTCCTTTGAATAATACCTATAGGTGATTCCATCAATTTTATTGACTATGTAAAATTCCATTGAGAAGTGAAACTGTAATTTACTCAATCATTTTACTGCTGTTGGACACAGTTGTTTATGAATTCTAGTATAGATTAATTATTTAATTCATACAGAAGATGTTAAAAAGGTGGCTTCTATGTGTTAGTCACTGTTTATATAGCAGTACACCAGTCAGATAAAGGGATTACTTTCAAGGAGCTTACATTCCCCTGCAGGTAGGTAAAAGAGACTCTAAACAGATGAACATATGATATGTCAGCAGGACCAAAGTGCTATCAAGAAAAGTAAACAGGGTAAGGGGAATGGAGCGGGGTTAGGTAGATGGACTCTATACTATCTTACAGAGTATTCAGAGAAGGTCTGACTAATGAGACAGAGGGGAGTAGCCAGGCAGATGTCTGGCAGAAAGTATTCCAGGCAAAGGGTATAGCAAAGGCAAAGGCCCTGAGGCAGATATTAGAAAAAGGTCAAGGAGACTACAATCTAGTTACTTTGAAGAGGGAAAAGGACTCAGTTGTGTCTCAACTCTGTGGGGTCTCTGAGGGGTGTCTTGATTTTTTTAAAGAGCTCACCAATTAAGAGAAAAAGAACAGGAAAATCTGAATATTCAGACCTATAACAAGCAGAAGGGTTGAATTAGTAAAGAGAAAGCTACCCACTGAGAATGGCCCATGCCCAAATGGCTTCCCTGGTAAATTCTACCGAACATTTGAAGAAGAATTAATGCCAATTCTAACAAACTCTTCCAAAAAGCAGAAAAGGAAGGAACACTTCCCAGCTTATTCTATGAGGCCTATATAATCCTAACATCAAAACCAGACAGAGATATCACAAGAAAGTTACAGATCAATATGTCTTATGAATACAGATGGATATAAAAATCTTCAACAAAATACTAGCTAATCAAATCAAGCAACATATAAAAAGATTATATACTAGGGCTTATCATAGGAATCCAAGGTTGATTTATCATCCAAAATTTGATCCATGTCATACACTGTATTAATAGAATAAAGGACAAAACCCACATGATTAATTAGTGGAGGTGAAGAATACATTTGACAAAATTCAACACCCTTTTATTGTACAAACATTTGACTAACTAGAATAAGAGGGGAACTTCTTCAACCTGATGAAGGGCATCCATGAGAAACCCCCAAAACATCGTACTTAATGGTAAAAGACTGAATGATCTCTCCCTAAGATCAGGAAGAAAGATAAGCATGCCCACTTATACTACTTCTATCCAACATTGTACTAGAGATTCTAGTCAAGGCAATTGGGCAAGAAAAAGAAATAAAAGGCATCAGATTAGAAAGAAGGAAGTAAAACATGGCTATTTGTAGGTGACATGATCTTGTATATAGAAAACCCTAAGGAGTCCACTAAAAGACCATGAGAGCTAATAAATGAGTTCAGCAAGGTTGCAGGATAAAAGATCAATCTGTAAAAATCAGTTATTTCTATACACTTGCAATAAACAACCTTAAACTAAAATTCTGAAAATAATTCCATTTACAGTAACAAAAAAAAAAACTTCCCACTGTTTTCTCAGAATTTGGATGTTAACATTAGGGTGAGGAGCCTCAGTCAAGACCATAGCTGCAAGCGGTCCCAGTAAGGGTCGCAGTAAGGTGATATATTCTCAGCAGATGTGAGGTGGGACAGGTTCAAAGGGTGGTTAGAGTTACTCTGTGTTCTTGTGAAAAACTCAGATCATACCCTTGTCACCCATAAGGATGTCCTTAAATATCCACAAGCAGGTGGTTACCTGTTGGTAGAATTGGGGGAATCCAGTATGCTTCCCTACCTCCCAGTCTCTCACTCAGAAAATTTTAGCACTATAAAGTCTTGGTTCTTGTGACTAAGAAAAATGTTTGTGCAAGAGACATTTATACCTTAGTATGAATGAATTTATGATCCATTTTATGCTGTATGCAGAGATGAAAATGGGAAGAGATTGGCTATCTCTGAGGACCAAAAGATAAACTGGGAAGCAAAGTATGATTAAAATAAACTTGATTCTCAGTGTTGACTTTGACCTTTCTACTAGTGAATAAAAAGAAAGAAGACCCCTTATCCTCAGATAAAGTTTTATAGTTGATAAAGTATGTGCATGATCTTATTTGGTCTTTATAAATAAGTCAGTGAAGTAAGCATGAATGTGATTCCCATTTTCAGGGAAGGAAAGTAGAACATAAAAGGTAATGGCCACCCAATGCTACCCTGCCATTTAATGGTAGAGTCAGGGCTTAAGACCAGGTCTCTGAACTTGAGATCATGTGCTCTTTCAACTACACTGATGTGAAAAAAATCTACTCTGTCTACTTTTCGCCAAAGATTTTAAATTATAGCTAGTACTCTTTAATACAATTCAATAATTATTTTAAAAAATTTTAATTTATTTATTTACTTTATTTTTTAATAACATATTTTAATAAATAAATAAATATATATATTTTTAATAATAATGTTTTTTAATAATAATTTTTTATTATGTTAGTCACCTACTGTTTTGATTCGTCATTTGCGTATAACACCCAGTGCTCCATGCAACAAGTGCCCTCCCTAATACCCATCACCGGCCTATCCCAATCCCCCACCCCCCTCCCCTCTGAAGCCCTCAGTTTGTTTTTAAAGGAGTTTCTTAGATCAACTGGAAAATGAAGGGAAGAAAAATGACAGCACTCCTTTTATAAATTCGTCACTAGAATGCTTCAGCCATTTTTTGCCCCCAAAGCCCACATCCTATAGAAGAGGTACAAAATTGTTATGCCATGAGCCTGTGTTTGGGAATTTGCTGTTTTAATCCAGGCCCTAGATGCAGCAGCCACGTTCTGACAAGTGAATTAAGGCGTGCTTCAGAACTGGCCCTTGCTGGGAGGGGCTTTGATTGAATTACTATCAGTCCTAGGAGAAATGCTAATAATATTAGCATTTGTGCTGTTCAGAGTCAACAGGAATGTGCCTTACCCAGGAGTACCTGTGTTGCTGGCCTGAAAGTGGGTCAGGGATTTTTTTAAAGATAAACTTTCTTATATTTCCATATTAAACACTATGTAGGTCATTGCCTACCTAAGGGCTTGGTTGATATTGAAGCTGCTGGAATCAGAATTGTGTGTGCTTGTGCTACACAGGGGTTTGGTGGCTGAGCGAGAGGCTGCATTTGTTGTAGGGGGTGGGGTGCAGTGGATTAGGATGGGAGAAGTAAAAGAAGGAAGTGCATCCCTGTCCCAGGTGGTCGTCCTGATAAGCAGCAGCCTTGAGAGAGACAGTCCCCAGCATAGGGCAGTCAGATAAAACAGAACCTCCCAAGCCTTCATGAGCAAGTACAAACCACACCCCCATCTCAGGAGTCCCTGGTCACTTCCATCCTTTTCCTTTGGCTGGCAAGGGGATCTCTTGGGGGGCCTCAATGGGGCCCATTGAACCCAGGGAGGAGTGCATTGAGTTTGGAGGTGTTCTACTAAGGGATGAACTGGGCACTGTGGTCATTTAGCAATGCAATTTGGAATCTGCACCTCTGTACATTGGAGCCCCGAGGTGAAACCTAGGATCCTCCACCCTAGTTAGGACTCTGGGGATGTGGACACCAGATGGAGGGGAAGGATGTCACCTCCATGCCTGTTAATCAGGTTTTCTGTGATCTTGGGGTTTCCTGCCTGCCTTTATTAAAACATTCAAGTTAGAGAAAAGCCATTCTGGAAAACAAAGGGATGTGTGTGGCATTGTGTTTTTATTGAAGCATCTGGGTGTTTTTTTAAAACATAGACCTTAAAAGAGTCAAACTTCCAAGGAGTGGAAAAGAACAAATCATGTAACCTTGGCTATGTGACTTCATTTCCTCAATTTCTCCATCAGTAAAATGAGGAAGATTTAGGCTGGCTGATGTAATATCTGGGGGATTCCCTGAAGATCCTCTTCTGCTTAGGAAAGCCTGGAGTGCAAGGATGTCAAGGGGGGGAGAATGGCCAAGCCGTTACACTGAGGCTGTACGTAAGATTACGGAGAGGACTCTGCGTGTTAGTGGGCTGTCTAACGTCCTGGATGGCTGAGGCAGGGTTCCTCTAATGCCATTTCCAGACAGAGTGCTTGGTTCTCTGCACCTGGTCTCCCTTTCATAGATGGGACCCAAGACCCAGCATTCAAAGTGAATACTTCAAACACTGGTGAGCAGCAGGTCAGATGGGCCCAAGTTTGCATTCATGCTCGACTAGCAGCTGCATGAGGACATGGGGCAACCTACTATATTTCTCTGAGCATCTTTAAATCTCTTTATCTGTAAAATGGGAATAAAGATTTTGTAGATTCTACTTCATGTGCTTGTTGTGAGGGTGAAATACCTGGGAACTTTCTAAGCAGAGGGCCTGGTATATAAAAATTTTTTCAGTGAATGATAGTTATAACAGAGACTGTAGAGAAGCCCACAGGACTACATTTGGCACATTGTAGCTTTGGGCCCATAGGAAGGTCACTGCCTTCAAACATCTGCATGACCATTACATGGGAGAATCTTAACGGTGGCCTTTGTTCTCTTGGCTCCAGCACCAGGTACAGAAAGTTCTGAGTCGTCTGAGGCCAGTGTGGGCTTTAGAGCTTGCTTTGTGAGCATAAAGGAAAATGACCAGCCTGGACATCTGCATGCCTTCAGTGGCAGAATATGACCCTGGGGGAAGGGCTAGAAGTTTCCTCAGCTGAATGGTCCCTTGCAGACGGAAGAGGTTATAGTATTTAGTTGTGAAGAGTTGTGGAAGAGGATGAGAGCTCGGGGTCTTGAGACCTTTGGTGGATCCTGTGAGGGGCCAAGCAGATCCCCTTCAGGAATAAAGCACTTACTTCCCCAAGTGCCAGAGTGCTGCTGGAAGACAGCCTTTGGCTGTCAGCCCTCTTCAGGAATAATAACCAATTAGTGCAGGGCTACAAAGGCCCAGGTCTGTTTACTCACTGTGCCGGGGACACCCTAAAGGGCCATCCCTGCTCCAGGGCTCCCTATGGGGTTGGCCAAGGCCTTCACTGAGACTGCATTGCAGCCCAGCTTCCCACCCTGCCCAGTCGTTTTCCCTTCCCTGCCCTTCCTCAGATGTTGATCCTGGGAGCCCAGAGAAGAGCACAGAAGATCCTTGATAGTGGGGCTGGAATGGGGGTTCAAGACAAAAAGGAGGAGGCTGGACTGAATGACTTTTGAGGCATCCTAAATCTGTGCTAGTTAAGTCTGCATTTCGTAGATCGTGATCACAGCTCTGAGTAGTGTGGGATGCCCACAAATATGGCAGGGTCCTGAACCCAGACCCACCGAACCAGACTCACTGGCCTGCATTTTTAACAAGCTCCAGGATCATCCTTCCAACCCCTGAGGGAGAATAACCGCCTTAGAAGGTGGACCTTGTATTTTTGGCTCTAGCAACCGGTACAAAAAGGCAAAAAGTTCTGAGTCGTCTGAGGGGAGTGTGGGATTTGGGGGTTGCCTTTGTGGGCATAAAGGAAAATGACAGGGACCAGCCTGGACATAAATCTTTCACAAATTCAACCCTCATTTAAAAGAATGTCAGCACCCACTGCTTACCTCTTTTTGGCCCGGCAGGCTGTCCTCACATCATCAGAATGAAATGACCTCCAGGTTTGAATGGATTTGCTGTTCATATTTCCTGCCAGGCTTTTTACTCCAAATAGATTTTTTTTTGAAGAGGTAATTTACACAGGTTATATTGAAAAGCATGAGGGTCAGAGATTATTTGCAACATTCAAATGCAATTATCAGAGGATGTTGATTTCGATCCAAAAAAGGAAAAACCTCTAATCGACTATTAAATATTTATAGGTCACCTTATTATTAATTTATTTCAGCAGGAACTCAGGAAAGCACCCAAATTTTATAGCTGAGCTAGTCATTCAGTTCTAAGCCTGGCCACACAAAATGAGTATGAATCATATCAGGAACTCGAGCAATGAAAAATTCAAATGTCAGTTTTACAGTTCTCTTAGTCACCTCTTGAGCTGGCCTGCAGCCTTGCTCCCAAACATTGTCTCTCTGATCAGTTCTTACTTCAATAAGACCGTAGTCAGGGCAGCGTGCTCAGGGGAAAGCATGTGCTTTGGAGCACACAGACCAGTGTAGGCATCTGGGTCCAGTACTCTGTAGCCCTGTGACCTCGGGCAAGATGCTGCCCCTGTCTGAGTCTCATTCCCCTTGCCTATAAAAATGGGTCTTAAAAACTCTTTCCCTGGCAGATTTCTTATGGGGGTCCTGGCATGGAAGTTGCTAGCACATAAAGGGCTGAACAAGTGGTTACTATTCTCCTGTCTTCCAGTGGGATCAGCTGTACCTGGGTGCGCAGTAGGCAGTTAGCAACCTGCTCCTGCCCACGATTGGCTTAAATGTCCAGAGCCAGAGGAGTGCTGGTTGTGGTAGATAGAGAGAGTGTGAAGGTACTCACCACCTACCCTGGGAAGGAGAAACAAAATGCCAAATGACAGTACAAGAAAGCAAATGCTTAGCATTGAATGAATGGCAAAGCTTAGTATTCCAGGATCAATATTCTAGAAGCACAAGACCTGGGAGGCCCAGAATGGCTTTCTAAGGTGGTGGTTCCCTCAGTACCTTCATCTGAGGAACCTGAAAAGAGTGTCAGTGCCCGAGCCTCACTCCCAGGTGCCCTGATTTAATTGGCTTGGGGGAGAGCCTAGACATTTGTATTTCTCCAGACCTCTCCCTTGATTCTGTTGTGTGCCAGGTAGGGATCTGCTGTGCTAAAGAACAAGGTCTGGAAAAGGCAGGACTTATTTACCTCTGACATTTGAATAGCAGTTTCCCATTCCAAGCACTCTCACCTACATGGTTTCAAGAGACCCGGACAGGTGGACAGAAAGGGAGGAGCTGGAGCAAAGTCCTGAAGGCCAGTATGCCAGTGGTATTTCTATTCCAAAGAAATCTGGGGTTACACCTGGGCTCCCTGCTCTGAGTGCTTTCAATTCCACTATTAGCACTTATTCCTTAGGGAGGAAGGACTGTCCCTTCAAACAGGTAACTAGTCCATAGAAAAGAGCAGAAATGAATCCACACCTTTGGACCTTATGCAATTTAAGGATGCCCTGTCAAATAAATGATGCAAAATTACAACTACAAAAACCTTAAGCTTCACTAATTTAGGATAGACTAGCCCTTGCGAGGGGATAACATACATTTAGTTTCTCATCAGGTCGAATAACTACCTAAGATCATAGGTCTAGTAATGAGTAGAACTGGCATTGGAATCCAGGTCTAACTCCACAACCTCGTAATCACTATTGAAAACATTGGTGTCTGCCCTATTTTGAATCATTGAAATGTTCTATTTGAATGTTGGTCCCACAAGTGGAAATTATTGCTTGTTCGCAGTGTTTCAGATGAACATCCCTGAGTCGAGTCCTGAGTTGTAGTTTCTATTTTCACCTTAAGTACCATCCCAGAGGTGTTTCCCAGGAAAGATGCCAGAAAACATCTGCTACAGCGCAAAGCTCATGTCTACACTCTAAAGCCCTCCCTGAGAAAGCAGCCCCAGGCAAAACGCCAAAGCAAAGCGTGCAGAGGGAAACCTCTGGTGTGGCTGACGATTGCCTCCAGCCAAGTTAGGGACATTTATGAGCTAGCCCTGCCAGAAGATTTTCTGGGATTTAAAAGCTGAGAACTAGAACTAAGTCCTTTTAGGGAGGCAAGAAGCCAGTGAAGATGCCTCCGCTGGCCAGCAGGGAGCCCAGGGCCCTGCCTGAGGAGCCCTCCCAGGGCTGGCTGATGGGAGAGGAGAGAAGCCTGTGAAGGGACAAGGGGGGCAGGGCCAGGAGAATGCTCCTGCCCTGAGAACACAGGCCAACCCCCTTCCCCTCAGCCTTTTGGTCTGTAAATGTCCTTTGCATCCCTGCAGAGGAGAGATTCGTGCTTCGGAGTCTGTGGGTCAGGGTGCAGCTCTCAGCTCTCTCACTTCCACACCCTGAGTGAGATTTTAGGTGAGACTGCTTATCTCTTTTGCCCCATGTTTTTCCACTGAAAAATGGGAGATAATTATAGCTTCTTTGCAGGGTGGTTGTGATGATTATAGAGGAAGTATGCAAGAGATTGGGCACTGAGCAAGGTCTCAGTGACCCCCAGCTACACTTGCAACTAGCTCTTTAGGAAATTGTATTTATTATTTTTTAATGAGCAGGGAGTAAGACTGCTTACCTTATTGTGAAGTAGACATTGAGGACTTCAGGGCAGAGATGGGGACTTTGCCCCTCCCTGAATCACAGCAGCCTCTAGACCCTAATGTCCTGTAGATAGACTTAAGGATCAAGAAACTTCTACAGATTGGCTTAGAGTCTGTAGTGTGCATACTCAGAACTCGCAGAGCCTGCAGCAGGGTATGACTGCTAACCTGGAGCAACCATATGGCAACGTGGAGCTTGTAGTAAAACCTGTGAGCCATGGTACTGGGAAAGCATGCCAGTGTGGGCCTGGGCAGAACGCATGGCTCCCAGGCCAAGCCATGCCAGGGAAGTCATGGGCAAGGCTTTGGAAAACCTCATCTGTTAAAAGGCAAGGATTCTTTTTGGCATCTTATTACAAATGGTCCTGATGAAAAGTATATGATGTGGAGGGCTTCGCGCTGGGAGGGCTGGAGTCCAGGCCTGGCTCTGCTGCTGGCCAAGTGTGTGACCTCAAGATGGCATGCTCCTCACTGAGGTCCAAGAGACCTCATTAACCAAATGGAGGGCTGGCCTGTATGATCTCCAAGCTGCTCATGCGCTTCATTTTACGTATTTGAAAAGCCCATGAAAAAAGTATCTAATAAGCTAACTTTGGCTTTATTATTGAACAGTAAATATGTCAATGAATGAATCAACCAACTAGGTATTTATAGAGGAACTATTAAGGGCCTGGTGTGGTTTTAAACATTTCGGGCATTCAGGAGAAATGCTGCCTTCAGTTGGCCTCTCAGCCTCTAAAGAATCTACAGTAGAGCTGCTATTCATTGTCCCATTCGCGGTAGTGGCCTCTCCATGTTTTGTTGCCTACATCTTTGCTTGAAACCCTCTCATGCACACTGATCTTGGTTTCTAAATGCCATTCTCTGATACAAGGAACCAGGGCTCCTGGGAAAAATGACTGCTTCCAAGGCTAAGGCAGGGAGGTACACAATGGACCTGGATCATCTTGTTATGCCAAAAAGTAAGGGGCCATGTTAAAAGGACTCAGGAGACAGAAGCCACTTTGAAAGTGTTCCTACTGACTTAATGTGGGACAGTTTGAGCATCAGAATAAATAACAACAGTTTAAACCATTAAAATAATTGGAATCCATGAGTCCATACCTGTATACATACCCACATACAAACCTACATACATATCCAATACATACAGGGAAGAGGGAAGGTTCTTTCTTACAGCAGAATAATGCCAACTAAAAGTGGAAAGAATGATGGAATTTACAAAGCCACCATTTTGCAAAATTCATGGTAATTATTGATGCAGGCAAGGAATCATCAATTTTGTTAAAATTATTGGGTGAAAATTTGATGAATAGCAGGCTATGACTTAATAATTACAGAGGGAACATTGGTAAACTTACTACAGATGAGAAATCTAGTAGCTGCTTTCTTTACCAAATGATCAGAATTCATATCACCACTAAGGGGACAAACTGATAGCAGGTGCTGATACACGGAGAAGGACAGTATCATTATTAAATGTCCTGAATTTGGTAATAGGATGTCATGGCAGACAGACTGGTAAGGTGACCCCCATGATCCTTACTTCTTATGTTCTTGCCTTGTATGATCCTCTCCTCTTGAGATCGAGCAGGACCTATGACCTATTTCTAACCACCAGCATATGATAAAAGAGACTGTAGATACATGATTACATGTCCATCATTAGATGGTTGCATTACATAGGACTGTAGCCCCATCTTGCTAGAATCTCTCACTCCCTTGTTGGTTTTGAAGAAGCAAGCTGCCGTGGTTTTGAAAAACATGTCTTTGATTTCATCATTTCCTATCCTTTCCTGCAATTAAGAGGTAAATTAATCTTATCCCAATTTCCTATTTTCTGACATTTTGAACTTGAGTTCGCCTTGACTGTCCATGCTACTATTCATTTGTGTTTAAGGGTCATGGGTTGAAAAGTTCATCTGAGGCATTGTGGTGAAACTGGAACACCCCATTATTTTCAGTGTTTTAAAGAGAAGAGAGCATACATTCATTGTTTTCAAATGCATGATTTTTGTAGAGGCAGGTGGATTTTGCAGAATTGGGCTATTGAATGATGGGAAGGTTCAGGCCACCTACTGGCTCCAGGGAAAGCCATCTTCTGCCAAACTTGCTCTGGATGGTCCTCAAACACCAATCAGGGTATTTTTGATACACTATTTATGCAAATTTTGCTCCTGAAGACTTCTTAGAACCATCCTAATAGGAAAACCTTATTGGCAAGATGATAATGATATCAGCAGAGGTCAGTTGAAACAGCTGAGAAGGAAAAGTGTAAAGAAAAATCCCTTTGGTCAATGGAATTGAGGCGAAGGGAGCTGAGCCAGATGTGGAGTTTCCTGACCAGTAGACAGAATGCCAGAGGCACTTATATGCCTTTCAAAAAGAAGTATAGTCAAATAACTTCAGTGAAGATGGTATCTAGGGAAGGAGGGGCTCCAGAGAGCTAGATAGACCAGGATTTGTGGTAAATGAGCTTCCCCAAGATTACCTGTGCATTTGTTGGGCCATATGTGCGCGATGCCGTTTCCTAGGAAGGCAATGAAAATGAACAGAATCTGTGGTATTCTCAGGTGATGCAGAGCAGAAATAGCCGGTCAGCATTGCCCAGCCTCACCCCTGCTCTTTGATCTGCACCATACTGACTCAGCTGCAGCTGTGGGTCCTGGACACCAGGGCTGGGGAGTCTCTGAGAAAGGGTCATTGGCCTTTTAGGCCATTATGAGCCAATGGCTGACTGTGCTTTTCTCATGGAAATAATTCCTTTATTTCCAGTGCTCCAGTTTTCTGATAACTTTTACACATGGATGGGTATTCCTTTCTTTTCCTGGACAGATGATGGCATCGTAACACTTCTGTAGGAAACAAAGCCCAGCAGCATCTTCCCGTGTTTAATTGAATCCAACATTCTGGAAAAGCCGGAGATTCACTGTTTTGCCTTTCATGTTCTGGGCGAAGCAGATGAATGCCATAATTTGTGTATTTTCTGAAAGGGAGACATGAAAATCTTGCATTTATACTAAAAAGTATTCTCACCTCATTGAAATTCCGGCTTGAACTATCCACCCTGAACACGTCCAGAAGCCCTTTTTTTCTAATATTGGAAGCAGTGATCTCTGGAGAGAAGTTTTCCATCTGTCTCCTTATGATACTAAGCTGTTAGTGCAGTTCATTATTTATTACATCTCCCACTTTATGTTAAACTATGATTTTCTTTTTTGCTGGGCTTTAAGAATTCAGCCCGGTTGGTATAAAAATAGGGTTGGCATCTACTTTGCAGACTGATTTTTTGAACAGCATATTTTGGAGGAGGTTTGTAATTATTCCCAAACTGCTTACTTTCTTAGCCAGTACTTGATATCTACGCTGGCTGTTCACACTCATGCCGCCTCGTATGAGACGCGTCTGTGTGACGTCTGTGCTCAAAGTCAGCAGTAAAGAGATATGTCTTTCAAGGCTCTGTACAGGTGTTGCAGGCTGCTTTGTCTGGCCCCGAAGCAACAAGGTGACATGGGAGCATGTCCCCATAGCAGAGTGCAGGGTCTCACGTTCACAGCAAATTCATAGCTTCTGAGTAGGCAGTTTGTGGCATGTACTTTTGAAAACAAACACATTAACAGGCAAAAACTACTGACATTCAAAATGTCTACTGGCCCTCCTGGGCAGCTAGTGCTGTGGCAAGAATGTGTTTATTAGGACGAAGCTGCCCAGGCCCATGTGCGAAAGGATGCTGGGCTTCTCAGGCCTGGGCCTTCAGCTGGCTTGTCTTCTCCAGGGCATCCGGCCCTTCCAGCCTGGCAGGGAGACAGTTGAGCATACCATGGGATTAGAGTGCAGTCCTGTGCATTCCAGCCACATCAGTGACAGCCCTCTAGGGGTCTGGAGGAAAGAACTAGAGCCACGACGCCAACATTCTTACAGTTAAATCATTATTATTCACTCCTTACGAGCTTGAGAGTTCTCTTCATGGCAAACCCTCGCCACTCATGTCACACTAACAGAAGCTCAGGATTGGAGAAATAGCCGAAAAGGAGGATTATTTCATTGCAACAGAATTGGATCCTTTTTCACCCAGCATCTTGTTGATAGAAATAGCCTATCAGACACAGGAAGGAAAAGACCGGTATTTTGCACCATAATTAACATATCACTTTTCTGAATGAAACATTATCTATAGATTATTCCTAAAAACAAAAAACAAAAAACAAAACCCATAAAAACATGTTTACAACGGTGACTGTAAATGTAACATTGCCAGCTTGAATTGTGTAGAAAATGTGAGCGACTGCAGCGGCTCCCTACAGTTGTTCTTTTGATGTGCTGGTTTAGAATAAACAGACTTCTCTTTCGTGTCATACAACACTGTCTTTAATTTAATGGAGATGTTATTAAGATAAAATCTCTATTCAATTCCATATTGTACCATATTAACACACACAATTAGTAATGCTTTATCAGTTATGAAGAAAGATGATGACTGCTTTTAAGCTAAATTACCTTTATCATGGTAGCACACGAAGGAAACTACAAATATTTACCCGAGTGTATGTTAATTCTTATTTAATTTTAACGCTGCTTTTATCAACCAAATTAACCAATGAATTTTATTAAAGGGAATGTTATTATAGAAGAGAGCTTCCAATACTGCATTCCATCTGCTTTTATTTATATAATTTTGATGGTTTCTTTTTCTCTTTCATTTCATTTTTAATTAAGAGGAACACATGGGAAATTGAACATTTGGGCTTTATTTTAACAGAATTTGTAATAATTAGACCCACGTTCTTATTAAGATAAAGATTGTCGGTGTTGGGACTGCAGGGTCCGTTTCGGTTTATTAGAAACTTTGCAAAGGATGCCCAATAAATAGGATGGGGTGATGGTGGGGGCCACAACCTTTAAACTGCCAAGGACAACATGTGGCAAAAAAAAAAAAAAAAAGAACTCACCTCAGTGATTTTACCCTTAAGGAAGCCAAGCAGTTCCTGAGTATAGTTTAAGAAATGAGAATTGCAGTCTAAAGAAGGAGAATATTATGGCAGAAAGCATCTTAAAACTCAGCTGGAGAGCATTCTTCCCAGCAATATATAAAGACATTTTGCTTCCTTTGGCTCTGGATCTGCCTGGGAATTTAGGATTCTACAATTCTAATTGTAAGGTGTGTATATAGATGGGAGAGACTGTAATAAAAGAAAAACTCTTATATTTTGTTTCTTTTTTTTTTTTTTTTAAGATTTTACTTATTTATTTGACAGAGAGAGAGACAGTGAGAGAGGGAACACAAGCAAGGGGAGTGTGAGAGGGAGAAGCAGGCTTCCGCCAAGCAGGGAGCCTGATGCAGGGCCCTATGCGGGCCCGATGCGGGGCTCGATGCAGGGCTCGATCCCAGGATCCTGGGAACATGACCTGAGCCAAAAGCAGACGCTTAATGGCTGAGCCACCCAGTCCCCCTTATATTTCATTTCTTGAACTGGAACCTTTTAGACCTAAATTTTCTTGACCTTTTCTTCCCCAAATAAAATAGCAAGTGTAGGAGCAGCACGTTGGTAGGAATGAATACGCCCTCGGGGTAGCAGTTTGTAATCAGAATATAGGAGCTCAGATCTTAGTGTACTTTAGATTTTGAATTATTCTAAATTTTTTACTTGCTTTTTGGAAAACTTCTGGGAGACAGAACTTATGTCCACTTTTAATCGCTTTTAGGAAAGAAAACCAGAGTGACTGAACTCCTTGAAAGGTGCCTCGCAGCTCAGACTCAGTGAGTAGATGGCCCTCAAGGCCCTGGGAGGGCGGGGGTACAGCTGGTGTCCCACTCCCCACACATTGGAGATTGCAGTTTGCCTGCCCCAGACATGTCTTCACATTCATCAGATGCTAACTATGCAAAATATAGACACCGTACAATGAGCTAGGCCCTTCGCATCGGCCTAGACCGGCCAGATCTAGCACTAAAAGTTGTGTGCTTATATAAGACTTTGTGATGATATAAGAATTTGTGATGAAAGTGTATATTTTTTTAAAATGTACATAGAGGGGCGCCTGGGTGGCACAGCGGTTAAGCGTCTGCCTTCAGCTCAGGGCGTGATCCCGGCGTTGTGGGATCGAGCCCCACATCAGGCTCCTCTACTATGAGCCTGCTTCTTCTTCTCCCACTCCCCCTGCTTGTGTTCCCTCTCTCGCTGGCTGTCTCTATCTCTGTCGAATAAATAAAATAAAATCTTTTAAAAAAATAAAATAAAAATGTACATAGAATATACATAGAATGAGGTACACTTTCCATCAGAGTCATTTCATGCTGTGGTTGAAAGATTGTTGTTTAGGACACCTGGATCCTTCTAATCTTACTGTAGACACTTGCATGACCTTGAACAAGCCGTGTGGTCGAAGCCTCACTTCCTTAGTAAAATAGGGCAAATGGCTGCCTAATCTACAAAGTGTAACAACACATGGTCTCCTAATCTCCTAAAGAGAGACTAAGAAAATGAACTTGTTTTTAAATAGTTGAAAACACTTTGCAGTGCAAACTATCGTTGCCATTTTTTAAATTGAAATCTGAGTTATTTCTTACTCCAAGCTAAAAAAGCCCCGAACATATTACTGAAAAGTAGGTTAAAAACAATGTCTGTGAAGAAAATCATGTTTAGTTCCAGAAGAACCAAAACGCACAGCTCTGACAATCCCACTCTTGTTCGGATGCTCAGGACATTAATAATGTTATAAACTTGAAAATAACCAAGGAATGCTTTATCAATTGGAAACCAATAATTTAATCTAGTTCATACATGCCAATATTGAAGTAACAATTTGCTAGTAGTTGTAGTAGGAGTAGCAGTAGGAGTAATAGTAGTATCAGTATTTCTATTGAGTTATGACACCCCCCTGAAAGCAAGAGTCATAATGGACAGCCTTACAAAACTTTATAGCAGCCCTAAATAATAACACAATATATCCAAAGCCTCTCTACCCCTTACTTAAACTAGCACTCCACAGCTATGGAAGACTCATAAAATTCAGAGCCTGGCAATTTATACTTAATCTCTATAAAGATTCTGTGTTCCGGGGACATCCCCACTCCACGAGATGGCATTTGAGCATCATCAACATGTTCAACCGTATGAAGTGGTTTATCCACAGTAAACATATTAATTTGACCTCAAGGGAAAGAAGGTGAGAGTAAACTAGAGCGGGCCATTTACATTTTTTATTTCTGAAGAGGAACCCTTCATTTATGTTCATCATATCATCAGGCACTTGCCAAATACACAAAAATCTCATTTTCTATCTCTACAGCCTGTGTCTCCTTACTTTGATATGTCTTGTTTTTAGGAAATAGGGATGTTATAAAATTACATTTTAAACAGGGGGAAAAAAATCGGTCTCCATATAATTAGTGAATGTAACCAGATTACTTGCAATCAACATCTACTTAATGCCTTATTACCCTAATGGAAGTTATTGTAAGTGATGATAAAATTGTCAGAAAGGAGTTATGCTAAGTGATGATAAAATTGGCATTATTAAGTGATGAAAACCTTTTACGTTCTCCTTGGCTTTTTCTTTTTTTTCATCTCTAATCTACCCAAATTCATTTCTAATGAGAGAACCTGGAAGACCCACTTATGTCATTTTGGCCAGTGAAGGTGCTATGGACGAAATGGTCATGTCTTTCCAAAATTCATATGTCAAAGCCCTAATCCCCAGTGTGATGGTATTAGGAGGTCTGACCTTTGGGAGGCGAGTAGGTCACGAGGGTGGAGCCCTTGTGATGGGATTAGTGCTTTATAAGAAGACAAAGGAGAAGGGCGATCTCCCTCTCTGCCCTGTGAGGACACAAGAAGGCAGCCATCTGCAAGCCAGGAAATAGGTTTTCACCAGGAAGCAAACTAGCCGGCAGGCACTTTGATCTTGGACTTGCAGCAGAAATGAATGTCTGTTGTTTAAGCTGCTGTTAGTTATAGCTGCCCAGGCTACTAAGACAGACGGGAATAAAGCAGTTTTTATCCACAGCCAGTAGAAAGAGTCAGAAGGCAGAGGTGAGATGGACAGTTGGAAGAGCTCTCTTGCGGTTGTCAGCCTGCTTGTGTGGTTTTGCCCATTGGTGCATTTCCCTTTGTTCCTAATCTGCGGTCTTGCTGTGGTTGATGTGTGACTACTAGGCTCTGGGTCAGAGAAGGAATCGGAAACAAAATGATTATTCCACAGGCAGAAGGAAAACAAGAGCACCAGTGTGCACCATGGGAATGCTGGAGGTCCTCTGGTCAGGTGAGATGGCCCCAAGCCAGGAAGGGACAACAACCGAGGACTTGCTGTCCCTCTGCCAGGCGACTCCCTCACATGCATCTGGTACCCACGTGATTCCCTCTCTTCTTCTTAACACTTATTTGATTAACCTAAAGGAAAAATAAATAAATATGGATTTCTAAGTTAGTCCTGACTCCGGCTTGTCTGCTAAACGCCCTGATGCCATCTTCATGTCTGCGTGAATGACATGGGTGGGGAAGATGGGCTTGTTTTCAGGGGTGACATGAACAGCAAGTGCCTGGAGGAGGGCTTGTGGGGGAGCCTTTGGCCCACAAGTCCTGAGTTATGATGGTCTTCAAAGAAAAAGCAATGTGATTTGAAACATGTTCCCCACTAGGGTATAAGCTCTATGCCAGTCTTGTTTGTTTGCTCCTCTCTTCTCAGCACTCAGGACAGGCTGTGGGAGGTACTCAGCAAATACATACTTGTTGAGAGGAGGCACCCATGATGATTCCTAGCGCCCTGTTTGAAAATCAGGAACGAAGAAGCCAATTATCTGGGTGCCCTGGGTGGCTCAGTCCGTTAAGCATCTGACTTGACTTGATTCCGGCTCAGGTCATGATCTCAGGGTTTGAGATCAAGGCCTGCCTGGACCCCCGCCTCAAGCTCCATGCCCAGCGTGGAGTCTGCATAAGATTCTTTCCCCCTCTCCACCACCACCCCCACCATCTGCTTCTCCCCCGCTCATGCTCTCTCTTTCTCTGTCTCTCTCTCAAATAAATGAAATCTTTTTTTAAAAAGTCAATTATCTCCTACTTTTAAACTTCACATCTTTTTCTCACTCCTCCTTCTGCTTTTGTTACCTCTCTGTCTTTTGATAGGCCAGCATTTGGAAGCTCTGGGTCATTTATTCTTCTACTCACCGTGTTTCATTAGCTGGCAAATCTTGCCCTTTCTGATATGTGGTATCCTTTCGATTCCCTCCCTAGTGGTCCTGGGCCCGGCCCTCTTGCCTGGGCACTTGCTCCAGCATCCTTATCGGTCTCCCTACCCTCCACAGTTCATCCTACAGTATGAGGCCGGGTTGAGCTCTCTCAGCGATAGCTGTGATCATTTCCCCTCTGCTCGGGAGTTTGCAGAGGTTCCCTGCTGCCATGGAATGATGGAATCATTACTCATGAGGGCATGTGAGGCCCTGAATTATAGAGCTCAAACTCACTTTCTCAGCCTGTGTGACATTTTGTGGGGTTCTTTTGATGCCAGGGATATTTGACAGGACTGTTCTAAAATGTAGATTTTATGATTATTCAGGTATGGTGAGGCCAACATGTTAGGAGACTAATTGAAAAGATAGTTCATTACTTCTGCTGAAAGGAGGGGGCATGCCATGCTATGCAGGGCCACATGGGGAAGCCCGTGTGGGTCGGGAGGAAGAGGGAGTGAGGGGAAAATGTGGGCGAGCAAGAGCCTATATTGTGGTTTCTGTAGGAAGGAATAGGCAATGCTTGGTAAACCTAATAAGCAAGTTTGGAATTGGTTCTTTGAATAATTTCAAGGGGCTCTTGGCCATAGGGGCTGTACCCTAGTTGTCTGGTACTTGGCCCTGGAATTATTCTTACAGTGAGAGGATAGTGGTCCTGAATGTAAGAGCCTATAAGAGGAGGTGGTTGGGGGTGAGGGGTCTGGATAGGTTAGTTTTTATATGAAAGGCTTGCTCACAGGCCAGTGAATTGTCTCTCCCTGAAGGGCATTCTCTCCAGACTCATCCAAGTCCCAAGGTATCAAAGCATCAGGAAATACAGGAAAAAAATATGATTAATAGGAAGGTCTAAAAAACTCCCCTTACATCATCAAAGTATTGAAAAATGCCTAAAATAGTCAGCCTCCTCCTATTATTAGTGGACTTCCTCCTTCCTAAGACCCACTCCAATGCAGACTCCCCTGCCCCCGCATTCACACCCCCCAGTTCCATCCAGACTTATCCGTAATTTGCTAGAAAATGCTCAGCAATTGATGGGAAGTAAGACTTGGCTTTTCCTCTTTGCTGCCTAGGGAATTGCTGATCCACACACTTACATGGACCCCATGCCTCGGTCTCAGCACTGACTGCTACGTCTGTGTCTGAGAGCCTGTTGTGGTCCATTTCCTTTACAACTGACTATTAAGAATCAAAACCAGTCATCTGTTCAGCTAGGTATTTGCCATTTGCCAAATCATAATGCTTAAAATAGTAATCTCAAACTATTTTGTTAATTTTTAATAGGCTCTGTCTGTGCAATTGAACGCTGATGCCTGAGAGCAGCCACTCTGCTCAGCTCCTGATTATTTAAGGACTTGGCCAAGCCCCCAAAGGCTTTTTTTTCCATGCCATAGACTTTTATTCCAGCTTTAGAATAACATAAATTCCACCTGATTACTCACTTCCCTATTTTGCTCACACTTAGTCGTTAATCAGTTTTATTGAAAACGGTGACGGATCTAACTTGCTCTTGCAAGTAAAAGTAGTTTACCTGCAGTGTTTGTTTGAGGAGCACGCACTAATGGATATCTTCTTATTTCAGGGTTGTTGTTGTTGTTGTTGTTGTTGTTTTTCAGAAAACACATATGGATAATAAAATGATGAGAGTGGGAGATTGTCATTCCTTATATATTCTTCAAAATCTTTCTTAAAAGAGATATGTCATTTTACCTTCTTAATTGTTTTCTTATATTTTAGTAGCTTTTATAAAGCTTCCTATACATGTATATGAAAGAGGTCAAGCAAACTTATTAAAAACTATAATTAAAGTCTATTTCCTAATCCGACATTTACGTGAAAGAATAGAGGTTAAAAAAAAAAAAAAAAGAGTCTTGTGATTGAATTTTTCTCACCCAAATTTCTTCTTTGGCTGAGGTTGAGAAACACTCTCAGGGTATAATTTTGCTCTCCGCCATTCATTATGATGGTGTTCTCAGTGCTCCGTAGATTTCTAGTCTATGTGCAGATGCGTACAAAAGAATAAAGGACATCCAGCTCTGGGTAGTGAGTTGCAGTTAATCCTATAGGACACAATCATTGCACAAAACATATAAGATCCCCTAATGTCGAATTTGCCTACTACTGAAGATGGTCAGTGTGGAACAGAGCTTGCTTGAGTGGATGATAATGGTAATTCTGGTCAGTGCGCTAAACATCTTTCATAGATCTTCTCATTTAATTTTCAAAATAACCCCACGAGGTAGGTACTCTGATGATCCCCATTTGACAAATGAGGAAACTGAGCTGAAGCTCCGAGAGGCTGTTCTCCCGACTCTGGCAGGGACCCAGGGTTTTCTCCACTGGGCTCCCTTCCTCATCCCGCTGAGCGTCAGCCATAGCCTTCTTCTCACTACAGACATATGTGTGCTCACCAGAGGGCACAGCTCTGCCTCACAATAGGTCTTGAAGAAAACAAAATGGATTTCAGGAATACATGTTGGTGGCCATTTGGACAGGGAGCTGTAGCACTTTGACGGTCTCCTGTAAACGAAGCTGCCTGGGGCAGGATATGTATGACTCTTCCTTTTCTTATCCCCACCAACCGTCAGCCCAGTGCTGGCCACGCGGCAGTGCTCAGCTGAAGAAGACCTTGGTTTCGTGGACACAGCTCCCACGTGAGAGATCACACAGGAATCAGAGCACCTGCTTTTGAAATTCTTGGCTCTACTCTTTGCTGTGTGACAATAGGCAAGTTCACCTCACCTCTTTGAATCTCAGCTTTCTCATCTCTATAAAGATGGGGATGAAATCTGCTTCCTGTGGTGGTTGTGAGAACAAGTGAGAAAATTATTGTGGAAGTGTTTTGTAAACTGTAATTAATATAAATACAAGCAGGCAGATTCCAGTTCAGTTGCAATACACTTTTGCCTAGGCACAGGGGCCTCAAGCCACCTACTCTCCAGGCATCTCTGCAGTCCCAGGAACCCTGATTTCTGAGCCCACGGTAGGCAGACTTGCTGGGAATGCTAAGAATAAAGGTATACCTGCTTGGAATACTATGGGAACGCCAAGCCAAAACTCCATACAACTAAGTCTGCTGGCCATACTCTGAGGTGGCATAACCTGTAATCTCTAACATTTACTGTCACTGTCACTCATTGCAGGCAGGCCACTTCTCATGACCTAGCACTTCCAATGGCCAGATGAGGCAAATACTGTTATGATCCCCATTTAGAGGTGAGGGGACTAAAGTGGAGACTGAGAGGTCAGTCAAGGCCATGGAGGAAGGAAGAGGCAAAGGCAGTCTACTGATCTGTATAGTCTAGTTCCAGAGTCCTCACCACTGACCACTGAGCTGTGGATGACCTATGTCTACTCTCTGAAAGCTTGAGGAGTGATGTAGGGCCAGGGAGACCTATTCACGGGGGCCCCGTTATGTTGTAGGGGTTGGGATGCCACAGTTGCCACTAGCTCATTAAAATAGAAACCTTCCTATGCACGTCCCCCAATCCTCAGCCCTCCTCACCTGAATCCATGGAACAGAAAGAAATAACACACTTTTCTTCTGACTGACTTTTACAGAAGGTGGGTCAGTTTCTGGCCAGGCCCCATAAAGCTGGAGCCCTGGGGCTTTTGTGCAGGCAAGTGCGGGCACCCCAGACAAAGGGGAGGGTCAGCCTGAGAGAGGGTGGAGGACTGAGGTGAAGGAGTCTGGGCTTTGCTAGAAGGGAGGCCCGGAGGGGAGGTGTTGGGTTTTTGTTTTATAGTGGGGTGAAATTCACAGAACATACCATGAACTGCTTTAAAGTAGCATTCAGTACACAGTGTTGTGCAACTATTGCCTGTATCTGGTTCCAAAACATTTTCATTACCCCCGAAGGACATCTTGTAAGGGGAGGTTTTGAAATTGTGAGCAGTGAAGTGTATGATATAACCCCCCAACTGTGTCCCAACCTCTACCTCCAGTCAGGCCCTTTTGGCAGCTCATGCTGCTTCTGCGTCAATGGATTCCAGTGGGGGACCCACAGGGAGCTCCCATCTGACCCCACATGAAGGCTGAGAACACAAGAGATGAGGCATTTAGGATCCAGACTGAGAGTAAATCTGGGGGTGTTCAGGAGTCAGCAGCAGGCCGCTGAGGATTTGGGAAGCTAAGGTTACCTCAACTCCAAGGTTAGTGAGGCCCCAGCTGACATCTGGGTTATGTAAGCAATTTGTGTGCTTTTCAAACCAGGCACGGAACATCTCTGGTACATAAAATGCCTTCCTCAGAGCTGTACCCATTGTACCTTGCATCACAGAAGCAACTGTGCTTCAGACAGCTGCTGTAAATTGTCCATGAAGCAAAGGCTGCTTTCCTATTGGCTCTAGGATCATCTGCAGGGCGTACTCCCATCTCTCACTGTTTCTGCCTTGGGCTGATAATGGTGCAAAGCAGGCAGAGAGGGAGGAGGGGAAAGGAGCTGAGAGCTCCTGGCCTTGCTGGCAGTGGCCCCCTTGGGCAGGCGTGGTCTCGGGCTTTCCGGGGCCACAGACAGTGCCGGCGACAGAGTAGCAGACTTCCTTCCACAGCCAGGCTGAGGCCAAGCTGTGCCCATCCCCCAGGCTGCTGCTCCTGCCTCCCGCCAGCCCCCGCTCCCTCCTTGTCTGGAGTCTGAGCCACATTTTTTATTTCCCTTCTGGTGCATTTCTGGTATTTCTTAGTTGCTTTACCGAAAAGTCACTTTGAGGAACATCTCTATTCTTTAAAGCAAGGCATACCTATGTCCTCCTGAGCTAAAATTTTGTTTCATTGAGGATTCCCTTATGTTGTGATTATTTAATGGACAGTCTGCCCTGCTGGGAATGGCAGCAAATATAACTATTGACAGGAAAAAAAAAAAAAAAAAAAACAACCCATGCACTTTCTGAGACACATTTGGCAAAGTAAATCCAGCTTCTTACAAGAAAAGAATGTAATGAATTTTTCTCTATTTTTAGTCACGCATAAATCCCTTTAATACATTTGAGCTCAAAACTCCATATTTTTCTTGGTCTGAAGTTAAATCTACAGGATAAGTTTAAAGGACAGCATATTTGTCCAATGCAATGTATCGAGGATCCCCAAGTGGAAAGAGAGGTTTATAGGAGTCTGGGTGTCATGGTAACCCCAGAACTGGGA
Source organism: Ursus arctos (assembly GCF_023065955.2). Lineage (NCBI taxonomy): Eukaryota > Metazoa > Chordata > Mammalia > Carnivora > Ursidae > Ursus > Ursus arctos. Next base: position 9,325,996 of record NW_026623100.1, read on the forward strand.
TCCTTGAACACATACGGGATGGGAAGGAAAGGGCTTCCCCTCAGCTTTCCTGGGAGCAGACAGGTTGGGGACAAAGTACCCACCGAGGGCCTGAGAACTCCGATTTCGATATCCAGTCAGCACAGATGGGAGGGGATGATTTTGAACTCCGGCCCTAAAGATTTAAAAGGAAGTCCCAAGTGGCGGGGGAAGGGATGTAACTATATTGAAATGGGAGATGAAGGAGAGCTGTAGCACAAGGTCTCTGTAAAGCTCTAAGTCTTCCTATTAAAGGATTAATTTTTTTTTTTTTAGTTAGTCACAGATGGAGAGTCCTTGCCTTACCCAGTATGGCCAGGATCACGTAGAGTAGAGGAGGTGCACCCAGCATTGGCGATCAGAGGTGTGACTACATGGGCTTCATTAACAAGGGAAGTCAAATCATGGCAAAATCCAAAGTTGAACAAAGGCCACACCATGTCGCTGGCCCCACAGCAGGCAGAGGCTTGGGGCTAGGAAAAGTGACCAGGGAAGTGGGCTGGGAAAACTGACTTCAGAGCTGAAAGTTTCCAAAGGACACACATAGGAGGAACCACAGAACCCAGCCAAGAATCTAGAAAGACTTTGCATGTGTGTTGGGGGAAAGAAGAGGAAATAGCAGGCTAAGGGTGCAGCAGACCCACATCCCCTTGATGATACTGTCAGGTTGCTGTGGTTTGAGAGCTCCACCCATATATTTCTACATCAGGGCACCAAAATTGGAGTGGAAGAAAAGCATTGTGGCTCAGGTTGTCTGTAGCACAGAGGTCTCTTCACATGTGCTGGATTTAGTGGATCAGAAGAGTTCAGAGTGTCTCACTAGCTGAAGAGTAGGCCAGCAGCTCACCTCCCCAATCTAACAGGCTGTGTGGTACATGCAGCAAATGCTCCTTGCAACAGCAGCCCCATCCCACTCCCCTCCTCCCCAGGACCCAAATCATGTTATATCACTGTATGCCTGGCAAACAGGCAGACGAAAGGTACTGTTCCCTTGCCTGATGCTCTGTCCTTCTTTAAGCACCTGAACATGTTCTCATTCTGTCCCCATTGGCTCCAGATGAGACAAGTGAGGCAGAGATGTTCATCTTAGTTTATTTACTGAGCAGTCAAGCCACAAAGAGTCTCAACCATTGGCCCAGGGTCAAAAGCCTTTCGGTGGAGCACAGGTTACTCTCACCCTTTCTGATGGATTTTCCATGGCCCCACTCGGACCACTGGGACATAGGTATCCCATTGGAGTGATTTCAGGAATATCCTTTTGAAATGTACCTAGCAAGAATAAAAAACTAATTTTTTAAAAATCTCCATAAATGTAGAGGTGACAAAATACAGAGAATATCCTCCATGAGACTGCCCGGTATTGACAGCACAACCAACGGAAAATTGGAAATCAATCAATTTGCCAGGTCAGAACACTTTAGCATAAACTCCCCTTAAAGCCTTTTAAAACAGACCTTTGCTGGGGCGCCTGGGTAGCACAGTCCTTAAGCGTCTGCCTTCGGCTCAGGGCGTGATCCCGGCGTTCCGGGATCGAGTCCCACATCGGGCTCCTCCGCTGGGAGCCTGCTTCTTCCTCTCCTACTCCCCGGTTGTGTTCCCTCTCTCGCTGGCTGTCTCTCTGTCACATAAATAAAACAAAATCTTTAAAAAATAATAATAATAATAAAAAATAAAACAGACCTTTGCTACTGCCTTTGAGATCTTTAGATGCCTTTGTCTTCTCACTGCACGTTAAGTGTGAAAAGCAACACCCTGAGCCCTTTTGATGTGGTCACCAGGTGTGTCTGCCGGTCCAGCCATGGCTGGGAACCCGCACATCACCCAACTCCTGGATTTTTACTGGGGAGGCAAAACAGGGCACAACTGTTGTCTGGTCTCATTATCAGCCAGATATTTTGGTCCATGTAGAGTAGACATAGGCTTTGGATTTTTCTAACTGAATCACAGTAAGGAATATGCTCCAAATTGTACATCTAAACTTGCACAGTTTGAATAATAACAAGCACCTGAATCCCTCCCAATCTACCACCATCTTTATTTCCTTAAAGGCATAAATCGACCTTCTGTTGTTCTTACAAGAATGGGAGAACCACATCCTTCACAAATGTTCCTTCTTTTATATGAGCAAATAGATGCACCGAATCCCACTTTTTATGGAATTAAATTTTGAGCTGAGGACATTTAGGCACGTTTTCTGTTAATTCAGAGCTACAGGGAAATCTAGATTGATCACAAAAGTAGTTTCCAACCTTTCCTATCGTGTTAAAAACACATATTACATATGCCATTGCCGATGCCTGCCCTCTAGCTAACGTCCCTGGTACCTGAAGAAACAAAACAAAACTCCAAAATTACTGAGTCCTTTTATTTAGATTTTTATTCCCAGGACCAGTTGTGTAAGTGGGGATCTTCTGCCTTAGTGAATGAATATATAGCTGTGGTCTGCAAAAGGTAGCTGCCTCAGCAAACACGTTTACATGCACTAATAACCGCAAATGAGGCAGAAACAGATATATATAGATATAGATAGATCAATCTATCTATATCTATATATAAAATAACCAACAGTTATCCAAACCAACAACAACAACAACAAACCTAAATTAAGTGAAACAAAAAATCTTGAAAAAACAGTATTTTTCCTCCTGACTTCAGCCTCAGCTCCAGCATGACCTCTTCTTGGAAAGACTCTTGCATTAGCTGTCCTCTGTTTACCTGCCATCCCCCAGATCTCTTCTCTCCCCTCCTCTACCTTGTTCTGTGCCCTAGGAGGCTGACCTCTGTAGAATAAATCACTGACACCCTACCTGGTGGGTTTCTGGTTGGTTTGAGCCAATGGGAGAGACCGGCAGGAAATGAGAAGGCAGAAAGAGAGAGAGAGAGGTTGGGGTAGTTTTTCCTTGTTTACCCTGTACATTGGTGCCAGGTCTCTAATTTTGTCCAGGTCCCCCAGTTCCAGCTCTTACTGGCTCCAACAACACCGTTTCCTCTTTTAGCCTTCTAGTCCCAGGAGAGGGAATGGCTTCCCAGTGTCATGACAATAACCCTTCTTGGTTCCTTAACTTGCCCACAACTCTGTGCCTTTTCCCTTTATCAAACTCTTTGCTTGAGCCATCTGGCATGAATTCTGTTTCCTGCTGAAACCCAGACATAGATTCTCTTTAGCACCCAAGAGAAATCAGTCAACTACCCTCCAGTGCACCTCCATGTTCTTCTCTGATCCCATTTATCACCTCCACTGTAATCACTGTGTTTCTTTTGGTCTCCCCATTAGACTATGGCCTCACTGAGAGCTAAGGCTGACTTATTTGCCTTTTACCCTCAACATCTAACACACTATCAGGCCTATAATGGGCAGTTAATTGATATTGCTTCAATGAACATGTAATTGTAGGTTAAACAAATAGGGCCTAAATGCTCTTCTGAGACAAACAACATATATTTTACTATTCACTTTCATCTGTACATGTACTAAGCACCTGCTACCTGCCAGGCCCTGTGCTAGGTGATAGGGACAGAACCATGAACAAGACAGAAGTACTTATGACCCTCAAGGACTTTATAATCTAAGGGAGTATTGAGGGAGCTGACCAGAAAATGGGTGGTTACAATAATGTGATAAGTGTTTTGACTAGGGGAGGGAAGGGTGCTTTGTAAACAGCCAAGAAAAACTCAATCCAAATTGGAAGCAGGCTGTGAGGGACAGTCTAAAGCAGAGTTGGCAACTTCCAATGCCTACAGGGCCAGGCAGGCTAGAGAGATAAATTAATCCAGCCAGGTGGGAGCTGTGTGAACTGGAGGGAGCATGCCCCGTTTACAGTGCACCACTGCCCTCAGCTCAATTGAATGGAGTTCTGTGGCTATGGGGCGCTAGTGTCTCTTCCCAATTTTTAAGGGAAGTGAAAAAGTTGGATTTTTATTTTTAAATGTCCAGACTGAATCTAAAAATATAAAAATACTAAGAGAAACAAACAAAATATGTCAATAGACCAGGTGCCACCAGGTTTCCACTCCTGGCTTAAATTACTGGTTAACAGAAAGAGCTAGAGTTAGCCAGGTGAAAATCTGTGTGTGTGTGTGTGTGTGTGTGTGTGTGTGTGTGTGTGTGTGTGTTGGGGGACAAGGGCAAATGCTTCAGTAAGAAGAGGGTTCCAGGTAAAAAGAACAGCATGAGTGAATACCCAAAACAGAGTCAGTCTGGTAGGTTGAGAAATTAGGTGTAGCTGAAGAATAGAATGTGAGAGAGAGGTGGCAATAGGAAAGGCCAGATACATAAGCAGGGCCAGGTGATAAAGAGCCTCATGGGCCCGGTGAGTTGCTTCACCACAAGCCATCCTTCTTTGCTATGGGAATCTCTATGTTGTTTAGCTACTAGGCAGCACGTAATTGAGAGGAGTAGAAGCCCCTCCATAGACCAGGGTCTAAGCTAATCATGGTAATCCCCTTAACTTTCCAAGGATTGATATAGCATTGGCAAGACAGCAATTCTTGCAGATGAGAGAGTGGGGAAAGAATGCTCATTCAGTGAGGCAAATAGAGGCAAACATAACTCCCCCTTTCCCCCTGTGGATATATCCTAGTTCAAAAGGAAAACCAACCCCAGAAGACAAATCAATATGCTGGAAAGACAAGAGTTGCCGGATGGAGAGATCCTGCATTCATGATGAGATCATTGGGCTGATGAATTCACCAGGTCTAAAGCTTCTCTGCCTGGGACTTCTGGTTATGTGGGGTAGTACATTTTCTTATTGTTGGCCCCTTCTGAGTCGTATTGTTTAATAATTACCGCAAGAAGCATATGAAGTGAATCAAGTCAGTGAGTTTGAACTTTATTCTGAGGGTAGTAGAAAGCCGCTGCAGGATTTTAAGGAGACAAGTGTTGTATTCAAATCTAAGTTTTAGAAAGATCACCCTCGCTGCAGTGAATATAAATGATTAGAGCCAAGTAATGCTAGAGTCTGGGAGGAACATGTATGTTTCATTTGGCCCAGGAAACTCTAGATTCCTTGAGGGTAGGAATCGGGTTTCATTAGTCTGTCACAGTACTTTTCATATGGTTGGCTCTCAGTGTTTGTTCAGTGAACGAGGTCAGTTACTGAGTGGTGTGGTGTATTCCTTCCTTTACTGTGAGAACAGCTGGAGGCTGACCTCCAGCTGGGTCACATAGAAAATACCTAGAGGTTCCGTGCCAAGAATTGCTAGTTAACTTTTTAAATTTGATTTATTTCTTTTTTCTTTCTTTCTTTCTTTTTCTTCCTTCCTTCCTTCCTTCCTTCCTTCCTTCCTTCCTTCCTTCCTTCCTTCCATTTTTGGTATTTCTTTATTTTTTAATTTAATTTTATTATTTAAATTATTTTTATTTGAGTATAGTTCTCTCTCTCTTTCTCTTTTCCTCTTAAGGTATGCAGTATTCTTATAGTCTAAAGCAGCTACATAATTTATGGAGCCCAATGCAAACTGAATATTATAGGGCCCTTTTGTCAAAAAAGAAGGAGAAAAGTATCGTTAAAAGTACTAAATGTACAGGTTTTTCCTTTCTTACATGTATCTCCTCTGCGCGTGCATATGTGCCATTGGACTCCACTTACAAAACACAAGTTCAAAAAGTTACTAAGAATTTAAAGATGGTGAGAGCAGAGCCTTAGATCATCCCAAGCCTGAGACCCATTTGAATGTGGGGCTCTGTAGATTGCTCAGGTCCTGCACCCACGAAACTGTTGCTACCTCAGCTGCGAGGTACACGGTGAGATACGAGGGGAGGTAATGGGGAAGGGCACACAGGGGTGGGTCTCTAGGGTGCCAGCTACCTTCTTCTTAGTGACTTAGTGGCTTTATAATTACAGGGTACTGCAAATTTATTTTTATGCACTTCTCTTCATCTCTGTGTATTATGTTTTCCAATTATAAAATTTAAGTGAATGACAAAGATAAAAATTTGAGTGAGTCTAATGAATTCTCTGAATTTCCCTCTCCGGGGATCTTTCTCTTTGTTTCCATGATCATTTTGGGTCTTTCTACCTTCTCATTCATTCCCCTCTAACTTCTCAGGAATATTTCAGGCTGATAAGTCCCAGGTTGCACACTTCTTTATGATCCTGCCCTACAATAAGTAAATCCAGAAGGGAGTACAGGGCGGGATTAAGGGGTTAACCTTTTCCAGAAGCATTGCCAGACCAAGGAAGAAACTTACCACACATGAGAGACACAACCACATCTCTTCAGTGCACAAGCAATGTCCATTCTGCCCCCTCATGGCCAAAAGAGACCTTCAGTGTTTCTTCCACATAGGCCTTGTTTTTCAGTGAAGGACTAGAATGACCTCCCTGTCTTACAGTAACAGGATCGACAGTCATCCAACAGAAAGATTGTGCATCCCCACCCCCACCCTGCTAGTGTAAATGGACCTCCGCCATTTGTGGAAAGGACACTATTATTTTTGTCATTATGGGTCCAGGATAAAAAGGACTCTAGTCTTATTTAATGGGGGTGGAGTGGGGGCTGTGTGCCTCTTGCCCTCCTGAGTTATTAAATGATAATTTCAAAATGAGGGGGCTGGACTTAGAACAGAGTTTTCATATCAAGTGATTCATGTACAAACATATTTACCTGTCACAATCAATATTTGTCATCATTTTGACAACACATATTCTTTTTTCTTTTTATTTTAACCTCTCTGAAATTAAGCCTTGCAATCAGTGACATCTTATATTCTTTGGCAATGGTCATGACATAGTTGCCATTGCCTGGACAGGCATTGATTGAAAGCACCAGCATCAGAACTTGCAAAATGGGGATCAGTGGCCTGGAGGAAAATCCCCAGATCACAGGGGAGCCCAGCATTACCCAAATGGCTACCAGGACATGGTAGGGGAAGAGGTAAACCGGGTTATTTAGCAACATTCTCAAAGCAGGAGTCACAAATGGGCTAACTCTATAGGAAAGCAATGTTATCTGGGGAGCCCAGGACCAGTTGTTAAAAAATGCTGCATCACCAGTGAGCTTGATGGTCCTACAGTACAGTGTGTGACATTGCGTGGGAAAACATCCTCTTCTTTGAGTCACAAAGTGACTCAGGAAAGTCAGACAATATGAAAAAGTTTTAAGAATGTCTGCAACTGTTGATTTCGCTTGTATTTTCCTTTTTATGGATGCACAAGAGTGATATAAAAATATCTATGTCTAATTAGGATGGCTATTATAAAAAGAAAAACAAACTGAGAATAACAAGCGTGACAAGGATGTAGAGAAATTGCAGCGCTTGTACATGGCTGGTGGGAATGTAAAATGGTGCAGCTGCTGGGGAAACAGTATAGTGGGTCCTCAAAAAAAATTAAATGCAGAATCACCATACAATCCAACAATTACACTTAAGGGTACATGCCCCAAAGGATTCAAAGCAGAGACTCAAACAGTGTCTCTACCTATGTAGGTAGCAATATTATTCACGACAGCTAAAAGGTGGAAGCAATGAGTAGATAAACAAAATGTGGTCTATGTATATACAATGGGCTGTGATTTATTCCTAAAAAGTAATGAAATTATGACACGTGCTACAGTAAGGATGACCCTTGAAGACATTATGCTCAGTAAATAAGTCAGTCACAAAAGGACAAATGCTGTATGAATGCATACCTGGAGTAGTTAAATTCATAGAGAGGGGAAGTTGAATCATAGTTATCGGGGGGCTTTGTTAAGGTGGGGGAAGGGGGTGACTGCTTAATAGGTGCACAGTTTCAGACTGGGAAGATGAAAAAGTTCTGGTGATGGTTACGCAGCAATGTGAATGTATTTGATGCCATCGAACAGTACACTTAAAAAATGGTTAAAATGGTAACTTTGATGTTATATATATTTACCACAATAAAAAACCTGTCTTAATAAATGTATACACATTCTACTAATAAGTATAAAATAATAATTTTAAGTGATAAGAAAGTGTTTTGCCCATGGTAATTAACAGCATTTTTTTCATTTTTAGTAGTAAACAAAATAATGATACATCTTTCATTGTTGGCATCCTAGATTTGTGAAATATGGCTGCATGCTTCCCTTCACTTCCTCTCTCCATATAAAAAAGGCCCATATGAGAGGGTCAGCTTTGAAGAGGACAAGTTGTGCCCAGGAACTTCCCCTCTGATTGATTGTTAGGCTTTGGTCCGTGTTCAGCTCCATTCTAGGAGTTAGGACTAGACACCTATTCTTGACCCCGATGAGTATGATTTGTCAGGTAAAAATAATGCAAAATACTTAGCCAGAACTGTCAGCTCTGGAGCAGGAATGGGAAGAGCAGAGTTCTAGTCTAAACTCTGCACTGGGCAAGTCACTTTGCTTCTCTGGGCTTCATCTGTAAAAGGCAGTGTTCGCATTGAATGTCTGAGCTTCCTTATTACTTTTCTGCATCTGTGGGGATAATTAGACAAAACATAATCAAAGTGAGGCATCAAAGAACGTAGCAGAGACTATGCTCATGTGCATCCTGAATGGGTCCCTTTTCCTTCTGGGGAAGTAGCACAACGATATCTCCCCATGTCCCAGCAGATAAGTAGAGCCATGTGACTTATTTCTGGCCAAGGGAGCCTGATCAGAAATTACATATGCCCCTCTCCAGCCTGGCCTCTGGAACATCCCAGTGAGACCCTCCACTCTCTATGTCCTACTGTGGTGACCTCAGATACGACAGGTTGAAGATGGCTCTGCTGTGACGGAAGGTGCTTCATTGTGGGTCATCATCTGGAGAGGTGCTACCCAACCCACATGGACTGCACTGTGAGCAAGAATTACATCATCATCGTTTTAAGCAACACAGATTTTGCTTTGTTTATTTGAATAATTAACCTACTTTGAGTAGAACAAAAAGAAAACTATGAGTTCAATAAGAATTCTTGAGATTTAGGAAAGGTCAGAGGAGTGACATTGACACCGGCCCTGAAGGCACAGTCAAAAAGAGAAAGGGAGGCATTCTAGCCCTGGCAGGAAAAGGATTCAGAATTTGGAGATTTGGATGTAGTTTGTTCTGAGAGCTAGAGATGAATGGTTGATGTACCAATCCACTTCCCTCCATGTTCCTTCCCCCACCATACACACACATCCAAAGATCTCTATCACCCAGTAGTATCACCTGAAAATATGCCAGCGACTCTGATGGATCTGGTAATGTGGAGACAAAATGTGAATGACTGTGAAGAAGCCAAGGCAACGTACAGCCTGTGTGTTAACCGTGCAGGTGCTGATAGTGCTCATCTGAGCTCAGTCTTCAGTAGTATAAGCCAGCAATACCACACTGAGAAGATGAAGCCAAACAGGGACTAGATGGAGTAGATGAAATGCCAAAGGTGCATCTTGCTGGAGGTCTTCCCATGAAGGAGGAGAAGGAACTCTGAGACCCCCACTGTGTAATTAACAGGTAAGGTTGCCACTGAAGAAGAGAAGTCGCATCCACTAAGCCTTGCCATGAGGACCCACCACCCCAAAGCTGGGTCACTGGGTTCATCTCAGGGCACCAGGTAGGGAATGGGAGGGGAGTTCAGGGGAGGGAAGGAAGGAGGGAGGAAAAGAGGGAGAGAAAGAGTGGAAGGAAGAAGGGAAGGAAGGAAGGAGGGAGGGAAGTTAGTTAAGAAGAACTAACTTGACTTGGTGGAAGAAAGCTTGTTAAGAATCTTAAATAAAGGGGAAAACCTCCCTAAATGGTTCAAGAGAAAATGTCCAAAATGTTTTTTGGCCCCTTCTCCATGACCAATCGATCTACTTACATTAATAAGAAGAATCAACATCTAGACAGAAAGCAACAAAGCTGGTTTCTCTTAATCTACATACAAACTTCTGAATTCTGGCAGCTTCTAGGAGGGAGTTCAGCCATCTGAACCCTTTATTATAACCTCAGACCCAGAGATGCTGGTGAGAATTAGCAATATTTGCATAGGTGAGCCATGATTGTACAATGATTGGCTTTGGCCAAGAGTGGAAAATGGGACAGGGTAGTAGATGGGGATCAGGCTGGGGTGTGGAGATGGCAAACAGATCCCTAGCAGCCTTCCAGCTCAGTGCCTTTGCACTTGCTATTCCCTTAATCTAGAAGAATCTTCCCATTGGTATTTGCATGGCTGGCTCCCTCATTTCTTTCTGCTCTCTACTCTCTGATCATCATTAGGCCATCTCTTCACTCTGCTTTAATTTTCCTTCATGATATTGTTTCCTCTACCTGACATTAAATCTGTCTTCTATCTTGACATGGGCTTTGTTGTGTTTTCTGCTGTGTCCCCAGGGCTTAGAAGAGGTGGCTGGAACATAACAGTTCAACAAATTCTTACTTGCTGAGCAATCTTGCTCGCTAACGCACATCAGTAATTAGTGACCATTGGAAGGCTGTGTTGAGAAAGATTTGGAGCATCAGAGAATGGTAATCAGCAGTTGATATTTTGCCTGGCCATGGGGAGGCAGAGCCAGAGGGTAGGTTGGCAACACTGCGGTCTGGTATTAGGATTGAAAGTGGTGTTAAGTTTGGACTTTCCTAACATACTAGCTAGTAAGTGAACATTCTGGGTTTTTGAGTGGGAGAAGTGTCAATGAAATATGGCAGGGGAAGAGATTTCAGCCGACAGGGTACACAGAACAGAATGGGGGGAAATAATATGGGCCTGGGAGGCTGCAGTGGGAAGTAAGCCGGGTCTGGGGTGATGAAGCAGAGTGTGCTCGGAGGCTGCACTGGGAGTGAAGCTTATATGAGATTTTGCCCAGGTTTTGGGAGGGCAGATTGAGACAAGGAGGGACCACTCCATCCACTTCCACCCTGGCCTCCACGGCATCCTCACATCAGCCAGAGCTATCCCAGTACCTTGCCATTCATAGCAGAGCCATGAAGAGTTTCCAAAGAGGAGTAAGCAGAGAATTAATAAACCCATAGGCTAATATGTCATTACGTAATATCCTTTAAAGACTTCTTAAATTTGTACTGGTGGCATGATGTCTCTTGGTCCTTTAAGCAAAACTTGACAGAAAGGAAATCTCCCTCTCCATTTTGGATTGGGGAGTCTGCCAAGGCAGGCAATGCCAGGATTCTTTTTCATCATATTTTTAATGATAAATTAATTGTGAGCTCTAAAATTATTGTCCTCAGAGTCATGCCAGGACTCAGCATGGATAGTGCTGGCTTCTCAGGGCTGAGTGGCCTTCTATCTCTGTCTCTGTCTGTCTTTTTCTCTCTAGAGCAAATTAATGAACATCACTGAGCATCTTGGAACTGCATCATCCAATTTCTGGGATAGGACACAGAATCAATGGGCACATCTTCATTTCTCCCTACAATATGCATTCTTGTGTAATAATCTCCTTCCCATTTCCTACAGTCCCTACCAGCCAAATGATGACAAACATAATACAAACACCACTTGCAGAAGAGATGGTCTTTTATTAGTTCTTAGAAAGGCCTTAATTTTCTTCCAGGCTCATCTTTATAACTGGGAACCAGCTGATGGCTGGGAGTGAAGCAAATAGATCAGAACAGTAAACACCGAGTTTGAGAAATACGGTTATGCTTCTAATGGTAAAATAATTATAAGCAGGGACCTTGAAGCAGGCTTTAGTTTACCCCCAGGAAGAATTATACTATTATGGTTTTATGCTAGATTAAGATTGGAGTTTTAAATGATTTGTGTCTCTCTCGAAGTGGTACCACTTTATCTTTAGGAAGAGGGAGAAAATAATACTTAGTTTCATATTTATAACTTTTTTTCCCCCTGAGTTGTTTGGATTTTAGAAGCGATTTCTTGTGCAGAAGAGACATGGAAATGTCAGGAAATGATGCAGAGCTCCATTTTAGTGATCACCACTTGGGATGATTTAGTCAGCTATAATGACCAGAGTTTCTGGTTCTGGTACATAGGTTCTTTTTATGCAAATAGAATTTTATACAAATGATCCCAAATCCCAGGTTATTCATTTCCCAATTGTATATTGTTCCTTTTAAGCAATTGAGTTCAAAAGCATCCTAGTTATAGACTGTACATACAATTTGTGCCACCTGCATACCCTCTTTCTGCCTGAGTGACTTTGTTGATGCCACTTGAAATTAGCAGCCATTAGGGTTTATTTCTGCCAATCTACATGCCTCAGCCCAGATATTGCAGATCATTAGTGGGTGCAAATTGAGGCTTAGGAAATGAGCACCCTCCAGCACTTGTCACTTCACTTTGAGTGTTGCCTGGTCTGATAAAATGGAACAAGCCAGCAAGTGGGGCTTTTCTTCCAGCCGAGACATTGAACATGAGACAGTGCACCGGACTAAGGCAGTAAGATCTCACTAGAAAGACTGGCATAAATGTGCTTCTCCCCAGTCACTCAAGGAAAAGATTCTAGCAGATGGCAGGAGGCCAAGTGACAAAGAAAGCTAAGGGCACAATGGGAAATGCCCTCTGGAGCCACACTGTGAAGAGGTGAGAAAGACATCGACAATGGACCAATTACTAAAAAGAAATCAAAGGTGCTGGCTGTGTATCTGCTACTGAATTTTTGAGTGACTTGCAGAATAGAAAGGCTAGTCCAGTGTGCACTGTCTGACAGATACAGGTGGTGCATGTGGGTACCTTCTGGGCCTTGACTGATCTGTCTTCTGCCAGGCCTGTACCGAGAGAGCCACAAGGGAAGTTCCTGCAAGGTCAGAGAGGTTGGACCTTCTGGACAGTGTCTGCCATTCCTAAAGACCTTTGTCTTCCATGGGAAAACTCTCTATCCACCCGGCTATGCCTGCAGCAGGTTAGAGAGCTTGGGGATCTGCTTGCCTACACTCTCCACTCAACATTAAAACAAAAGCATCCTTGGGGTGTCTGGGTGGCTCAGTCATTAAGTGTCTGCCTTCGACTCAGGGCGTGATCCCAGGGTCCTGGGATCAAGCCCCACATCGGGCTCCATGCTCCGCTGGGAGCCTGCTTCTTCCTCTCCCACTCCCCCTGCTTGTGTTCCCTCTCTCGCTGGCTGTCTCTCTCTTTATCAAATAAATAAATAAAATCTTTAAAAAAAAAAAAAAACCATCCCAGGATGGGAGCCACTGCTTAATGAAAATTAAATGAGGGCCATTTTACTATATGATAGTTATTAATTAATGCCAGAGATGAAATGTAGAAATTATTCTGGTGATGTTTTTGTTGCCAAAACAAACTGGTAGAAGTCCACAGAGGTAAATTTATTCATTTTAAATAGGAATCCTTTTAGGATAACCAGCCATCCTGGTTTTCCTGGGATGTTCCCAGTGTTAACTCCTGGTCAAACCGGGGTGGTTGGTCACCCTACTTTTATTTAATACCAGTGTAGATGGTTTAGGATAGTGTAATAGAAAGAGTTAAGTTTATTCAGACCTGGGTAACAAAAATCTAACAATTCGCTCCTACCCATATTCCTTTAGCTTTATCGACAGAAATAAATGCATTGAGAAAACTCTCGTGAGTCAACTTAGCGCATAAACCCCAGTGACTCTGGAGTCAGGTTACAGGCACTTGAGTTTTGGCTCCAACACTTACTGGCTATGTGAACACTGGCTAGTTACCATTCAATCCCTTTGTGCGTCAGTTTCTTTATCTGCAAAGTGGGGTTGCTAGAGCATATTTCAGAGGGTTGTTATCTGAATTAAATGAGCTAATATATGGAGGAGGCTTAGAACAGCACCTGGTACACAGCCAGTGGTTAGTATATCTTGGTTATGATCATTATTATTATTATTCTTATGTCTCTTTTCATAAGCCCTGAATTACCACCAAGTGTAGCAATCATTAAAATAAACAATTCCTAAGTACTCATTAAGCCTTCATGTCATTACTTAACTGTTGTAGTCCCTATGTCATTCAACATTGCCTTCTTTGAGACTTAAGATGTGATTTTTTTTTTCCTTCTTGACTCTCCGCTGGCCTGGAACCTTTCCATATCCTTTGGCCACATCTGCTTCATCCTGCTCAGAGAAAAGCATCAATTAGCTTCCTAAGAACCCCTCTGCCAAAGCTTACTCCTTAACCTGCAGTTCAGACATCTTTATCCCTTTAGGGCTCTAGCTGGCTCTTTTGCACACACACACACACACACACACACCATACATGCGCACACACATCACATGTACATACACACACCACATGCCCATATACACACATGCATACCAACATATACACACAATATTTTATAATACTTTCCTAGTGAGCTGTGGACTCCAGCTCATTCTCAGAGAACATAACAGAATGTTGTTACCCTTTCCATATGTAATTAAAGGCAGGTCTTTTTCTAATAAATCTTTAGGAAGGAAAAAAAAGACACAAAAGGAAATTATATCTGGTTTTCTTCACTGTCACTTTACAAATATCAATTATGTAAAAGACTATTGCAAATATTAATACTTTTGTGTACATGCTGGTCATTTACTTTAGTCAACAAATAATCACAATTTCATTGTTTGTCTGTAGCACTTTATAGTTTACAAAATGCTTCCTGACATGTCATTTCATTTAATGAGGAACTTCTATATGCAAGGTACTTCATGTAATGCTGTAAAATTATCTGGCCTTGGAGTTAGTGTGTGTGCTCTGGGGCAGCTCAGATGTGAAATATTGTGGCTAGGTAGAGGCCAAGTAATATCGATTGGAAGTAGAAGGGAATGGAGACTGAAGTAGCTCGAAAAGTACAGTTGGCAGTCAGGCATCATGTAGGCCTGGGTACACTGGTTCTGATTTTAGAAATGATCAGCTCTAAGTGACCAATTAGGCAGCTGAGGGAAAGCAGAGGAAGACTGAGTCCTGGCTCCTATTGATCTGCCCATGGTATCTAGAGAAGGAGATTTGAGGACCTTAAGCCACGGAAAGTCTAATAGCCAGGTGGGCTAGATCTCAGAGCAAGACACCAATTATAGAGGGAAATCAAGGAAGGAGGGGATCACAAAAAGAAGTTCTAGGCCAGACGGGAGGTAGGGGATATGCAGGTTGGGTGGATACTTCTGGTTCTCCAAATCCTTATCTGATTGGAAAGAAAGGAGGGGGACAGAAAGGGTTGCAATGGCATTTGTGGCTGAAGCCCTCATCTACTTTATCTCAGGCCCAAGCAACCCCAGATAGGGGCTGGAAACTATTAATCTATATATTAGTCAGGGTATTGGCAGGACACAGATAGCACACGCAAACGTGATAGTAGGCAGTTTAATAAAAACGCTACTTGTAGTGAAAAACTGAGAGCTTTCCCTCTAAGTTCAGGAACAAGGACATCCACGCTTGCCACTTTTGTTCAACATAGTACTGGGAGTCCTAGCCATGGCAATCAGACAAGAAAGAGAAATGAGGCATCCATATAGGTAAAGAAGTTGAACTGTTACTATTTGCAGACAACATGATGTTATACATAGAAAATTCTGAAGATTCTACTGAAAACCACTAGAAGTAATAAGTGAATTCAGTAAAGTGGCAGGATACTAGATTAATATCCAGAAATCAGTAGCATTTCCATACACTAACAACAAAGTTGCAGAGGGAGAAATTTTAAAAAATCACCATTTATAAATACACCAAAAAGAATAAAATAACCTAGGAATAAACTCAACCAAGAAAGTGAAAGACCTGGGGTGCCTGGGTGGCTCAGCCGTTAAGTGTCTGCCTTTGGCTCAGGTCATGATCCCAGGGTCCTGGGATCGAGCCCCACATCGGGCTTCCTGCTTGGCAGGAAGCCTGCTTCTCCCTCTCACACTCCCCTTGCTTGTGTTCCCTCTCTCGCTGTCTCTGTCTCTCAAATAAATAAATAAAATCTTTAAAAAAAATGTGAAAGATCTGTCCTCTGAAAACTATAAAACAGTGATGCAAGAGATTGAAGATGACACAAGCAAATGGAAAGATATTCCATGCTCATTGTCAAAATGTCCATATGTCCATATTACCCAAAACAATCTACAGATCCAATGCAGTCCTTATGAAAATACCAACAACATTTTTCACAAAACTAGAACAACGATACTAAAATTTGTATGGAACCACAGAAGACCCCATATAGCCAAAACAATCCTGAGAAAGAGGAACAGAACTGGAGGCATCACAATTCAAGATTTCAAGATATACTGAAGCTGTAGCAATTAAAGTAGTATGGTACTGGGCACAAAAATAGATGCATAGATCAATGGAACAGAATACAGACTCCAGAAATAAACCCACATTTATATGGTCAATTAATCTATGACAAAGAAGGGAAGAATATCAAGTGGGAAAGACAGTCTTTTCAATAAATGGTGTTGGGAAAACTGGACAGCTACATGTAAAAGAATGAAACTGGACCACTTTCTAACACCATACACAAAAATAAACTCAAAATGGATTAAAGGCCTAAACATGAGACCTGAACCGTAAAAATCTTAGAAAAGAATACAGGCAGTAATTTCGCTGACATCAGCCTTAACAACATTTTTCTAGATACGTCTTTTAAGGCAAAGGAAACAAAAGCAAAAATAAACTATTAGGGATGCATCAAAATAAATAGATTTTGTACAGCACAGTAAAGGAAACCAGCAAGAAAATAAAAAGACAACCTACTGGATAGGAGAAGATATTTACAAATGATATATCTAATAAAGTGTTAATATCCAAATATAGAAAGAACTTCTACAACTCAACACTAAAAAAAACAAAAACAAAAACAAAAAAACAAAACAAAAAAACCCAAACAATCTGATTTAAAAATGTGCAGATGACCTGAATAGACATTTTTCCAGAGAAGACATACATATATGGTCAATAAACACATGAAAAGATGGTTAACATCACTAATCATCAGGGAAATGCAAATCAAAACCACAGCGAGGTATCATCTTACACCTGTTAGGATGGCTAGAATCAAGGGCGCCTGGGTGGTTCAGTTGGTTGAGTGACTTTAGCTCAGATCATGATTTGGGGTCCTGGGATCAAGCCCTGAGTCAGTCTCCATTCTTGGTGGAGAGTCTGCTTGTCCCTCTCCCTTTCCCTCTACCCCTCCCCCTGCTCATGCTCTCTCTCTCTCTCTCTCAAATAAATAAATAAAATCTTTTTAAAAATGGCTAAAGTCAAGAAGAGAAGAAACAAGTGTTGGTGAGGATGTAAAGCAAAAGGAGCCCTTGTGAACTGTTGGTGGGAATGTAAATTTGTACAGGCACTATGGAAAACAGTATGGAGGTTCCTCAAAAAATTAAAAATAGAAATACCGTATGATCCAATAATTCCACTATTGGGTATTTACCCAGGAAAAACAAAAATACTAGCTCAAAAAAATATATGCACTCCTGTGTTTATCGCAGCATCATTTTTTTAAAGATTTTATTTATTTATTTGTGAGAGAGAGAGAGAGAATTGCAGCATTATTTACAATAGCCAAGACATGGAAGCAACCTAAGTGTCCAGCAATAGATGAATGGATAAGAAAAATGTGGTACACACACACACACACACACACACACACACACACACACATACACACACACAGGAATATTAAACAGCCATAAAAAGGAAGAGATCATGCCATCTGGGACAACATGGATGGGCCTAGAGGGTATTATGCTAAGTGAAATAAGTCAGACTGAGGAAAACAAATACTATATGATTTCACTCATAAATGGAATCTGAAAAAATGAATAAACAAAAAGCAGAATCAGAACTATAAATACAGAGAACAAACTGATGGTTGCCAGAGGCATGGAAGGGGGGGGTGTTAGGCGATTGGGCAGGATGGGTGAAGGGGAGTGCAGACCTCCAGTTATAGAATGAGTATGTCATGGGAATGAAGAGCAGAACACGGGGAGTGCAATCAGTGTTATTGTGATAGCAGTGTAATGGGACAGATGGTGGCTACACTTGTGGTGAACATAACATAATGTATGAACTTGCCAAATCACTGAGTTGTGCACCTGAAGCTAATGTAACGTTGTGTGTCAACTATTCTAAAAAAAAAAAAAAAGTTTTAAAAAAGCTACTTATAGGTATGGGCAGAGTTTAGAGAAATCAACAAAGAAGAGAGCAGTCCTCAGCACTAGAAACAGCCATTCCCATCCCTAAGTCTGAGTAGATACCCAGAGAGAGTAGTGGTATATGGAGACAACCGCCTGATAAAAACTGTGGCCTTCCGTGGAAGGATGCAACCAACCCAAGACAATCCAGTATGGCAGAAAATTACCTCCACCTCACTTTCCTCCCATCCTCTGATTGTTTGCTGGTGCCTCCCACTGGCCAAATCAAGCAAAAGGCAGAAGGCAAGTATGTCTGTCTGTATGCTCTGTACAGGAACAGAGTAGAGAGAAGAAGAGTGGAGAGTGGATCTGAAGGGACAATGGGAAATATCCAGAAAACTTCACTTCCTTTGCCTCTTGGTTTCCTCACTGTCTTTTATTTTATGGGAAATAATTGGTATCTGCAACACAGACTAATTTTGATGGGAATTGGGAGACCTGACATAGCTCATAACAGGACCGTGATGTGACTATTCTGTATATGCAAACTGATTCTGATTATCTTGTTGACGTGAATGAGAAAAGGATTTGCTGGGACTATAGCTACATACCAGATACCAGGGACCACGTTGATTTGCTTTAGTAATTATACCACTACCGGAACCACAGCTGTGATCATCTCAGTTATTCTCTAGGAGCTGTCAGGCTGTTTCAACAGGTGATTTAAATAGAGCTATGGCTGGATGTGTTAGATCTTTGATAGCAGCATTAATCTCTGCAGTTCTCAGAGACATGGCATTCCTTTAGTTTATTTTCTTAATGATGGGGTTGGGGGCAGTTTTAGGAACTTGGCTCTTCCTATTGTAATAGTCTTCACTTCACAGGTCAGGGAACCAATGTCAAGATTTGGCTAGTTACTGAGTATATCTAGTCTTGCTCTACTTCTCATGGTGGGGAAATTAACCACAAAATGGGTGGACCAACTGTAAGACAGATTAAAGACTTCGTCTATCACTTACCTCGCAATGTCCCCACTGTGGCTTTTTGGTTCTCCAGGGATTAGCACCACTTCAGAACCAGTATCCGGAAACTCCTAGAAGGTCTGGTTATCTTGGGACATGGTCCTGGAAAATGGCCCCAGGGCTCTCTGGGAAAGGCTTGGAAGAATATTCACAGTATGCTGTACTTCTGTGTACATATCACTAGATCCTTCTTCAAAGGGACACAGTCACCCCACTGAATTGAGAAGTTCTTGAATTATGAACTGACCTATGTCTGAGACCTGTGTAAGCGACCTTGAATTCCCACTATGGCAACTCAGGTTAGGTTTCTTCTCATCAGACCTAGAATTTTTTCACCTATATATTTCAAGCAGCATCCTAGAAAATTGTCCATCTATTTCATCTCCAGGGACCCAAGGGACAACCCCTTGCCTAAGCAGGTGAAAACATTCTGATAACAGTTCTGTCTCTGTTACTTATTGTAATCATTGCACCTGCCTTGCTGTGAAAGTTAAACAACACTACCTGGCCTCTAAATCTTCAAGTTCTCATTGAGATCAGAAAACCCAAAAAATTGCCACATCTTCCAATATCTCCAACCTTTAAAAGTTCCAAGAGGAGTCACCTTTGGTCTGTCCTATTGGTCATCATCTCAAGGTTTCACCAAGCCACCTAAAAGAATGAAATTACTTGGCTCTGTTGAAGCCTGGAAATAAAAATATCCTTGAGAAGCATTAATGAAATCTCTATTGCTGGAATGTGGATTAAAAATGCTTGCGGGGTGAGCTGCTAAATCTTTACACATGTTTAGGATAAAGCACAAATGGGAAAACCATGTTCAACTCGGCCCTTGTATTTTGGCTGTGTTCTTAATTGTCTTCTGCTGAAACATAAGTGTTATGAGAAGGACAAATGACCACAGGCCAGATGGTGAAACCATTGTCCTGCTGTCCTCGGGGTGACTTTTCCTCAAGGTGCTATGCTCTCTGCTTCTCTCTGACTCTTTCTCACTTTCTTTCCCCAGCTCTCTCTCTCTCCCTGTCCTCTCTCTCTTCCCTCTCACTCATGACAAGGAAAATCAATATTTTGAGTATTCTTATTAAATAACTTTACAGTGAGTATAAGTCACAACACAATCTTCTAGGCGTGGGCTAAGGTGTTTTTACTAATTAGGACTACTGAAAAGAAGCTTGTATAAAACAGCAGTGAGAAGAAAATAAATTGTTGGGGGAAGAAACTGGACTTTCAAGATTTTTAAGTAAAATTATTTTTGAAGTGTAATATACAGAAAATTATACAAATCATAAGCATGTAATTCAATGAATTTTCACAGAATGAATCATGTGTAACCACCATCCAGATCAAGAAATAATATCACTGTCTCCTTAGAAACCTTATTTGTGCCCCATTTTATCACTGTCCTTAACCCCCAAAAACCCCACTATCAAGACTTCTTAGTTTTTTAATTTTCCCTAGAACAGCAAGTGTGCACTCTTGTGTGAATGGGTTTCCTCGTGCAAAATTACATTGGTGAAATTCGTTCGTGTTTATTTCATGTGGCCGTAATACACTTGTTTTCTGTCTAGAGCAGGGGTTGGCAGGCTGCAGCCCACTTCAGCTGTTCTGGAACAGCCCATCAGCTACAACTGCATTTTACATTTCTCCAGAGTTGCAAACAAATGACATGAATATGCAACAAAGACAATATGTGACTTGTAAAGCCTAAAATACTGACTCTCCAACCCTTGACAGAAAGTTTGCTGACTCCTGCTATAGAGCGTTCTGTTGTGGGAATATACTACAACTTATTATTGCTTAATTCCACTGCCAAGGGATATTTGCCTTGTTTTCAATTTTTAACTGTCATGAAGCGTGCTGCCATGAATATTCATACACGTGCCTTTTGGTGTACTTGTATACATGTCTGCTGGGGATAAAGCCAGAGGTGAATTTATTGGAGCATAAGGTATGAAGATATTCGGTGTTAGTAAATACTGCCAAACAGTCGTACAAATCAACACACTCAGCAGCCATGATTGAGAATTCCAGTTGCTACACCTCCTTGCCAATACTTGGTATTGCCTGTCTTTTTAATTTTAATCATCTCGGTGTATGTATAGTAGTATCCCCTTGTGGTTTGGTTTTGTATTCACCTGACACTTCATGATGTAAGCACTTTTTCACGTGTTTCCTGAACATTCACTTATTCTTTTGGCGATATAGCTCACATGTTTTGTCCACTGTCTGTCTGTATTTTCCTTATGGACTGGTTGGACTATCAAATTCTTTGTGAATGTTGAGTTGCAAATACCTTGCTCTATTCAGTGATTTGGATTTCAACTCCTAAGGGTATCCCTTGACAAAGTCTTGCTTTGAACATGGTCTAATTTTCCAGTTTTCCATTGTGGTCAGCGCTTTTTGTATCCTATTTAAGAAATCTTTGCCTACCCTTGTGTCACCAAAATATTGTCCAGTGTTCTCGTCTACACATGCTATTGTTACCTGTTACATTTAGATCTAAAGTTCATCTAAGTTTGTTTTCATGATGTGAGGTAGATGTCAAGATTAATTGTTGTCCCTTGTATCCAGTTGGTCTGGCACTGCTTTTGGAAAAAATGATCATTTCTCCTTTCTACTAAAGGGTCACCTTCATCATAAATCAAATAGAGTGTATGTGCAGGTCTGGTTCTGGGCTCACTAATGTGTTCCATATGAATTCATCTATGGATCAGTAAGAACTTAAGCTTTCTTCTTCATGATTGTCTTGACTCTTCTTGGACTTTCCACTCCCATATAAATTCATTGAAGAGAAAAAATGAAATTTTATAGTATAGTATAGTATAGTATAGTATAGTACAGTATAGTATAGTACAGTACAGTACAGTACAGTATAGTATAGTACAGTACAGTATAGTATAGTATAGTATAGTACAGTACAGTATAGTATAGTATAGTATAGTACAGTACAGTATAGTATAGTATAGTACAGTACAGTATAGTATAGTACAGTACAGTACAGTATAGTATAGCATAGTACAGTATAGTATAGTATAGTACAGTATAGTATAGTATAGTACAGTATAGTATAGTATAGTACAGTACAGTACAGTATAGTATAGTATAGTACAGTATAGTATAGTATAGTACAGTACAGTATAGTATAGTATAGTACAGTACAGTACAGTATAGTATAGTATAGTACAGTACAGTACAGTATAGTATAGTACAGTATAGTATAGTATAGTACAGTACAGTACAGTATAGTATAGTATAGTACAGTACAGTATAGTATAGTACAGTACAGTATAGTATAGTATAGTACAGTACAGTATAGTATAGTATAGTACAGTATAGTATAGTACAGTATAGTATAGTATAGTACAGTACAGTATAGTATAGTACAGTATAGTACAGTATAGTATAGTATAGTACAGTATAGTACAGTATAGTATAGTATAGTACAGTATAGTATAGTATAGTACAGTATAGTATAGTATAGTATAGTACAGTATAGTATAGTATAGTATAAAAATGAGGGCTCAGTGCGTTAACCATCTGCCTTCTCCCTCTGTCTGCTCTGCCTTCCGCTCCCCTCTGCTTGTACTTGCATGCTCTCTCTCTCTGACAAATATATAAATGAAAATCTTTAAAATAAAAAAATAAAATAAAAATAAAGATGATATATCTTTCCATTTATTTAGGTCTTCTTTAATTTCTCTATATGCCATTTTGTAATTTTCAATGCAAAAGAATTATATAACTTCCATTAACTTTATTTTTAGTTATATGATGTTTGTTGATGCTATTTTAAATGATATTGTCTTAAAGTTTTATTTTGTGATGTTTCCTGTTGTATAGAAATATAATTGGGGGCGCCTGGGTGGCGCAGTCCTTAAGCGTCTGCCTTCGGCTCAGGGTGTGATCCCGGCGTTCCAGATCGAGTCCCACATCGGGCTCCTCCGCTGGGAGCCTGCTTCTTCCTCTCCCACTCCCCCTGCTGTGTTCCCTCTCTCGCTGGCTGTCTCTCTGTCACATAAATAAATAAAATCTTAAAAAAAAAAAAGGAAATATAATTGATTGTTGTATGTTGATCCTACATTCAGTGATCTCGCTAAATTCTTTATTAATCCTAGAGTTTGTAGAATCTTTTGGCTTTTCTACAAACACAACCATGTTGCTGTTAATAATAACAGTTTTACTACTTACTTTCCAATTCTTAAAACTTTCTTTTCTTACCTTGTTGTACTGGCCATATTATACTGGATGATATTGAATAGAAATAGTGATACTGAGCATCCTTGTTTTATTCCTGATCACAGAGGGAAAGCTTTCCCTATTTCACCATTAAGTTGTTTACTACAGAATTTTTGTAAATTCTCTATTGTATTAAGGAAGTTCTTTTTTATTTCTAGTTTGCTAAGTGTTTGGGGTTTTTCTTTAAAAAATAAATATGTAGATGTTGAGTTAGGTCAAGTACTCTTTATAGATCCATTCAAATAATAATATGATTTTTCACATTTAGTCTGGTAATTGGTAATTTTTCAAAATCATTCCTGGAATAAGCCTAACTTCTTTGTGATATGTTTCATTTTTTATAAATTTCAGGATGCAGTTTGCTAAAATTTTTTATAGTGTTTTGCATTATAAGAAGGATTTGGCTGGCAATTTATTTTTTCCGTATTGCCTCATTTTGCCTGATTTTGGTATTAAGGATATGCTGGCCTCATAGAACAAGTGGGGAAGTATTTCCTTTTTTATCTGCTCTCTAAAAAAGTTTGCGTAAGATTGGTGTTACATCTTCCTTAATGTTTAGAAGCATTCACGAGCGAGTACATCTGGGCCTGAACATTTCTTTGTAGGAAAATTTTAAATTAAATTTTGAAACAGGTGTTTTTTGAGGTATAATTGACAGACAAGAAACTGTATGTACTTAAAGTGAATAATTTGATACATTTGAATATAAGCTCACATACATGACACTGTCATCCAGTCACCACAATCAAGATAATGGAAATATCTATTATTTCCAAAAGATTCCTCAAACTCCTTTTATTGCCTCCTTTTTGCCCCTCCCCATCCCCATCCTCCAGCAACTCCTGATCAGCTTTAAGTCACTTTAGATTATTTGCCTGATCTCAAATTATATAGAAGTAAATCATACGGTTTCTTTTTTCCTTTTTTTTTTTTTTTTTTTTTTGCCTGTCTTCTTATGCTCAGCATAATTTTTTCGAGATTTATCCATGTTGGGCTATGTTTTAACTCATTTTTTTAAAAAAGCTGAGCCATATTCCACTGTGTGTACTTGCCTCAATGCAGTTACCCAACCACCTATTGATGTATATTTAGGTATGTCCAGTTTCGGGCTATGACAAATAAAGCTGTATAAATATTTGTGTACAAGTCTTGGCATGGACATTTGCTTTCTTTTCTACCTAGAAGAAGGATGGCTGGGTCATGGGGTAGGTAGAGGTTTACCTTTTTAAGAGTCTGCCAAACTGTTTAACAAAGTAGTTGTGCCAGCAGGGTACAAGTTGCTCCGCATCTTCTCCAATATTTGCTATGATCAGATGTTTTAAGTTTGGAAATTCTAATCTATAGGTGGTGATATCTCACTGTGATTTTAATTCATTGCCCTGATGATGTAATGGTGCACACCTTTCCTATGCTTATTTGCCATTTGTATATCATCTTTGGTGAAGTGTCTGTTAAAATCGGTTGCCCATTTTATATTGGGTTGTTTGTTGTCTTGTTATTGAGTTTGAAGAGTTCTCTATTCTGGATCCAAGTTCTTAATCAAATATGGGGTATGCAAATATTTTCTCCCATTCTGTGGTTTGCCTTTTCATTCTCTTCAAGTGTATTTTGAAAAGTACAAGTTTTCAATTTTGATAATGTACAGTTGCTCAATATTTTCTTTTAATGCATCTTGCTTTTGATGTTGTATCTAAAAAAAATGACTGCCTAACCTGCAGTCACAAACACCTTCTCTGTGTTTTCCTCTATAAATTTACAGTTTTAGGTTTTACATTTAGGTGTATGATCCATTTTCTGGGTTTTTTGTTTGTTTGTTTGTTTTTGTTTTTGGCAGTTTGGCAGTTTCTTGTAGAAGTAAATGTGCAACTAGCATATGGTCCAGCAATTGCACTGTTAGACCTTTATCCCAGAGAAATGAAAACTTATGTCCGTACAAAAATCTGTACATGAATATTTATAGCAGCTTTATCCACAATAGCCAAAAACTGGTAAGAGCCTAGACAGGTATCCTTCAACAGGTGAGTATTTAACAAACTGCGGTAACACCCATTTCATAGATACTACACAATAATAAATAATGGTGAACCATTAATATGTGCAACACTTGGATAGGTCTCCAGGGAATTGTGCTGAGTGACAAAATTTGAATCTCTGCCTGACTCCCTTTATAAAATTTTTTGAAACAACAAGATTATAGAATACTTGTTGTCAAGGGTTATATGGGAGCAGGGGATAGTAGTAAAAGGAAGGTAGCTATGGTTATATAAGCGTAGCATGAGGGCTTTTTGCAAAGTGAACTGTTCTGTATCTTGACTATGGTGGTAGTCACAGAAATCCACCCATGTAATGAAATTGCACAGAATTAAACACACACACAGACACACACACACACACAAATACAGATGAGTACATGTAAAACCTATGAAATCTGAATAAGGTCTTTGAAGTGTAGCAGTGTCAATTTCTCAGCTATGATTTAAAAAAAACACTAGTTAAGCTGTTTTAATGAAGGAATTCAGAGCTCAGACAAGAATGAGACAGTGGGGTGAGAAAGGAAACTGCATATGTAACACGCATACAATATAGGACAATAACCTGGAAACAATGTTTGGCAAAAATCACGTGAAGTATTTGACTAGAAGTTCATCAGTTTTATTGATCTTCTCAAAGATCTAGTTTTTTGTTTCATAAATATTTCTGTATTGTTTTTGCTGTTTTTTATTTTATTGATTTCTGCTTTGATCTTTATTATTTTCTTTCTTTTGATCATCTTAGGTTTTATTAGCTCCTCTTATTTTGATTCCTTAAGGTTTAGTCTTTGATTTGAAGTATGTTCTTTTCTAGTACAGGTGTTTAGTATTATAAATTTGCTTGTAAATATAGCTTTAGTTGCATTCCACAAATTTTTATAGGTTGTGTTTTCATTCAGTTAAAAATACTTTGTAACCTCCCTCTGTATTTTTTTTTTTTTCTGAGATTCACCAGTTACTTGGAAATTTCTTAGTTTCTAAATATTTGGGGATTTCCTAGGGACTTTTGTTATTTATTTCTAATTTGATGCCATTGTAGAAAACATACTTTGGATGACTTCGTACCTTTAAAAATTAAGAATAGTTTAATGGCCTAGAACATGATGTGGCTTGGTAAATGTAGAAAAAAGTGCATTCTGCTGTTATTGGTGGAGTGTGCTTTAATGTAAATGAGGGTACTTAAATCTTCTGTGTCCATTCTGATGCTCTGTATACTTTTTCTCTCAATTATGGACACATAGGTGGTGAAGTCTTCTAGCATAAATGTGACTTTGTCAATTTCTCCTTGAAGTTTTTTCAATTTTTGCTTCATATATCATAAAGGTCTGTTTTAGAAATGTAAATGTTGAAATTGTATATCCTCTTGATGAATTGGTCTTTTTATCATTATAAATGACCCTCTGTGTCCTTGGTAATTTCTCTGAAATTGACTTCACCTGAAATTAACATAACAATTCAAGCTTTCTTTCAACTAGGGTTAATGTGGTATATCTTTGTCCATTCTTTTATTTTTTTACCTGTTGCCGTTTTTACATTTTAGTTTTTTGTAGGCACATATACTTGGATCTTGAATTTTTTTTAAATCCCATTTATCTGAATCTTTAAATTGAAGTGTTTAGACCATTGAATGTGATCAATTATTGATATGATTGGATTTCACTCTATCTTCTCATTATTTGTTTTCTGTTTGTCCTTCAGTATTTTGTTCCATTGCCTTATTTATCTGCCCTTTTTTTTATTAAATGTGCGTATTTTATGCTCTTTTTCTTTTTCATTGGTTATTAGCTAGAATACTTTATTATGTTTTTTTTTTTTTTTTTTTTTTAAAGATTTTATTTATTTATGTGACAGAGAGACAGCCAGCGAGAGAGGGAACACAGCAAGGGGAGTGGGAGAGGAAGAAGCAGGCTCCCAGCGGAGGAGCCTGATGTGGGACTCGATCCCGGATCGCCAGGATCACGCCCTGAGCCGAAGGCAGACGCTTTAACGACTGCGCTACCCAGGCGCCCCTATTATGTTATTTTAATGGTTGCTTTAGGGTTTATAGTGTACAGCTTTTAATTATCGTAATCTGCCATCATAAGATATTGTATAGCATTTTACATTACTGTTTAAGAGTCTTTCAAGAGATTATTTTCATTCCTCCCCTCCTGGCCTTTGAACTATTGCTGTCATATATTTTTCTTCTACATGTGTTATAAAACCCACAATACATTGTTACTACTTTTCTTTCACAGATATTCCAATAATAAGAAAATGTCTTTATGTTTACCCTTATACTTACTTTTACTGGTGCTCTTTATTCCTTTGTGTAGATCTAGATTTCTAACTCCTATAACTTTCCTTCTGCTTGAATAATTTCCTTTATCATTTATTGTAGTACAGATCTGATTGTGATGAATTCTTTCAGCTTTTGTATGTCTGAGCATGTCTTCATTTTTGCTGAGTAAAGAATTCTACATTGACAGATTTTTTTTTTAATTTCAGCACTTTAAGTTTTTGCTCCACTGTCTTCCAATTTACATTGTTTCTACCAATAAATCTGCAATCAGCTTTATCTCATTTTCTCTGTACATAATTTGTCTTTTTTTTAATCTGGAAGCTTTTAAGATTTTTTTCTTTTTCACGGTTTTAAGCAATTTGATTGTGATATGACTAATTAATAAATAGCCATTTGTTTTTGTTGCTGCTGTTGTCCAGGGGTTGCTAGTATTTTGCCCAGAGTTTATAATTTTTTTCTGTGGGACGGTTAATACAATGCAAGCTTCTCCGCCATTACTGGAAATAGAACTTATTATCTTTCACTTTAAAATAGTTACTAATTTTCATTAGAATTCTTTGACCCATAAGTTATTTAGAAATTTTTAAAATTTCCAAACATTTAAGAATTTTCGAGTTATCTTTTGTTAATGATAAATGGCTTAATTTCACTGACAAATAACATACTTTGAGTGATTTCACTCCTTGTTTTATGGACCAGAATATGTTAAATTTTAGTAAATATTCAATGTGCATTTGAAAAAGAGAGCTATCCCATCATTTTTGGATGCAGTGTTCTATATAGAACAATCAGGTCAAACTTATTAATCATGTTGTTCAAGTGTTTTATGCCCTTACTGAATTTCTTGTTGACCTGTTCTGTCAGTTAATGAGAAATGCATGTTTAAATGTCCCAGTAGGATTGTGGATTTGGTTATTTCCACTTTTAGTTCTGTCAAGCTCTGTTTTATGTATTTGTAACTATATCATTAAGTGCATACAAATTTATAATTTTTGTATACTTCTTGAAGCTTCACCGTCTTGTTATTATGAAAGTGTTGCCTTATTTCTAGTGTTGTTTCTTACCTTAAAGTCCGCCCTGTCTGTTAACTAGTACTTGGTAGATTAGCACAGCTATATCAGCTTTCTTCTGCTTTGTGTTTGCATGGTATGGTTTTCTTTATCTTCTAATTGCCACCCCTTTTGTTTTGTCCTTATACTAAAATGTGTGTGTGGTTGGCCACATATGGTTGGTGCTTGTTTTTTCGAAATCCAGTCCAATGCTAATTTGCTTGGGTAGCTGCCATCCTGCCTGTTTTGTAGACCTTTCATTATCTTTTTTTTTTTTTTTACCTCTTTTAGATAATCAAAAATATTTTATTTTATAATTTTCTTATTGCTTTTAGTTATGTATTCCTCTACAGTTCTTTAAATGACTACCCTAGAGACTACTCTCTGTGCTTTTTACTTCTTAAGATTTAGTATAAATTAGTGTGTTTACCACTTCTCATGCTAGAATTTTTAACTCCATTTACTCATTCTCTGCTTCTTTTGGTGTGATTGTCATGAACTTTAATTGTACAAACATTTTAAATCACATGAATTGTTGTTATTAACATATTATTCATTCGTGTGTATCTCCTTTATTTATTCCTTTCTATATTTCAATCTGGGATCATTTTCCTTCTGCCTGTAAAGCCCAAATTAGTGTTTCTTGTGTGGGAATCCCTGGCAAGAAATATTCTGTGTTTATCCAAAAGTATCTTTATTTTTCCCCAATTTTTAAAGAATATATTTTTTGAGTATAAAATTCTATTTTGGAAATGACTTCCTTTCAGTACCAAAAGATATCTTTCCATTGTTTTCTGGCTTCTGAAATTTCTATTGAGAAGTCAGATTTTAGCCTTATTGTTCATTGACTATTTGAAAGTGCTCATTTTTCTTTGGCTCTTCTTTGAATATTTCCTCTTTGTCTTTAAATTTCTTCATTTTTACTATGATGTAGTGGGTATATGGGTTTCATTTCTTTTAGTTTCTTTATACTGCTTGAGGGTCAGAGTGATTCCTGTATCTGTAGCATGATGTCTTTGTAAGTCTTGGAAAGCTGTCAGGCATTATCTCTTTTATTTATTTTTTATTTTTATTTTTTTAAAGATTTTATTTATTTATTTGACAGAGAGAGACAGTGAGAGAGGGAACACAAGCAAGGGGAGTGTGAGCGGGAGAAGCAGGCTTCCCGCTGAGCAGAGAGCCTGATGTGGGGGCTCAATCCCATCCTGGGATCCTTACCTGAGCGGAAGGCAGACACTTAACGGCTGAGCCACCCAGGCACCCCATATCTCTTCTAAATATTGTTTTTGCCCTAATCTTTCTGTCTTCCTCCTTAATCCCAGGTACACATATTTTGGACCTTTTCATTATAATTCTTATGTTTTCAACATTTTCTTTCTCTCCATTTTTTCTCATTGTGTCAATGTGTATATTTTTCAACAGACCTACCTTTAAATACGCTAATCCTCTCCTCAGTTGTTTTCAATCTACTGCCTTACCTATTTATTGGGCCTTTTCTTAATTTCAGTTATATTTTCAATTTCTAGAATTTCCCTTTGGTATATTACAGTTCTCTGTTGAAATTATTCATCTTAGCATCTAGTTTCATAAACATATTAATCAGATTAATGCATATAACTGTAATATCTTGATCATCTTTTTGTCTATTTTTATTGTCCATTTTTCTCTTGACCCTGTTTCCTATATACTTGATATGTTTAATTGAATGTCAAATATTATGTATAAAAAAACTGAAGAGGCTGAGGGTAATTTTTTCTTCTTCAGGAAGGATTGATACTACCCTGTGCCAGATAGCTCAAACATGGACAGTTCACCTAAATCCTTGGTTCAAAGCCATGTTACAGCCTTTGTAAGATTGAATCTATCTCTGATTCAAACTGACCTTTGATACATACACTCCAGACTCTCACTGAGACCTTGGGTGTTTGCTAGAGCTTAGAGGGTATGGGCTCTAATTTTCATTTCTCCACATATATGTGACCAGTAAAAACTTCTGCTGTTTTCCTGCTGTTTTTTCAGGGGTTTCTAAGCGTTTTGTATTGCACAAATTAAGAATCAGCAAATGCCCTCTAGGGAGAAACTGCTGTGGAGTGTCAGGCTCACTTTTCTGAACTTCTCTTCTCTTTGAGTGCTTGGCCCTTTGTGTCTTGGCTGTCTTGGCAACCCCAAACTCCTATTTTGTGTCTCCATTCCTGTGAGATTATCAGAAGTTCTTCTGGTTTATCTGATTCTTGGTAGTTTTCTTTTGCCCAGTTCAACTTTACTCCCTCCGTGTCAGGAATCAGCAAATGTCCTAAGAAGAATGGAATGAAAATGGTTGAGTTCTCCTCAGTGAGCTTCCCTTTTCTCTAGGACCTTGGCCCTTTAAGAACTGGCACCTCTCCCAACATTTCTCCAATGCCCTCAAACAAATATACTTTGTATTTGCCTTTCCACTTGTTTTCAGCTGAATCATTAGTCCACTATAAGTCATTCTATCATAGCCTGAAGAGACGCAATGTTCTTGTTCAATTTCTTCACTCTTCAAAGTAGAATCATGGAACTTTACATCAAAAACCAGGGATGTACTGTATGGTGACTAACATAATATAATAAAAAAATTAAAAAATATATTTTATAGGATTTTAATAAAAATAAGTTTGAATTGTGAGTATGTAGATGGCAAAAATTATATATTACTTTTAATTTGATTATTTTCACATTTACTAGTACTAATGTTCACGAGTGCTCTCACAATAATATTTTCTGTTGTGGCCACAGTAATAAAATAACTAATGGTGGTGTTGATAACAGCAGTGGTGGATTCTACATAGAAGGATAAAATTTTGAGATAATAACTCCCTCCCCCATATTTCCATCTTTTGCTTTTATACATTTATACAGATAGTTTGCTCTGTGTTCATTGTCCCATATGAAAATATGATAGATAGAAAACCGAGGAGGCCTGTAATTCTCTGGCTTTGGTGATCCAAAAACCTAGGCCTTTAGGACAACTTAGAGAATGTGAGGCCTTGGCAAAATTCTCGAGAGAAACGGGTAGAGAATAGAGGCCTCTCCACTCCAAGACAAGAAAATAAATCCCCTGAGTTGATGACAATAGAGAGAGAGAGAGAGAATGACGAGAGAGAGAGCCTTGGTGTAGCAGATGTTGGTGCCCTGCCCCTATACCCTGGCACTAACTCACTACCTTACAATATGCCAGAGTGACTTCCAACTGCCAATACTTGTGCTTCTTTGCTTGAGGGTCTTCTCTGGCCTTGAAATCCCACTTTGCCTTCATCTTTGGCCAACGTGAAGTGCCAGCAAACTAGTGCCTCCAGCAAGTAGCTTTCAACCAATGACAGAAATTGGCATAAAAATACTCCAGCTCTCAACTCCTGAGTTGTGTGTTCTACACTGGCTCCCAAGTCATTTTTCCAGAAGTTAAGTTCTAGTTGGCTACATTGGTTTGATAATATCTCCTTTCACCTGCTTTCCCTTCCCTGTCTCTCTCCCCAGCTCCCTTCCTGGTGACTTCTTAGCCTCCCTAAAAAATAGTTTACACTAGAATCCATGCCTCAGCATCTACCTACGGGTGAACCCTAACTAAGACTTGGCTTAGTCTGGTGAAGATGCACCCAGAACCTGGCTCCCAGAGGAGATAATAGGACTCCAGAGATGAAAGTCTAGAGATGCATGAAGGTTTGGGGCCATGGGCCATTTCCTCGTTTTCTGGTTGAGTATGTAGTGGTAAGTTACATCTTGAAAATAAGTGAATGACTCACCAGTTAAAAACAAATGCTTTTCTCTGCAACTGCAGCCTGGACTAAGCTTTTTTGTCAGAATGATGTGTTCTGTTCCTTTTGCCCCTATTTGTCCTGTTTTAACCATTAGAATATTCAAAAACAGGAAAATTATCCTGAATGTATAGAAGCAAAGAGATTTTAGTGATTATTCTAGATAGCATTCATTTCAGATCTTCTGAAAGACTTCAGAAAGGAGCCAGAAGTAACTTTGTTTTTTTCTTTTCTTTTCTTGTTTTTTTTTTTAAGATCTGTTTATTTGAGAGAGAGAAAGAAAGAGAGAGCACGCATGCCCATGTGAGCAGAAAGAAGGGCAGAGGGGTGGGAGAGGGACAAGCAGACTCCACCCTAAGCATAGAGACAGATGAGGGACTCAGTCCCATGACCCTGGGATCATGACCTGAGCTGAAATCAAGAGTTGAACACTTAACTGACTGAGCCACCCAGGCGCCCCTGTTTTTGTTTTTGTTTTTTTAATTTTCTTAAGCCATTGCAAATATGATAGAAAATGGAATGATTTTCAACTTAATTTCTTTCTGAAATTTTCATTTTGCTCATTAAACCTTGTAAGTCAGGTGAGATTATGAAACTGGTAGTTAAGTGAAGGCTTGAAAGTTTAAATATAGCCTCTTGGATTGAAAATGCCAGAAAGCATTTTCTAGCTATTGAAATGTCCATTATTGCTAGCTGACTCAATAAATTCACCCATGCTATATAGGGACACTTTTCTGTGTTGTGTGTGTGTGTGTGTGTGTGTGTGTGTATGTGTGTATATATATACAAATCTGTCCCAAAGCACATGTGTTCAATTTACCCCTTGTTCAATTTCTTCACTCTTCAAAGTAGAAAAGGAAACTTTTTCTGCATTCCTTTAGAAAGGAAACTTCAGGAGATCACATTAACCCAGTATTTGTCATGCAGATTGCTCCAGTTATGATGTAATATAGCAAGGACAAGTTATGAAACTAGAGGATCCATAATGAATTGAGCACCCGTAGGATTTGTTCTCATTCTAGTATCACTCTCCACTTAGTATCAGAATCTACTGAGTCAACAAATCAACATGTTTCTGGTCAGTATGATAGATATTTTTATCTGTCCCCGCTAGATCCAGTTTCTCCCTTTCCACCTCCCTTTCTCCAGAGAGGCTGAATTCTACGGATGTATTCAATGCCTTCCTTCCTCTCTGGATTCCATCTGGGTTTAGCCAATGGATGTCACTGGCAGGTGACCAGGAGACAATAGAAGAATGATAATCAGGATTATTACTGATAATTACTCTCCCAGAGCCTTCTCAACTGGATTACTGTGAATGGCCTGTGTCCCTCTACCTAAATCACAATTTCTTTGTTGCGGCCCTCTCCTCTGGCTATAGCTATGTGCTTTGGGTCTCAGGTGGGGGTTTGGGGATTAGGGT
Organism: Ursus arctos; assembly: GCF_023065955.2. Lineage (NCBI taxonomy): Eukaryota > Metazoa > Chordata > Mammalia > Carnivora > Ursidae > Ursus > Ursus arctos. The sequence continues at coordinate 9,359,745 of NW_026623100.1, forward strand.
TGGCTGGCCATGGCTTCCTGCTATTGCTAACCCATATATCCTTCAGTATCCTTTACTGCCCAACAACATTTTTAAAAGTTTTTTTTTTTTTTTTATTAAACTCTCCTCAATTACACAATCTGATTGAGTATGCCATCTGCTTCCTATAGGGACCGAGACTGGTACAGTTTGCCCCACCCTATTTGTCATATGTAAGCAGGACAATACAATGTAATACAATGGATATATGTTGTAAGTCCTTTGCAGGGTGAAATTATTCATTTTGCAAATTTCATGGAGCAGATGAAAGTGGTGTTGGAGAACTGTTCAAATCACATGTAAAACTATTATCTAATGCAGGTTAACAAAGTTTCTCCAGTGAAAAATTGAAGAGAAAATTAACACAGCCATTTCAAAACAGAGTGATTTTAATGTCAAAGGATTAAAAGAGGCATTAGGCAAATATATGAATTCTTTGCTGCTGCTTCTCCCCCTCCCCTCCCCCTCCTCCACTCCCCCTCCACCTCCTCCTCCCCTTCTCCTCCTCTCCTCCTCCTTCTCCTCCTCCCTTCTTCCTCCTCCTTCTTCTCCTTCTCCTTCTTCTTCTTTTCCTTCTCCTTCTTCTTCTCCTTCAATAAAAGAGTTGTTTTCCTTATGTTTGTGTCATAAAACTATGTGAAGTAAAGGATGTTCTAGGTACTACCCTACTCTTTTGCCAGGAATGTGGCACCCAAATAGAAAAAGCCAGCCAAATAGTACTCAGTCTGTTTCTTCTTCGTCTTAAGAATTAGCACAAAATTACAATTATAACCTATATTTTAATAAATGTAGAATAAACTTACTGTCACTGTTTTTCACTTTATTTTTTAAAGATGAAGTCACAGTGAAATTTCTTCTCTACTGAGTATCAAATTTTGGCCTCCACTTTAAATGAATTCACTCTAAGTGGCTTTTTTCCAGGACCAATTTTCTTTGGCTAAGAAGCCTTCTGAATACCCTTGGAGGAGCTGGATAGCAGGTCACTGTGGGCAAAGAGGACATCTGTTCCTTAAAAGAGTTCTGAGGCACCCTTTTGGAATTGAGGTCGGCCTCTGTAGTCACACAGCCAAGGATTTAGATCCCAGCTTTACCTACTGCTAACCCCTTGGCCTTGTCTAGGCTCTCAGCCCTGGAAACCCCGCCACTGAGTTGCATCTTTGAAAGCCTTAACATAGGTTTCTGGCACATGGTAAGCACTCAGTTAACATCAGTTCCTACCAGAATTACTACAGTTATCGTGCCATTAGTAGTTCTATTTAATATGCTGTTCAATTAAGCATTTTATCCATCTCACTAAAATTGAAACAGTAAATAATGTTTATGTTCTTGCCAGTTTCAAAATGACTAGACTTAAAGAATAAAAGACCAGTGATATTAAAACAGGATTTCCACCTTTCAAAGAGAGTAATACATAATTTATATAGAAAAATCAAAACAAGAAATATAAAAAGGGAGAAACCTAAACAGCAATGGAAGAAAAGATAAATAAATTAATTAAGACAGTAAAAGTAAATAAGGGAAGCCAGGTAAACAAATACCAGGTAAAACATAAACTCTGGGGCACCTGGGTGGTTCAGTTGGTTAAGTGTCCTACTCTTGATTTTGGCTCAGGTCATGATCTCGGGGTCATGAGATCAAGCCCCGAGTTGGGCTCTGTACTGAATGTAGAGCCTGCTTGGGATTCTCCATCTTCCTCTCCCTCTGCCCCTCCCCCCAATCACACACTTGCTCTCTTGCTCCCTCTCTCTCTCAAACAACAACAACAACAACATAAAGTCTAACAAACTACGAGGCTCCTAATATGTAAATCAATATGACAAAGAAATATTAAAATTAGAAGAATAAATAAAGACTCTCAGGAAAATACTAAATATAAGGAGTATAATATTTCTATTCATACAAAGTCAAATTCCATGGGATGTGCACTATAATTATAATGAAAAATAGAACCATCTTATCAATTAGTATAAGGTATAATCAATAACAAAATTAAATATTTTGCAGGGATATCTATGTGCCCCAAAATGCAGCATAAAATATAGAAAGCAAAACCTAAGTGTCCATCAATAGATGAATGGATAAAGAAGATGTGGTATGTGTGAATGCGCGCACACACACACACACACACACACACACACACACACACACTGAATATTATGCAGCAATAAAAAAGAATGAGATCTTGCCATTTGCAACAACATGGATGGATCTAGGGAATCTTATGCTAAGTGAAATAAGTCAGACAGAGAAAGACGAATACCATATGATCTCACTCATATGTGGAATTTAAGGAACAAAACACATGAACAAACAAAGAAAAAGAGACAGAAAAACTGATTCTTAAATACAGAGAACAAACTGGTAGCTAGCTGCCAGAGGGGAGAGTTATCAGGAATGGGCACGATGAGTGAAGGGGAGTGGGAGGTACAGGCTTCCAGTTACGGAGTGAGTAAATTTTGGGGATGAAAGGTGCAGCATAGGGAATACGGTCAATTGTATTATAATATCATTGTATTATGACAGATGGGAGCTACACTTATGGTGATCATAACATAATGTACAGAGTTGTTGAATCACTATGTTGTACACCTGAAATGAACATTGTGTGTCAACTGTATGTCAATAAAAATATATAGAAACAAATATTTTAAGATGATCAAAGAGTAATTAACAAAGTCCAAATTCAAGGATACAGTAACATGTAATGTTATCCTTAAAAATAAAACAGTTATTTAAGCCCCCAAAACTGGAGTTATTTAGGAGTAACAGAGAATTGCAATTAAGGACATGTAAGCTATGGCAAAACCATAGGCAAGTCCAGCAAACAAAGGAGAGGAAAGTAATTTTATGGAGAAGAAGGAGGAAGTTGGAGGGGTTGCTTCGAACAGAATCCATTGGAAAAATCATGAGTTCAGGGTAATGATGATTTCTCATTGGCTGAGTTGAAAGGGTAATCAGTTTCTTGTAGGAGAAGCAGTGTACAACTTTCCCTGGTGGGACCTGTAACTGATGATTCTTTCCTGCTGATTTTTCCATCGGGGTCTGTAATTGACAATTCTTCCTATTATTGATGTTGGCTATTAAGTTTCCCCTAGCCTCCCAACTTTACTTTAGTGAGATGTCCCTTTATTAATTTTCATAGCAGGTATCAGCCAATGGCATATTGAGTGTGAAAGTGATAACCAACTCTTAGCTTCCAAATTTTAGAACAGAGTTTCCCAACCAATAAGCACTCTTGTGCCATAGGACCTCCTGAGCCCTGAAGTCATCTACAGAAATGAAGGAAGCTGAAAACTTCAGGTTAGCCACCTCCAGCCTTGAGCAGCTTTTTCTGGGACTCCGAGGAGAACTGCTGGAGTAGATGGGAGTCTGAAGGCATGCCCCACAGTACCCGAGACCAGAGAGAGAATACAGTGAGTTACATCTGGCTCTGTCATGGAGCAGGGAAGTTCAGGGAGCAAACTGTACAAGGACGTGTCTGGTAATTAGGGAGGATGAACAGGGACACATCCAGGCCCCAATCCTCAATCTCTATCATGGGTTTTGGACACTCCTGCCCCTTTTGATAGATTTGCCTTTCAGTGCTAGCAGCAGACTGATTCCTCCAATGATACGTGCACAAACTGAAAATGAGAGCTTCATAACTATTTTCAAATACTGATATGAAGTTTCATTTGATACAAAATTCCTACTTCACAATGTATTTCAACAAACCAACTTCTAGAAAAGCAAAAGAAGACTGTTGGATTCCTTAAATATCATTTTAACTGTTGTAGAAGTTTGAATGGTTACTTATAAAAGTTTAATTTTTCCTGACCTATTCATGTAAACAAAGTTGGCATCAGTGTAATGATGAAGTATTTTGAAGAAATTAGTCTTTAAATCCTTGTCTAAGAATTGCACACAGAATGTAACAAGAGAATAAAATATAATGTTTGTGAAAGATAAAAAAAAGAATGATTACATTTAATCTATAAGAGAGCTAATAATGTAGTCTTTATTTTAAAATATTAGTTTCTAAAATAATAAAGCCAAGCAAATAACGAGACAGGCACCCACAAAATATCGGCGAACTTTCTGAATTGAAAGCTACATACGTGTGTGAAAGCTGAGAAGGCCATTTGAAATTTATTTTGGTAATGTAATGTAGTTAAACCTACATGGTATCAATTTAATGATTTTTTTTCCCCGCTGACATGCTTTAATAACACGTGTGAGGTCTTATCACTGTCCTGTTCCTGCGCTTTCAGCATCTCATTTGTATGCAAATTCTCTTGCATGCAACTTACTCTCTGGTAAATGCAACCAGCGGATTGAGTGTCTCCGTAATTATGTTCCATCCTTGTCTACCCTATTTGTTTCTTATTATATCACTGCAGCAGTCCCTGCTTCGTGTTCCAGTCATGAATTACAGAGTGGCTCCGGCAGTCATTTCTCTTATGGCTGATGGGCCGCTCTACCTCCTTTGCCTTAAAGCATTACCCACTTACGCGTACTTCCAAGACGGAGTGTGTGAGACTTGTACCATCTTCCCTCTGATTGTTTCCTTGTGTTTCTTACTTATTTCTTAACTAGAAGTCTTTTGGTTCTAACAGAGGTAAGTTGTTCAACTAACTAATTTAGCCCCTTTCCACACTCTTCCTTGGTTTGATTTGTGTGATCCTTACATATTAGGTAAAAGTACTTTATATACATGTGTATGTTTTGGGTTGCTCACTAGGGCTGAGAAATCTAATGAAAATTTCACACAGGATAGCCATGCCAGGAATAAACATCATGCATATAGATTTACAAATAAATATAAACACGATGTGTCCACCTGTCTTTACATATACATATAAGACTATGTGAATAAAGTGTGTGTGTGTGTGTGTGTGTGTGTGTGTGTGTAGGGAGAGAGGAAGAGAGAGACTGTATGTGTTCTGAAACAGAAAGACCTGTGTTTGAACCCTATGTCAGTCGTTAATTATCTGTGTGACTGTGGGCAATTTCTTTTTTTTTTTTTAATTATTTTATTTATTTATTTGAGAGAGACAGATAGTGAGAGAGCATGAGCGGGAAGGAGGGGGAGATCTGGGACTCAATCCCAGGACCCTGGGATTATGACCTGAGCCAAAGGCAGATGCTTAACTGACTGAGCCACCCAGGTGCGCGACCGTGGGCAATTTCTTAAACTTCTGGGCTTCATTCTCCTCATTGGCAAAATAAGGATAGGAATAGTATCTATCTCATAGGGTTTTGTGAGAATTAAATAAATTAATACATACAAAGTGCTTCTTGGTACAGCATAAGCACTCAATAATCACTGTCAGCTATTTCTATTATCACATAGAATAAATAATAGGTACAGACATACTCATAATAGACATTGAGGAGATCGGATCCTCCCCATTCACTCAGCCAAAACTTGCAACACCTACTGAGTGCCCGACACCACACTAGAGTGCTCGGGGATGCAAAGATGGAGAATCTCTGCTCTCCGATGTACATCAATGATCGTGCACAGTACCCCCCGCCCCCCGGTGCGGAACCCAGTGGGCCTCCTCCCTCAGTACTTATCCTCTGTACCTAATCTAGCACCTGGACAGAATAGGCTGTCAGCACCCATTCTAGCTGGGAATTGCAATAGAGGCCCCAGGCAGCGCTAACCAGTCCCTCCTCACCCACTACCACTCTAGCTGTTACATTGGCCCAAAAAGGAATTGTAAGATTCCCAAACACACTTCTTCATCCCAGCTTCACGGAGAGACTCACTCACGAGGCCTCTCAGTGTCCAGTGAGTGGAGCCAGTGTGGGCTTCTTTCCAGGTCCTGGCGGACAGGATAAGCCATGTTCCCTGTGCTCTCGTTCCCTATCACAAGCCATGAGGCACTTTCCTCCAGGGAGGCCTCCAGAATTTTGCATAGTAAACAGAGAGTGGGCTCAGGAGAACAGCAGCCCCACAAACACAGTTCTTCCTGGGGTCAGAGGTGAAACCCTGGCTTTCTTGTGCCAGAGAAACAGGGTGTACTTGGAGTAGGACATTCTGCCACTAACTGGCTTAGGCACATTTGTCCCCATCTTTTCTGCCACCCTCTCTCATCACTTCTCGCGCCCAGCTCCAAATACACCCCGTGCTGTCTGTCTTGTAAAGGGCAGGCTTTGCAGTTTATGATCTGCTTTGGTAACTGCCTTGTTCCTATGGGAGGATGTGTTTGTGCTTCCCATTTTATGAGGGAACTGAGCTCTGAGATATTACAACTTGCTCAAGGCCACAGAGCATGACAAGGTTAATACATGACAGAATTTGAGGTCAATATTGGTTTTACCCAACTGCAGTTTATTTTCATTCATATACTCACTCAAATTTATTGAGGACCTACTATGTGTGACAGAGACAGGCGTGGGCAGGGCCAGTGCCAACTTTACCTGGCAGAGCCCCCGAGCTCCTGGAGAAGATGCACGAATAAGTAATTGATTGTAATTAAGTGTGTTGGGTGTTGTGGCAGAGGAAGTACATTTATTAAACATTGTGCCAGAGATCTTGCCAGAGGCTGGAAAGAAGTTTACATGAATGCATCTGTGACCAGCACTGCCTCCAGGGACCTGTTGCTGCTCACATCCCATGTCTGCCTTCTCATCTGTCCAGCTGTCACCCAGGGTGGGACACATGGGGATGCTCTCTGAGAGGAACATGGCTGGGCTCCCTGATTGCTCCCTGCCAGGGTTGGGGCAGCAAGTTCATGAAGAAGCAAAGTGGCAGGAGCAGCCCAGAGTGTTCAGCAACCTGCATAGTAGTAGGTTCTTGCTGTGTGGGCAGTGAGAGGGTCCGGGAGGGGGAAAGTGGAGGAGGTGTGTCTGGGAAGTCCGCAGAGGTCAGTGCATAAACAGCTGGCAGGAAATGCCTCCTTTGAATTTCTGTTACAAATGCACACTAAAGAATTAATCCTTTTTTTTTTAAATGAATTCATTCTGCCTCATTGGGAGTAGCTCTCCTTGGTATGAAATTTACAAAATTTTCAAGGAGTTTTCGGTATAGTAAGGGAAACAAACAAGATAGTTAAGATAATTCCCCTCTACTTACTGAATACTTCTCCCGTGCATGCATGATGTTGTTTAATTTATGCAATCACTTTGACATGGATATTGTAGAGAAGAGGAGGTTGAACTTAAGTAACGTACCCAGGTTTCCACAGCTAGTAAATGGTAGAGGCAGGATTCAAACCCAAGTCTTTCTGACATCAGAGCTCACCCTCTGAACCACCAAATAGCCCATGGTATCCTCCAACATGGAGACGAATGGCCGCAGGGGTGGCTGGCACGTGTCATGAATTACACCTCAGAGAGGAGTAATGAGGAAGGATTTTTAGTGTCTGTGGGGATTTGCCAGATAGCCAGTGGAAGTAAACGTATCCCCCAAAGAGGAATAGCATGGGAAAAGAGTGGCCTAAAGTAGCCTGGATGTTCAGGAAATCGCCAGTGTTGTGGTCTTCTTGGGTGGTGAGGAGGGAGGGAGGTAGTGAGCATGACAAGAGATGATAATGGAGAGAGGGCAGAGGCTACTGCATCAAACACCTTGTTCCCCCAGTGGCAGAACTTTGGGATTTTCATATAGGTGATGGGGAGCCTTTGGAGAGTTTAAGAACTGGGGTTGGTGTGAGGGGGTTGTAATGTTACCATTTTGCAGTCATTTCTGCAAAGAAAATTTGGAGGCAGTTTGGAAAGCACTCTAGAGCCTGTCACTTGGGAGATGAATTTAGAGACTACGTGTGTCCATGTTTCTGACCATGCATCCTCCTCAGTAAAGAAGTCTTCACAACAGATTCCCAGTGGATGTATGATTATTCACAAATGGTCACAATACAACTGTATTCAAACATTACCTGCATTAAAATGTACACAAAAAGTAGACACTAAAAATATGACATAAAAATAAATGTGAGTCTTGGGACTAGATGGAGCTGATGGTTGCACAATATTGTGAATATATTCAATGTCACTGGATCATGCATTTTAAAATGGTTAATGGTTGGGGAGCCTGGGTGGTGCAGTCGTTAAGCGTCTGCCTTCGGCTCAGGGCGTGATCCCAGCATTCTGGGATCGAGCCCCACATCAGGCTCCTTCTCTGGGAGCCTGCTTCTTCCTCTCCCACTCCCCCTGCCTGTGTTCCCTCTCTCGCTGGCTGTCTCTCTCTGTCAAATAAATAAATAAAATCTTTAAAAATAAATAAAATCTTTAAAAATAAATAAATAAATAAAATGGTTAATGATTACTTTTATGTTATGTGAATCTAACCTCAATACAAATAAAACAAGTAAGCATGAGTAGATATTTAAGACTTTTCTCCCCCAACTCTGAATGTTCTTGCACACCTTGAGTATACGTGCCCCTTTGGGTCCTGGGGCATTGATAATGAAGCCTGGAGTCAGGGCCTGGCTATCAGAAAGGAGAAGAGAGGAAGAATTTGAGGTGTGGTTTAAGATGTAGAATTGACCAGGCTTGGTGATTAAAGGTTGAAGAGTATGTGAGAAAGGAAAGAAGGCAGGAAGACTCCCCATTTCTGGTTTGAATATTTGAATATAAGAGAAAGAAAGGTTTTCTCCTTGCCAGGGACCTGATGTGGTCAATACTTGGATAATTTCCCAGTAGTTGGCATAGGCTTGGGTGGAGCAGTTTCTAGGTATGTTCAGAAGTGAATCCAGCCTGAGGATACAGATGAATGGCTCTGTTTGGACAAGGATAATTGAGAGTCAAACCTGAAGAAGCTGTATTAGCCAAGAACAAAGTAAAGGCCAGAAGTAGGCAAACTCAGGAGTGGAAAACTGGAGCAACTTGAGAACAAGGCAGGAAGGATTTCACAGGTTTCATGGAAAGGCAGGAAAGTTAGAGACCAGGGTTTCATTTTGTCTAGTTGAGCCAGAGTACCCGGGGGACATCCTGGAAGAGCAGCAGAGACTTGTGAATATATGGATGTGGGCTTGGGAAGAGTCCACGGAGAACATGAAGCACTAGCCTAAGCATGGAGCCCTAGGGAGGGACAAAAATTAAGATGTTGGCAGAGGAATGGAAGCCTGACAATGAGAGAGATCGCCTGACTCAAACCAAGAGAATATGAAGTCATGGAAGCCAAGAGGGAAGTTCCAGAAGGAAAGACATGGTCCCTGGTGTCAAACACTGCAGGGGGACAGATAAGACAGGAACTGAGAAGGTGTCCATCAGTAAGCTCCTTGGTGATGGAAAGTATTCCAGAGATGAATGGAATAGACTGGAAGGGTATTGGGTAAGAAGCTCTACTGTTGTGGGTTGACTAGTAGATGGAGATGAGTTGGTAGAAACCCTGCAAATAGAGCATCCTTGGGTCATCTGATTCCTGATCTAGTGCACCTTCTCTCCCCCTGCATCTCTATTCTAGAAAGTTCTAGAAGACTTATTACAGACCACAGGCAGGATAAGGCTTTTGGTTCTGGTCTCCTATGTATGAGCAGTTTGGGAAGCCAGCAGAGTTTCAGACAAGTCAAACAAGCCATTTAAATCAGTGTACTTGATGATAAGAATGTATTTAAGGGATTCCAGAAATGTTCCTGGGATTCTTTTAAGGAGTCTGTACAGAGGTGGGGAGAGGCAGAGCAGTAGAGAACTACACCCTTGGTCTCCATGACCAGCCACATTCTTCTGGTTTATGTCAGGTGGTCCCCCCAGAGTGGAGCCCAGGCTCTTGCTTTCAGCCTTCTGGTAGACCTTGCCCTGCGGTGGGTAACAAGAGGGCAGTTGGGTATCTGGTGGGGAAATGCCATTGGCTGGTTTAGTCACTCGCCTCCACACTTTCACATCCTCTATCAGCACCTGCACACTTTAGTCATGACCACACACACTCTTCCTGTTTATACAGAAAGTGCCATTCAGAAAGCTTGCCAGTGAGATGGGAGCTCCACACACAGCCTCAGAGGAAAGAAGCTGAACGACTTATTTGAGAGGGAAAGAAAAGGAGCCTGTGAATTGAGAGGTAAGATCAAGCTGGAGAGCGTCTGGGTCCTCTGGGCTGCTGTGGGTGGAGAAGAAGTAACCCTTGCTTTGTACCCTTTTTGGGGGGTGCATCAGAGTAGCACCCCTCAGGACTGGGCAGCAGGGAGCATCCCCATTGCATCCCATAGAGATAATTCAGCCTTGGGTGAATGGCTGGATAGACTGAGGAGGCAGACTTGGAACATGATCAGAAAAGGTCACAGAATTCATGTGGGTGCAGCAAGTGAAGGATATACAGCCTTGGTATGGATGTGCTGATACTCTTTGTGATGATAGCTGGGCCTACGGGCCTTACGGACAGTGTGTCTGAACCTGACTTAGGCTGTTAGCTACACCTCCAAAAAAGAGCCTATGACACGGCCAGACTAGACCCCAGTGAATGGTCATAGAGAATGATCTCCCAGAGGCCTAGTCACAGGAAGGAGAGAATATGTGTGTTTTGCCCTAAGGCCACCAATGCTTCTGCATAAATAACTCAGAACAAATGAACTTCTCAACAATAGGGTCTGACAGCCCTATCTCATATTCTTTGGATAGCACATTATGTACTATGCATGCATGTATGCTTGGGTGTGCAGACATCGTGCATCTGTATATGGCACATTCTATGTATATGTACACACATACGTGTGTACACATAGATACACATCTACTGCAAAGTAGCATAGTGACAATATTTTTGAAACCAGAGAACTAATGGTGTGACAAAAGATTTTTTTTCCTAATATGTGAATTGCTTGCTACTCAGACTCTTACAAATGTAAAAGTGAAATCATGTTTAGATAGCAGTGTGTAATCCCTTTTATTCAAAGGGTTGACAATTCTATGAGGTAGAGCCTGTTCAGGCATTCTGCGACCTGATATTACAACTAGAATAGGGTAAACCAACTGCTAACCGATACCCACAACAGCAGAGAAGTGACAGTAAGCTCGTTCCTTGGGTCTTGAGTGTACAACTAAGTATTTTTTTTTAAAACTATGATGTCTGCTTTTCTCAGAAGCATTGCCCCTTAGTGCAAAGTGAGGAAGAGTTCTTTTCTTTACTTAGGTCTGTCAGGGTTTCTCATCTCACTGCTGATGTGAGATTATTACAGTGAAAGTAACAAACACTCCATATGCTAAGGTTTTGGTTTTGTTTCTGCTTACTGTGGTTCTTTTTCTCTGGGCAACACCTGTATTTAGTGTTTAGTTGTGTCATGCATATTTTTTATTTATTTTGCATTTAGAAAGTGGAAAAATATACATTGTTCATTCACTGGATTTCTGGGTTCAAATCTTAACTCTAACACTTGCTGTGACTTTGGGCAAGTCATTCATCATACCTTTCTGCATCAGGGTCCTGGCATCTGTAAAATGGGTACAACAATAATCTCTACGTCTTAAGTAAGGTTTAGCAGAGCTGATACATATAAAGTGCTTAGGAGAGTGCCTGGCACATTGAAAGGGCTCAATAAGTGTTAATGACCATCATTAGTATTCGTATTCATATTCGTATTCGTATTCATATTCGTATTAGCATTAGTATTAGTATCACCGCCTTTTCCACAATTAAAGTTGCCAGACTTGAAGGAAAATCGTGGGAGAGTGGGAAAGATTGAAGGTGGGATGTGGGGTAGGTAAATGAGTGTATAAGGAGATACAGAGGAGGTCAGAGCAAGGATACCCAAGTGCAAGCCCTGCAAAGGTGTATTGGGGGAGGGGTTGGGAAAGGAGCCAGGGCCAGACCTTCCCATGAGTCCCACTGGTGATTGGAGCAAGCTCCGGAGCTCGGCAGATTTGATGATATGAGTTCATACACCTCTTGTGCGTCCATGTGCACAGCAACCTGGGCAGTAGAAACCTGTAACTGGCATCCAAATGACAGTACATGGCATGGGGTCAGTGTCTGTCACGTGTGTGTACACGTTACATGCCTTTTCATGTTGTTGCATCAGATCCCTTGTGATTGTGCCTATTTTAGAAGATAGCCAATAGCTGGCCCAAGGGTGCAGAGCCAGGTGGGAGCGGGCAGAGCAGGGGGTGGTGGGGGTTGACCATCTCCGACTCCGTGCTCCTAGGGTTGCCTCTACAGTACTAAGTGGTATTGAAATGTGACTGATGAGAAAACCAGGTCCCAGAGAAATCAGAAACAAGTTCAAAGTCATGCTGAGGTTTAACAGTCTAGGGAGGAGCTGGATGCTGGTCTCTGATTTCTAGACCCTTTATTCTACACATCAGCTCAGAGGAAGAACTTTCATCCTTGCATCCTGCCTCCTGAGGTTGACAGCTATGGGACTCCTTGTATAAATCAGCCTCTCCCGCGCTTCAGTTTCTTTATCTGTAAAGTGGGTATAATAACATGTCCTACTCAGTGCCCAGGGTTTTAGGAGAGTCCAGGGAGGGTACATTTGCAAAATACGATTCTATTATTTCTTATTCATGTAGGAGAAAAGTGTGGAAACCGACTTTCAGTACAGGCAGTTAAAAGAAAAGGGAAAGGGAAAGTATAAATGATATTGGTTCTTAATGATGCGTCATTAGGTAGGATTTAGCTCATTCTTTCAGATAGCTGTTTTGCTCCCTGGTACTGATGTTCCATAATCTGTTGAATCATTCCCATATATGGAAAATTAATTTATTGCCAATTTTTATAATATTACAAATCAAACTGCAGCGACTGTTTGCCTCCAAATCCTGTAGTACATTCTACTAGTTCTTCTATTTTTTGCAAATCTGATCAGCAAATGGTGTTCTCATTTTTGTTTTCATTGGCTTTTCTTCGATTATCAATGTGTTGTTTCCCAATGTTTTAAAACATAACTGCAAAAAATAAAAACATTATCCCTCATCCAAAAAACAGCCCCAAACCATTCCTTTTAAAGTGAAGTAGCACCATTTTTCTCATGATTAAAATACAAACAGGTGTTTGTGTACAAATATGAACCCATTGAAAAACACCTTGCCAGAGATTCCTCTTTATACCTGTTATTGGTGCTAAAAATGGGGGGGGGGGCTATCATGAATACAAGACAACAAGACTCCTGCAATAACTAATAAACATGACAACTTGATTTATTAATGGTCCTCTGCTGTAGTCTGTTGACAGATTTTTCTTTACAGAAAAATTACCATGGTTTAAATCTCTATCGTATGGCACTTAATTCAATCGACAATATGTTACCAATTAGATCCTGCTTAAACTACCATCAGCCAGCAGACCACGGAACATGTTAAGTAGGATGACAATCAGACAACTAGTAAAATGCTTTGTGGCAGAGTTCTCAGGCCCAAGGAGCAGTGATGAAACAATGGAAAATGAAGAGAGAAAAGGCTAATCCTGCATTTACTTTTACCCATTCTGAACAAAGAAATTGTTTCAGGTTCTCCTGAAAGCGTCCAAAGGGTTTGGGTTTGAGCTGATTGTCGGATGTGCTGATACTCACTGTCTCTCTTCCACCCTTCCATCCTCTTGCCTCCTTTGGTGATAAATTTGCAAACTGAATGGAATTCTACTCCAAAATCCTCTCTAAGGTGATAATGTAGAACTTCAACTCGGTCATGAGGTCCCATTTAGTCACGTGTTTTAAGACTCCACCTTTCCCCCAAGCACCAGCTGTTGCCTGTGGTAAGAGAATTCTCGCTAAGTGGGATGAGCTGCTTTTCATATTTTCGTCTTGGAATCTGGCTGTATCAGTCAGTGCACTGTTGCAAGAGAGAGAAACCAAATTGAGCTGTGCTAAACAAAAAGGCAATTTTTTGGAACATTTGGGGGGGGGGGTTGCTAACCAGGTATAAAAGAGAGCAGCAAGTGAGGGGGTCTGAAGGCCAAGCAGCCAGAACCAGTAAGAACACCATTAAGAACCACAGTAATGGAAATGTGAACCCAGTCTGCACCATGTAATGTGGCCACCACTGTGACAGATAGGACCTCAGTTGTCCCCACTTTGGGGCATTCTTTATGTAAAATACAGAGTCCCAGAAAGAAGGCAGAGTGCATCTAGGTCACGTGTCTGTCCCCAGGGAAAGGTCGAGTCCATCCATTTGACTTCAGGCCCTACTACCCAAAGCTCTGCACATGAAGACATCCTCAAAAGGAAGAGTGGAGTGGTAATAGGAAGGGGTGGATAGTTGGAAGGTGACAGCAAAAAAATGACAAATGTCTGCCCCATGGTTACTACGCGGCGGCCTCTCGGTGGAGGCTGGTTAGTTATAAGTGGGAGACATCAGCCACTGGTGGTTTGTTTCGATAGATAGGCGTACAAAGAGGGAATTAGGAGACTGAGACACCGCTGCTTCCTGCATTCGCATTTTGGTCACTTTGCATAGATAGATTTGCTTCGCTTCTACAGCATGAGACCAAGGAATTTTCTTAAGGACCTGAGCAATAATATGGAACTTCCTTCCAAATCAAAGTACGAGGTACTGTTTCCTCAGCTCTTACCTATGGTGAGCATTTTATAGTGTTTTTCTGAGTCCTTGCAACAGCCCTGCGAAGTAGATACTCATAGAGAGAGAATAGAGGCTCTCTAAGGTTAAGTGACTTGCCCAAGTGCATACAGTTAGAGGTGAGGTTCAAACCGCGGCTTCCCAACTCTGAAACCTTCTACACCAGCCAGCCTTAAGGTGATCCTGCAGGCTGCACAGCAGCAACACACGTGGCATTATTAGAATAAAACCCCTTTTCCTCCAGGACGCCACTGTGTGTGTGTCTGAGTGTGTGCACATGAACACACGTGTGTGCTAGAGGGTACACATAACCAGGAAGAATGCTGAGAGGAAAGTTAGGGGCTCAGAGGAAAAACATCCCATATGTTATAACTTTGCCTAGGCTGTCCCTGTTTCTAAATACCGTGACAATATTTTTTGAAGCAAAGATCAAAGGACATATGGTCTGACTCATGGGTTAACAAAGGGAAAATATTTGAAATTGGAAATATCTGGGACAATTTGAGATGTGTGGCTACAGTCATTCTCAGAGCACCTGGAAATCATGGAGTTCTTTTGAAACACTTTGAAATACTGGCATATTAAATCCCATTCTCCAAACGAGGAATAATTTTATCAGCAGAAATTAGGACAGCCTTATACATTGGCTGTTTGATTCCATAGCTGTGAAATTTCATGCCTATGAAAGTAACAAAGGTGTGAAATCTGTTTGCATCACCTGTAAAATCATTAGAAATAATAAGAGAATTCTTCATACAAAAATAAATAGATTTCTTAGAGCAAAAATAGCCAGTAAGAAAATATAATGAGAAAAAGGGGCTATAATTCACAAAAGCCACTGCAATTTAAATACCTAGAAAAGAACTTAAGAGGAAACACATGAGACTATATGAAAAAAAAATCTACTTAGGTTTGTGAAACATATAAATGAAAGCACATAATGTGTGGAGACTAGATAAGCAGACTCAGTATAACTCTCACCAAACTAATTTGTATGCCAAAAATATGTAAAATAAAATTTCCAGTGCATTTGGGGAACAAAAGGACTTGATAAAATTCCAGTCTAAAATTCTGATGAATTTTAGATTGGAATAACCAGGATATTCTTGGAGGGAAAAAAAAGAAGAAAGGAGGGGCAGGCATGATGCTTGCCTTGTGGAATATGAAAGTTTCAGTGGTCATGTGGTTCCAGAAGGATGCACAGATCAATGGGAGAGAAGAGAAAGTTCGCACACACATACACTCACACATATGCAAATTTGGTATATGATAAATATATTGAATCAGTAATATCAAGAATGAGGACGGTAATATCGAGAATGGTCAGTCCTCATTTGACTGGATTCTGTGGCCGATCTGACACGGTTATTCTCTCCTTCCTTAACAAAGGAACCTCCCCCTCCGCCTCCAGAACATCATTCTCTTACTTCTTTTCCTATCTCACTGGCCAACTTCCTCACTCCTTCGCCGCCTCCTTTTTGGGTTCCTTCTCCAACTCTTCCACATCTCTAGATGGTGGCATGCCCAGGTCTCAGTCCTCCAACTTCTCTGCTCTGTCTGCATTCACTCCCCGGCCATTGGGTCTGACATGACCGTGGAAACACCAACAATGCCCAGACTTCCTTCTCCCAGCCCTGACCTGTCTTCTGACTAGACACCTGACTGCCCAACAACACTCAGCATCTCTACTTGAATGTATATTCAGCCTCATAATCTTAACATGTCCAAAATAGAATTCCTGATTTCCCTGCCTCCAACCCTTCTCCTCCTGCAGTTTCCTTTCATGTCACTAAAAGCCTCCTCTGTTCTTCCTTCTCTCAGGCCAGCACCTCAAAGCCATCCTTCATGCCTTTCTTTCACAACACACATCTAATCCATCAGCAAATCCCGTCCATGTGTCCTTTGAAATATATCCAGAACTGAATCACTTCTCACCTCTTTCGCCTCTACCGCTCTGGTCTCTTACCTGTTCTGCCTACTGGTTTCCTTTCCACACTCTCCCTTCTTCCCTCTGTTCTAAGTACAGATCCAGAGGAATTCTTATAGAACAAGTCAAATCATGTAACGGCTCAAGCCCCTCTAAGAGCCTCCTTCCTCACTGTTCTAGTTCTCTATTGCTGCATGACCAACTATCCCAAAACATGGTAATTTAAGACAGCATTTCAATTTTGCTCAAGATACCATGGATCAGGAATTGGAGCATGTAGGTGTTGGCCAGGCTGGAGAATCCCCTGCCGCTTCTTCACCCACGTGCCCGGTGCCTTGTGGCTCCTTGGCCTCTCTGTCTCTTCATGTGCCATCTCATCTTCCAGGGCTCCCCATGTGGCTTGAGCTTCTCACAGAATGGTGGTTGTGTTTTTTTCCATTGTGATTGTCTTCTAAGAGGCAGGAAGAAGAAGCTACCGCACCAGTTAGAGGTTACTGCCCAAACTGTTACAGCATCTCTTTTGCCATATTTTATCAGCCAAACCAGTTACCAGGCCTGCCCAGAGACAAAGAGGTTGAAGGTACAGCAATGCCATATTGCAGACAAGCCCACAGGATGTGGCTGTGGCCATCTTTGGGAAATGTAATCAGCTATGCTCATTCAGTGCCAAAATCCAAAGTGCTTACCATAACCAATCAGGTCCTACATGATCTGACTCTGGCCACCCCTCTGACTTCTTCTAGTACCATCTCCCCTGATTTGTGGTACTACTGCAGCTAGAGTGGTCTCTTTGTCATTCTTGGAACACACCAAGTATAATCTGACCTCACGGCCCAGGACCTACTGTTCCCTCTGCTTGAAATGCCCTTCCCAGGATACCTAGGTCACCTCTCACTTCCTTCAGGTCTCTACCCTAATATCACCATTTCAGAGAGAACTTCCTTGACCACTCTGTGTAAAATAGCCATTCCAGCCCCCTCCTTGTCCACAGCATTTAGCACCACCTAAAATACTTCATGTTTAGTTGCCCCTTTTGCATCTCCCTGTTATAATACAGTGTATCCCCAGGACCTAGAAAAATGCCTGCTTATCATAGGTTCTGGGTAAGGATTTGTTGACTAAATATATAATTAGAAAAGTAACTTTCCAGTAATCAACACTAGGACACTGTCTAATTGTTGGGGGTGATTGGGAGTAGAGTAAAATTAGATGCATACTAAATTAGAATGAGTTCTAGGAAGATTTTAATGTAGTATAATAAAGCTTGACAATTACTAGAGAAAATTTAGGTAAAGATTTAATAATCTAGGTGTGAGAAAGGTTTTTGTAAGTCTGATACTAAATAAATGAACTGTAAATAAAAATAAGGATAGATTTGACTCTGTCAAAAACACCACACACACAGAAAATGAACAGCAAACTTGGAAAAATACTTCAATATGTAATGTGTGCATGCTATCATTAATAGATACAAAGCTCTGTCAAATAAACTCAGAAAAGAAAAAATATATATAAATGACTAATAAGCATTTGGGAAGAAAAATTCCACCAGCTGTGTGGTGGCGGGCAAGCTACTCAGTTCCATCAAAATGGATGCCATGTGGCTTCAGTGAGCAAATATCTGTACCTTTCTTAGAATAGCACTTGGCGTATAGTAGGTGCTTAATAACCACTGGCTTTCGTATTACTATGATCTCCTAATGCCATGTGTGACGCGGAGATGGAACTTCTAAGTGTTTATTAATTATTTCAGTCCTTCGTTCCCTGGGGTGCACCTGGCAGATCACGTCAGAGGCAGCACCCGGCTTTCTTCCCCCATTGCCTCATAAATATAATGAAGAGAAGGTGAGGTAGAAACCCTGTAATTCTTGAGAAATCTGTTTTAAAAGGCAGCCTCTCCCAAGAAAACTGCATTTATATCATATCAGTAATACTGACCTGAAAACCATACTCATTTGAGTAGTTAACGGCCGAGAAAGCACCGTGTCATGCACTGAACCAACACTTACACTGTTTGGTAAAATAATAATAATAATAATAATAATAATAATAATAATAATTAATAATCAAGTGTGTCTGTGGAGTCTGAGGTTCACAGGAGTAGTGGGCTGTCCTTCTCCTAAAGATATTGGGAATGTTGGGGAACTGGAATGTTGAGTCCATCTTTTTGTTTCTCAAATGGCATATTTACAGTCTGAGGTCAGAGAAGCTCTGGGCAGAAAATGTTGCCATGGAATTTCTGGCTATTAATTTTATGACTCTGTTATTCAATCTTCATTGTTGTCTGGACTGCAATTATATTTTTGTGCTTTAGGAGATGCTCAACAATCTTTGTTTAGAAATAAAGAGTGAGCAGTTAACCTTCCTGACTGGTAAATGCCCTTCTGTTGACTCAACTGAGATCTTTGAGGATTGACAATGCCTCAGCTGGGTTGTCCTGTGAGACAGCCCAGTGATCTTGTCTTCCCAAACTGCATGAAATGATTTTGCTTACAAACCTTCTGAAAGAACCCCCAAAAACTTCGTACTTCAAGACTTCCTGGAAATCAGTATTTGAAACTGTCTCTTAAAAAACAAAAAGCCTTTATTTCAGGACAATGAACATTCTAAGGGCTGTAGTAAGATTGTTGCAGGCAATGACCCACATAGGGGCACACTGCCGAGTGTGTGAATAGGAACTAAGATTCAGCCCACCCTCCATTCGACCAGAGGAAGGAATGTTTTTTCTCTAGTTCTCACAAAGGTAACAGCATCTCACTAAGCCCTGTGCCTACCCCTTGGAGTGGATGTCACTTATGCATGTACACAGGACAGGCCTGGGTGAGAGGAGTGTCCTATGTGGTAGAAATCTGTGGTGCAGGGGAGGCAGGAATGGAGAGATGACATGGAGCCGTGCCCACAGAGCAGTCTTGGGCAAATCAGTTTTAGAAAGGATGACATCCACAAACAAAAGCTAGTCGTAGAGTTCATTAACCCTGACTATCATTCAGTTTCTAGAAACTTCTAGAAAGTTCTTCGCATACCGTACCCAAGTTTGGAGACTTCTGTGTTAATCATTATGTTTTACATGCCGCGTGCCCTTAACTAATAGAGAGCCTACTGAAAGTGTGACATATGCAATATGCCTCCCTTAGAACAAGGATTCCTGCCAGTGACACTTGGCCATGACACACCTCTTTCTCATGGGCAGTGTAACTTGTATGGGGCAGAACCACATAGAGGCCATGTGTTAGAGCTCAGCTCCAATCCCAGCTGTGCCTCCCAGTATAAATGAACATTAACGATCCGTCATCCAACACTTCCTATGCACTGGGCACTAGGAGATCTGTAACTGTGGGCAAATTACTTTCCTCTCTGAGTCTCAGTTTACTCTTCAGTTCAAATAGGGATAATAATACATCTGGGTTGTTGCGAGGATTTAATGAGGTTGTATGCAATGCATTCAGAATAGCCGGAACATATAGAGCACTCAGTAAAAAGCAGCTATTTTTTTTCTTATTTAGACAGTGGACCCGTATCAACTTTAACGTACCTATTGCTTGAAGAACAAGTAAATTAGACATGTTGGGAAGAGGGTTAATTCCTGAGATTGGTGGAACATTTTGTGAATAACAATAGTAATTTTCTAAATGGCTCTGAGCAACTTGGAAAAGAGCATGCATGTAGCACAGGCCCTGGTGGTTTCCTGGAGAGTAAATTGCCCATTGGAATGGCCTGACCATTACTTGCTCATAATGTGGGTTGTTTTATATATATACTTAGTTATAGCACATTTGCCAGGAAAACTACTAGGCTGATGTTTTTGCCTAAGTAGCCAATCTTTTTTTTTGTCTTGAATAAAGTGTCAAATAACTGTATATGATTTAGATTTTATGTTCAGCTGATTATTTACATCAGGAAGCATCAATATAGAGTAATTGGCAAGTGGGTACACATTCAAATGATATGATGATATCTCTGCTGCATTTTCCTATGATTCTGGGGAGAAAATCATTAGGGATTCTTGTTTCAGAATCTCATCAAAATAGATCCTTTGGTTTAGTTAAGTGGTTGCTGCTGTGAAGTTTGTCAATGGTGGGACTGTAGCTGAAATCAGGGACACTCTGACCCATTAGCTATGAGCCTGTCTTCTGCCCAGCTGCTCTCTGGGTGCCACATTCCTCGCTGGACTTCGTAGATGAGCAACTTAGGTTAGCAAAGGCAACAGATGGACTGAAGGTGCCTGACCGTTGACCCTGACCTCTGACCCAATTCCCTCTGTCTGTACTCCAGAAAAGTGTCTATGGGAAGGATAAACAAATTAAGTATCTCAGGGTTGAACCTTAGAGGTCATCTATTCTAACCATACTCTCTTTTCCCAACACATTTTGATAAATGGTCATCAATTCAGTTTAACTACCTCTGGCAACAAAAACCTCATGGCCCCTTGATATGGCCTTTTCTTTTCCAAAGAGTTCCAATAACTTAAAAGTCCTTCATTTCAACACGAAATCAGCCTCTTTGTCATTTTGTCTCTTGTTTCTCATTTTGCTTTCTGGTGTCACAGTGAATAAATACAAGAATATGAGATTGACTTAGGCAAACAGATCGAGCATCCTCTGAGCCAAATAACAATAACCAACATTTATTAATCTCCAGTGGCATGGGTTGGAAGAAGCAGGCTCTGGAAAACTCATTGCTTGAACTCTGAAATTAACCTTCCTTGAGTGGGTCACTTTTGTCATCCTTAACCAACCACAAAAAACATCAGAAGCCCCTTGAGAGTTTTTCCAATGAGAATGGGCAAGGCAGGGAGGGAGAGGTTGGAGAGAGACAGAGAGAAAGAGAGAAAGAGAGAAAGAGAGAGAGAAATTAGGGGTGGTATTATTCATACTAAGGGAACTAGCAAGAGAGGGTCAAAATCTACCTGCTTCACGATTGTTTTCTGACTAATGCCGACTCCTGCGTGAGATGTATGCCTTCCCAAGAGTTCCCTTGCCTCTGGGTAACTCATCCGCATCTAGTTGGGAGCAGGAACTTTCTGGGGCTGGTCTTCCCAGGCCATGTTTATTCAGACATTCAGAGCACTTGTGTGGCAGGGCTGGGGTGCAATGGCGGAAGGTCAGAGGTCAGGCAAAGTAGGGCCTGAGGTCACGTGAGGTCTGGGAGTCAGCAAGAAGTGCCTGCAAGTAATCAGAAGACCTCCAGTCTGGTTCTGGCCCTACTACCCAGCAGCCATGTGACCTTGGGCAAGCATTCTCAACCTTTTTGAGCCTGGTGTTCTTTACCTTTAAAAGGGGAATAACCACCACCACCACCACCTTCCCACCTACATCATAGTAATGATGTGAGAATCAGATGAGACAATAGAAGTAAATGTCAATGAGCTCCCAGCTGAGGTGACAGAGGGATCAGAACTGAACATTCTGATTGAAATGTGAGAGATGCAGGTCAGCCATCCTGGATTTTCTAAATAGCTGGGTCATGGGCACTCAACACCTGGCTGCATCATTCACTCTTTCTCTGGTTAGTTGTGATTGCAAACTTACCTCCTAGAGATGATGGAATAATGCACCACTGTGCCACCGCCCAGGATTGCTGACAGTATTCCTATAACCTCGCAAAGCAGCTGGCAGCTCATTGAGGCAAATTTATATGCATCAGCACTGTTTTCATCTTATACTTTAAACAACTTTAATTAATAATACCCTCCTTTCCCAGTGTGTCAACACAACTCCACCTTTTCATTTTGAAAGAACCTAAATAAATATAGAAATAAAATATTCAATTATTGGAACTAGAAATGAGAAAATATAATTGATTTGAGAGGTTTTTGCTACAAAAATTCCCCAGGGCCACTGACTACATTTTATTAAAAAATATCACACACTTATATTTCTACATTTCTTATGTAATAATTTTGAGTTTCTCAGGGGGA
Source organism: Ursus arctos (assembly GCF_023065955.2). Classification (NCBI taxonomy): domain Eukaryota; kingdom Metazoa; phylum Chordata; class Mammalia; order Carnivora; family Ursidae; genus Ursus; species Ursus arctos. The sequence goes on from NW_026623100.1 coordinate 9,382,034, forward strand.
AAATAGTATTATTGAAGGAAAAATAATTATGACAAGTGTTAAAGATTAGTGAGCCAGATTCCCCTGGTGTGCAACCAACATCCTGGGAGTAAGTTAAGTGCCTTAGGAAGCGATATGAACTCTTGTCATTGAGTAAATTACTGCTTCGATGCACTAACAAGGACCCCAGTGGATTGGAAGAGTTCATTCAGCTTCCCAGAGCACCGAGCCTAATCCCCGTGCAGCATTTGTGCTCCGAGAGAATCTGGATCTGTGTTCATCCACATCTATTTCTGTCTTCTAAGAATAGGCACTTCTTCAGGGTAGAGCCCATATCTTAACAATTATCATTGGCATCTGGCCCGGCCCCATGCTCCTGAGAGCCCTGTAAACACTCCTCTGGCTTCTTGAATAGAACGTGCTTTGCCAGTGATCAATGCCTAAATTGCCCTGATAATGTCTCTCTGCCTCCCTGCTAAAACAGTATCACAACTTCCTGACAAGCACCAAAACTTCGATGATAAAATCCAGCTCTTTCCCCCAACATTCTCTGCACATCCCCTTCGACTTACGCAACGAAGACACAGAGTATGTTAAGTGGACCATATTCTACTCAGTTACCTGATATGTAGTATTTTCTTCTTTGGGAGTTCAGAGTTACTAGATACTGAAAATCAAATCCAGAAGCCCCTTCCATTCCCGAAAGGCCAAGAACGGAGTTGTATGCAGGCCGTGGCCCCAAGTGTAAGCACAGAGCCAGGAGAACCCAGAGAACTCATTGGTGACAAGGAAACAAATGAAGTCAGAGGCCTCACGTCATGTTTCTTAAACAATTCATCAGCATCCTTATGCGGCCTGCCAAACCCTGTTAGACTTGCCCCTTGCCTACTTGCACAGGCTTACACAGAGCCTGCCTCCACATCGCACTCTGCTCTGGCCACCTGGATCTTCTGTCCACCCAAAGTCTGCACATGTGTTCCCTCAGTCTGGAACTCTCTTTCCTCACCTGGATGATTCCTCTTCCAGGGCCCACCTTACCTGTCACTTCCTCAAGAAGCATTCCCATTCATGGCATGCTTTATTTTCCTGTGTCCTTTTGATATTATAATTTTTTTTCCATCAAAATAGTACCTTTATCTTGTAACCATTCAAAGTCGGGAAGAGACAGCCTCTGACCCTTCTCCTCTGCACTCATGTATTATTTCCCAGAATCACCTTCTTTTCACTCACCATTGATCAGCAGGTGTCCCCAGTGCCATTCTAGGCACAAGGGATACAATGTTGGACAACTTTGTCCACTTTGCCCAACTTTGTCTTTTTCCCCCCCTATCTTCTAAGAGAGTAGAAAGAGTTTTGGGTTTATTTTTTATGTCTTCTATAATTGAATTTTTTCTCAACTAGTACTATTTTTTTTAATCTGCATTCTCTTTCATTCTCTAATTGTTTCTTTTTCTTAGCATTTTGTCCCAATTTTAAGGATATCATATTTTCTCCAAAATTCTCCTTGCATATTAATTACAGTGTTTTTAGTGTCGTCTTCTATTCCCTAATTGTCTTTTTTTCCCCCTTTCTGGGTTAGTTTTTGTCTTTTTGTTGTTGTTGATGTGTGTGTGTGTGTGTGTGTGTGTGTGTGTGTGTGTGTGTGTGTTGTATGGTCTTAGGTTTTTGTTTTGTTTTGGTTTTTGGTTTTTTCATTTTTTGCCTTTCTTTTTCATGCTGCAGTTCTCCTTGTATGCCTGGTAATCCTTAGTTTTGCATTTCCATTTAAGGGAAAGGGATTAAGTGACTTGTGTATTTCAAGTGTTTATCCTTTCTAGGTCTGTTTTCTGGCTGGATCTCTCTCCTTTAGAACTGCGAGTGGGATGGAGTCGGGTGTGTCTGCTAGGAAACTTTGATTTAGGGTGGTATGACCGTGAGCAACAATCATCCTGAGGACTTCTAAATGCTAAAATGAGGAAGGCTTTATTCTAGTACTCCAAATATTAATGCCATTTTACTAAGAGGAAACTGAAGCTCAGAGAGTTGCCTATACCTAAATAGCTAGAAAGTGATTAAGTCAAAATCTGAACTGCAGTTTGCTTGATGAACACATTTATTCTCATTTGACAAAACCAAATAAATTTCAGTGTAAATTGAAAATTAGTGTTAAATGAATAATTAGTTCTATCTTCTGTGTGAATATACACTTTCATGTGCTATCTACTTCAAGCTTCTGCCTTGATGGTCATATCTACAGTGGCACACCAGGGACTCTGCACCTTTCCACCCATGTAACAAGCCATCTTTTTCTCTTAAACAATTAATCTACTCTCTGCTATTAAAGAAAATGAGATAATTAAATTTCACTCACACTCAGAAGGCATCTAAGCAGAATTAACAGCTTCAGAGGAACTATGTGCTATGGAACTGGAGGGAATAATTTATCCCTGAATTGGGCAGGCCCTGAGATGGTAGAAATTTCTTTAATTATTTTTAGTAGATGTTAAGAAAGCCACATTCTTTCTAATTCTAAGGTTCTGTCCTGATTCTGAAGGTCATGGCTACTTCACTTTTTCTTAATCCATTTTTTGAAAAAACTGTTGACAATAGATAATGATTTTGTTATTTGAAAATTACTTATAAAAATTCAAAAATAAGTTTATCACCTAGTATGTACTAGACACTATGAAATTAAACATCGTTTCCTAATTCAACATTTCCCACACCTTCCTGGGAGGTGGTACTAACTGTTCCATGACAAATACATTCCAAGGCCAAATAAACTTGATCAAATTTGGATTAAATAAAGTTAGTTTTCCTTTGCTGCTGGTCTTTTCAGAGCCTTTCACTGCTAATATTTAGCATCGTGAATCTCCAAGAGAATCTCTCCAAGAGATTTGGGAAATGCTCATTTTGGGAAATGCTTGATTTAGAAAACACGCATTTTGAGAGACATTGACTTAATTTATTAAAGAGCCATTCTGCTTTTCATCTCCTCTCCAGAGACATGTTCTCAATTACACATGCTCGGGCCATGTCTCCCAGACATGTGGCATTTCATTCCAGAGTAATATTCAGTTTTCACTACTTTGGGTTTGGTAACCTCACTACTATATTCGTCTTCATTCTCTGCTTTTGTGCTATGACCATCTCTTAATTTGCAACCAACTTCCCTCCCAACCCCACCCCCCTGCCCACATCCTTGAATGATGCTGTATTTTAATACAGTTTCCTCATCTACAAAATATCAACACACAAACACATTAGGCTTTAGTGAGAAATGAAAAAGAAAAACGACAGCCAACCTATTACATGAAGGTGCCAATAAAATCATTGAAATAAAGTTTCTGCTTTTAGAGAGTTCTCTATGGCCATCTTAGCTTTTAGTACACAGTATCCCATTTTGGTAGACAGCAAAATCATTTGGTAGACTATGAAAGACTCAAACTCCTGGATAGTCACAGAATGACCAATGAAAAAGATTACAAGAGGATTCCAGTTGTGTAAATATGGAGAAGGTAATTTGAGACGGTAACACTTCGCAAGATGCACCAATCTCTTGAACATGAATTTCCCCAATTTGTGACAAAATATCATGTGTTTGTTATTAATTTGACTGGCGCCTCCATCCATCCATCACTTTGTTTAGTTTATGGCATCACTTTGTTTAGTTTATGGCACCACTGCCTATCCATCTGCCTGAGTGGGAACTTCCAAGTCATCTTCGTCCCTTTGCTTTTCTCTCTGATTTGAACAGATCTCTTCCTCACTGGCTAAACTCCTCCTCTAAGATTCTGCTCAAAGCCTTGACCAGCTCACTTTCTAAATACATGCATTCACCCAACAAGCATTCTTTGAGCATTTAGTGTGCCAGGCATTATCCAGGATTGCTGACTGGTAGTATGCCAAACAAATACATGGGAACTTCATTTGTATACCTTCACTGTGGGAAGCCACTGCTATAGGGGATATGATCCCTCCTCCTTCATCACCATCGTCTTTGGAATGGGTATATTACACCACTTTACCTTCACACCTAAACCTTGATATTAGCAGTCCTTGAATCGATTTCTACACAGACTGGTCAGATTAGATTAAAAGGCCAAAGTGAATGAGGGATTGTTTAGTCTCATAATATCTTCCAAAGCAACATTTTAATTGTTTCAAGAAGTTAAAGGGGGAATTTATTTGTTTGTTTGCTTGTTTGTTTATTTATTTCCATCCCTCAGGTAAGTGAGGGTAACCAGAACTATTTGGGTAAATGTGGGCCTAACCCTTCAGACTTTAGGCTTCTACTTGGTTAAGTATTCACAGTGGAAAACCGAAACCAAAACCTTGTCTTAGTAGGCAAAGCAGCAGGACCATTAAGTAACTTAATAAATTTTATTCTTATTATAATTTCATTTCTCTTCCATAAAAGAGCCTGAAGTGTAATGACTTGTGCGGAAAGCCCTGGGTTGGGCCGGTAGAATCCTTAATGAGGGTCAGTTCTTTAACATGGTTACCCACTAAGTGTGTCTAGTCAGAGATTTTGTGGAAACGCATATTCCAGTTGGGCAGAGAAGGTTAACTCTTCGCAGTCTTACAGGAGTGTTATCTTTTATTTTGTCAATTATAAGCTTCCCTAAGAAGCTTCTCAAGACCTACTAATGCCTCCTCTTCTGGATTATTTACTGAACATCGTCACTTACACGACCAGGTGATATCCCTTTGCTGCCAGACGGTTCTGTTCCTGTTCTGATGGGTTGGTTTTGATGCTTGCTAACCTAATTGTTTTCATTAAATCCTCAGTCATTATTCTTACCAGGATAGTCTTTGAAAGCATAATCTACCTCATTTTAACAGAGCAATTCTGTGGACTAAGTTCGGACCTATTAATTTGCTGGATGTTCCCTCAAAGCTTCACGACAGCTTTCTCCATAATAAACTGAGTCTTAAGTTTCCCTACCTAATATTCTACATGGAGAGCACACGGATGCCAGGAATGGCTGACATGAACCCTGTGACTGGTCTGTAGCCTCTGGTTAAATACTTTGGCCCTGTAAACCACAGTTCCTCCCCTTTAAAGCAGGGGTAATGACAGTGCCTACCTCATTTGTTTGTTATGTGAATCAAAGGAGAGCATGTATGCATATTGCCTGCTACATTGTAAAAACTCAACAGTTGTTAGCAAGCAACTATTAAGCCATAATTAACTATTGTTAAACCCTCTCATTGTTGTGCAAAGTCTGCCAAGAATAATATAACATTGTTTGCTACTTTTATTGACTTTTCACAAAGTTTTGACTGTAGGGTCAAGACTAGGTTAGGACTTAAGCAGCATGAGGTCAATGAAGACTCCTAGTTATTGATGTTTAAATGAACCTGCTTTCAAGTGCCCAACAAGCAGAATTGGCAGGAATAGTCTCCTGAAGAGTAGATAATCTCTAGATTTATAAAAACAGGGTCAAGCGGCTTAAAGTAGGGCAATAACAATGGGGGCCCTGAGGGTAATCATAGGGACTTTTTGCTAGTGCACCTTTGGCTTTACCTGTGTGTAAAGAGGGAGCTAGTAAAGGCATTAAAACGATTAGGGCAATTGTAGAAACTCAAACACATGAACTCTTACACATCTATGCATGGGTGCATGCTTTAAGGTTACATGTGGGCAGAGCCAGAATTTTCTTTAATTGGAGTTTTTAATTGACCCCAGAATGCAAAGAAGTATTCCACTGGGTCCCTGACTTCTACAGCATAAACACTGCTAGGATTTGGGTATGGAAAAATTACAAAGCAGGTATTGCCAGGACCCCAAAACCATGACCTAAGAGTTACTTTCTGAAATATAACACCGGGAAAAGACTCTCATAATTATAATTATTTTAGATCTAAAATAGTTGTCTTTGGCAGGTGTTATTAAATATCTAAATAGTTCATATTGAATAACAATAGTTGCCATTTGATGGTGCTTACACTAGATGCCAACTCTGTATCATATTTTTGTAATATTTTTCTATTTATTTGTCAACAAAGAATCTATAATCATCATTTACATTTTACCAGTGAGAGAAGTGGGAATCAGAAAGTTTAGGTAAGCTGCCAAAAATCACACTGCCACTAGAAGCAAAACAAGGATTTGAACCAGATTTCCTGGCTCCAAATCCTGTGCTCTTAACCACTACACAGGATAGCTTACATCCACCCTGTGAAGGTCATTGTCAGAGCAAATTACCCAAATCCAAATAAAACTTTATTTTTCATAGCACATATGCATCTATTCAATTAATCTGAAAAGTTTTTAATAATTAGGATATAAAGGCATTAGAGATCTAAAAATTGAATGAAGCATTGCATGCAGAGTCAAGCTCCAGAAGGAGAAAGAAATTAAAGAAAGTGAGTCTGGTGTTAGGGCTGCATGTCCCTGGAGGCCAAACCCACTTTTGGAGGCAATGGTTGAAAGGCTAACATAAACTGTTGACAGATTTCTGGGGCTCAAGTGATGACAATGAAATCAGAGTCCACAAAGGAAAAACAGCATAGCGAATTCCCATTATTTGGATTGGAATCATGAAAAGTGTACCCTAAAAGAAATGGAGACTTGAAAGTAGACATGCCCCTAAAGGGCCTTTAGTATAAATTCCTCCCAACTTGTGAAACTATATAAAGATAACCCTTAATTGCTAATGCTTCTAAGAACCTGGCAGAAATGGACATACTTCTTTGGAGAAAGATAACATTACTGTAATCCTCGAATTATTTCCAAAAATCATTTTGCAAATGCGGTGTCCACCATGTAATTTAAAAGAATAACTGCATATAAGGAGGTAAGATAATATGAATGACGTTCTCAGCAGAAAAATAGACCATGGAGACATACTCACGGGGGCTCCAGATAAAAGAACCAGGAGACACAAACTTTAAGATAACTATGTTTACAAAGTCTAAATTGAAAAAAGATAAGATAGAGAATTTGGGCGGAAGATGAGAAACTACAAAAAGGAATCAAATGGGAATTCTGTTATAAAAAAACCATGATACTCCAAATTAAGGACTCAGCAAATGGGTTTAACAGCAGATTACATACAACTCAAGAAAGAATTAGTTAACTGGAAAGATACATTAGAAGAAAATATTCAGAAAGAAGCTTTAGAAAGGGAAGAGGATTAAAATTTCAAAAGACAGAGTAAAAAAGAAGACAGAAATTCTAATGTGCATAAAACTGAAGTCTCAGGAGAGGAAAGAGAGAATGAGCCAAACTCAGTAACTAATGAGATAATGACTAAGAACTTACCAAAACTGCTGAAAGATATCAAACTCAGATAAGAAGCCCTATGGACCTCACGTAGGATAAAGAAAAAAGAAACTATATCTACACACATCATAGTAAGACCTCTAAAAGCTGAAAACAAAACAGAAAATTGTTTTTTTTTTTAATGATTTTTTATTATATTATGTTAGTCACCATACGGTACATCCCCGGTTTCCGATATAAAGTTTGATGATTCATTAGTTGCGTATAACACCCAGTGCACCATGCAATACGTGCCCTCCTTACTACCCATCACCGGTCTATCCCATTCCCCCACCCCCCTCCCCTCTGAGGCCCTCAGTTTGTTTCTCATAGTCCATAGTCTCTCAAGTTTCATTCCCCCTTCTGATTACCCCCCCTTTCTTTATCCCTTTCTTCCCCTACCGATCATCCTATTTCTTATGTTCCATAGATGAGAGAAATCATATGATAATTGTCTTTCTCTGCTTGACTTATTTCACTTAGCATTATCTCCTCCAGTGCCTTCCATGTTGCAGCAAATGTTGAGAATTCGTTCTTTCTGATAGCTGAGTAATATTCCATTGTATATATGGACCACAACTTCTTAAACCAGTCATCTGTTGAAGGGCATCTCGGCTCCTTCCACGATTTAGCTATTGTGGACAATGCTGCTATGAACATTGGGGTGCATACGGCCCTTCTCTTCACTACGTCTGTATCTTTGGGGTAAACACCCAGTAGTGCAATGGCTGGGTCATAGGATAGCTCAATTTTTAACTTTTTAAGGGACCTCCACACTGTTTTCCAGAGTGGCTGTACCAACTTGCATTCCCACCAACAATGTAGGAGGAATCCCCTTTCTCCACATCCTCTCCAACAATTGTTGTTTCTTGCCTTGTCTATTTTTGCCATTCTAACTGGCGTAAGGTGGTATCTCAGTGTGGTTTTGATTTGAATTTCCCTGATGGCTAATGATTTTGAACATTTTTTCATGTGTCTGTTAGCCATTTGTATGTCTTCATTGGAAAAGTGTCTGTTCATATCTTCTGCCCATTTTTTGATTTGTTTATTTGTTTCTCGTGTACTGAGTTTGAGAAGTTCTTTGTAGATCTTGGATACCAGTCCTTTATCTGTAGTGTCATTTGCAAATATATTCTCCCATTCTGTGGGCTGCCTCTTAGGTTTTTTTTGACTGTTTCCTTGGCTGTGCAGAAGCTTTTTATCTTGATGAAGTCCCATAAGTTCATTTTATCTTTTGTTTCTCTTGCCTTTAGAGATGTGTCATGAAAAAGGTTGCTTTGGCTGATGTCGTAGAGGTTGCTGCCTATGTTCTCCTCTAGAATTTTGATGGATTCCTGTCTCACATTGAGGTCTTTCATCCATTTGGAGTTTATTTTTGTGTATGGTGTGAGAGATTGGTCAAGTTTCATTCTTTTGCATGTAGCTATCCAATTTTCCCAGCACCATTTATTGAAGAGACGGTCTTTTTTCCACTGTATGTTTTTTCCTGCTTTATCAAAGATTAATTGCCCAAAGAGCTGAGGGTCCATTTCTGGGTTCTCTATTCTGTTCCATTGGTCTGTGTGTCTGTTTTTGTGCCAGTACCATGCTGTCTTTGTGATCACAGCTTTGTAGTACAGCTCGAAATCCGGCATTGTGATGCCCCCAGCTTTGTTTTTCCTTTTCAACAGTTCCTTGGCGATTCGGGGCCTTTTCTGGTTCCATACAAATTAAAGGACTATTTGTTCCAGTTCTTTGAAAAATGTCCTCGGTATTTTGATCGGGATAGCATTGAAAGTGTAAATTGCTCTGGGTAGCATGGACATTTTAACTATGTTAATTCTTCCGATCCATGAGCATGGAATATTTTTCCATCTTTTTATGTCTTCCTCAATGTCTTTCAAAAGTGATTTATAGTTTCTAGAATATAGGTCCTTTACGCCTCTGGTTAATTCCAAGGTAACGTATGGTTTTTGGTGCTATTGTAAATGGGATGGATTCCCTAATTTCTCTTTCTTCAGTCTCATTATTCGTGTATAGAAATGCAACTGATTTCTGAGCATTGATTTTGTATCCCGCCACATTACTGAATTGCTTTATAACTTCTAATAGTTTGGGAGTGGATTCTTTTGGGTTTTCCATATAGAGTATCATGTCATCTGCGAAGAGAGACATTTTGACTTCTTCCTTGCCGATTTGTATACCTTTTATCCCTTTTTGTTGTCTGATTGCTGTTGCAAGGACTTGTAGTACTATCAAAACAGAAAATCTTAAAAGCAGGCAGAGGAAAAAGGAGGCTTTACCTACACAGGAACAACAATATAATTGACAGCTGAACTTTTAATGGATATGATAGAAGCCAGAAGACAATTATATAATATCTCTCAATTGCTGGAGAAAAAACTCTGTCAACCTAGAATTTTAAACCTAGTAAAAATATCCCTCAATAATAAACGTAAAATAGAGACATTGATCATGATGGAGACAGTGAAGGCTGCTTCCCTTCTCCCATGGCAATACCAAATGTATACACAGCAGTTACCTCTGAAAGAAATAGAGAAACTATTTGAGAGACTCCTACACATTGGGCAAATGAGAAAACACTCACATTGGAATGGGTAGGAAATGCTGAGACACACTTGCCATAAACCCCACCCCTGACACAGCACCATACAGTTGGGAGGGAACTACAAACTCCCTATTCCTACCAAGGAGTGAATGGCTTGAACACCACATTTAGCACCCCAAGTTTTAAGACTCGCACCTGAAGGACAGGCCCAAAAAACACCTAGCTCCGAAAACCAGTGGACCTTGTGTTCATGAGACCCACAAGACAATAACAAAAAAGCAATTATTAATGGGCATGCAAGCACTTGCTGTGGCTCTCTCCCCAGGGCTCAGCACAGAGGGAGCAGGGGAAATGACCCATCTCCAGGTCTTCCTGAAGGAGACCATCTGTAAACTTTGAAAGCTGTTGCCTCAGGATCAGACTTCTAATTTAGTATACATCTTGAGGCTGGCTGTGATCTGTTCTTGAAACTAGAGAAACCAGCAAATACCTCCTTTTTCCTCCGTCTAGCATGCTCCGAGTCACCAGTATCTTCCTGGAAGGAGTTTGCACATACATCTGCATCTGGCTTTTGCTCTGCTGCCTGAGGGAAGAGTCCCCAGATCACCCAGCTCTGATAGCCAACTGGGCTTCCATTCATGAGTCCCACAGACACCCCACTACAGCTATACAACCTGGGTCCAGTGCAAAGGGAGTAGGCAAAAACACTATCTCCCAGTTTCTCCCTGGAAGAGGCTTAAATACCTACTTTCTCAATGCTGTTTGAGGGTCTGGCTTCCAGTTATACTGCATCTAGCTGCTGAATACAATTCTTCCTTTAGGGACACTGACAGGTCTTGGTACACCCTCAAATACTGAGAGCCACTTAGAATAAAGAAAGCAGGTTGGACAATCACAAAGCTTTGAGAGGCAACCAGGAGCTCAGACCAGGCTGATTGACAAGTTTCATCTCCTAGCAAGACTTTACTCTGTCAAGACTGGGAGAAGTGGTTGTTTTATCTAATGCACAAAAACCAACATAAAAAGTCAAGAAAAATTAATAGAGGAAAATTCTTCAAACAAAAGATCAAGCTAAATCCCCAGAAACAGATCTTAATGAAGTGGAAATGTGTGATTTACTTGACAGAGAGTTCAAAATAACAGTCAAAGATGTTTCCTGAGGTCAGGAGAACAACATATGAACAAAGTGAGAATTTCAACAAAGGGATAGAAAATATAAAAAAATACCAAACAGAAATCACATTGCTGAATAATAAAATAACTGAACCGAAAAAAAAAAATCAACGGAGGAGTTAAAGAACAAACTAGATCATGTAGAAGAAACGATAAGAGAGCATGAAAACAGACAGTAGAATTCAATTAAAAGACCAAAAAGAAAAAAGAATGAAAAACATTGAAGATGGCTTACAGAATGTATGGGAAACCACTGAAAACCCCCCAATATACACATTATAGGGGGTCCCAGAAGGAGGGCAGATTGTTCAAAGAAATAATGGCTGAAAACTTCCCTAACAAAACAGACAAACCTATAGTTAGACTTACTAAGAAGAAAAAAAGGAAAGTATTCAAATGAACTATACATGAAGGAGGAGATATTACAATGAATACCATATAAATACAAAGGATTATAAGAGACCGCTATGTACAATTATATGCCACAAATTAGATAATGTAGAAGAAATGGACAAATCCTAGAAACATACAATCTAACAAGACTGAATCATGAATAAATAGGAAATCCGAATAGACCAAATACTAATAAGGAGATTAAATCAGTAATCAAAAATCTCCCAACAAAGAAAAGCTCAGTCTTCACTGATGAATTCTACCAAACACTTAAAGATTTAATACCAATCCTTCTCAAATTCTTCCAAAATGCAGAAGAGGAAAGAACACTTTCAAACTCATTTTTTTGAGGCTAGCATTATGCTGATACCAAAGCCAGACAAGGATACTATAAGAAAATTATAGACCAATATCGCTGGTGAGCACAGACTCAAAAATTCTCAACAAAATATTAGCAAACCAAATGCAGGAGTACATTAGACAGACCATACACCATGATCAAGTGAGAATTTATTCCCAGGATGCAAGAATAGTTGAGCATTCGCAAATTAACGTGATAACCACGTTAATGATATGAAGGATAAAAATCATATAATTATCTCAATAGATGTAGAAAAGTCATTTGAGAAAATTCAGCATCTTTTCATGATAAAAACTCTCAACAAACTGGTTATGGTGGGAATGTACCTCAATATAATAAAGGCCATATATGACAAACGCGCAGCTGACATCACACTCAATGGTGAAAAGCTGAAAGTTTTTCCTCTAAGATCAAGAAGACAAGGATGCCCACTCTCACCACTTTTCTTCAACATAGTACTGGAGGTCCTAGCCGGAGCAGTTAGGCAAGAAAAGTAAAGAAAAAGCATACAAATTTAAAAAGATAATGAAAATTCTGTACATCAAAACTTAGAGAATGCAGTTAAAGTTGTGTTTAGACAAAAAAATATATAGCACTAAATGCATATACCAGAAAAGAAAAGGACCAAATATCAAGGAGCCAAGCATCCAACTCAAGAAATTAGAAAAAGAACAGCAAATCACAACCAAATACATTCAAATGAAGTTAACAATAAAGATGAATGAAATAGAAAGCAAACATATGATAGTAGGGATCAAAGACTAAAAGGTAATTCTTTGATAATTAATTAATGTGCTAGAAGGGTTGATTTAGAGACAGAGGGAGAGAAGCCATAAATGTGTGATGAAGGAATGAAAAGAAGTTAACTACAGATCTGACATATATTAAGGAGCTATTCAGTAAATATCATAACTTATGGCAATCAACTTGAAAATTCTCATGATTTAGACACCTTTCTAGAGGAATACAACTTACCAAAATGGACAGAGAATCGACTTAAAATGATTAAAAACTGAATCTGTAATTTAAAAATTTCCTTCAAAGAAAACTCTATAGCCTCAGATGACTTTACTGGTGAATGCCACCAACTTCTTAAAGAAGAAATCAAGCCAATAGTACACAAACTCTCCCAGAGAATACAAAGAAAAAGAGGTAAATCTCCCCAATTCATTTTCAAGGGCTTTCTTGGCAAAAGCTAACAAGGTCACTTCAAAATAGGAAAATTTAACTCACTTATTCATGACCATTGATGCAGAAATTCCCCCACCCTGGCCAAATAGCACATTGATTCCAACAATAAATATATAACAAGTAATGTATCACCACTGAGTTGTATTTACTCCAGAACACGAGGCTGGTTTAATTTTTGAAAATTAATCAATGTAATTAACTGCATTAACCATTAATAGAAAAAAAAAGGAGTCAAACAGTGGAATCATTTCAACAGGCCACAGAAAATATTTTTTAAAATGCAGCATCAATTCATGATTTTTTTTAAAAATAAAGATTTTGTTTGTTTATTTGTCAGAGAGAGAAAGAGCACAAGCAGGGGGAGTGGCAGGCAGAGGGAGAAGCAGGCTCCCCACTGATCAAGGAACATGATATGGGACTTGATCCCAGGATCCTGGGATCATGACCTGAGCCAAAGACAGATGCTTAACCAACTGAGCCACCCAGGCGTCCCCAATTCACGATTTCAATAAACAAATAATAATAGCTATAAAGTTAACAAACTAGGAGCAGAAAGGACATTTCTTAATTTGATAAAAGGTCTATAAAGAATCCTTAGTTTTGAAACCAGGAATAAGACAAGGGTGCCCATCATTACTTCTTCTACTCAATATTGTATTTAAAGTTCCACCTGATAAGGTGTCAAGATTGCAAAGAGGGGAAAAAACAGCCATCATTCACATGATGATATTGTTGAATTATTGTGTACATAGGAAATACTAAAACTACAGAAAAATTACTAGAAAGAATAGTTTAATCAGACCTTTAGAGAAAAAAAATCTTTTTTTTTTTTTTAAGATTTTTTATTTATTCATTTGACAGAGAGAGAGAGACATAGTGAGAGAGGGAACACAAGCAGGGAGAGTGGGAGAGGGAGAAGCAGGCTTCCAGCTGAGCAGGGAACCTGATGTGGGGCTCAATCCCAGAACGCTGGGATCAGGACCTGAACCAAAGGCAGATGCTTAACGACTGAGCCACCCAGGCGCCCCAAGAGAGAAAAAAATTCTAACAAATGATATGCAAGATCTCTATACAGAAGGATGTGAAAAATTAATATAAACAAAGGGAAATCTAAATAAACAGAGGGACATAGCATGTTCAGATATAGGAGACTCGGTATTGTTGAAATATTAGTTCTCCCCAAACTGATCTATATATCCAAAGCTATTTCTGTCAAAGTGCTAACACGTTTTGGTTATTTTTTTCTATGCATCTGTTTGTGTGTAACCTGACAAGCTGATTCCAAAATATTACTGAAAAACAAAGGGCTAGGATCAGAAGATTTCCTTTCTTTTAAGTTTTTATTTCTTTACATCCATCTCTACACCCAACTCACAACCCCGAGATCAAGAGTTGCAACTTCCAGCTCAGCCATCCAGGTGCCCCAAAGATTATGTTAAAGAAGAACAAGGTGGGTGTAACCGGCTCTACCGGCCCGCGGGGTCTTTTCTAAAGCAACAGCAGTTGAAGTGTGGAGCTGACCCAGGGAAGACCAATGGAAATGACAGGGTCACCAAAGAATAAGACTTGGGCTAGGGCCAAAACAGACACCTTATCCTGGCCAGTGCTGTGGTAGCTCCCCTCAGCCAGGGCGTCCCCAAACTACTTCACACCACGCATCCTCACTGTCTTGGGGTGGGGCGGGCCATTGGAATTTTCCCCTCGATAATTCTAATCTGCAGCTATTGGAACACCACCTCCTCTCTCTCTCTCTCTCTCTCTCACACACACACACACACACACACACACACACACACACACCTCTGTCTCCTAAACTTTGATGAGCAATACAGTTTTTTATTTGAGGCTCATTAGGAGGCTGGAGAATGTAATTACATCATATTCCAAAACTTTCTGAAATCCCATTTAGATATTTCTGTCTTTCCCCAAATTTCTACTCCCTTTAGTTGCTGGCCCCTCCTTTCCCTTTCTCCTCTAGCCAAGTTCTTCATTTCTCCCTGTACTCCTGTCATTTTTTGGTTTTATTTTGCAGAACAAGTTCCCCCTTCCCTCAGTTTCCCTCTCCTCCATCTCTATCATCTCTTGCTTAGCAAACACAAGTCTTTTTCAGGACCTACTCTTATAAACGGGGGAAAAAGATTGAAAGTACTTCTCACTTAATGTTTTCCCCTGCCGCATACAGCTGGGCATGGCTTGAATTGTCTTCCTTTGTGCATATTTTCAATACTATCAGGAAAAAAAAGACCTTTCCATTTTGGAATGAACTCAAGTGCGGGGGACTTGAGTGGTGCAGACTGAGTGGGCGCAGTGCTGTGCTCAGCCAGTCCTTGTGACACACATCAAGGAGCCAGCATCCACTCACCCTGTTAGTGAAAAGTTGCCCCAGAGCATAAAAGTACCTCGGCAGACCCAGGTTTGTGAACGTGTGACCCAGGCAGTCACACAGGGCCCCACGCTTAGCAGGGTCCTGTGCTTGTCATTATTTGAAATTCTTACTAATTTATGCACAAGGGGCTCAACATTCTCATTTTGCTCTAGGCTCTGCAAATGATGTGGTCAGCCCTGTGCTGAGGGAAGGGGTTTATAGTCTTGCTTGATTTTACAACAACAAAAAAAGAAAAACCTCTGGGCTGAGTGCTTTGTGAAATACTTTCTCTGGTTTCTCAGAAACCATTTCCTCTTTTCAGCTCTCAGTTGTCCCCCTGGGTTTGGCAGCTGCTGTTCACTTGCTGCTTTACTGAATCTCTGATGTTCGTTTCCTGCTCCCTTAAAATGTTTCCACAACGGCAAAACAGGGTTTTTCACCACCTGGCCCCAATCTCTTGTCCTGTCCTTGGCTCCTTTTCTCTTCTCCCTTCATTCTGTTTCTGCTCCCACCTGAACATGACCCACTGACTTCTACAGCCCCCCAGCCCAAGGCAGGGCTTTGACCACACAGAGCCTTCTCTGTCATTGGAACATGGCATGCTTCTCGCCTCTGCACTCTGTCGTGTGCTTTTCCTTCTGCCTGGAATGCTCTTCCATCACTACCACCTACCCCACTTGGCTCTCACTCTTTTAGACCCAACCTAAATGTTCTTTTCCCTATTAAGCCCTTGAAGAGTGCCTCAGGCAGAAGTTGTCACCCACTCATTCTTGCTCCGATAGTTTTGAAGACACACCTCTGTCATAGCAGGTGACACAGAATGGCATGCAGAGGTTGTTTTTCTTTTTCATCCTCTCCCACCTACCTTATTCTGGAGAAGCCCATTCATGACTTGGAACACAAGCCAGTCATTCTTTCTAGAAAGATCTTCCTGAGTACCTGCACTTCTCTCGTTATAGCACTAATCACATTATAACATAATCGGTACCCCTCCTCAGTGAGACCATGTCTGTGTCACTTAAGGTGGTAACCTGAGTGCCTAGCATAGTTTTGAGCACAAACCTGGCTCAATAAATATTTGTCCAATTCAAGAATGAGTTAGTGAATGAAGATATATGTGCATTATCGTCTAAACTGTGGGTTTTGTAACTTAAAAAAAAATTCTCCCTCTCTCTCCTTATTTTTTAACCCACCGATTGGTATGTATTAACTATTCAATAATGTTTGTTAGGTAAATAAATACCTGAAAAGACTTATGTGATCATGGAACCTGAGCCCAAGACCTAGGCTTGGGTAGGTATCCCCGGTGACCTCATCCTTGACTTGGGGTTGTATTCTTTAGAGGAGGATTACAGGGATGACAGCACAGGGATGTGAGCTGATACTCAGGACCAAGAGGAAGAATCTCCCTTTATGTTGTAATAAACCTCATATTGCTGTCTAGAGAGTGACAGAAAGTAATGCTAAATTCATAAAAATGTAACTGTCTGTGCTAAGTATATAGAATTATAATAAGCATCACAGGAGAGGTGGAGCTTTGGAAAAACACTGGGAACCATCTCTTGAAGGAGCTGCTGTTTTTATTTAAGGGTGGGCCTGACCCTTAGACTCATAGCTTTAATCAGGGCTCCTTCCTGTCCTGTCATCCTTCTCCTATAATCTTGGGCTCCCATTTTCTACCTCCCAATGTGCAGCTTCTTCCTTGAGATCCAGCAGGGAGGTATCATTCTTTTGAGGAATTTCTTGTCCCTTGCCCCCAACTTGCGGCATGCATTTTCCTTCTTGTGGCCAGCTCAGGTTTCTTTTGAAGCTCCCTTCTTCCAAGGAACCAACTATCAGCTGGAAGAAGGTGGGGTTTCTCTCATTCCCCTGTCCACGTACTCCTTTTAAAAGACTGGCTCTCCTTCTCTGTACAGTATTCCCAACTGGGCAGGGAATTCCTTCTTGAAAGGTGTCAATGCAATTACTTGAGCCCACAAGTCTCAATATATGGAGCACCCAGAGAAGGAATTCAGTGAAACTGAGCTCTAATTGAGTACTTACTGCAAGTTAGTAATGTGCTAGACAGTTACAGGGAAATCAATTTGGGATTCATAAATATAAGGAAGAATGTTGTTCTGGAATAGGAAGCCTTTCAACAGAGTGAGCTACCTATCATTAGAAATGCTCATGTGTAGGCTGAACATACCGGGGCTGATCTGGAAGTAATTCCTGCATGGGGTAGAAGGTTAGCTAGAGAGAGCCTCTATGGTTTCTTCCAAATTTCAAGCTTCTGCAATTTTATTATAGGGTTCTAACCCTGTAATAGAGTTTATATTTCAAAATACTATACTTAATTAGTTGTTTTTCTAAACTCCTTCTGAAGTAAATCAGCTTCATACAGTGGTAATTAGTTTACTGGGAGAAACAATGACTGAGTCTGAAACATGCATATTTTTATGTATGTGGCAAGGACACAAGAAAGGCTGACTATTATTATTCCTGCATTGTTTTCCAGAAATGAGATTTTCTAGTATCCCTGTGAAGCTGTAACAGTAACTTAACCAAGTTAATAAATAACATGAAAATAAAGAAAGAATTATTAATATGGAATATTTAAAAATGCTGAAGCCCGATTAATCAGTCTTCAGACAATCAAGCATAGTTTCATATAGCTGCAGTGAACCCAGAAGATTCTGGCAAGATTATGCTTAGGAAAGCAAACGTAGGCTTTTCCAAATCGCAGTTGGACCTCTCGCAGTGCTGCCTCTGGTGGGGCACGTAGGCTGGGATATCTGGAATACCTGACTGAATGTGGCAGTGTGTCAGGCACCCTGGAGGGACCATGACTTCTCTATTCGTTAGCTGTAAGAATCAAAACATGACTACAGTGGGTCAGCCGAATAGAGTTTTGCTTTGTTCCCAAAAGTCCAGAGACAGGTAGGTGGTTCGAAGATGCTATAGTCGTGTGAAAAAAAACATCAAGGATGTAGCCTCCTTTTAACTTCAGTTCTGCAAACTCTAGTTTTCACCCTTAAGGTCCAAGGTGGCTGCTCCACCTCAGGCCTTTAAATACCTTCTGGACAAGAAGAAGGAAGTGACCTAGAGGAAGAGATGGTGCCTATTTCAGGACAGCAAAGCTTCCCAAGAAATTCCAGAGCTTGAACTATGTCTCATTGGCCCAAGCTGTGTTACATGCTCAGTTCTTGCTGTAATAGAGCAAGTGGGCTTATTAGTTCCCCCAAACAAAACTTAGGTTTTGTTAGTAAATAAGAGGAGGATGCATATTGGGTAGGCAACCAGCAGTGACTGCCATAACTTGGCAGTCTCCTGATGAGGTAGGCTCTGCTCTCTATTTCTTTTTTTCTGGATGGAGGACCTTCACTGTTGACTTTGAGCTACAGGAGATACCGCTACCTGAAAGACCTTGTGAGGATCTTACACTGCTGCCCTTTGCCCACGTCAGTATTTAACCCACCAATACATAATTTCGAAATTTCTCCGTCTTCTGGCTGTGAGCCATAGTTGGTCCATTTGCAACTCCAGTGTCCTCCAGGGGCTCCATGGGGGCTGTCAGCTCCAAGCTTGAATGCTTTCTGGTGCTATGGAGAAAAGAGTTTGACACCTTTAGCCATGTTATGACTTCTTTCTCACATTTCCCCCCAGACCTAAGCCATGTCTCTTCCTCTTGGGCATGCTGGTCTTGTTGTCTGTGAACACTTAACAGAACAGCAAGCACTCTTGTTTGGAACAGGCCAACACCTTGATATTTGTTTAAGCCAAGGAGGAGGTTCTACCTTTAAACAAAAAAAGATTTATGTTTCTCCTGACGTACTCCAGGGATTTCTGTCTGGCAGTGCTCAGGAGGAACAACTGAAAACAGAATTATAACATTTTAGAACTGTCAGGGACAAAAACCCGTCAAAGACAAAGAATGGCCAACTCAGCCCTCTCATGTTGCAAAGGAAGACACTGAGACTTGGGAGAGTGCGTGTCTTTCTCCAGCTGCAGCATGGCAGAACTCAGAGGTCAAAAACTAGGGGAAGTAAGATGGCATGGAGAGAGGTAGAGGGCTTTCTGTCACCTTCTGAGTGGGTGTGTGTTTTATTTGCCATTGAAGCCCCTGCAGGCATAGGAACACTCCAGCGCTATAGACAAGGAAGGCAAAAGTGACGGGAGGGGGTGTAGTATCATGGCCGCTAAGTCTAGTCCCCTATCTGCCAGGACGTGTGGTATCGTGGCCGCTAAGTCTAGTCCCCTATCTGCCAGGACGTGTGGTATCGTGGCCGCTAAGTCTAGTCCCCTATCTGCCAGGGCGTGTGGTATCGTGGCCGCTAAGTCTAGTCCCCTATCTGCCAGGGCGTGTGGTATCGTGGCCGCTAAGTCTAGTCCCCTATCTGCCATGCTTTGGTTTGCGATGCTTATCTGTTCCTTAAGTTTACTCACCCACAGAATGAAAGCAGTGGTAACACCCCGTGTGGTTTTAGGAGGAGTAAATGGAGTCGCCACTTAGAACAGTACCCAGGGATAGTATGGAAATATTAAAATACAGAAATGTTTGCTATCATTATGATTAGTTGTCTCCTATTCTCAAAAGATTAATAGTCTTTGAATCTTGCATGGATGGCCAGTGCACATCTTGAAGAAGCACGATAAAGAGCCAGTGGGGATATTAAGTTTTAAGTCAGGACGGTTGGTTCTTGTTACCAGCACCAAGGGATTCTTGAGTCACAAATAATGCGATTATCCCCCAAGTAGGTCAGCATGGCACAAAATACATGATCTGTGATAAGGAATACTTTTCTCATCTACTTTTATGACTAGCCTATGACTTTCTTGCCCATATTTTCATTTTCGGTAGGTATGCCTGCTTTGTTTCTTTTCTTTATTAAAATGTGGCGAGCTTCACACACTAGTCTTTTGTACCAGCTATATAAGGAGCAACTAACACCGAAGACACATGCATGGAATTCTTCTACCGAATCAACCTTTTTTTCTTTAAGAACTCTTTAATTGGACAATACTTTAATTCTCTAAACAATGTTATGGTAGTTGACCACATTTTGAAATTATCTTTGTCTTGTTTGGTACTTGAATGGCATGAAAAATTTCCCTCTGCTTCCTTACTCCTCTCCCAAGGGGTCATTTTCCCCGCTCTTTTCTCTGCCTTGCCTGGCCTCTGACCCTGCCCAACTCTGCTGTTTCCATGGACTTCTGAATCTAA
Source organism: Ursus arctos (assembly GCF_023065955.2). Taxonomy (NCBI): domain Eukaryota; kingdom Metazoa; phylum Chordata; class Mammalia; order Carnivora; family Ursidae; genus Ursus; species Ursus arctos. Next base: position 9,402,496 of record NW_026623100.1, read on the forward strand.
TTAATGTCTCAGTGGCTATATAAGTGAATTATGTAGACAGGAGGATGTTGGAAAGTTTGAGGAAGGTACGTACATTCCTTAGGGAAAACCTGGTTTTGTACAAAGAAAAAAAAAGGAATGCACTCGGAGGAGGGAGAATGTCAGTAAAGTGTAAAACACCAGTAACATGCTTACACTCATTAAGTATCTCTTGCCCGATGAGCAAATGAAACCTTAGGAGTATCTCTTTTGACATCTGGGTAATAATCAGCCATGATAGAATCTGGCTGAGGGGACAGATAATCCAAATATGCCACCATTGCAACACAACTGCACAACTAGGCTATCAGCACTCCTTCCCCTCCCCCTCCTTTTTGCAGCCAGTTCACAACCACTTGTGGGGAGCATGTCCTTAGATGATCTCTGAAATGACCCTGGCTACCAGGGCCACAAGTCCTTCTCAAACTCTCCAGGATGTGGGCAGGCAAGGGGGAGGGGGCCAGAGTGCTGAAGTTCTCTGCCAGAGGATACTGTCAGAGAGCCCAAGGCAGAGATGGTCCCTATGCCCCATGTTTCCATGGAAACATAGGAGGAGTGATGACAGCCAGCACAGCCACACCATCTGCTCGGGACCTGGTGAATGATGAAAAAAATAGAAAAAGAGAGGCACCTCAGATCCCAGGCTAGAACCACTCTGAGATACCAGTGCAGAGGGAAAGGCCTGAAGACACTAGAACTCCTAGGTGGATTAAAACCCAAGTTGTCCTGGGGCTCGACATATTAGCATGTAATTTGCAAGCAGAAAGCCTAGAGGGCTTATCCTGCAATCCCTAGATACAGTTACAAACACTCAAGAAGCCTCTGGAAGGAGAAGCAGACTGTGATGTGACTGCAGCCTTGCTGGAACAGGAGAGAAGGTGCAGTGACAAACAATGCTGCAGCACATGGGGTGGGGGCTCCCCTGACCTACCAGCAAGACTGCCTACACAGCTGGCTTTTAGCCAGGCCTATTTTTCTAGGGGAATGGTGGAATTATAATAGGAAAATTCCCATCCGGTCACAATCGTGACCTGAGTTGCAGCCACATCTTCAGAATAAGGCATGAATTAATAAAAGCCGTGCAAGGTTTCTCTTCTCTCAGTTTGTATCGAGAAGGAGATCTTAGCTGGATGCCATAGATTTGCTTCTGGGTCTGTTCTGGAAGCTTTTAATTCCAGGTTGGTGGAATGTGAGTGGGGCCCTTGCTGAGTGCACTTGTAGGCAGACTGAGTAGGATTCATTTCTCAGTCCCTTCCGTTCATAGATTTAACTAAAAAAAAAAAAAAAAAAAATACCCCTGGCCCAGGGAGCCAAGAGCTCCTCCCTTAGCTAACTCCCTGCAGCGGCTCTCCAGACTCCAGAGCTGGGGGGTTTCATTCAGCTCTCAGGAGTGTTATCTGCATCTATCCCAGGAGAAGAGCCCCTCAAGTTGCCAGGTCTTTAGCATGCACAGAAGCTCCGTCCACTTCAGAGGAAACAGCAGTTTTATTTTTAATTTAGGTAGCCCCTTACTCCTTTACAAATAAAACAAAAGAAAACCAAAACCAAAACAAAACAAAACCCAAACCCCCCAAACCTTCCTTTTAGTTCTGGCATTCTAATCCCAGGAAGTCCAAACCTTTTTTTGCTTTTTATTGAGGATTTAAAATTTTGACAAGTGGATTAAGCACTTGTTTTGGTATGTGTATCTAGAAGCTGTAGGATAATGGCAACATTTTAATATACTAGATAAATAAAAATAATAAAAAAATCACCTTATAATGGCTCTCATTAACTGTTGTACATTTTACTTGTAAATACTATTGATTTAGATTTATTTCATGACAACTTAGTAAAAATGATATCTATGAGTATTATTTGGGTTTCTTCAAAAGACCGTATTCTCCAACTGGACACTATCCACGAAAACATACACTGGAAATAAAAGTATTAAAGCAACTTCCCCTACGTTAGGAGGCCCCAAACAGAAAATAAGGGTGATTTCTGGAGAAAAATATTTAAATACCCACACTGAAATTGCTTTAGGCTCAAGTACATTCATGTATTAACACGAGGCACTGTGTTGAAATTCAAATACAAATCTACCCATTACTACGTGCCTTTTGGGGAGAGGCCTTTTATGAGTAAACCACTCCACCCGCTCTATCCCCCCCCCCCCCGCCTCCCTGCCCCCCCCCCCCCCCCCCCGCCGTGCTTCCTTTTCCGGGGCCATCTATTTCATCTATTTATCTTCAGCCTCCGTGGTGAGGGCAACTCTGCATCTTAAGCTTCAAGCTTAGGATGGGACTCCCAGTAAACATGGTTCTGTTTGTTCTCCAGCAGCCCTCCTTTGTATAAACAGATGTGGTGGGAAGGGAAGGAAAGCCAGATCTCTGTGAGGGGTGGGAGGTCTCCTTTCTGGAGAAGCTTCCAGGCTGCAGCCATGAGCACAGGGACAGGATGCATTTCTTGTTCAGGCAGGGGAACTTGCAGTTCTTCCAGAGAGGTGCTGTTCTTCTCACTCTCCTCCACCCTCCACCCCCATCCTTTGTTCCTGGGAATGCTGTCTGGATGTCTCAGGCGTCTCACTTTTGCCAGAGCAAACATTTCCAACAAGGCTTATGCTAAGGAGGTATTAGGAAGACAGATTTTTTTTTTTTCTTCTCTCCAAATGCACTGTAGACTGGGATTTGGGAAGACAGTCCTTCACACCTGTACTTTCTCATCTATTCACGTTCTCTTTGTTCTTTTGTAGTCTTCTTACTACTTTCAACGATGGAGGGAGGTTTTTAGGGGCTGGAAGTTGTCAGCTTGTAAAATAACAAATCCATTTTCTCAAACCATGTTGATACTCGCTCTTAATTTGGTGTTTTACATTTTGTACACTAGTTATGGATGCTAGTAAAGGAAGGACTACTTCAGAGCTGGGGGAAGAAAGGGGGGCTGAGCATTTTGTAATGGGATCCCAAATAGGTAAGAATTCTCTTTGGTCTTTTCTTCTTCCACGTGTTCTCCAGACTTCGTTTGTTAATCCTCATTCAGAGGTCAGGAAGGTGAGGAGGCTTGATGGAGGGATCCTGTGACTCCCACACAAGGGTCTAGATTTCTGGTGGCTCCAGTCAGTAGTCCTTCTTGTTGAGAATGAACAAAGGGGAGAGTATGGGAAAGGCCTCCTGTGCTGCAGGGAATAAAGGGTTTGGTGCAAGTGATGGGATATAACCACATTGTTCTGTACCACTCTCTCCAGGAATTCTCTGGACTCCTGAGTGAGGCTTCCAGAGCTGTGGCCAAGAGGATAGGAGAGTCAGGGACCTGAGGAGGGGTTCTGATTTTGGCCAGCTGTGGAGAAACAGAGCCATGGCCCTGATCTAGGCATGGACTTCTCAGCATGCCTGTAAATGTAAGGAAGGGGGTGGGGATGTTCTTTACAATCAAGGAAGTGATAATAAAAAGGAACTGATTTTTAGGAGCCACAATGATACTCTATCATCCGGCTGACAGTATGCCATTCTCCAGACAAGAGATGGGGCGAGAAGTTAGCACTCTACACCCAGAGGCCTGTCCCCCTTCCCTGTAAGAAATAAAAAGAAAGGAGGTTAGTTTCCAGGGACAGCCAGCTGGAGGATGGTGGGACCCCCACTGTAGGCCAAACTGCAGGTCCTGTCAGAAGAGGTTCCTCCCTTTCACTTAACTTACTGACTCCAGATATTTTAAATGATTTGTTTACAGCGCGGCTGCAGGCAGCTCAGTTAACTCTCCCCGTGCCTGGGGCGGCCAGGGAATTTCCTAGCACCCCCTCCAGGGCTGCAGCCAGCACACCGCCCGCTGGGGCGCCTGGCAGGGTCGGGGGAATTCTGGACCCCAAGAGAAGTGTGTGCTCCCCGGGCAGGGCCGGGTGGGGCCAGGCGAGGGCGAGAGGCAGAAGATGCGGCAGGCCGGGCCCGCCTCAGCATCCCCCGGCGCTGGGAACCGCCGCCTTTCCCTTCGCCCCGGCTCGCGGGACCGCCCCGGGCGGCCCGGGGCGACGGCCGGTCAGGCGGGCGGCGGGGTCGCGGGGCGAGTGGGCGGCGCGGCCTGTGAGCGCCGCGGGACCCCGGGGAGCGGCGCGGGGAGCGCAGGGGCGCGCGGGGCGGGTGCGGCGCGGGGCTCACGGCGCGCGCGCGCCTCGGCCTCGCCCGCGCACACGCGCCTCCCCGAGGAGAAAGAGGCGGGCGGGCGGGCGCAGAGCACCGCGGCGGCGGCGGCGGCTGCAGCGGGCCGGGCCGCCGGGAGGGAGGGGAGGAGGGGCGGGCGCGGGGAGGGAGGGGGGCGAGGCGGTGGCGGCGGCGGCGCGGCGAGCTCGCCGCTCTCTCCTGAGTGTGCCTGTGCGCGAGTCGAAGAGCGGGTGAGTGCGCCGGCCGCTGCCGCCCGCCCGGCGGGCCGGGAGTCGGGGGCGGGGGGCGCGGGGAAGCCCGACCCGGGGGCGGGCAGCGGGCGGGCGGCGGCCGCTCCGGCGCGGCCGGGATGCACCTTGAGCGGCGGCTTTCGTTGCAGCGCGCGGGCGGCCCGAGCCTCGGCGGCAGCGGCGGCAGCGGCGGCGGCGGCGGCGGCGGCGCTGACACCTCCCACCATGGACAGCTTCGACTTAGCCCTGCTCCAGGAATGGGACCTCGAGTCGCTGTGGTGAGTCCCGGTGCCGGCCGCCTCGCCAGGCGGGAGTAGCGAGGGGCGGCCGCGGCGGCCCGCGCGCCCTTACCTGGGCGGGGGGCTCGGAGCGGCCGGCCGCCGTGGGGGTGGGGTGGGTCGGGGGCGCCCGCCCCGCCGGCTCCTTCCTTCCTCCCCCCAGGGGATGCACGGCCGCCTTCTCGTCTTCTTGACCCCCTTTCCTATCCTCTCGCCTGGTGCTGCCCGCCCCAGCCCAGGGGCTGGTGATCTGGGGAGCCGGGGGGCAGAGCGCAGCCATGGAGAGAAAAAGACCCGATTTCTAGAACGTGTCACTAGTGTCTGGGGATCCACCCCTCGGCCCCTAGCCCCTCTCACCTCCCTTCGCTTCATTTGCGCCCTCCCTCTTCTCTAAGAGCCTCTGGTTCACACCAGCGACCCCCTGGAGTTGGTGCTGCTGCGAAGTGCCCTTAGATGATGCTCCAGCCTCCTGCCTGGAGGCGCCGGGTCTGGGCGGCTGCATCTTTTCTGTCTCCTACCCCCTCCCACCCGAGATGGAAAGTGAACACCGGGGGCAAGGGGCGAGTGTTTCTGCGTGCGGGAATTCCAGAGGCCTTGGCCCAGGGAGACTCATTTCCTCGAGGTTCACAATTCCTTTGGGCCCTTTCTTCACACCTCAGTACAGTTGTACTCCTCCTCCTCCTCCCCACCTCGGCGCCCCGCGTGTCCCTTTATTCCACGCTCACAGCTCACAGCCTGGGGAGCGGGCGGCCGGGGGTGCACTCCGGGATCTGTTGCTCCGCGTTCTCACGTTGAGGAGCTGCTGTAGGTAAATCGCCGCTAGAAGCAGTTTAATTCTCGTTGCGGGTTTCTTAAAAATCCCATTGGCTGCTTCGGCATCCCTCTTATTTTCCCCCCACCCCCATCTCCTAAATGTTTCCAACCAGCCCTTTTCAGGTGGTAAAATTACTGCCCGCATATTCCTGGAGGAACTTGTGTTATGTTTAATATTTACGGGAATGAACATCTGCCGGAACAAGCACATTAACTGCACTCTGTTCTGCCTCTGGTAATTTTTTTTTTTTTTTGCTTTAATTCAGCAAAGAGTTCACATGTGTCTAAAACTGCAAGTGGTGTGCACATGAATATGCAATGTACAATTTTAAAGCTAAACTGCTTTAAGATTTATAGATTATATAGATGATATGTGGATTATTTTCAGTGATTTAGGCTTCTAGTGACTTTTATCTTTCTAAAGCCAGGTGTACCAAACTAAACTGGACACAAAGCTAGCGCATTATTGAGCAGTTTCTTATAAAAGATCCGATGATGAGTAACTACAGCTTGCTCTGCATGTTGCTGGTGCTTATAAAATACACAAGGATGGGCCCGAATGTAATAAAACTTTTATATATTGCACTGGAAACTTCAAAGAGCCAGTGTAAAGAATATGAAACATGTTATTACTCTATAAAAGTTGCTAATTACTGTCTTGTTGCTCCTGGGGTTATTTCAGCCTTTCATTTACAGATACCTGTTATTTTACAGGTTTACATTTAGAAATGTTGGTTTCTGGCACAAATTCAATAGTTTTCTAGATAGAAATTGTGCTTTAAAAATGACTTTTGCTTTTAAAAGACAGTATTTCTGTCAAATGGAAGAACTTAGTGCTTTGGCATGTTTTTACGGTGCTTGTCAGTTTGCTGATTCAAGTTGAAGCCCCCTCATGACTTTTACAAGTAATATTTTGAAATTGTCAGCTCTAATCTGTGGGCTTTTCCAGCACAGGGTCTAAGCTTTATTTCTCTTTACATCCTTAGTTGCCAGCTGGGTTACCTGGAGCACAGTTATACAATAAATGTCTGTTGCATTGACTTGAAATTTACACTACCGACAGTACATTTATCCTTTTTTTAAAAAATGAAAAAAAATAAGCATTTTAAAAAAGTTGCTATACATGCACTCTGCGTTTAATCGGTGCATCAGTTTATCTTTGGCTTATGAAAATGTGCAGGCCTTCTTGCTTACAGCATAGTGGGACAGTTTGGCTTGACTGAGAGAGTGTTTCTAGTTTGCAGATGTAAAATTTACATTTTACAAAAGCTTATATATTTCTGATAAGTTAAAGATAAGCCATACTTCTTGAGTATGCATTTCTAACATAGACATTTTCTCAGTTAACGGATGAATTTTTGCATGGTATTTTGCATGGTGTTATGGTTTATTTTTAAGTTTATAAGTGATCCAAAATAACGAACATTTGAGTACTTTCTGTGTGTCAAATGTTTTCTTATCCATTTTTTTTTCTAATTTGAATCTCATAACAATCCTGGAGGTGGTAGGAAGTAGGAGTCCCATTTTATAGATAAGGAACTGGAGGCTTTGAATGGTAAAAGGACCCTACTGAGACCATAAAACAAATGAGACCAGAATTTTTTTTAAAGATTTTATTTATTTATTAGAGAGAGAGCATGTGCGCACATGTGGTAGGGGGAGGTGCAGAGGGAGAGGGAGAAGCTCACTCCCCACTGAGCAGGGAGCCCCATGTGGGGCTCTATCCTGAGATCATGACCTGAGCTGAAGGCAGATGCTTAACCGACTGAGCCACCCAGGCACCCCGAGAGCAAAATTTTTAAACCCAACATTGACTGAACGCTTACCACTTACCAGGCACAGTTCTAAGTGCATTATGTGTTGTAGCTCATTTAGCCCTCATAACTGCCTTAGGAAGCCTTATCGGTTACTATTCCCATTTTACAGATTGGGAAATTGAGGGTGGGCAAGATCAGGTAACCTGCTCAAGGTCACACATCTAGAAATGGAGGAGCCATATTCAAACCAACCATTAACTTTTCAGAACTCCGTTTTCTTACTCTAAGTCCAGTGCAGAACTGGATTTAGTTTCTACAGTACTGCAGATGTCTCCCAGTTTATGAGTTTGGCTCTGAAGTTAATCACAAAACAAAACCTTGATGGACTGGAAGTTAATGTTCTGTTAAAATACCAAAGAAAGAGAAGGTCAGAACCCTAGAAGATGCTGATCTAAAATTAAAAATCTGAAAAAAATACCTTGGTTTAGCAAACCATGCCTGCCCTACATGAGTTAACTTATAAATGTCTATAAATTTAAAATAAACACCACTAAAAACATTGTTTTAATTCATCTTACGAAAAAATGTTTCTTTGTAGAGGGTGAGGGAAAGTACAGGTTAATGGCAAAGGAGAATGGTATTTTAATCCCTAATATTTCTTCCCAATTGGTGGGCTTTGTTTTCTAATAAAGCAAATTGCAGTTTATTAGTTGTGACTGTGGCTTTGAACTAGAGCTAGCTTAGTTTAGTGGTCGCAGAAAGTGTCCCCAACTGACTGTATAGACAGTGTGAAGAGAAAAGCTCAGTATTGTTGAAAAAATCAAGTAATTCAGAACCATCTCCTCCACCTCCTTGCATCACCCCCACTCTGCCCAAACACCCATACTTATTTTTCAAAGGAAGCTTTTTGAGTCTAAATGATCCACTTAGCTATTTCAGCTTTTCTTTTCAGCCTTACTTAAAGTTGAAAAGGGTAGCCCTAATTTCTACTTCTAATTTCACTTCCCATTTCTGGTTTAAAGCAAGAGTAGAACTCTTGGAACAAGGTGAAGGCACTCATCCCGCACCCAGCTCCATAGCTTCATTGGGTAGAGTTGGATCCCCGAAGAGTTGGGGATTCAGTAAGTTTGCAGGGGCAGATATCCTGAGGAAGAGCACCTCTTGTCAACCTCCCACTCTCTTCCCATCTGCTCCTTCCTGTTCTCCACCAGCTTTTGATCAGGTGCTGGACATAGAAGCCATTCCTCAGGGCCTTTAAAATAATGACCATCCCTTTTAACAGGCTAACCGTTACTTTCATTTATTCACTTAAATATTAATCGATTATTTCTTAAGTGTAAGACCTTGTGCTGATTGCTATAAGGAGTACAAAGATGAGTAAACTGCGGGTTGTGCATGTGATTATCTAGGAGGGGAATGAGATGAGTATACAAATAAAAAAGGAAGTTTTCAACACTGGTGATTCAGAAGAGAGAAAGACCATATTAGGGACTGGGGTGGGTGGTAGAGGAGGGAAAGAGGAAAAATTGAGTTAAAAAAAAAAAAAAAACGCTCCCATGGAAAAGGTGGCCTTTGAACTAAGCCTTGGAAGATGAATGGGATTTTTACAGATGGTGGGGGTCGGGGTATTGAGAGGACATAGAGGCATCTTGGGCAAAGAAAGAACTTGAACAAAGGCTTTCATGGTGTCTCTGAAAGATCCTTTTATGAATCATGGTGGAATTACCTATACCAAGCATTTTAAAGATGCAGAACTTTTGTAATCAGTAGGTAGTTTCAGTGAATGGGAAAAGTTTTCCAAATGAACTTAGACAAAATTGTCTTTAATCTCCCTTAAATATAAAACATTTTAGTTATTGGGGAGAAAGTCTATTGAAATACAATAGAAATATTCAGATTTCTCTCACCGCAGCCCCCACCCCCAGTAGGCCAGAATCCACTTACTTTTGTTCAGATAGGCATTATACTTTATATTCTTTCAAACTGGAAGCTTTGAAGTTGTGATAAATGGATTGTTTCATACTTATCAATTTATTCATTCAGCAAGCATTCAGAGAGTATTAAGCATTACTATATGATAGGTGCTATAGAACAGTAGCTTTCAAACGTTTTAGACCATGACTCACAGTAACAAATCATTTAACGTTTTGACCTTTTGTGGGTACACATACACATAACTGAAACAACTGTCACAAAGTGACACTTACCCTTACTATGTGTGATGCACTTTGATATTTTCTGTTCTATTTCCATTCTATTTCTTAAAAATTTTCCGTCTTCCCATGGGTTTACCCTTGCACTCCCATGTTCCTATGGGGGAGGGGGGAGTGAAGCAGAGCTGCTAACAACACAGGGGAGCTTCCCAGTACTACCTACTGGGTCCTCTTCAGATCAACTGCCAGTGGACATGCCCAGGCCATGGCCTCACTCATGCCTCTTTAGTTAGGCTTCCCAGGCCCTGTATAGGGTCAGAAAACTGCTCCAGATTCCTGACCTTGACCCTCAGGTACCTTGACCCTTTTCCTGCAGCCCCGGCAAAGCACACATTTTAAGGCCTCCCACTTGTTGTGGGCTCTTGGGGTCAAAGCAGTTCAGTAGAACACAGAAGGCAGGAGGAGAGGTGCATGCAGGGACCCTCCACATGCTCTCTGCAGGGTGAATGGTAGAGAGCAGACGGGTTGATTGTGCTCATTTTCAACGGCCCAAAGTGGCTGTATGCTTGGCAGCAGCACTTCTCTCTGGTTGAGAGCCCCAGAGCATCCGCAGAGCTCAGGAAAGGCCTTAGCATGTGCGGGGGTGAAAATGTTTCTACAAGTGGCTTTCAGGGCTAGGAGCTTGAAGGGGTCTGTGGGCTGCTGCCTTGAAGGGGGCTGGTTGCCTGGGTGCAGGAGGCAAGGAGGTGTCCATGGGAAGCTGTGGAGCAGCTGGGGGCAGGGAGCTGAGTGCTGCTTCCAGCATCAGCCTGGCTGCCGGTAGGTGTGTTTTGGAGAAAACCAGGTGGGAAGACGGGCTAATGCACGGTATTGAAGTTGAGGACTCAGGCTTGGCTGGGGGCCACACTGTTCCCAGAGAGGATGCACACTGGATGTGCAGATGGATTTTAACCACATGCTTTCTGATGACGATGAAGATGAGTATTGTGTGTGGGGAAGTGATTCCTTCCTGTGTTCCAGATTCTCTTTTGTAAAAATGTAGGAGGGTTATAAAATGCTAGGTATCTATTTTGGGAGAATGTCCCTGTGAACCAGAATGGGTCTAATCAATGACACTTTAGATGTAGCAATTTGTACGAGGCCCTTTGGCATAATATTGGTTAGCATAGCAGTCAAATTAGGGAAAAAACAAATCTCAAAAGGAATGCAGCATTTTTTGTGTATAAATGGAATTTTTTTAACCTGGAAGAAGTTTGCCTGTTTAAATTTTCTTTATTTTGAAAATAAAGCCTTGGTAGCAAAATCAAGGCCATAAAAGACCATTTTAATATCATTTAATGGTAACATAATGTTTCCTTGTTTTATTTCAAAGTGAAATCCATAAAACTTACTTTAAATGTTGCTCGTTTTCTTTTGTCTAGGAATTTAATTGAGGTTTCTGAATTCAGCTGGCTCCAACCTTGCTTTCTGTTTGGCCCTGGGCAGCTCACGATTTTTCTCATTTCCTATTCTCAGTCTTGGTTTAATCACTTATAAAATGACAGCACTTATACTGGCCTACCTCATAAGGTTGTGATGTTAAGTAATAAAAGTGTCAATTGCTTTGTGAATGCCAAATGTAGTTCTTTTAATACCCTTCGCTTCCTCAAAAAGTCTCTTTATCATAAACAAGGAAGGATACAGAAAGGCCACGTTGGGTCAGGTCATCCATCTGGTAGAGTTCTGTCCCTGGCAGTGGGATCCAGGCACATTTTAGAGTGGAGGTTGGTAGCTTTTCTTAGTTGTATATCATAGTCTAGCGGACAAATACACCCTTACTTGCGGTTGTACTGCTAACATATGTAGATATATTAACCATTACATAATCTTTGATGTTTCACTGAGAATGTATTGAATTACCACCCATTACATCAAATGACTTCATTTGGCACTGTGGGTCTCATTAAATTATGTCAGGCTAATCATAATTTAGTTTCAATAGAAACAAAATACATAGTTATTACCAGGGTAAGAAGACACCACACCATCCAAAAAGCAAAATGGGTTTAGGCTATGGAAACTAACCCCTGGGGACAGGATACAGGCCCTGGAGGGATTGAAGGAGTTTTACTGGGAAGGGGGCCTTGAGCTGGTCTGGGTTCTTTCAGGGCACTGGTAAGATCAGGGGGTGTGAGAGTGTCGAAAGGGATGTGACCGGGCTGTCTCTCGGAGGGTAACAATTACCTGTTCTTAGGAGGCTGTAGATGCCCTGCCAGCTACTCTGTAGAAAAAGAGTCCTGGGTAAGTGGACCAGCAGCAGTAAGTTATCTGGGTTCTTCCAACTTCAAAATTGTGATCATTCCCATTGTAGGAGAGCGGGAATCAAAGAGTGCAGAAGTCATTAATTTGCTCTTGTGTATTTTTCCCCTTTGTAATTTCTCCACTCACATGTGGAAGACAGCATAGAGAGTACTTAAACTTCTCCACATAATTTCTTCCCAGGGGGCTCATTGTTAGCTGAGGTAAACAAAAAGAACTGTAATATGAAGACCACTAACATAACAACTCCGCTTAGAGTTATGTGTTACCTTGATGCTGAAAATAATTTTAATTTTCCTTTCTTATGGACAGGAAATTAGTTTTCAGAAATCCTCTGGAGTGCTGTAATATGAGTCTGGTGGTCTTGGTTAAATTTTTGTTGTCATACCTCTACTGTTTACCTGAGTTATGAAGTGACAGAACAAATTTTCTGTCAATGTTCATTGAAATGTTAATTAGTTACCTGGCAGTTTAGATAGAAATAGCCTTTACTCTAGTGGATCATCACCAGCTCTGGGAAATAATCTGTTTTTATTTTCCAATTTCAAGATATATTTGTTTTTTCTATATAACGTATCTTGAGAAAGAAAATACCTAGGGCTTAGACAACTATTTTGAGAACATAGGTCAGTGTACTTAACTGTCACCCAGGCCAGTGCTTCTCAGATGTTAACGTGCCTTCAGATAACTTATGGATCTTGATAAAGTATACATTATGATTTAATAGGTCCAGGGTGAGCCTATGATTCTGCATTTCTAACCAACTCCCTGGTAAACTGCTGGTCCACAGACCAAACTTTGAGTAGTGAGAACTAAAAAGACAAAAATTTCTTTAAAAAGAAGCTCTTTCAAAATAATGCATTTTCCTCTCTTTATTTGGGGGGGGGTTTGAATAATAACATTACAATTCCATAATACCAGGAAGTTACATTTAGATGCAGCATTTATTTTAGTTTTGTGGGTCTTTATAATACAATTTTGATGAGTGAGGGGGTGGTTAATTGTATCCTAGTGGGGATACAGTGGTAAATAAACATAAGAGCCTGAGTAAACAAAGGTTGTAGTAAATAGGCTAATCACTTTTTACAGCCTTAGAGTTCTTGTCAGTCCTTCGAAGGGGGGGTCCTTTTGCTTCAGGAGCAAATGCTCAGAGTAACTGGATACCAGGTCTCACAGGCACTTCTGGATTTGTCAGGGAATCTCACAGTCCTTCCCGTAGGTGCCCAGGACTCAGACCAAATGTCTGCACTCTCTCCCAGCTACTCTCTCTTTGCGGAGGTGGGGTGCCAAGGGGAAGGGAGGTGGCAGTGGTGGGGGAGAGGGGCAGCTATTTGCAGAATGACTGCACTACCCTGTGGCCAGAGCTGCAAATTGCAACCTGTCTCATGTCCTGGGAGAAACTCAAGCTCCAAGCAGAACCAAGGGCAAGTCTCAGGCACCTCAGGTGGGAACCTTCTCTCCCAGCGCTGCCAGCTACCTTCTCCCTCAGCCCTGACCGCAGAGTGCCCTGAGTCCATCAGGTGGTCAGACAGAGCTGCAGTTTCCGGGTTTAATTTCCAGTCCTATTTCATTAGAAAAATAAGCGCAGATAGAAATGATTATGTGAGCAAATATAGCGCAGTTGACTTTGAATGTGCTGTGAGACTGGCAGGAAGTTTATTTACTTTATCCTCTTAATGAGGGTTTGTGCGTGTGTGCGCGTGTACACATGTGCATTTCCATTCTCTGAAATGGCATAGGAGACTGTTGCTGGTAAGAGCAAGCCACACTGGGTTTAAACAATTGACTGTCTCAGATTTGGAAAAGAAAAGCTGGCTTTTCAGGAATAATAGTGACCAGTACAAATCTTGCAGTCTTGGGACGCATGTGAATCCACAGGGGAAGTGCTCCTGATTGCTTTTCGCCCATTGTTTGCAGCAAGACTCCTCATTTATACTTCTAGTGGCGATTGTGCTGCCGTATATATCATAGCCCATTATGTTGTCTAATTGTGTTTAATAATTTCTTGTAATTATTCCACTAATTTAACTTTTCTTTTAGATTGGGAGGAGGGAAGGGAAACTATTTCCCTCAGGCATGAAGATAGGTCAGGCCCGTAATAAGGAAGGCAAGTGTTTGGGTATTGCTTTGGTTTGTACTAGTCTTACCAAATTAATATATTTTATTTTATAAGAGAGAAAACACTTTATTGGCTTTCAATATATGGTACAAATAGCAGAATAGTCAGGTGATTTAGACTATTCTCAGGAAAAAAAAAAAAAGGACTCTCAGAGTCAGGGATTTGTTCTGTTGGGTCCTAAGAAGAAACACCCAAGTATTCCTTAAGAACAAAAAAAGTAACTGATGATGGTCAGCTAAATTCTGAACTTTGGTTACATTATTCAGGCTTTTGGCCTTGACTGAGAAGAGAGGCCATCAGCGTGGCCCTCCTTGCTTGCTCCCTTTTATACTAACCATATTGCATGACAGGGAGCCCACTGGTGTTATTTTGCAGAATTGCTGAGCAGGAGAAAGCTGTTGGAGTTTGAGGACGTTACCTCAGGCTAAGAGGCATGTATCTTCATAGGCCATGGGCTCTGCAGCTCACCGAAATAGAGGCTTGTGATCTGGAGTGTTTTGGTCCTTCCCTTTTCTGAAGTGTCCTGCCAGCTCTTCTCATGGTCTGCAGCAGTGGTAGAAATGAGGATTTACCTAATGGCAGGGTGGGACCCTTTGCGCAAGATATTGTCCGTTGTCTTTTGTCCTGAGGAATTAGGTAGTAGCATCAGCAGTAATGGAAAAACCATACTATTCCAACTGACATCCATACGTAAGAGCCTCCTCTTTTTTATGTAAAATCAAATGGTTTAATATTTTACTGTGGTATACCAGTTGTACCTCTGACTGTGTAACTCTGTAGGATGAAGCCTCTGACCTGGCCTGTATTGTCTGGGCTCAGGTTAGGGTGAAGCAGATAAAGTCCATGCTGTGTCTGAGCACCAGACACATCTGCTGCTGCAGGATATTCAGAGCTCAGGACAGATGTTGCGTGTAGAGCCTGCTGAGTCCTCAGAAGTGTGTCCACGTGTAGGACAGGGCTGCTCAGCTGGTACCACATGGACTCTCCTGTTTCTGTTCCTTTCATCGATGATAGGTTCTTCTCCAGAATATGGCATGGGTTCTCCCGAGAACTAAATCTTTTAGGTGACTTTGCTTTAGAGTGTTCTTTGTTTTGTTTTTAATAAGTAGAGTTTAATCTTTTAGTGTGAGTGGAATACCCGAGAAAGGTCTGTTGTGGGAAAGCTGGTGTATTTTACCTACTACCTATAGCCATCCTCCCCCTCCCTCCCCTCAACTTGAATGAATACTCCAAGGCTGAGTTAACAAGTTCTCAGTATGGAAATTAAATATTTATAGTCTAAAAAGGAAGAATGGTATTTTAGTTTCTAATATTTAGGTAGATAATTAGTTACATAAATTAGTTTCTATTCTTTTCCTTAGTCTTATCGCTCAGCAGGACAAAAGTAGTATTTTAAAGTCCTAAAATATCATATACAATAATGTAACACAGTGGATGCTTTAAGCTGCTCTTTATAACTTTCTTCCTCTAGATTTGTAGGTTTCTGGGTTGAGATGAACAACCATTTATTGAACCAGACATAGAAGTGAATAGCTCACTTTTCCAGCTCTTGATGTGTTTATACTTTAGCCTGGAGCAGATTATTTCAAATAATCTCAGTAGAGTTTTTATATGCTCTAATAGGGAATCCTGTGGAGTACATAAAAGGGTACCCTTCCCAGGGTGGAGTTTTAGGGAAGATTCCTGGAGAAAATGACATCTAATTTGAGTTTTACAGGATGAATAGGAGTTAGGCTGGGAGTAGAGGGAATGTGGGTAGGTACAATAGTGCAAAGGGTAAACAAAGGCAAGAAGGTGAAAAATAGCATGTTGTGAAGGATGATGAATGCAGGTAAGTAAGTTGCAGGTCTGAAGCATTCAAGATAAGGAATAGCAGGAGAGGAATGGATGGAAAGGATCCCCTGGAGCTTTGCCTAGGAGGGCCTTGCCTGGCATTCCAAGGAGCTTGAACATTTTCCAGTAGGGGATAGCCTGCTATTGAGGGCTTTGAGCAGGGGAACAAAAGGGTCACATTTGCATTTTATCATCATTTCTAGAAGGCATTGTCCATGGATTAGTCTGGTGGCTGTAAGGATTAGGAGGTCAGTCAGGGAGTTGATGGCTGCCAAGATGAGGCCAGGAGGATGGAGGCGAGGGGAGGCAGGGAAGAGGTGTTTAGGTGATTACACGGGCAGAACTTGGTGACTGGATAGAGGAATGAGGGAGGATGAAGGACCAAAGATGCTTTTAGAATGTTTAGCTTGTGTGATGAGGTAGGGAGTATAAGAGGAGGAGCAAGCTGAATGGGGAAAGATGAAGTGGTGATGGTGAGGAAGATTAGGACAGAAAAAAAGATTTGGGAGTTATCTGCATACAGGTCTGATGAGAGCTGTGAGATCGGCCAAGATTATCCAGGAAAAGGGAAGAGGATGAGAATTAAGCTAAGGACACAGAGGGGCAGTGGAAGGGAAAGCAGCCCTTGAAGGAAAACAAATGGTTGGAGAGGTAGGAGACCATGAGAAAGTGGGGTCCCCCAGGTCAACTGCTTTAGAGTAGTCATTTAACACGAGAAGGTTGAGGTGGTTGATGGCTGGCAGTAGGGGTGCAAGAATGAATGGGAAATGGGAAGTGGAGATTATGAGGGGAAAGATGGGGCAAATGCATGGAGGCATGTCTCAGAGAAGGAAGTGGGCAGCCTGGGCCAGGCCCGGAATAAGAGGAAGAGCATGTGGGTGGTTATAGATGTAGATATGTTGGGGGTGGTGGAGACATTTTTTTGAGAAATGGAAGTTTTGGGGCATGGAACCATAGAGAAGAGATAGAATCAAATATTAGACTCTAAAATGTAAATAATAAATGTTTCATAGATAGCTTTGAATAAGTGACTAATGAATGAAAAGTCTGCATACACCACTTTAGCATAAATCTATGTCACACCATCTGTAATTTAATTAGAGTGTTTTTAAAAGTAATTTTGATTCGGAAGTAATTGGATGAAGATCTGTAGCCAGGAAAAAATTTGTAGACTTTTCTGATTGAGGACTGTTTAATGTTTTCAAACACATAAGACTGGCAGAGTGAGGCGCCCCAGTGGTGTTCTGTCATTTAATGGCTGTATCTCCTGAGAAGGGCACTTGGCCCATCTGGCCTCAGGGATTCTTAGTTTTTCTTATATGTAAGGAAGTGTCGTGAACCCTTTACATGCATCATATCTCATTTAATCTTCATAACCTGTGAGTAGGTTCTGTTATTCTTTATTTTATATCAAGAGCAGGAAACAAAGGGGCAAAGTAACTTAATCCAAAGTCCCACAACTAGTGTGTACAGAGCTGGGGTTTTAGTCCAGATGGTCTGGCTCCTGTCCTCACATGTAGCCACCATAGAAGAAGTTTCTTTCAGTGACAGAATCATAGGGCATGAGTTCCGAGGTCCCTTCCAACCTTAAAATAGGGGTGACTTCATATGTATATATTGATAGTCTCTAGCAGGTCCAGTGAAGTACATATGGAAAAACATCTTAAGATTTAGTTTGAACTTTTTAACTCAGAAGGAATAATGTATTGGGTCCAAACTGTTGTGTATTTTGGACTAGAATTCCAATTAAACAGGTTTTACTGTGCGAAGATTGTAATTCATTGCCATTTTAGCTACTAGTTTTTTGTCAGTGTTTAAAATGTATAAAAATACATTGTCTATATCTGTTTTCTCTTAATTACTTGTATACTCATAAAACCACTACTTTGACAAGTTTAATGGATAAAGAAAATGATAACAGCTATTCACCACAGCTGGTCAAATCTACCATAACACCTAAATGTAACTTTATTAATAATGATAATGACGGTCCAGCAATAAAATGAATACATCTACGTTATGAAGGTAACCTGAAATTGTGTGTGAGGTGGTTCTTTTTTATGTAGATTATCTTATGGTTTCTTCTTAGTTTCTACAAAAAGATAGACTATGTCTTCTAGCTATAGGATTGATTCTATAAGAAGTGTTGCTTTGATGATGGAAAGAGTAAATGGGTTTAATTTATGTCACAAGCACTTCAGGGGAAGTAAAATTAATAGATTCTTGGCGTAAGGAATTGTGACATATTGAAACAGATGACAGAGATGATTTTAAATGTGTAAAAATCCTTGAGTATAAGACGAATTAGACTTTAAGGTAGGTTAAAAATCCACTTGGTGACAAAATTCCAGAAAGACACCATCTGATAATATGAAGGCCAAGGGGTTTGGAGCCAGCATGCAGTGGATTCAGATTATGACTGTACGATTTTCTAGTGGAGCCAGTAACTTAACCTTCCTGAGCCTATTTCCTCATGTATAAAATGGAGATAATGGGGCGCCTGGGTGGCTCAGTCGTCAAGCGCCTGCCTTCGGCTCAGGGTGTGATCCCAGCGGTCTGGGATTGAGCCCCACATCAGGCTCCTCTGTTGGAAGCCTGCTTCTTCCTCTCCCACTCCCCCTGCTTGTGTTCCCTCCTTACTGGCTGTCTCTCTCTCTGTCAAATAAATACATAAAATCTTTAAAAAAAAATGGAGATAATGCCTGTGCCACTGATGCATCATGAAGATTAAATGAGATAATATACAGATAGCCTGGCACATAGTAGAGCCTCAGAATATGGTAACTTCATTTTTCATTCTTTATTCTTTTCTCATGGCTACTTAATGTTTTTATTAGCAATTTGGATTCAATGGCTGTATCCATTCTGTGATTAAAACATATTTAGAAGCATTTATGTGAGTTACTCTTTCAGTTTGTATCTTTTTTAAAAATTGATATTTTTTTTCAGATCTGGGCTTGTGTTTATTTAATAACTACAGCAGATAAGAATAGAAGATAGTCTAGGGGCGCCTGGGTGGCTCAGTCATTAAGCGTCTGCCTTCGGCTCAGGGCGTGATCCCGGCGTTCTGGGATCGAGCCCCACATCAGGCTCCTCCGCTATGAGCCTGCTTCTTCCTCTCCCACTCCCCCCGCTTGTGTTCCCTCTCTCGCTGGCTGTGTCTCTCTCTGTCAAATAAATAAATAAAATCTAAAAAAAAAAAAAAAAAAAAAAAGAAGATAGTCTAATACTTTCTTCCATTGAGAGCAGAAATATTTTCTTCTGACTTCACAATCCTCTTTAATGTTAGTAGAAAGATCCCTATGTATGTGCTAAGAAGCACCTATTTTTTAAAAAAAAATTACATGCATTTCAATTACAATAAATACCAATTAAGACAGAGAACTTGAAAATTGATGAAGCAGTTATATTATTGAATTGTTTAGGTGGACTTAGGAGCAACAACTTTGGATAGCTCCAGTGACAAAATTTCTAGTAGTTTTTCATCAGTACCAAATGAGTTCTTTCTACAATTTCAGATGGATGACTGTACCTTGACCTTATATCTCTACTTTGATCCATACCCGTATGATTGCTCCCCAGTTTCAGACTTAGAATGACCTCAGATTCTCCAGCTGGATGACAGCCCACTGCCGTCTGTACAGTGAACCTAAGTGATATATTCATTGTTTCTGTAGACTTCAGATTTGGGTGCTTTCTGTTCTCTTGAGTCCCTTCTCTTATCACTGCATTAATTGCTGCTACAGAACGTAGGATAGCTTTACATCAAATTGCTTGATTCTGGCAAGCCAAGATGAATCATTACGTATATCTTTCATACTGAATTGTGAAACCAACATTCCCTAAAGGTTGTTTATGACATTCATCAGGTCTGTCTACTTACAGATAAATTAAAATGACAGAATGGGTTAAATGCTAGGATTGTAGTTCGTATTAGTCAGCTTTTGTCAGGCGATGCTGTGGTAATAACCCCTAGATCTCAGTGGCTTACAATCTCAAAGTGTAATTCTTACACATATTACGTGGCAGTTGAAGGTCAGCTGTGCCCTAGGGTGCCTTTTTCATTCTAGGACTTAGACTGACAGAACCTACCTTTTTTGGAACGTGCCATCCTCTTGGTGGAGGGAATGAAAGAGCTTTTGCTGTCTGTGGCATACGTCATATGGCTCCCATTTCATTGGCCTAATCAGTCATGGGCCCAAGCCTGACATCAGGAGGAAGGGCAAATACCCTCCTTTTATAAAGCAGCAGTGCCACTCACATGGCGACCAGCAGGGATACATAGCCTCTTAAAGGGAGGCAATGAAAAATTGAAAACAATGATATCGTTTACTGTGCAGTTCATCAGTATTTTGTTGTTGTTATCATTAATCAGTATTTTTAAATTAAAGGAAAATAGTAAGATTTGAAAAAGATCTTCCTGAATTGTCTGGTAGCATATTCTGTTATATTATAGAATTTTTCTGTCTTTTGGCCTGTGGTTTTCCTTTTCCTGGAATTTATCACCTTTTTTGAATTTTCATGGCAAAAAGAGGGGCTGATGAAAAAATTTGGTGAAATGCGTTCATCCAAAGAGCCAAAGTTTCCATGTTATCAGCTTTACAGTAATAGGGAAATTATTTTGGAAAGCAGGTGTTTACTTAATATTTCATTTTTAAGCAATTTGCCTTTATCATATATTGTAGAATACTGTTATTCAATTATTATGTCCAGGTTCTTAAATTAATAACTTGACTTTGCTTGCCACTTAATAATTAGAATCAAATTGTGAATGAAGAATAAAATCCGTATATAAATTGGAAGGGAATCAGGCAATAAACTATCTGATTTATAGGAAAAGAAAAGCTGCACGAATGTTTTCTTTAACTGAAGCTTTGCTTATGACTTGAGTCTGGTTTTGATTTTTGTTTAGAACAAATTTAAACAACAAAAGAAGATGTGGTAACCTACAAATATAGAGGGAATGATAATTGACCATTGATGTGAGTGAATGAATGTGTGTTTATTGAGGTCCTGAGGGCAAAGTGTATGAAAGGAATTTCTTGAAACCTAGCAGGACCTCTCAGAGCTTAGGCTTACTCTTGGTTCACTTTACACCTTATAGATTTTTAGAGCAGGCTGCATCTGTATTCAAATCTTCAGAAAAGAAACAAATGTAATGCTTTTCTGAATCAGTGAACAATCTTTCTTTTCATGTATGTTCAGTTTGTGTTACCCAAGAAGCGTGTTCAATATTATTGGAATGAGATACACTTTTATGTTAATTCTAATGAAATTGCAGAAGGAAAACAGTCTACACCAACCCTGTGAAGTGCTTAATGGTATTTAAAATCTCTGGGAGACTGGGCCAAAGTAAGAATATAAACTAAATAACTGAAAATGTAGTCCTTACTTTCTAGTTTGTATGAGCACCAAGATGCAATATTTTGAACTAATTGCAACTGCTGTAAAGTACTTTGAAGAAAACCCATTAGAAGAAAAGTAAAACCTGAACAGATTATTGTTCTTTAGTGAGCCTGGCAGAATTTTTTTGTTGCTTCAAAATCTTTTCTATTTCTCATCACTTAACTTTCTTGGCTCTATAAACAAAAGTATCTTTCCCTCCACATTTTCCAGAACTGTGTGTATACCAGGAAACACTTCTCTTAACCAAATATTATACTTTTGAAAGTCAAAATAAATTCTAAATTTTATGTTCTACATCTCCAGGTTGAGATTAATGAAATTAAAAGAGCAAGCTTTTTAGTTGTTAGTATTTTGTGATGGGATCATGGGTCCCTGATATTTTTACTTTCTTTTTTGTATATTGCTCTTGTATCCTGCAACCTTGCTGAATGTATTCATTAATCCTAATAAGTGTGTGTGTGTGTGAATGTGTATGTGTATGTGTGTGTATTCATTAGGATTTTATATATGGAAGATCATGTTATCTGTTAATAGAGATAGTTTTGCTTCTTCCTTTCCTATTTGGATACCTTTTATTCTTTTTTCTTGCCCAATTGGCATGTTAGAATGTTTAGTACTATGTTGAATAGCAGTGGTGAGAGACCTTCTTTTTTGGCTTATTCCTGTCTTGGGGGAAAGCATCCAGTCATTCACTATTAAGTACGATATTGTTTGTGGGTTTTCGTGGATGTTTTTTTATCAGGTTGAGGAAGTTCCTCTTTCTATTTCTAGTTTGTTAAGTGTTTTTATCATGAAAGATTGTTTGATTTTGTCAAAGGCTTTAGATGTCTATGAAAGCAACCATGTGGGTTTTGTTTTTTATTCTATTTATGTGGTCTGTTATGTTGACTGATTCTCATATATTGTACCAACCTCGCATGCCTGGAATATTTTATTTGGTCATGGTATATAATCCTTTTGTATGTTGCTGGATTAATTTTGCCAGTATTTTGGTGAATAACTTCCTTTTTGGTGAATAACTTCCTTTTTTGGAAAGACTTTCTGTCAATTTATTCTTTTGATATTGGAAACTCAGGAACACTCGAGAGAAAAATAAAGGAACATGACTTTCCCAGGACTTGGCCCCATGGAAATACGGAAACTTCATTTCTGCACATATTCTGAATGACTGTCCTTTAAGAGATAATCAAACTTCAAACTATTCCTACCTGAGTAGTGAAGTTCAGATACTTAGGTAATGGTTATCTAAAGAACTTCACCTTGGCGTATGCTTAAAAATTCCCACATAATGTTATTTCTTATATGACACACTCAGCCTTTAGGTCCCGACCCTGTGGAAGTCACTTATATTTTTTTTTCTTAGCTTAGTTTCCTAATCAGTAAACAGAATTATGAGGAGCAAATAAAATATGGTATGTGAATGTGCTTATATTACATAATATGGTAAGATACAATTATTTTTATTTATATAAGTAGGTAAATATAATTACTTAGCACAGGGGCACAAATTCAAATAACTTTAGGGGCCAAAGAGACCAAGTAAATATCTGAAGCAGTTACATAATTGGATGTGATGGGGCCTGTGGCCAGTTGGAAACTTTGCAACCTTGCTTCAGTACAAATTCAAAGGAAAACAAACAAAATAAAATGAACAAAGCGAACTCAAATTCCCACTGTTTTGGCCAGACATCACACATCTGCCTCCCCTCTGTGACACCCCGATTCAGTGATAGAATGTGAAGACCTGGGGTCTCATTCCAGTTTCACCGTTGAGAAAGTTCTTAACCTCTCCTAGGCTTCTTTTTCTCATTTGTAAAATGCAGATGATGTAAGCCTTGCCTGCCTCCGAGGGCTGTTGTGAGAGGCTTTAAGGAGAATAACATGTGAAGATGACTGGAAAATTATTTAAGCCTATATCAACGTAAGGAATATTGTTGTTCCTTAGTTTCTGTAAATCTTAACTTTCCAATGATGACACTTCCTTGTTAAGAAGGTTTCATAGCCAGACATTGGGAAACTCCAAAAGGCCAGCTAGAAAGGCCTCCTTTCACTAGAGTGAGCTTGGTAACAGATGCAAACCAGCATCTGCATCAAATTTGCCAAATAGCCATTCAGCAGTATCTGTGGCTCAGCTTACCAGTTCTTCTCAGCCAGCAGGACATGGTCATAGAAACTCATGATCCTAAGTTTATTGAGCTCCTACTAAGTGTGAAGCTAGCTTAGAAACACAGAAGAGTAATGTGGCCCCTGCTTTGAAGAAGCATGAAGTCTGGTTGGAGAGCAAGCAGTATCCATGAAATAGCTTTAGAATTTGGACTCATAGACTACTAGCTTGTCTGGAAGGAGCCCTGGAGGTCATCTATCCAGCCATTTCCCTCATTTTACAGCAGAGAAAACTGATACTTATAACTAAATGTTAATATCTATCAGGTAGTCCAGGTGTTCTCAAATCTAGCTGCTTCCCAGAATCACGTGGGGATACAGTACCTAGGGTGGGGAACCAGGAGTTCGTACTGAAGTACAAAAGATCCACAGTCCTGGAGGATTCTGGCAGAATCATTTTGCTTAATAGATTTGGGAATGGTACCAGTCAGGTTGTTAGTGGTTTTGGAATTTAGGGTTTAGGGAGTTCATTGAAAGGCTGAGAAAGGGCCTGATGGGGAGCTTTCATGTTGCAGTGATGGGTGGGTAAGATTGAGGTGACCAAGACCTTGGGTGAGGGCATGGAATTGGGGATTGGCACAGCCAAGATGATAAGCAAGATGTTTTACATCATGAGTCTCTCTTGGAAAGTAAGGTGCTGTAGGAAATTTTATACATTTGCTTTGAAAAAGAGCTATGACATGCTCAGGGCAACACGATAGTCACTTGGACTTTTTTTGGGGGGGGGGTGAAGGTTTTAAGAAAGTATTTGATTGTATTACAGGTAATTCTACAATCCTAAGCATTTTTTTCTAGTTTATTATTAATATCATGCTTAGTATCTTCATTGCCTTCCCCAAATTGTTTTGAGATAGACATTGAAAAATGTGTATGCTCATTTCCTGTATTTCTTGGTAATAAAGTCATTAATATGCAGTATGCTAATAAATATGTCTGGATAAAGAAGTGTACTATAGACAGCCAGTAAAAACATTAACGCTTATAAACTATTCTTTGTTGAAAATAATTTTATTCTCTCAAGAAAGTGAGTTATCCCTATGGTATTTTAAATACTATTAAGATACATGAAACTGTCTATAGTCATCCTGATAAATAAATAAATGTACTCAACCAGAGTGTATAAGACACCACACAATTTCCTTTTTGTAAAATGTCTATTTTATATTTTCATATATAGTAATTTTATAGTTATGCATTCTGTATGCATTTTATAGTTACGTTCATTCCACTGTCATAATGTTAAACTGTTTTTGTACAGGAACAATTCTCCCTAGTCTGTGAGTTGGTTGAAGGCAGTAACGACGTGTACTGATTAAAAGCACGGACTCTGAAGCAGATGATCTGAGTTCTTGTCCCCCTGCTTTGCTGCTTGTTAGCTATGAATAACTCTATTTTGTCAACTGTGAACTCTGGAGAAAAATAATACCTATCACAAAGGATTGGTGTCAGAATTAAATGAGTTAATCTGTGTAAAGTGCTTTAAAGTCATCTAGTTAATGCCCCTCATTTTATACATTGAGGAATTGAGGGCTTTTTCTAAGAACTCACTCAAGATCATTAAGAAATGAGAACGTGGACCAGAACCCAGACCACGTGTGATTCCCAGGCTGGGGGAGAAGGGGAAAAAGTTGCTTCTCTCTGAAGCACTTTCTTCAGGGTGTTGTCACTTGGTCTGGCTCTCTTTCTGAGTCTCTCTGGCCCTCGTCCCCACGCCTGCCCCCTCCTGCAACTCTCATCTCTCTTCTGGATCCCATTCTTCCTTTAGTCTTGGAAAGCCAGATTCTGAACCTGGAGGACAGGGAAACCCCTAACATCAAATGCACATTTTTCTTTCTTTCTTTTTTTTTTCTTTGTCTTTTCTGAGAAAAGAGCCTACAGAGAGCCTTCATTAGACTCCCCAAAGCAACTGTGACCCTACTTCCCTGAGTGTGAAAGCAGCTCCAGCAGCAGCCGGTTTCCGTTATGAGCAGAAGCTGAGGTGGTGCTGAAGAAGTCTAAGAACCGTATTCCTTTGTTAGAGTTTCCAGCTGCAGAGGAAGGAGTGGGCACTAATAGGGCTGCTGGGCAGAGCTGTTCTGCCATGCAGAAGTGATTTTATCGTGAAGACACTGCTGAATCTCTTCTTGACTGCGTGAATAAGTGGGAGGCTTGGAGTCCTACAGCCAGAACATGAAGACAATGTCCTCCATGATTTGGAAAGTAAACCCATAAGGACTCAGAGCCCGCAGGGCACGCACACTCTTCCTCTGTCACTTGGTTATGGCACGGTGGGGGTCCAGTGGCTTAGATTTGCCTTCATTGCACATGAGCTGATTGACCTGGACTTTCTCACAGTGATGCATACCTGCTGAAAGAAAAATTCTGCTGCTCTGTGTTTCAAATAAAATGAAGGGACCAGTGTTGTATATAAGGACTTAGGAATTCAAAGCATTATGATGTTAGAAGAATCATTTTACAAGAATGCGTATCACATTGTATCCCAAGGGCTTTTCAAGTTGATTGTTGCTTGAGTTATCCTGCACGTTAGTACTCCATGACAAAATTGTGACCAAATAGCTTCGCATGTCCCTTTTGTAGCTGTAAGATAGCCCAAGATTTTTTCCTTCATTATGCAATATTCAGATTTATTACACAGTGGCTTTAACATAACGGATGGCAATGCACTTTTTGTTGCAGTGTCAGGATCAAGGACTTTTTAATATAGTCTGGCTAGACACCAAGAGTATAGAAGTGATCCATTTCTTCCCTGGCAGTTAGGTGGAAAACAGGACATGTTGGGGGCATTTAGTTAAGTATGGCCAGACAGGAGGGCTTTATCAGGAGAACATTCTTTTGCCATGAATGTGTGATAAAGCCAGGGTTAGACTTTGGGAATTTGGGCCTGGTCTATATTTAGCATCCAGAAACCACTATGGGGCTATCAATGGTTGGGAGTTTCCAGTCACAGTTCTTGTTGAATTTGGGTAGTCTAGGCATATAGGACAGTGGTGCATGGTGCATTCTGGAGTTTGCTGGTCAGTTTGTCCATCCACTCATTCGCTAGTCCATACTTCAACATGTCTCAGTTTTTCCTGACATTAGGTTTACTTCTAGGACATTTTTACAAGGATCTGAATAATTTTTTAGATCATGAGAGAAATTCATGATGAAAAATTAAAATTAGGAAAACATTAGAGGGCTTACATACTTCCACAAACCCTCTTAAAAAGCTTTCCAAGGAAATAGATGTTAAAAATTATTAAACCAAAGAAAGAAATGTCAATAGGTATTTCTTTCTTTAAATGCATTTTTTAAAAAACCCTCACATACACAGATCTTTCTGTTAGGTTATATCTCGTTTTTTTCCCCAGTAGAGGTATTGTTGTTCTATGTAGGTTGCCTATTGACTGTTATGGGAGAACTTCTGATCAATGAAAGGTCAAATGTAGGCTTAATTTCTGGCCATGCCACTCATCACAATCTGATTTTTTATTTCTGTATCTATAAATTTGGGATGGTGATACTGTCCTGTCTATCTCATGAGGTTGTGTGAGTAAATGAATGAGCAGTGCCTTACTCTCAGCACCTGATAAATTGTAACTGTTTTTTTTTCCTCAAAGATTTTGTGCATCAAAAGGCAAATCACAGTCAACTGTGGAGGTCCTGTTACCCGAATCAAAGTTGTCTCTCCTCTCCTTTTATCCGTGAATTTAAATGTGGGCTAGATATGGGCCAAACTGTTCGTAAGCCATCTGAGAGAGGGACCGTGCAGCCCAGTGGAAATCTGGGAAGGTAGACCAAAGTGTGTATTCAACAGAACCTATCTGTGGGAGGAACTCACTAGGTAAACAGGTGGTCACTGAAATTGTGGGGAATTTCTTGTTCTTCCAGCTCTGTTTGATGTGGCCACCCAGGGACTTTCCTGTCTCTAGATCTGAGTGAAAGGGAGAAAATTGCTTTTAGGCAGAATCCACATGCTGTGATATGGAGATCACTTCATGGCTAGAGAGAAAACGGGCCTGAGTATCAGGATCTTTTCTAATATTGAAACCTAATCACCCCCCTTCCTGAGGCAGTTTACCTGATTGCGCTTGTAGACTGTGGGCTTGACTTACTATGTAGTTGGCTCTGCTCCCTGTAGTAAACTTAGGAGTATAAAGTCTTGTTCTTTCTGTGGCTTTTGGACTGCCGTTCAGGCTGCATTGCTGGTTTCTACAGGTATCTGCTGTTACCTGGCTTTTTAGCTGTCTGCTCAATCCTCATTACTAGCTTCTGGATACCCCTCAATCTGCTCCTCGCCCAGAAAAGGCCTCACCTTCGGTTCTCAGCCTTGTCTTGATCGTCACGCTAGGTTTCTTAAGAGCTATTCCCTTTTGGAGAAGTACAGGCTTCACTATCAAGGTCGCTTGGCAGCACCCTGGGGCGCGGGACAGCAGGTGTGCGTTTTCCTGGAGGCAGAGGTAAGTGACCCAGCTGATAGGATGCAGGTTAACCTGAATGCTCATCATAGACAGCTCTACATGGAGGCACTCTATCCCACTTGACAAATGGGGCCTACAGGACTCTGAGGGATTAAATACATGTTTAAGTGTTGAAGCCAATGGATGGTGGAGTCAGGGTTACATCCTTGTTCTGTCTGATAGGCACAGGGCTTTTCTTCCCTTTGTCCCCAGAAGAGGACAATGCCCTCCTGCTCTGAAGGTGACATTTGCCCAAAAAGCCTCCAAAATGCACTGATTCTTAATCTTTATGTATAAATTGGTTATTTAGCCCAAACAATACAAATTATTTCCTTCAGAGAGAACATCTGAGGCAAACTGGTTAGAGCTTGGTGGGTGCCTATGCTTTTTTTTTTTTTTTTTAATTAGTTTGACTTTTGTTTATTTATTTTTTTGCACTTTCCTTCCTCTCTTTCTTCTCCCCTTCTTTCCTCTCTTCCTTTCTTTCTTTATGTAGCTGAGATGGTAGGCTTTACTTTTGCCTCTAGTCTCCAGGTTTCAGGACAATAATTTATTGAGAAATCTGTATATGGCTTTTTTTTTTTTAAGCTTTGATCAAGGCCTTGAATAAAAATATAAAGGAAAAGAAACATTTCCAGATGAATTCATGTTTTAATTAGAAGTCATTTATTCCTTGACAGAGCTAAGGAAAATTGCAATAAACATCCATGTAATATTAGACAAATAACAATAATGGCTAAGAACTACTAATAATTAATGGCATCCTATCTACGTTCTCCCTGGTCATCAACAATAACCTATCACAGCAGGGAGCACAGGTGAGGAAACAAAGGCACAGTTGGGTTTAAGCCCAATTGTGACACTGGACATAATGTCATTGTGCTCTGCCATGCTGATTTTAAAGCAAAGCAGGTGCTCTGTCTCGTGGTTTTAAAGGATATTGAAGCTCCTGTAACCCTTTTCTGTGTATTGTGGTTCTTAGTTTGCTGTGTCTGAGTGCTAGAGGACTAGCACAGTATAGTGATAATGACAAGAGTAACAGTGAAGTGTGTGGTTAGAGCAGGGGGAACTAAGACCAAGATGTTCTGTCTACATGGCCAGGAGCTCAGGAGTACCAGACTCAGGGGAGGCTGACGTCTTAATCTTACCATGAGTCTGCTAGCACCCCATTCACCCAGTGCTCAGACGCAATAGATGCATCAATCAGAACCTTGGACCCCGATGAGAATAAGCGTCAAATCAAGGAGCAAACGCTGGTACAGGAACGTGGACCCCCACTGCAAGTTTAGATCGCTTGTGCAAGTGTTTATGAAGCTGGGGAATGTCAGTGCCTATTGAAGGGCTGGAAGAAAGTACAGTTCACATTGTGGGGCTTTCTCCCTTTCTGAGAGCAAAGCTGGGACATGTCAGTCCCAGTCAAATTCACCATGTACTGATTGTGTGCCCATGGTAAAGTGAAGTGCCAGGCAAGAAGGAGAAGTGTATCCAGACAGTGGCTGCCCTGAGGAGTTCACAAGTTAGCCGAGAAACTTGAAGTCGGCTAGCTTGCTCATTTCTAGTGGGCTTTTAATTTTTTTTAGGTGAAGTAAACTCTCCTATACACGATACTTAATTCCATTTGACATCATATGATTCTCAATTTAATTTTGTATTCTTTCCTCGGGAGATGTTCAGGTGTCCGTGTGACTCAGTTCAGTGTGTGGCCAAGTGAGCCCATTCTCTGTGTCATCACTTACACCCCCGTTTAAAGCGAGACTCACCGCTGCAGCTGGGAGCAGAGCCCTCTGAGATGTCATTTGAATTGTGCTTCTCGGTCAAGACCGAAGCATGTGCACGTACTCTTGTAAAGAGGCTTGACTAAATGAAAGTTCGAGCTAACGGTCTTAAAGTCTCTTCTACCTCCCAAGATATGATTTCGATTCAAAATAAGCCTTGTAAAAAGCTGCGAGTTTAAATGGTAAAAGCTCTCTTCAGTGTTTCAGATGGCATTTGAAGAACCTACCACTTGACAAACCTGCACATCGCTTCACAATATCTTCTGCATTTCAGCAGAAGCTGAGCTCACCTGGCTTTAAGATGTCAGTCTTTGGCAACCTAGTAGTCCTCCTCCGTGCATGAGCTGATGTTCTTTCTGTCCGTCTGGTTCCTCATGGATTTGCTGGCCAGTCTGCATCGCTTTCTAGCTGGAATATGCAAAATATGTACATTTTACTGATTGAAACATTTATGTCAAAGAAAAATATGCCAAAGGAATCAGAGAGGGAGGGAAGAATGTATTTCTGAGGGGTGGAATTGTTCACAATACAGGCAGGAGACAGGAAATTGAGAGAACTGGATTGGAAAGTCCGCAGAAGTCAGCAGTTGACTGGGTGTCCATGGGAGTTCCTTGAACCTCTTTGAGTTCTTATTTTCCTCTTGGATAAAAACAGGTTTGGCTTATCAAATGGCTTCTCTAGCCTTAGGAATTCTGCAATTCTCTGAATAAAGCAAACTGTACCTTGTTAGTTTCTGTTGACGAAACAGGTAATCGAGAGTTGGAGTAGTAGAGAAAGAGTTTAGGAATTAGCTAGGTGTTTCCCCCACCTGCTTCCCCAAAACTCCCAGCTTGGATTAGTCAGGAGGGAGGAAGTAACATCCTATAGTAGTTTCTATTGCTGCTGGAATAGATTACCACAAATTTACTGGCCTAAAGCAACACACACTTATTATCTTATAGTTCTGAGGGTCAGAAGACTGAAATAGGTTTCACTGGGCTAAAATCAAGGGGTCTTTCTGGAAGATCTAGGGGAGAATCTGTTTCCTTGATTTTTCCAACTTTTGGAGGCTTTCCACATTCCTTGACTTGTGGTCCCTTCCTCGCTTCAAAGCCCGCAGTCACCTCACACTGACCTCTGCTTCTCTGACTCTCCCGCCTCCCTCTTCTAAGCACCTTTGTGATTAGATTGGGCCCTCTGGGATAATCCAGGATAATCTCCTCAGCTCAAGATCCTTAACTTAATCACATCTGTAAAGCCCCTTTTGCCGTGTAAGGGAACATATTCGTGGGTTTTGGGAATTAGGAGGTGGGCATCTTTGGGGTGCCATTTTTCCACCTACCACACATACATAATGTTGATAGCATTGCACTGGCCCAGGAGACCATGCTTCTCTCTCTTGAAAGAAATATTGCTAGCAGATTAAATCATTTTTAGCATTCATGAGGGACCTTCAGCTGCACTGCTCCAGCCTCTTGTGCCTCAGCAGGAAGTTTATTAAAAGGAAAAAGGGGGAGAAAATGGGAAAAGAACTACACAGCTGGGAGGCAGTTTTATCAACTCAAATGGAGTCAACATCAAGGCCTTCAGAAGGAGAGTGTACGATATGCTCTGATTCAGTTGTGCAGAGAAAAAGGCAAATAGGTTCCCGGGGTCAGAACCACAGGTATTTTGCGACTTGTCTCTTAGGAAATGTGGTGAGATATTTGGTTTTAGGTTCTCTGAGAGTGCAGCTGCAGGGACACCTTGCATTCGAGGTTGAGGTAACGTGGATTTACTTTCTGGTGGTAAGGCTTTTTCTGGGAAGGCTTTTTTCCTGGGAAGGTGTCGAATCCTCAGTGGGAAAGAAGCCCCTGCATAGAGTCTGAATGTGACACCAACAGTGTTTATAGTTCTCTAAGCAGAAGCCACAATGAATCTGTGCTCTTAGTATCTCAGGGGTTAGTTTCAAGTATACAATTTTAATTGTCACTGCATGAGATAAGGAGTTACCTCAGTTTGTAGTTACAGACATAATTGACTGAGGACAAGTTAGAGTGTGGAGAGCAGATGAGTGAGACTGACGCCACATCTTCCCCCCATAAACTCCAGCCACTTTGCATCCATACCCCGATTTGACAGAGACATTCATGTCATCAGGAGAAACTCATTTGGTTCCTGAGGAATTTTATGTTTCTCCAGTCCCTTTGGACGTTCTGACTTGCTTCAATAGAAGCACACTAACCTGCCTCCACATACTCCCCGGTAAGCAGTGGTGAAGCACTGCCTGGCATATTAAAGAAGAATCTGGGCTGCGTTCCCGTGTGGGGTGTGGGTGTACCCAGTTAGCCAGCTGGTACGGGCTCTCTCACCTGAGCCCCACGGCGTTCTGACAGCATGATGCCTTCAAGGCATAAAACATCTTACAGAGGAGGGAGCCACAGAGACACAAGCAGCAGGAACAACTGGAATATGATATTCTGTTTTCGCCATCGTTGGGAACATCACCAGATAAATGTACGCTGGGAATTTGGCCAGAACCTCTAGGGAAAAGTGAAAGCTGGAAACATTTATAAAATACCACAGTTCTAAATTTTCCCTAATTATAGTGAAATTTCCTTAGTTATTTCCCTAATTAACAGGTTTTTTTTTTTTTTCATTATAGAAGTAAATGTAATCATTGAAACCGCAAACAGAAAGGTCTTTATTTTGTGGCTTGTTTTTTATTTATTTTCTTTTATTGAAGTGTAATTAACATACGGTATTATATTAGTTTCAGGTGTACAATGTAGTGATTCAACAATTCTGTACTTTTCTCAAGCTCATCAAGTGTCCTGGTAATCCCCTTTATCTATTTCACCCGTTCCCCCACCCACCCTAATTAATAGTTTTTTGCCACTCTTGTTGCTATGTTTAGAAGTAGGATTGTTCTGATCTGACAATTTCTAGGAAACACACACGCTTATTCTTGAAGCTCTTCCTTGTGCTCTGTGGAAGGGTGTTTTCAGTGAAGAATCTTGAATTGGGTATTCTGAGAGAAGCAAACAGCCTTGGCCATCATTCGTTGCTCTGTGTATTGTTTTCCTTCAGTTCTCAGAGCTCTGTTATAAAGAAGGAGAACCGGCCCACTAGACGGGTGTTAACTATTGCCCTAAACTTTGTTATGCTTCTTATGGACTTGTTTACTGAACGAAGGAAGGCATTGATCATGGTGTTTCTTAAAAGGGTTTTAGAAGAGGTTGAATGAGAGGACAGGGATGTTTGCCATATTTTACCTGGGAGCCTTGACATTTAACTTAGTCCATGGCCCGCTTCTGTGCACCTGCTGTTCCCCTAAATGGGTCTGCTCTAAACTTATCTGATCACCCACCAAGAAACATGAGCAGTTAGCTCAGGTAATTCTTTTGAAAGCAAAAGATACTCCCTGGAGCAGAGAACTCTATTCTGTGTTTCCTTTCTAGAGGGGTTATATTTATAGCTCATTGTCATATAATTAAATGCTCTATTTACTGGCAGGAATTAAGATCCAATAATGGTCCTTTTGAACATTTAAATTAGAGTATTTTTTTAAACCTACCCAGGCTTCCTGCTGCCTCTCTTTACCTTCTTCTCTACCAGTGCTTGAAGGTGGGCTTTAATTTGCCTCCAAGTGGCAGGGACTGTCTCCAAAATATTCCTTAATTCTCCAGGGTCCGAGTTTGTGTTCTCAGGATAAATGAGGCTAACAGGCACTCTGTTGGGCCTCTGCCCTTTAGTTCTTCCCAGTTGTTCAGTGTTAGGGAGGACCCGCAGATCCTCATGTCGGATGCTGTTAAACTCATATTGCCTGTGTTGTACCCCTCTGATTCAGAGTTCAGAGGCAAAGTGGGCTTTAACTTTTCACCAGGTAAAGTGAGATAAAGACATCTGCTAAACGAAAGAATACTGTAAACAAGGTGCCAGGATATGTTAACCTTCTTTGAGAGACTAATCTATTCACAGGCCATTTTCCAGGTCACCTTATCACTTTATGTTGTGTTGATCCTGTGGTGGATCAGCTGGAAAACAAAGTGTTTAGCAAAAGTGCCAATCTAAGTATGTGTAGGTAGGTACCAGGTCTCTTGCTAGCATGCCGTGATCATTAGCATTGCCATTCCACAGAGATCGCTGCTTGGGAGCTGTGAGAGGTTGGGACTGGGAATACAGGCGTGGTGATGCCATGGCACACAGGGTACAGGAGGGAGAGTGACAAGAATGAAAGAGAGTGAGAGGTGCCCTTGGCAGGTGGAGGAGGAGACACAGAGGCAGGAGGAGAGCCAGGAGGCAGCAAAGTCCATAAGCCCAGGAAGCAGGGAATTTCAAGGGGGGGGGGAGTCAACAGAATACAACGCAGCTCAGTCAGATCTGGAAAGTTTACATTGGGTTGGGTGGCCATACCCGAGGCATTTGACACATCCACATGAGGAAACCAGTGCTCAGAACGAGTAAGTGTCTGATCCATGGCCAGACGGGGCCTGGTAGGGGTCTTCCTTCCAGAACTTTCTACGCAATCTCCTTCATATTTATGGGACTGGCTCTTCTGTTATGACTCGTTTACAGTGCTCCATTATAGAGGCCACACGTCCTCATTTTTCATCATTTAAGAATTTCTCATTTCATTAGTCTCCTTATTAGATCTATATTGTGGATGGAGTAAAATGCTGCGTTTTGCACAGTAAGCTGCTTATTTACAATTTTAAACATAGATGTAGCACTTTAAATGTAAAATTAAAAAAAAGATCTGATTTCCATAAAGTAGCTATCCGAAAGCCCTGTCAAGCAAACTTTGGATTGTAGCTGGCAATTTTTCTTTTAATTTTTAACTTCTGATCATGATGTATGAACTTGCCTTTATTTGAGAAGGAGGTTGGTGTCTTATTTATGTGGCTCTATGTTGTATTTTATTAGACCAAATAACACATTTTGTTGAGCTGCTTGGGGGAACAGAGAAAATGTGTGATGTGTGTATTAGTTTGCTAGAGCTGTTATAACAAAGCGCCACAGACAGGAAGGCGTTAACAACAGAAATCTATGGTCTCACTGTTCTGGAGGCTAGCACTCTGGATCAGGGTGTTGCCAGAGTCATCCCCTTCTGGAGACTGTGGAGAAGAATCTCTTCCTGCCTCTCTCCTAGCTTCTTGTGGCTTGCTGGCAATAGTTGGTGTTGCTGGGCGTGTGGAAAACATCACACTGATCTCTACTTTCATGCCCACTTGGCAATTTCCCCTTTTTGTAAGGACATCACTCATAGTGGATCAGTAGGGGCCCACCCTACTCTAGGATGACCTCATTTTAACTAATACATCTGCAATGACCCTGTTTCCAAATAAGGACACATTCTGAGGTAGTAGGGTTAGGACTTCAACTTATGAATTTTGGGGGACACAGCTCAACCCACAACAGACTACAGCCAGTTAGATTCTCTGAGACTGAGGTTAGGTTATCTGTCCTCAACATTTGGCCTTCAGGTGTAGGACTTTATCTGACACTTCTTTGAAAAATGACATTTCAGTGAAGTTCAGCAATAATTTCTTCATATTTAAGTCTGTAGATCAGTTAGCCAAATCAGTTAATATGGGAATAGAACTAGGGAACAAAAGGACTCAGTTAGAGTAAGAGGGATGGCAGGAAACAGAAATGAAGATAAAATGGCAAAGATTAAGAAAATACATATACTTGTTTTGATGAGCACTGAGAAATGTATAGAATTGTTGAATCATTATATTGTCCACCTGGAACTAATGTAATACTGTATGTTAATTATACTTCAATAAAAAATAAAGAAAATACAAATAAGAAACAGCAATGGTGGTTATGTTCGGAGCATGTTTCAGATGGAATTTTCTTGGTGCAGATAATCTATGAAGTGTTCTAAACACACTTCATTGTCAATATTTGTGATATGGTGGGTTCTTAGCATTTGTGATGTTAATCCCACACATAATAAACAAGAAAAACAAAAGTGTAGTTATCAGTATTACTTTGGAGATGTTTCAGTTCATGAATATGCCCCTTCCTAGTCTGAGACTAGCACTTTCCTGGAGGTGGTGGGGGGGGTCCAGGCTTTACTAATAGAACAGGTACCATACTGTGGCTCAGCCAGCAAGCCAGCTGCAGCTGGACTCACCTCTCCATGGGTCCTGCTCTTCAAGGTCCGCGCATATTCCCTTAAGGGCTAAGGGGTCGTTTAGAGGACAGCCTGAGCACGTGGACACAGGAAGGCCAAAATATCTCATTTTGTGGTTAAAACAGAGGTGATTTTTCTAGCCACCCTATCTCAGAGATTAGAAATCTCCAGTTGTCAGTGACTCTTCCCTTGTTTATATTTAGTAACAGACGTCAGAGGGCATAAAAATACATGATAAATGCTGTTTAGTTGAGCAAGCTGGATTTACAGACTGCGTTACCTGCAGATAAGCACATCTGCTGTGCGGAGTGTGCCTTGAATATATACTCGCCGAGACTCTGAAATGGAGAGAGTCTTCACGAGAAAAAGGCAGCTGCTTCACAGGCAGAAAAAGGAAAAATAAGACACAACGATGGTTTCTTAAAGAAAGTGCCAGCCATTTACTTCATCATTTGGTATTTATTGACAGTTCTGCTCAAAGCATTTTCAGGGGTGCTCTTTTCAGTTCCTTCTAATACCCATGCCAGCACCAAGCCCTTTAAAGGCAGACCCTAAAATTGAGCCGCCTCATTTGTCCAGCTTTAGGCTGGAGCCAAAGTTGGAGGTGTCTTTCTTCAGATCAGGGCCTCACAGAACCACATTGCCTCCCTCCAGCTGTGTTTCAGGGGTAGATAAAGTGTCCGTGTGCTTTAGTGCACTGTGACTGCTTCTTTACATGGAGTCACCTCAGTCACAGATGGTCTAGGGTATATTTCACGGTTCATATTGTGTATACCGTTCACATAAAAACTTGGAACTTGGAACTTTGAAACCCTCCTATATCTTTTTAAATTTCATTACGGTTGACCCTTGAACTGCACAGGTCCACTTCTACATGGATTTTTTTCTGATAATTACTATATAGTACTATAAAGGTATTTTGTCTTTCTTATGACTTCTGAATAACATTTTCTTTTCTCCAGCTTACTTTTTTGTAAGAATACAGTATGTAGTACATATAGCCTACAAGATACGTGTGTTAATTGACTGTTTATGTTATTGGTGAGGCTTCTGGTCAATAGTAGGCTACTAATTAAGTTTGGGGGGACTCAAACGTATGCGGATTTTCGACTGCAGGGGACTGGCACCCTGAACCCCTGTGTTGTTCAAGGGTCAACTGTAAAATATACCTCAGGTTTTTCTTCTGTCAACTGTTTTTGTTCTTAATAAAATTCTCTATTTTATATGACAGTTCCAGAATTAAAAGTCTTTGCACGCATGCTTTTTTTTTCTTTTAGAAATAGGTCATATACTCTTAAACCATTGTTGATAAGAAGAAATTTATGTTATTAAATTGTAGCATGTTTCAAGTCAGGTGTTTTAATGCTCTAACTTCTTACACGTACAATCCTCTTAAACAAATATTGGAGCACCTATGTTTTGCAGGACAAGAAAACGACTATAATTTTATGAAAAGTATATGAACTTTCATATGTTCATTCTTGCCAGTAATTTAAAACTGAAAACCAGAAACACTATATTCCCTTTTAAGAAAAACCTCATTTATTAAAATCAAAAATGATCAAGCAAGTTCACTAGAGATGGTGATTGACAATAACAAAAAGAGTTTACCAAAAACTGTCTTTAGGGAATAGATCTTTGAGGTGTTATAGATAATTACTTCATTCAACAAATCTTGATCAGTCATCTGTGAGTCAGACACTTGTG
This sequence comes from Ursus arctos, assembly GCF_023065955.2. Classification (NCBI taxonomy): domain Eukaryota; kingdom Metazoa; phylum Chordata; class Mammalia; order Carnivora; family Ursidae; genus Ursus; species Ursus arctos. Next base: position 9,439,721 of record NW_026623100.1, read on the forward strand.
ATTATGTGGTAGAAGTGGGCATAGAGAAGTGGAAGGGAGCAGAGAACCATGGCTGCTGTGGCCAATTAGGAGAAGTCAGAAATGAAGATAATGCATTTCTCAAATTATCATATATGGAACGATGTGAAAATATAACTGATGATTAAAATTCAGTTTATAACTTTTCAAGAACCCATCTGTAGAATAATGATGAACACTGTATAGTAATTCAGGGGAACCAGAGTAAGAGCATAAATGAAAGGCAGTGATTCCGTCTCTGTCATGAACAGGAAAGTTGACCCAAGGCACAAAACAACTGCTCCAAAAAGTGGTGTATCTTCTAAAAATGCTCAGATTTCTACTTATAACAATTATAGCAACAATGATTTCACATCTGTTAGTCAGAGGGTTTTCATCTGCAAAAGGTGAAGTGTTTGACAGTTCCTTGTTCTCACATACAGATGAGCTGCTTGGAGTTTAACCTTTAGATGTGCTTAAGCAACCACGTTTTACAATTTTTTGTACAAACCACCCAAACAGAAACAGTCTAATAACTCGCAACCAGGCATACAGAAATCTGGGAGACATTTTTTTCATTTGATATAAATTGCTTCAATTTCGTTCTTTCTCCTTCCTTCCTTCCTTCCTTCCTTCCTTCCTTCCTTCCTTCCTTCCTTCTTCCTTCTTCTTTCTTTCTTTCTTTCTTTCTTTCTTTCTTTCTTTCTTTCTTTCTTTCTTTCTTTCTTTCATATTTTTAACACTCACCCTAGTGTCTAGAAGCAACTTTACAATTAAAGAATTGAAGCCATTTGTGCTGATATAAATGTCAGAACAGGATAATTGTTCCATTTCAGTGCTCTGCAGGATTTTAAATGAGTGACTGTGGCTGATACGGGGAAGATGAGAAATGGGGTCTTCTATCTTTACCTGAGGATGCTGGAATAAATATGAGTTTTAAACTCATCTATGGAGAGAATTTATATCTTGAGCTTCTAATTGTTGTAAAAGAGCAAAAATTCTTAGGCTTTATATAGTACTGCATTCGGTTTTTAAATGTAACGTTATGTTAAATTGATTTTAAGGCAATATTCACATGTATAAGACATTTTATTCAGCTAATTCAAATTATGTTGCATCAGGTGTTGTTCATGTTTCCAGAAGAACACAGGATGAGAAAACAAACAAGAAAACAGGAGAAGGCCAAACATTAACTCTACATAACCCACATTGTCCTTATTTCTAATCAGTGAGTGCTCTTAAGCTCGATTACGTACTGTGGAGAATACATTTTTTAAGGGACTCCGAGTGTTTATTAGAGATAGGCACCAAGCTAAGTATTTTACATATATTATCTTACTTAATTATCTCTGTGACTCATTTAGGCAAAAACTATCATTAAGTCTGTTTTACCAATGAAGATGTAGGCTGAGAAAGTTTATCAGTATTCCCCAAATTGGTCTGCTAGCAAGTCCTATGGGAACTTTTTAAAAATGGAGATTCTTGGACCAACTTCTGGTGGGTAGGATTTAGAAGTTCTAGAGTATAGGTCTGAGTGTCTTTATGGATAAGTAGTTTCCCCAGTTGATTCTAATGAGCACCACCCTGGTTTGGAGGCCACACTTGGTTGGAAGAGCCACCTCGTGTCACACAGTTGTGAAACGATAGTGCCGAGAGTGGGACTCAGATCTGTGTGCTTCCAGAGTTCACATAATCTGGAGGTAACTGTCATGGGGGCCTGAGCAGAGACATTTAAAAGCCCCACCATAGAGTCCTAAGCATTTGAAAGAATCCTAACTTTTATTTTGTCTGACATCTTTCCCAATATGGAGTTCCCCTCCCAACATCCTTGATGGTGGGCCTGTGAGCCTCTGCTGCAGACAGTTCAGAGATGAGGCTCTAGTTTTTCCAGGCAGCCCCTGCTGTTACTGAGCAGTTCACATTATTCACAGGTTCCGCTCTGCTCTGGGCACGTATATTCTTGCCTGTCACTTACTGGGTTTGCTCTCTGGAGCCATCCAGAATAAATCTGGTCCTTCTTTTGCATGACAGCCTTTGTGTTATTCAAAGAGACACAGCTTCTTCCTACTGTAGCTTTCCTACTCTAGGCTACTTGTGCCAGGAGCCAAATTCAAGTCCCCTGCAAAAAGGAACCACCGCAGCCCCCACCAACAACCATGATATCAACCATGGAATCTCCCCAGCTCTTCAGAAAGCAGGTGTTATGCTGTTTCCCCTCATATGGTATCATTTCATAGCCTACCCAGTTAATTTTCTTTTTCTTTGGTATCACTTAGCTCTGTCAGAATTAGGAGACTTGGTCATTGTTTATAACACAAATCTAAATTTTGCTTGTCGAAAAAGATCACTCGCATTCCAAATCAAAGATGTGGACGAATTGAAAGCGTGAGACATTAAGAGAGGAGTTAGTCGTGCTGCCGCAGCAGGTGTCTCGGTTCCATGTGGCCCATGAGCTTGTAGCCCACTGCAGCCCAGGCCAGCCTTTGCAGGAAGATGGGCTGTTCCTTAACAGCTCCTCCACTGTAGTAAAAGCAAACATATTTTTCTCCTATACTGAACCCTTCAGCCCTTTGTGTTTAAACTATTTCCCATCTTGTTTGAACTATTTTTTCTGGAACAAATATTTATTGTAGGCAGTGTAAATAACAGCTGACACTGTTTGTGTTGACTTTTCTATGACTCTTCTGGGCCTTTATTTAGTTAGCAGAGAGTTTGGAGACCCGAATTCATGTCTCTACCTTGTTACCAGTTTCTAGCTTAAACGAGTTTTTTAATTTTCTGGGCCAGAGTTCTTTTGTGAAATAGGGCTAGTAAGTACCTTTGCCCTATCTTGTGGAGAGAGGTGTTAAACATATTGGCTACCTAGAGACCTGAGATGTCCAGAGAAATGAGTTTATAGAAAACGATGTGATGCTATTGTGAATATTTATTAGCCCTTACTATAAATGAAAGTATTAGCTTATCAGTGGAATTTAGACTCTTTTTCTAGCATGCTGTTCAGTTTAAAAATTTTGCTGTCGCTATTAGTTTAGACAGGGTGGAGTTATCAAAAATATTTACCAGAAAATTCTGACCTTGCAGGGAACAGACTGATCACTCAGAAACAGCTCCCTTAATTGATCTCAGATGAGCTTGGAGAGGGGTGTGCGTGTGTGCACGGATACACTCTCAGATCTGTGTGCTTGCTCCATTTGTTCTCAGGAAGGAAACAGATAAGAGGCTCTTGCCCCTGCGCATTATCCAGCTCTTTCCTTAGCTGTGGATTAGACTGGAAGAAGTAAACTTTTTACATCTCCCCTGGGGCAGGGGATTTCAGGTTATCTGTCTGGCCTTTTGAGCAACACCTTTTTTTAGCAAATGTAAAAGTATGAACAGATCTTCAAGTTTGCTGGTTAAGAGGGAAATAATTATGAGTAGGATGGTTTGGGTGAGGATACAAGTCAGTGAATCGAGTAGTATTTCCTTCAGGGCAGAACACTGGAGTTGAAGATGTGAATAAAAGCGGTATCTTCTTTTCTAGAAGCCCTCAGACTCTTGTCAGGTTTTCTGGATCTCTGTCCGCAGTTCTCCACTCTGTAAAATGTCAGTTTTGAACAGTGTTTCCTCCAGTAGTCCTTGCAGAGATGCTGTGCAGGTTAATTAAATAGAACACTAGCAAATGCTTTGAGAATCAAAAGGTACTTCAGAAATGATAAACATTGTTTGGTGCTCATTTGGAGTGAGCGGAAAAGATATCTCATTTCTTCAAAGTAATTTAAAGAAGATGGAAGAGAGAACATTCCTCTCCTTGTAGTGATACGAACCACTTTGTTTCGACGCGCTGCTCAGGTTGTGTTATCACGAGCAGGCTCTGTAAGTTCAGAAATAAAGGGGCCCTCCCTGGGTCTGCCAGAACCCATCTACCGCAGGCCCTTACAAACACACTGAAGCAGGATCGACATCTAGTAGCTGTAGGTCTACAGTGTGCCAGTTAGAATATTTAACTATGCAGTAAAAGAGGAGTTAATAAAACACATCTAAGAAATGGGAAATAACATTAGAAGTGGTGTTTTGGCCCTTATTCAAGTGGCACGGAGAAGAAGAGGGTGTGGAAATCATGCCTGGCTCACTTCTTGTGTCTTTATTCACCACTGGCTTATGCGTTACTGTCTGTAGATACAAAGCTATCACCCCCTCGCCCCAAATATTCTGCTTTTGGTTTGATTCCGCAGTATTTTATTGTTTAGCAATATAGGGGAATTTTAGAATTTAAATTCAAAATAAACAATAAAATGAATTAAAATTATAGTCCACTGATTTCTTTGTTGGCTTTTCTGCCTGTAAGACAGATTGACTAGATTTTCTACATTATTCCCCTCAAAAGTCACTGTGGACTCCCCCAAAATACCTGGAGGTGGGATTAAAAAAAAAATTTAACCACAAGTGAACTGCTGTTTAGCAACATTGACTGCAACTGTGCTTCTTGGGAATTTCACCACTATATAATTGCCTTCTTCATTTCTTTTCTGGCTTAACTAGTGTATATAATCACTGATTTATAAGTGTGAGCTGTAATAATGTCAGCTGTCTGCTGGCATGATTGGAGAACGTATTATGAAATGAAGTTAATTTTCTATCTTCTTTTCTTGGAAACTCTTTTACACTTACTTTTGAGCAGATAAGTGACATAAAAGACCAAGCCACTTGAAGATAATGCATTTAGAAATTGCTGATTGATGAGCTTATGCTTATCTAATTTTGTTTTAAAAAGATCCTAATATATCTTTTGAGAATAGATTTTTGAATGGAAGAACAAAAATACTCTAGGATAGGTGGATAAGATACCAGAAAAAGGAACACTGAAGGGCTCTGACTATGTTTTTCTCTGATCGAAAATTATTTTAATATTAATCCTGGAATGCATGTTTTAGTCATGGCTGTCAGTGGTGGAAAATATTATATTTAGCTTAATAGTTTTAATTAAAATAAATGTTTGTGTTTTAAGCAAAACAGTTTATGTTGTAATAGGATAATAGCAACATTTTATGCATCTCTTTCTTTGTTGGATTTTCTTTTGGAGATAATGATCTTTTGGGCTGTTTTCCATAAATATGCATATCATACTCTTTAAACGCATGCATGAGTAGGAAGCACTGAATTTGATTAACTTTATTAACCATAAATAATGAAGTGTACTCTTTTATGTTAACCCTTATTTTATTGTGTATCAGCCTTTAGACATTTGGCTATCTGGACAAGCAATCATTTATAATCTTTTAAAAAATATTTATAGCTTCTTTGACTAATTGCTTCTTATACGACTTAAAGCCTTTTGCAGTGGTACCATTTGTTAAAACACAGCCAGAAGCAGGCAGAGCAGTGTCATTTTTCAAAAATTTAGTGTCATTTTTATAGACAAATAACACTTGTAAATGATGGATAATAGCTAGCAGGATGCCGCATGGTATAAAGTGTGCATGAATTATATTTTCTGGGAGTTAGAAGGTTAACTTGCCTATGAACTAATTGAAGAGCTTTATGGTAAATGCAAAATGCTGTACGCACATTATCGGCAAGACTTAAACCAGCTGAAAAAGGGATTTCCTTCCCTTGGGTATTATTCATTATCTCATCCCCTTTCTGGCTAGCTGGTGTGTAAGGAAAGCATCTACTCACCATGCATCTATGGAATTTATAAAAGAGAGCGTAGATGCTTTTCACAACGATTGGCAGATTAATACTTTGCATATTAGAAATGGGAGTGGAGGTGAGTGCCGGCACTGAAATTATCACTGCATAATGATATAGGTTTGTATTTACACAGACCATGTTTATCAGGCCAACTGTGGTTTCTGGCCCCGGGAAGAACAAACGGTGGGAGATAGTCCTGGTCTCTGGCAGCTTGCAGTATAGAAGTCACAGGAATTTATCACCTCCTTTCTGGTGAGGAGGGCTAACTCACAGTTCTCTTTCTATACTCTGTACACTGGACAGTTGTGTTAAGTTGAAAACCCACTGTCTCACTGTAGTAGCAGTTAGAATGCTCAGTAAACTATGCTATTATGTTAGTGAAAACCTCAGAAACTTCTCTTGTTCAAAGGTAAGACTTTTCCTGCCCAGCTGAGGCCTGATTGCAGGCATCCATCAATCTTGATTATGGGAGAAGAGGTGCATTTGGTGTCTTTTTCATTTTCCCCTGTATTTTAACTGCTCTTTCTCATTGGGTTTGTGGTGGGAAAGAAAAGAAGTTGAGGGAAGGAAGGTAATTATAAGAAATGGATGGGATTTCTTACTTGTCTGGTCATAAGCTGGCTTTGTGTTTTCTGGGCTTGGTTGCTGTTTAACATCCTTTGTCTTTGGGGCTTTTCCGTTTCTCTACACTATATCTAGATTGGATTCCTTTTTCTTTACCCTGATTAGTCTATACATGGATTTATGTCCTACCACCTTTGGGAAGGTCTCAGTTCTTACAGCCCTAAACATTCTCTGTCCTCTATCATTTCTGTTCTTTTCTTCTAGGACTGTGATTAGACTTTTTTTTTTTTTTTTAAGATTTTATTTATTTATTTGCCAGAGAGAGAGAGAGAGTGAGTGTGAGAGTACAAGCAGGGAGAATGGCAGGCAGAGGGAGATGTAGGCTCCCCACTGAGCAAGGAGCCCAATGTGGGACTTGATCCCAGGACCCTGGGATCATGACCTGAGCTGAAGGCAGACGCTTAACCAACTGAGCCACCCAGGCATCCCAATGTGATTAGACTTATTTTAGACCTTCTCATTGTATTCTCCATGTAGGTTAACATCTCTTCTGTATCTTTCATCTCCTTGTCTCCTTGGACGGCCTTTTAGGCAATCTCTTCAGCTCTTCCTTCTAGCTCATTAATTCCCTTTTCAGCTTTGACTAATATGCTGTATAATCTTGTTAGTGCATTTTTTTTCAATAGTTGTAACTTTTTTTTTCAGTAGGCTCCATGCCCAGCATGGGGTCCAACGTGGGGCTTGAACTCACAACCCACAAGACCTGAGCTGAGATTAAGAGTCAGATACTTTACTGACTGTGCCACTCAGGCACCCCCAATAATTATAATTTTTATTTTTAAATGTTTTATTTGGTTCTTCTTAAAGATGTTGGTCATTTAAAAAACTGTGGTCATATGCACACAAGACTTACCATCTTAACCGTTGTTAAGTTGTACAGCTCAGTTAGCATTAAGTACATTCACTTTGTTGTGCGGCCCATCTCCAGCACTTTTTTATTTTTTAAGATTTTATTTACTTATTTGAGAGAGAGAGAGAGTACAAGTTGGGAGGAGCAGAGGGAGGTGAAAGAGCAGGCTCTCCTCTGAGCAGGGAGCTCCAACGTGGGGCTCGATCCCAGGACCCCGGGATCATGACCTGAGCTGAAGGCAGATGCTTAACTGACTGAGCCGCCCAGGCGCCCCTCCGGCACTCTTTTCATCCTGCAAAACTGAAACTGCCTGGTCGTTTTTGATAGTCACTTATTGCATGTTTATTTTTGGGATTCTATCTTTTTGCTTCTTTAATATTTCATATATAATTATTTTATAGGCTCTCTCTGGTAATTGAAACTTCTGAAGTCCATGGCAGTCTAAATCTCTCGTTTGCTATCTCTTCTGACTCTCATGCATGGTGTTTTGTTTCCATGTGTGCTTAGTAAGTCTTGATTGCTAGTTCATATTTGATTTGATTGATCTTAATCTGTAGACAAAGCCTTGGGACCTAAATCAAGGAAGCTTTTCTGGGAGAGTATTTGCATTTGCTTCCACAAGTAGTCATGGGGTGCTGCTGTCCTGCGACCATTTCTCCACATTCCAGGTGTCCCAGAGCTTTAGTTGACTGTTCCTGCCCAACCACACATGTAAGGCCCTCCCAAATGCCACTGTGAAACAGCGCTGTCCCTCATAAGACCCTCTCCTTTCTTGCGTTCATTGCCTAGGGTTTTTGTTTGTTTGCTTTTTCCTTTGTGCCTGTTGATGATTTTTCTTGCTTCCTCTGAACCTAACAAAACAATAATGATTGCATTTTTATTTAGGATCTGATGGTTTTACCGGTAGGCTTGAGTAGTTGGTCTGCCATACTTCTGGAAGCCTTAGCTGATTTTAAAACACCTTTCCCATGGCCACTGTTTTGGTTCTTCTGCTGGGCCCCTCAAACTGTAGCACCCTTCTTAGGGCAGCCTTCTCCTTCAGTTGCATCCAAGCTTCTGATTTTACAGAAGTCTGTTCTACCCAGACCCTGTTGGGATCACCTTATCCTCTGGAAGAAGTCTGTTCTTCTCCCCTGATCGAGTCACCTTTGTTCCATCTTAGGGTGGTAATGGGATGCAGGTACTTCTCTGTGCAATTTTTTGCTAGCCTGGGGCCCTCTTGTGTGTGTCAGCTGCTAGTCCAGTATGCCTCCCAGATTCTAGGGAAACCATATCAAAGGCTCTTCTTTGCTACTTTAGAGCCTCTCTCATGAGACTTGAAGTGAGAGTAGGCACTCAGCCCTGCCATACTACCCCTGACTCCATCGGTAGTGGTGGTCATAATCACAACACAGCTTTTTGTCCTCAAAGAATTATAAAATTCTCTGCTGGCTTCCTTTCTTTCCCCCACTCAGAGTGGGCAAAGGGTGTACGAAATCATGAAATCATTGGCTGCATTAACTTTGCAAAGCTCCTTTATTATTTTTTTTTTTTAAAGATTTTATTTATTTATTTGACAGAGAGAGAGACAGCCAGCGAGAGAGGGAGCACAAGCAGGGGGAGTGGGAGAGGAAGAAGCAGGCTCCCAGCAGAGGAGCCCGATGTGGGGCTCGATCCCAGGAAGCTGGGATCACGCCCTGAGCCGAAGGCAGACGCTTAACGACTGAGCCACCCAGGCGCCCCTGCAAAGCTCCTTTAAAAAGCCTGACACCTCACTTTGGACGTTTATATCTTTAGGGCTTGGCAGGCTCATTTGAAACTTCCAGTTTAATATCTGTCCGTACAAAGACGTACAGCAGGTTTCATCTCCTCTCTCACAGGGTAGTTTTTCCCTTCCCTTGCCCTCCTATCATTTATTAAACATCTTCTAGAATGGAATGTCTTTCTTACTTTCTCTGTAAGTTGGTTGGTTCACTCTTTTCTTACATTGCAGAGAGTGTATTTTACTCCATTTGACTCTGAAACATAAGAAGACAGATGAGCAGTGAGCCCTCAGAACCATGACAGGGTCACTACAAACAGCACAGGGCAGTACACTATCATTTGGCGTGTTTTCTTTTTTTAAAATGTCATGCCAGATTAACTCCCATTAAAAATAAGATTGTGTTTATATAGCCACCTCCCGCCTCGCTAGGAGATGGAGCTTAACTCCCCATCCCTAGAGTGAGGGCTGCATTTTGTGTGGAGTGACAAACGCTTCCTCAGCCAGGTGATCCAGGTTGATATCAACAGGGGTAAGTCACACTAATAGTAAGTACCCTTGATAAGCTGTGATGACAATGACACTTCACCTCTGTGCTCTTCTAAAAACCTACAATCTCAGTCTCATGACGAGAGAAAACACCAGTAAAACCCAAAGCGAGAGACATTCTACACAGTGCCTGACTAGCACTCTTCAAACTGTCAAGATCATCAAAAATAAGGAAAGTCTGAGAAACTCTTGCAGATGAGAGGAGGCAAAGGAGTCATGCCTGCAAACTGTAATGGGATGGGATCTGGGAACAGAAGAAGGACATCAGGAAAAAACGTGGTGAAATCCAGAGAAAGTGTGGCATGTAAAGTTAATAGTGGGGTGCTAATGTTGGTTCCTTAGTTATGAAAGATGTACAGAGTGATGGGAGATAATAACAGTTGGGTAAACTGGGTGATGGAGTATACAGGGATTCTTTGCACTGTCTTGGCAACTTTTCTGCATGCCTAAAACTATTGTAAAGTAAAAAGGTTACTCAAATTGAAATTTTAAATAGATATCATTAAATAAAAATAGGTATTTAAACACTTTTCCTAATAGTGCTGAGAAATATTATATATATATGGTGTTATCTGTACTTCAGCAGGACCTTTGACCATTTTCTAGACGAGATAAGAAATTGTGGTGGAAAGACACATAGCATAGTTGAGCAGACAGCAGTTCACGTGGTGATGAAGGGCATCACTGGAGCCAGACGGACGGGGTTTGAAGCGCTGTTTCATTCCTCCTAGCTGGGTGCTTAGGCGAGTTAGCATTTCCGTGCCTCAGTATTCCCACATGCAATTCATTATCCCATGTTGGGTGGTTGAGGACTAATGAGAGAACACACATCAAGCTCCCTGGCATAATCCACATGCCTGCTGTAGTGCCAGGACTTTTACTCTATTTCTCCAACAACTTCACTGCTTAGACTCCCAGACAAGTAGTGGATAACCTGATGCCAGGCGGGTTAATGTGAAAATGTCTGTTCTCAGAGGCCATTGTTGAGCTGAACAGGGATGGAGGGTGTGTTTCCCACCTCGTTTAGTAATAACATCATCACTTGTGTATCCTGGATCCTTTCGGTACTCTCTATTGTTAACGAATGGATCAGATTAATACATCTAGTCATATGTGTTTTGTGTTTGTGGTTTTGCAGAACTTTATTTATGATTTTGAGGAAACCCATCATATGGCTGGGATCATAAAGCGTGTTCTGTGGACACTGTTCTGTGTTTCATGCCAGATAAGCTTTCATTGTCCTTTTTCAAAGGCACTTGCAAGGCAGCAGTGCCAGATCCTGGGTCATCTTCTAGTCCTGACATCTGGCTTCTTGGCTGACTCTTTAGCCAGATGGGAGCATTGATGTGGCCTCTGGATCAAAATTAGCCCTCTTTTTCTCATTGTCCTTTTGTTAACTTGCGTTGGATTAGAAGAAATGAGGACATACAATTTTCTTTTAAAAAATAGCTTTATCGAGATATAATTCACATACTGTGCAACTCTTCCATATAGAATGTACAATTCAGTGGCTTCAGTGTATTCGCAGAGTTGTGCAACCCTCCCTACACTCAATCTTGGGACACCTTCGTGACCCCCTAAGAAATCCCATATCCTTTAGCTGTCATCCCCCAACTCCCCACCACTCCAGCCCTAGAAAACCATTCATCTGTTTCTATCTCTGTAGATTTTCCTGTCCTGGGCCTTTCATAGAAGTAGAAGTCTATAATATGTGGCCTCTGTATCTGGCTTATTTTGCTTAGCATAACATTTTTAGGTTTTATCCATATTGTAACACATATCAGTACTTCGTTCCTTTTTATTGCTGAATAGTATTTCATTGAACATATAGACCACATTTTATGTATTTGCTCATCAGTTGATAAACATTTGAGTTTTTTAGACTTTTTGGCTACTACAGTAATGCTGCTTTGAACGTTTGCGTACAGATTGTTGTGTGGATGAGTATTTTCAGTTTTCTTGGGCATATACCTAGGAGTAGAATTGCTGGTTCATATGTTGTAACTGTATATTTAATTGGTTGAGGAACCACCAGACTGTTTTCCAAAGTGGCTGCATCATTTTATATTTTCACTAGTAGCTTATTAGTGTTCTAATTTTTTACATCCTGTCAATACTTGTTATCTTTTTGATTATAGACATCCTAATGCTTGTGCAGTGGTATCTCATTGTGGTTTTGATTGGCATTTCCCTAATGACTAAGGATGATGACTGCCTTTTCATGATCTTATTGACCATTTGTGTATCTTCTTTGGAGAAATGTCTATTCATATTCTTTCCTCATTTTTAAATAAGTTATTTTCTTTTTATTATTTAGTTGTAAGAGTTCTTTGTATATCCTAGGTCTAACTCCCTTATCAGAAATGTGATTTGCAAATATTTTCTACCATTTTGTGTGTCTTTTCCTTTTTTGATGATAGTCTTTGAAACACAAAAGGTTTTGATGTTGATGAAATCTACTTTATTTTTTGTTGTTGTTACTTGTACTTTGCTGTCATATCTAAGAAAGGTTTGCTAAACAGGATATGAAGATTTACTCCTGTATTTTTCTAAGAGTTTTATAGTTTTAGATCTTACACTTAGGTCTGTGATCTATTTCATGTTAATTTTTGTGTATGGTATGAGGAAGGGATCTCTTGCTTTTTTTCCCCAGAGGGTCTTCAATTTTGGTGTGGGCTAGGAAGAAGGTGCCTCCGTGACGAGCTTTCAGTAAAAATCTTGGGTGCCTGGTCTCTAATGGGTACAAGCATCATACACATGTTGTTGCATTTTTATTGCTGGGAGAAAATGTGCTCTGTGTGACCCCTCATGGGAGGGAGAGAGCATAGGAAATCTGCACATGGGTTCCTCCAGACTCCCTTGTGTCTTTTCCCCTTATGATCTAGCTTTGTATCTTTACTACATAGCTGTTACAAGTCTTAGTAATGAGTGTAACTATACAGTGAGTCTCTGTCCTTCTACCAAATATCTGAACATGGTGGTGGTCTTAGGGCTCCATAACACAGAGTTCAACTTCATTCTTTTGCATTTGGATATCTAGTTGTCCTAGCATTATTTATTGAAAGAGGACGTATATTTTCAAAGAGAAATTTAAATCCTGAGACCTCAGGAACACCACACATCTTATACAAGGTCAAACATGTAGGAAGTGTATGGACTAGGATAGGAGCCTATCTTAGTTCAGGCTGCTATAACAAAAGTATCCATAGACTGGGTAGCTTAAACAACAGGCATCTGTTCCATACGGTTCTGAGGTCTGGGAAGTCTGAGATAATGTGACAGGCAGCTGATTCCATTTCTGAGGAGGCCTCTCTTTCTGGTTTGTGGACAGATGCCTCTTGCTGTATCCTCACGTGGTGGAGAGAGGGAGGGGCTATGGACTCTTCCACTTCTTATAGGGGCATTAATCTCATTGTGGAGGGGGGCTGCCTACCATATGACCTCATCAAACGTTACTACTTCCCAAAGGTCCTGTCTCCAAATACCATAATATTGGGGATTAGGACTTCCACATTTGAAAATTCAATTCATAACATAACCCCATCTTCTAAATTTAAGACCAACCCTGGGCCATTTCATGATGTTTACCCGCTTTCTCTTTGGTAAGGGATGAATCAAAGTGATACCTTTCTTGAGTCTCCTGCAATTTTACTTCATTGTAGTTACCTGTTTCAAAGTACTGGCTTTGTGTTTATTATGTAAGTCTTATGTAAAAAGCACCCTTGGGATACCTGACTTTCATCATCCAAAATTGTTGATTAAAGGTCAGCTACCCATTTAATCAACACGGTTTATGCATTTCTCTAAAATGTATGTGAATCTTATTAGTTTTGCTTTTTTCATGGAGGCTTTTTATTTTTCAACTGTGTCTAAAAACAAGCTTGAATTATATTCATAAAGAAAGCCTACTATATCTGAAAGACCATAGACTTTGGGTTCAGAGGACCTAAGGTGAATGCTATTCCTTTATTCAATTATGCACCTTGGGTGAGTGAGTCCTCTGAGCCTCATTTTCCTGCATAGTTGCTGAGAGGAATACATACGATAACATTTATAAAACACCTAGGATATCATGTCTTGGCATATAGTAGTCACTCAATAAATGGTTGCTATTTTTGTGGTTGATACTGAAACCCCAAGTATCACTAACTGTTTTCTGTTTGGCCCTTTTTCTAATGCCCTTATTTAAATACGGCTTAGGTCAGTTTTTTCTCAGAAAGCTAATGTAGTCATATTATCTAGCTCGTGTGATTTACTCTAGCTATTTGAAAGTTGGAATCTCCTAAGTTTTCAGGGTGTGTTCCCAAGGGAACCATGAAGGATAGTAGTTTATCTTGTTCCAGGAAATATAGATGCTGAGGGACTCATGGAATACGTGTGTGCATTCCTGCTAGAGCAGCTCTTGAATTATGTAGGTTATAGATGCAGGTTGCTTCTTTGCCGGGAGAGAAACTTCCTTTGCATATTGTAGATTTCTTTGTTTCTGGTGGAGACAAAGATTTCTTCAACAGGATGGGAAAGACTTTACAAGACCGCGGGGAGGTAGAGTTTAAATGAACAGCAAGAGATTAGTGAGAAGAAAGAATGTGACTTATGGAAAAGGAAGGCCACACCACCAATAGAGGGTGACACATACTGTGACCCTGTGGAGGGGGTTGAGGGAATTAATAATATTGGTAAGGAAACCAGTAGTGATAATAGGTAACATTTATCGGGGATCTGTTCTATGATATGTGTACAGTGCTAAGTGTTTTGATCATGTATTTGGTCGTATGGTAGAAACAAAGATTCCATAGAATCCAGCCAGGAGTTAAAGAGAGTAAAGAATTTGCTCTCAGATCACACAGCTAGTAAATGGCAAATCCAGGAAATGAATGCAGTGTGGCTAGAGACAACAGAGATGTTTTTCTCTTTTTCTTGAGTGCGCAAGAGACCTGAGAATTCACCAAGGCCTGTCCTTGAGTCTCTGTCCTTCTACCAAATATCTGAACATGGTGGTGGTCCATTTCCTCAGCTTTGGCTATGGAGCCACCTGTTCATACTGGATACTTTTCAGAGTAAAGAGGGCTCTATTAACGTTTACCTCAGGGCAAAAGCTATATACCAGTCTGTCCCAGGCATATGGTCACCTGTGTGTAGGGGTTTTAAAACAATTATATTTGAAGCCAAAAGAAAAAAAAATCAAGAAGACATAGCCTTCTTTAGAACAGATGATGGTATAATATAAACAGATGACATGGAGAAAGCAGATCTGCTTGACTCCTATTTTGATGTTATCATATTTATCAGGAAAAATGATTTTGAAATTGGTATGGGTAGAATGAAGATGGTTACGAGAAATTAAAGCCAAGATAGAAGAGATAATGAGAGCTGCTAAAAATGCATTTAGGTCTCTTGGGCACTGAAAGAACTTGCAGATGTGATTGTGGAACCACTTTAGAGAATATTTTGTGAATCAAGGCAAATAGGATGCCAGAAGATTGTAAGTGATTTCAGTGAACATGTACCAGTTTTCAAGGGGGGAAAGCATAGTTTAGAAACTACAGATGGGTGAGCTTAAGTCAATGTCTGATGAAATTCTAGAAGCAATATTAAACAGATGTTTGTGAACATATAAAAAGGCAGCAGTGATTACTGGGAGACACAAAGGATTCTCTAAGAACAAGTTTGTTCCTGTTTAGATGGGATCGCTAGTGTGACACAGGAAGAGGATGCCAGATAGTGAATATTGATTTTAACAAGACATTTGAGAGTCTCTTGTGACGTGGCAAGATGGAGAAATGTGAGGTGGTTGATAATACAGTTTGACAAATTTCTTTTTTGCTGCAAGAGAGAGCAATAACCATTTTAAAACTTCTGGTGAATGGATGAATTGACAAATATGGCCCATGGACCAGTATGGCCCGCTGCTTGTTTTTGTAAACAAAGTTTTATTGGAATACCACCAAGCCATTCATTTCTTTGGCTGCTTTTCCGCTAAAGGGAACAATTGAGCAGTTGTGACAGAGACTATATGGCCCGCATAGCCTAAAATATTTGCTGTCTGGCTCTTTATGGAATAAGTTTGCTGACCCCTAGCCTGGACAGAACACTGGTTTTCAGACCTGCTGCATATTAGAATCACCTGGGTTCTTATTAATGCCCTAGCTTGTGCTCCCCACCTTCCCCAGGTCAATAAGAATCTCTGAGGCTGGGACTGTCTTTTTTTTTTTTTTTTTTTTAAGATTCCCAGGTGAGTGTGATGTGTAGTCAGTCAGGGCTGGAGACCTTTGACCCAGAGGTAGGGCACTAATGGGGAGTGCTGCAGGGGGACAAGAGCCATCTCATGTTTTCTATTAGAGCTGATGATCTGTAATTAATCTCTGAATGACACAGAGGGGAGAGGAAGAGATAGTTCTCTAGATGACAGGATAAGAATTACAAACTTTCTGCTCCTAGAGTAAGAAAATGATGTTGGTTATAGTAATAAATGCAAAGTCCTGCATTTATGTACTAAATGTCCCTGTGTAAGTATTGGGTGATGATTTAACCTCATTGTAATTCATGTGAAAATAAGCTAAGGGTTAACTGCCAACATTATGATATAACCAGGAAAACCAAAATGAAATAAAATCAACAATAAAAACCAAGGCAATCTCAGCCTGCATTAACTAATTATAATGAAAAGCAAAGATACTATACCCTGTTCAGGTCAGATCACATCTGTTAGATCTAAGCTCCTTATGGCTGAGAATATGACTGATTAAGCTTTGTGTTATCACCCATGGGTGGGATGAGCTGCCATGGGAGGCAAGGAGGTCTCCTCTTTGGAAGGTGTTCAAGGGAAGATTATATGAACATTTGGCATGGGTTAGTATTGAAAATATTCTTGGTGGTTATATTAGGGTTCTCCAGAGAAAGAGACTCAATAGGGTATATTTTTACATGTCTGTGTATTCATATATTGATAAAGAGATTTATTGCTCATGTGATTATGGAAGCCACCAAGTCCCAAGATCTGTAGGGTCAGTCAGCAAACTGGAGACCCAGAAGAACCAATGATGTAAGTTCTAGTCTGAGTCCTTAAGGCCTGTGAACTAGGAGAGAGTTGATGGTGTCAGGTCCAGTCAGAAGGCCCACAGGCTCAAAATCCAGGAAGAGGTGATGTTTCAGTTCAAATCTGAAGGCAGGAAGAAGCCCTTGTCCCACTTTGAAGGTAGCTGGGCAGAAAGAATTCTCCCTTACTCAGAGGAAATCTGAATTTTTGTTCAATTCAGGTCTTCATTGGATTGGATGAGGCTCACCCACACTGGGGAGAGCAAACTGCTTTTCTCAGACTACTGATTCAAATATTAATCCAATCTAGAAACACCTTCACAGACACACTCAGAATAATGTTTAACCAAATGTCTGGGCACCCACGGCCTCGTCAGATCGACACATCAAAGTAGCTACTATCACAGTGACCATCTAATGCAGTGTCTTCATTTCGTGGAAAAGAAAACAGTCTCAGAGGATGTGACTTGCCCAAGGTACTCCAGAGGCCAAAGCAGCTCTGGGATTTGGGGCTCCTCAATCCACAGTCCTTTGCTCTTCTGGCCAGACCGTTCAGTAGATATAGATGGTGTGCCAGTGACCTCCAGGGTTCTCTCTAATCCTCAGGATTAAACTGATTCTGTTAAAAGAGATGAGGAAGGAATGCCTGGGGGCAAGAAAGTTTAACCAGGACAAAGCACTGTAGCCACTGGACAGTAGTGTGCAATTTTGAGGAGCACACCCATCAACTAGATACGGAGGTGGTCAGTGTCCACCCAGGTGACTGCCATCGGCTTATTTACTTGGATTTTATACATAACCCCCTTCAGGCCTCTCAGGGAGCCCCAAAGGCTAGTTAATGCTCTGAAGAGCAAGAGGAAGAGGAATCTGCAGGTAGGATTTCGTGCTGGCATGCATAATTAGGCGAGTGGTACTCCATCGGCGGAGGCGGGGGCAACATCTGACCTCCTTGTGGAGAATCAGCAGATAATTGGCCAGAAAGATGCAGGACGCTCAAAGGGGAGCCCCACCTCTAGGATACTGCTCCTGACAGCCATCAAAATAGGCTACGCGCCTACCTGGCGTGAAATACTCTTCTAGGTACTTCACATACATTATTTTTCCTAGTTCAAAAACAGTTCTTCGAGTTACACATTTTGGTCCCCACCCCACAGACAAGAAGACTGAGCTCTAGATGCATTTTCTTCATTTTGGAAGAAGATGATTTGAACTGACAGCCTAGATTCAGGCTTCTAATGTAGTGCCCCTGCATGTTTCCACGCTGCTGGCACTGAGCCCATCTGATTTTAGGGAACAATAATAATGCAGTTATTCAGAAGATTGCTCTCCGAGTCAGCTCCCAGTTACCGTCAAACAGCAGAAGTTGAAATTCCGCCGTGGCTAACGTGCTGACACCCAACACAGTTCAGGTGTTGTATAAATAAAGTCAACAGGCTGACTTTTGAGTAAAACATAATTTTGCAACGGCTGCCAAGAGGAAGATAATTGATGATAAAAGGCAAATATAAATGACTTTTTGATTACCTGTTGTTTTAGATTACGTTGGCTTCCCTTCATCATTGCTACAGAGACTTAAAAGCTATGCAAAAAAAGCCTCTTAGTATAAATTTCCCCCCTTCCACTTCCTCTCTTGTCACATTTCCCCACACCTTTTAATAGAAGCCCTACACTTGGGGAAGTCAGGAATTAGTTGCTTAACTTTCTAATTATTACAAGTGTGTTAAACAAATCACTGGCAAGAGGCTTGTGCGTTGCAGGTGCCCATGCCCAAGCAGATACTCACGAGGGCTGCTGGAGAAAATGGTAGCAGGTGGTGCTGCCCCTGTCCTGCCTTCCAGGAAACCTAATTTAGGATGATAGTGGATGGACTTAGAATACTTTGAGGAGTGTTCCGTCTAGATGTACAGATACGTTATCTTTAGACTCTAAACCGTATGAATTGGTAAGTCAACCTACCACGCTGAAGGATAGTCTCTAAACCCAGCTCTTGCACTTGAGTAGGCAGTCAGAAAGTTTAGCATTAACATGGGAGTCTTCTGGATCCGTTCTCAGCAAGAATAGTCCTAGAAGGCAGCTCTAGGTAGTCCCCAAACAGATTGAGCATGGCAGCCACATTGCCCTTCCCCAAATTCATTCCTGGAGGGGAGACGGTGCATGTTTGGGGAAGATAGAAGATCTGGAGTTGCTTCTGCCATTTTACTTTAAAACGTCACAATTTAGGGGTGCCTGGGTGGCTCAGCTGGTTAAGGTTCAGCTCAGGTCATGATCTTGGGGTCCTGGAATTGAGCTCTACATGGGGCTGCCTGCTTAGTGGGGAGTCTGCCACTCCCTCTCCCTCTGCCCCCCCCACCCCCACTCGTGCTCTCTTTCTCTCAAATAAAAAAATCTTCAAAAAAACCCCCTTCACAATTTAAGTTTTGTCAATTTCTTAAACCATAAATAGAAATCTTATTCTTTCCCCTATCAAATTAGATTCAATACTGAAGTTTTAAACAGAAACTGAATGGGATGGCTGCTCATCCCTGCATTAAGGCTTTACAATAAAACAAATTTAAATTATATGAACTACAAGACAAACAAACGTGAACATAGCACACAAAGGAGGGAAGGAAAGGAAGACTCCATATAGCAAGCTTAACACTGGGTTTCCTTCCTTCTCCCCACCCTCTCCAGTCCCCTTCCTCGGTCTGTGATTGAACATCCTAAGGCCCTTTGAAAATCCATTTGTGTTTTTTGCTGAATGCATCTTAGGTCTTGAGGACTCACAGCCTGGAGAAGTATTGATTGCATTTAAGGGTCCATTACTTAGGTAAACCAAATAATGTAACTGATCTTGGCTCTAATTGATCAAATCTCTCCCACAGTGTTGGAAAGATTGTAATCTAATCACTCCAGTTTCCTGGTTTCTAAGGCGAAGGTTACATTTTGCTGAAATTTACCCTGCTTTGGCAACCTCTCCTCACCCAGGTTCCCCTTCTTGAAACACACAGTGTATGTTGTACATCTGTAAACTCAGAGGTGCAGACACACACAGATAATCTATGCCTGTGAAGCTCCCTGGGTTTTATTTTCAACTCTCCCTATAAATGGTAGATTAGAAATGTAAGCCATGTCCGTTCTTTCCTTTTTCCTTTTAACTTTTTACAGCTCGGGAAAGGGGAGTTGGGAGACACTACTGGCTATTCTGGGTCACTACTAGCCTGCCTTGTTTCTCCTAGTGAGCTTTGCCTCATCCCCACACTTTGCTTTTCTGGAGATAGAAGCTGTGTTTTCAGGTGCAGAACCTCTAAGTGCCGTGTGTTTGAAGACTGTTGTTAAGAGCTGCTGAGCTGTTGATTCCTCCATGGATTGGCTCCCCTGCCTTACCTTGTTCTTTACGAGCTGCCCTCTGCACCTTCCTGAGAGGCATTACACTGGCTCAGCTTGGATTTTCCAGGTCTTTTTACTTCCTTAGCTAGGCCTGGTCTTCCCCACGGGTTAAAATCAGGGCTGGGCTGGGAGTAGGCAGACACTTAGCCAAGCAGCTTGTTATCTACCTTACCCAGCAGGAGAACCATATTTAATGAAGACTGCCAGATGACTGAGTTGGAAGAAAAAGGCCCTGCCATGGGGAGAAATCAGAAATTTAATTAAAAGATAAGATCCCTAGCATTCCTAAAAATGCCATTGGTTATTGGAAAGCTTGGTGGCAGGGTCAAGGTGTAGCAGAGAGTGTGTTGTATAGTTCTTCCGTCTGGATAGAGGAGGACTGGCGACAGGGACCCTCCTCCTTCAGTGGCACTGCCCTCCTTCAGTGTGACCGCCCCCTTACTGGCTCTTAATCCACATGAATCAGAGGGCAGCAGGCATGACCCTAGCAGAGATCCTCAGTGTCACCGGCTGTGAGGGAATTCGTGGGTGTGGTCCAGCGCAGGTGCGTTGGTAGGATCCGTGGGAATACTAGCCGGGACTGGTTGGGGATGAGCAGGGAATACTCTGACCTTTACGGTTCTGGGGGATTTCTCTTGACCAGGCACATCCTGCGTATGGTGATGTTTGCTTTCCTTTATTAAGAAAGTGTGTTTCTACAAATGTAGAAACTATGTTAGGGAACTTATAGTAACTGTCTTAAAATTAAAGAAAACGGACACAAGATACCTCTTTTCTAACAAAACTAAGTACTAGACTTCTCACCCGGGCTGGTGGGATGCACGTCTTTAGCAAGAAGTGTCTTGGCTGCTCTGTAGCATGGATACTTTCTGGGGTCTAAAAATGTAAGGTGACTAGAATGTGCTTCACGGGAACGTTTGAGTCAATATATTGAGACACAACTGTGAAGCCATTTCTAAGTGTAACTCTGCCATTGTAATGGGTTTGATATTCATGCAAAAAAGCTTAAATTCAGAGTAGCGCAATACTGTTTCTTGTAAGTGTGTATCTAAGAAGTTGTATAGAAAGTATTCCTAGTTTGGCCTACCATTCTGCCTGTTGGAGTACTCATATTTTCCTGACTTTTGATTTCAAGCCTATAGAAAAGGTGAAACAAGGGTGTAATGAACATGATGAACTCTACCCCCGCCCTGCCCTCAACCCTGTATACCAGCCATCTTGCTGCACTGGCTGCATGGCTCCCACTTTGTTCTCTGAACATTCCCAAGAATGTTGCAGACCATGACAATTCATCCCTGCTGACTTCGGGTGTATCTCCTAAGAATTAGTTTTTCTCTTAAAGAATCAATTACCATTAAAACACCAGGAAAATTTAACTTAGACATAATAATATCATCTAGCGTAAGTTCATATTTAAATTTCCCAGCTGTGTCAGTTATTTTCCTTATAGCTATTTAAAAAAAAAAAATCCAGGATCCAGTCAAGATTCACATATTGTATTTAGTTGTCACATCTCCTTAGTCTCCTTTATTTATTTACTTATTTACTTATTTATTGAGAGACAGCGCGAGTGCACACGCACACATGGGGTGGGGGTGGGGAGGGGCAGAGGGAGATGGAGAGAGAATCTTAAGCAGGCTCCACACCTCCTCAGGGTTCTGTCTCATGACCCTGAGATCATGACCTGAGCGGAAATCAAGAGTTGGCCGCTTAACTGACCAAGCCACCCAGGTGCCCTGCCTTAGTTTCTTTTAAATGGTCCCTCAGTTTTTTCAAAGCTTATTGTGACATTGAAAAGTCCGGGCCAGTTCTTATAGAATGTCCCATGATCTGTATCTGTTCAGTTGTTTCCTTTTATAAGATTCAAGAATGCTACCTCAGGAGGGTTATCTTCCCATGGCTGTGCCTCAGGTAGCACAGAAAGTCAGTCTGTCCTGTTGGTGGTGGTGTTGGCTTTGGTCATGTGGTTAAAGTGATGTCCACCAGATTTCTCCCCTGTTAAGGCACTTTATTTCTCCTGTGATTAAGTAGCTTGTGGGGTGATTTTGAGACCAGGTGAATATCCCATTCTCCAACAATCTTTCCCAGGAGTTTTAACATCTACTGATGGTCTTTGCCTAAATCAGTTATTGAATTGGTGATTACCATACCCCAATTTTGGGAAAGAAAAAGTCAGTTGTACTTTGGGTACCAGAGAAATGACTTTAGGAAGAAAAAAAATGCATGTCCTTTCATTTAAAACAAAAGAATTTGCTTTTTCCATATTTAAAATAAAGTTTTAAATGCAATTTGTGACTAATATCAATAAATAAAAGCCTATGTTAATTTTGAGGGCAGATCATAAAATTGTGAGCTTATAAATTTCTAAATTTTGTACACCGTATCTTAAAATTTGCATCAAAAATTTTAGGGTTGAATTCTTGTTATTGCAGTATTTAAAACAAAAGTGGGAAAGTGTTCTGTGTGCATGAGTAAAAGATCTCCATGTAACTGTGTCACTGTAGAAATGCCATCTAAGGAATTTACGAAACTCTGAATGAATCTGTTGTATTTTTTAAGCAGCACTCATTTGAGAAATTGCTTGTGATAAATGGGTTTCACTAATTAAATCATACACTTCCATAGTACATTACGTATAAAACTAGACTAGGAAATAAATATAATTAAAGTAAACATGCCCTTCTAATTAGTAATTGTTTCTGCCATTTTAAGCAAATTTCAGAGTCACAGAGAGCTGCTCCACTATAAACCTAATAATGAAGCTTGTGATAACAGGTGTAAATTAACACAATGGAAAACATTTACACTGTAACATGCTAAATTAAAAATGACATTAACAAGTCTCATTTTCAAATTCTGTATAATTAACATTTGTTCAACCCGGAGATGAATAAGTACAGTACAACGGTAGATGTCTTTATTTATAGCTTATAATATTTGTCATAGCTTTATCTTTGTTAAATTATAAACAACAGAGATGCATTCCTTCTTAAAATATATCATGTTTATGTAATCTGAGACAGTTCTGACAAAGGGTAAAATGTGATATTTACTGGTGTCATTACCGTGGGTAATATGCAGGTGCGCCACCAGAACAGCTTTGGTCGAGGACTGAGATAGACATGAAATATTGAGAGTGGCTTGAGTATGGAGATATGCAGGTACCACGGTAACCATATACACGACATGATAAAATACTAGGATTCCCTCGAGTGTTTCCCCTCAATGCACATATGTGCTTCTAAGTGCTTTGAATCGATGTTTGTTTCTGCAAATAAATATTATCTTAAAGGCTTTCTTTTATGGCACTCGTTAATATAAGCTAGAAACCAGAGAACAGAGGAAACAGCTTTGTAGCTTAATTTGTCACAAAGGACATGATGTTTTACTCCTTACAGAGAATTTCATCAGTACACTAATGATTGAATGAAGAATTAAGCGTTATTGCATTGCATTGGCTTAGATCTTATAGTTGACTTGTTTTTGTTCTTTATAGTTGACTTTTTAAAAACTCAGGATTTTAATTACCATAACTGGATTAAAAAATTGTCAAAGACATGTACTCTGGATTATTATTGGAGGGTTTTTTTTTTTTTTTTTTAATTTTCAGTTTATTTTATTTCGGTTGCTTTGGGGTTTGTCCTGCAGGTAGAGGATGGAGAGGTTTGTAAGCACAGAGTCCGTGTTGTGTCCTTGTTAAGCCTGGCCCATAGCAGGTACTCAATAATACTTGGAGAATTCTAAGACTCAGTATCTGCAAGTTCTGGAACTTGCTGTCTTGTGGAGGAGACGAAACAGTAAAACAGTGATTGCTTTACACAATCGGCTCTCCTGGTCCTCAGGTCTTCAGAATCAGACTGGAATTACAGCATTGGCTTCTCTGGATCTCCAGCTTGCCAGCTCACCCTGCAGATCTTGAGACTTGTCACCCTCCATAATTACATGAGCCAAGTCCTTATAATAAATCTGTTTACAACACACACACACACATACACACACATACACACCCATTGTTGGTTCTGTTTCTCTGGAGAAACCTGACTGATAACCAACATAACAGGATTGAAAGTAGGTTAGAAATTATATCTATCTATCTATCTAATATATATATATATATATATATATATATATATATATATATATCTCAGAATAATAAATATTTATTGATACCCTTAAAGGGAAGATTTAAGGCAGCTCTTAGCAGAATAGCTGACATACAGTGAACACTCAATAATGGTGGCTCTTCTCATTAAGAAGCAGATTTGTCTGCAGTTGCTTGGCCATTTTCTGTGCTTCCTAGAGGCAGAACAAGAATGCTGGTGAACATATTGCTGCTGCTCATAGTAGCTGCTCATCAATTGTTTGCTCTTCTGAGGTGATTTCACAGTCTTCTCTGGCTACCACTGGCCACCAGATGAAAGAAAAGAACCAATTTCCCACCTCCTCTCATTCTTGCCACCACCCCCCCCCCCCCGCCCCCGTGGCCGTGGTGTGTTCCATCCCTTCCCTTTCCTCTCCTTTCAGACCAATGATTATAGCCCTGAATTTGATGAGAATGGCTGGTTAGGCTGGGGAGGTGCTTATTGGGAGCCCCTGGGCTGAGGGGGCTTTCTCCTAAAGCACATTACCGTCCTGTACTTGTTACCCTCCACGTACCTTGTTCCAGTCCATCTCTTCAGGTCTGCTTCGCTGCTTGATGTGGTCTGACCTGCAGGCCCGTGAGACCGCCATGGGATAGATGGGCCCCTGAATGAACAGTACTGTTTTCTTTTATCCTCTTCGGCATAACCTCTATAGGTTATTTTTGAAGGAATATAAACATATCGGTCTCCCCCAAACTGAATCACAGAGATCAACCAAAACTGAATACCATGTCACACATCTATTAGCCAGTGGACCAGCAAACAGAAGGCCAGCCCACAGAGAAAAAAAATGAAATAGTATGCATTCCTATTTATTGCTTAGGGAATTCTCTTTAGCCGTTGGCTACTCCATTGGGCCAGGAAAGTGAACTTACATTGGGTGTTGAGAAGGAAAAAGATCTTGAAAAAGGACGTTGAGGTTCATTGCACTCTCTAACTCATATAGACAGATTTAAAGGAAGAGAGTGACAGGGGTAATTCTGATTAAATTTAATATTCCCATCTAGAGATTTTCTCTTTGTACCATCCCTAATATTTAGAGGACTGTGGCAAATAAATACAGAAAGAGCTATTTCACTCAAAACATGTAACTGTTTATGAACATACAGATATTATTACTGCTGGGAAGTGAATGTTTTTCAGCTGTCTTCCAAGACAGAGGATTCTGCAAGGTGCCCAGAGAGAGCAGAAGTGGAGGCTGCATCCCTGCCCTCCGGGCACTGACCATGTAATTGAGAACCTGGCCATCTTGAGGCAGAGGAGGTTGGGGAGAAAGGGCAAGACAGCAGTGCTGCCCACAGTCACAGCTCCTAAATATGTCACTCCTGGCCCAGTGGCCGGCCGGGAAGGCAAGTGCCGCCGTGCGATCTAATTACCAGAGACAGAGATGCTCAGGTGCGAGCTGCCTAATTATGAAAGCCCAGGGCACACACGCTCTCATGAGACCGACCAGTGTTCAGGATACTGAAAAAATAATTTTGGCAGCAAATTTAAACTCGGATGAACTCCACTAGGAGCTGCAAATGTAGGAATGGAGTCTAAACTTTCTTAAAAACACAAAAATACCCTCAGCAACAACTGCAAAAACCTTTTGGATGCACTATTTCAAGCCAGATCATCATGGTAGTTTCACAAGTGTGTGTGAAAAACAAACGCACATGAATAGGGCCTTTTAAATGCTCATAATTAAGGCCAAAGATCACACAATTGATAGTTTGGTAGATGGCAATAGTAAAAACAACTGCTGTTTGTGGTATGTATCAGTTAAAAAGAAAAGTTGTATTTTCTAGTATCCTGCATCATGAAACTTTTTTTGAATACGGCTGTTTTTTTTTTTTTCTTCAACTATGTTCAGTCTCTCTGAAAATAAAAATCTCAAGTGTGGTGAAGCTATTTTGCATCTTTTTCAGTATAACATGCTCCCCATGTGATGATGCAGAATTCATTTTGCATGGCCCCAGACCAAATCCCTCCAATTCCTGTCCTCAGATACCGCAGAGCCGTGTGTTTGGCATGTGATGCCAAGCCTGGTAGTAACACTGTGTTGCTGTCAGAAGATGCTTGCTGAGGGTACTGGGATGTGCATTGCACCCCATGTCATCCCACCTGCCCTTCCTGTTTGGGGCGAAGGCCACAGATTCGTTCAAAGCCAAATTGATATTCTTTTGAAAGAAGCATCTGGCTTTTTGGCAGCTCCACAGAAGTTATCTTGGTCATTTGAGAGTTTCTTCTGCATTTATCACATATTTTAGATATTGAAAGGATTCCTGGCATTTTAATGTCCCAATTTCTGGGCATGAGAAATGTGAAAAAGCTGAAGTCTGTTTGCACTTGCAAAGGCTCTTTGAAATTTGTAGGGCTGGGAAAAAAAAAAAAAAAAACTTCCCTACTTAAGAAAAAAAAATCTTCCAAGTTATATCTTACCTACACCCGTGGGTAGTTTTTCTATTGCCTAATTTTAATATCCACAAATCTGGTATTTATGCTGGAGAGGAACATCAGTAGGGATCATAGAGAAGTGGTCTTTAAAAATATTCACTGAGAAAACTAAAATAACATTTTAGGTTTTTCTTAGTTTGAATATTTCAAAATTCAGTGATATTTATTGAACAGCTATGATATTCCAGGCAGTAGGTGCCATATCAGACACTCTGTGTATTAGTCAGCTTGGACTGCTGTAACAAATATATCATAGACTGGGGTATTTCAACAACAGACATTTGTTTCTCACAGTTCTAGAGGCTGAAGTCCAAGATCAAGGTATCAGCAGATTTGATGTCTGGTGAGGTCCCTCTTCTTGGCTTACAGAAAGAAGGCTGCCTTCTGGCTGTCCTTACACGGAGAAGTAGGGAAAGAGGGGAGGTGGAGAGAGAGATGTGTCTGGTCTCTTTCTCTTCTTATAAGGACACTAATCCCATCACAGGGGCTTCACTCCCATGACATCTTCTAAGCCTAATTACTTCCCAAAGGCCCCACCTACAAATGCTGTCACATTGGAAGTTAGGCCTTCAACATATGAATTTGGGGAAGATACAAATATTCAGTCCATAAGATCATGTTAGAAATTTCATCAAGTTCTTCATTATCAAATTTCAGAAAGCCTTCCCAGTCCAGGGCACTCACATTTCCATGTGACTGACTGACTTTCTTTCTTTCTTTCTTTCTTTCTTTCTTTCTTTCTTTCGTTCTTTCGTTCTTTCTTTCTTTCTTTCTTTCTTTCTTTCTTTCTTTCTTTCTTTCAAGATTTTATTTATTTATTTGAGAGAGAGCAAGAGAGAGCATGAGGGGTAGCAGGGCAGAGGGAGAAGCAGACTCCCTGCTGAGCAGGGAGCCCGGCACAGGGCTCTATTCCAGGACCCCAGGATCGTGACTTGAGTGAAAGGCCGACGCTTAACTGACTGAGCCCCATAACCCTTCTTTATTTTATTAAATAATCTATTCATGTTGTTTGTTTTGTTAAATAATTTATTCATGTCGGATACCTTCAGCTAACTTTGACTACCTAAACATAATTTAGTATCCAACTGCTATATATTTTTCTGTTTCCATTTATTTCTTAGTCATTAGATAGTTTCGGGCATGTGGATTGGCACATGTGTAACTTGCTTTATCCGGCTCCTAGACCAGCATTCATTTAGGTAACAGACATGTATTGTGGACCTACTGTGTGCCAGGCACAGGTTCCAGACACTGCACTTAAAAGAAACAGCTTTCCTCCTGGAACTCACATTTCAGTGGGCCAAATGACAGCTTTCAGATTAAAATATATTTACGGTATGGAGAAAATAAAATGGGGGATAAGGGACATGGTAGAGGGTGCTTGCAGGTGAAGGACAGCAGTAATTAGGAGGGCCAGGAAAGCCCCACTGATGAGGTAACATTTGACCTGAGATCTGAGAAGTTTACCACATAGAGGTCTTGGGGAAAAGCTTTTCAAACAAAGGAAACTGCAAGGACAGGTCTTTTCTCCTAGCTCATTCATGGGACAAAGAACAAAGAAAGAAGGCCAGCGTGCCGCGGGTGGGATGAATGATGGTGGGACAGGGCCAGGGGGCTGGCGAGGTTGTGGGCTGGGGTGGGGCTGGCATGAGGTGGGCTCAGAGAGTGGGCCCTGGCTGGAGCTTTGGGGACAATAGTGAGGAGTTGGACGTTTATTCCAAATGCAGACGGAAGCTACGGGCGGGTTGAAAGCAGGAGAAAAATAGGATTTTATTAATGCTGCAGGTTTATTCGGTAAATACCATGATGATAGTAGTATTGATAGTGGGTATATAATTACATGTAATAATAGCACGTGTACTTGCTATGATGTGAACACTCCCTCAGTCTGGTGGTTGAAAACTAAAAGAAACGAGTAAGTGGATCATATCCCTCTGTGTTTCTAACAGTTTAATATTCATCATTTGGAGAAGATACATACATTTTTATCCATGTGTAGGCATAAATTGTTCATTCGAGTAGGGCATGCCAATTTTAGCTAGGGTCTCCTCTTAATTTTGATTGTATATCCCTTGTGGCTACATGTCAAAATATGACATATCAGCATAAGCCAACCTGGATTTAATGAATAGGAAACCATGGAATTTATATGATTTGGGGGCACATGGGTGCTTTTCTAATGCCAATTCCAAGGATAAGTGGCATGGAGGTTATTTGATTAATTGGACAAGCATAAACTCTAGGTTCGGCTGCCTGCCTGTCATCTGAACACAAAACATTGAAGATTAGTTGACTTAGCACTCCAGAATTAAAATCATGATACTTCTTTTATTGTTAACAGAATATTTTGCTTAGCTTTACACCGTTTTTTGGATAAGCACTGACAGTAGCCTGCACATATAATTTTTACTTACAAGCGAGGTATTTTCCAAGCTGTATTTCAAAAATACTCTGCTCCCTGAAGTTCAAGGATAGTCAAAGCCATACCTTTGAGATGAGGTCTGGTTCCTAGTTTCTGGTTGAAATTATGTGCTGCTTTTGTGGAACTGGAGAATACCATATGCTCAGGAGGCACTTCCTGAACTCCTTTGCTGACATCTTCCTGGCAGAACCATCAATGATGCACAGGACTTTTATCTTCATGAAATTGTACATTTGCACATAGTTTTAGCTCTGTGTGGCCTTATTTTGGAAGACCCAGAGATCTGGATTGGCTTAGCTTTCCAGGTGATGAAGAGGGAGGCTGGAACCTTGATGAGAACCAGACTGGGCTGATGCGATCCTGAGGGCTACCCTGACACCCCCTGGGATGATGCAGCCCTTGGCCTGAAGAGCTGGTGTTGAGTCTGGCCATTCCTCCCCTCCAGGGACTAAAAGAAATAAGAACTCTGAGACTTACCCAATTGGTAATCCAGACCGTTTTACCATCATTAGGAAGATCCACCATTAAGACACTCTTAACACATTCAGATTTAATTCATGTATGTTTTTAAATTCTGAAAGTTGGTGACTTTTTCTTAAGTAAACTGTACCCCCAATGCGGGGCTCAAACTCACGACCCCAAGGTCAAGATTTGCATGATCTACCAACTGAGTCAGCTAGGTGCCCCCATGAAAGTTGGTGACTTTTTAAGAAACTAAAATATAAAATTTAGTAATTGTTGAGACAAATACTCATAGCCCTTGACAGAACCTATCCTACAGATTTTAATGGTTTGTTATTAATACCAATTTTACTTTCCTTGCTTAACTATATTCTTCTCTTTTATTTAAATAATGTTTTACAGTACAGGAGCAATTTCTTATTTTGTCTTTTCAAACATATAAAGCGTGTAGAGTATCAGCATTATGGTTCCAACCTTATAGATAAAAGCCACTGCTAGTGTTTCTGAGGGGGCTGTCCATCCAGCAAGTTGTAG
The DNA here is from genome assembly GCF_023065955.2 of Ursus arctos. Classification (NCBI taxonomy): domain Eukaryota; kingdom Metazoa; phylum Chordata; class Mammalia; order Carnivora; family Ursidae; genus Ursus; species Ursus arctos. The sequence goes on from NW_026623100.1 coordinate 9,469,555, forward strand.
AACTGGGTGCCATCCCAAATGTGCGGCCATCGAGCTCTGTGCTTTTACCACCACTCCACGCTGAATTTCAGTTTGCAGGAAGAAATTGCTAAAGGCCAAAGTCAACAGAGTTTACCTTTTTCCAGTTTAGAAGGAGGCATAGGATAGTAAATGTTAATCTATAGTATTTTAAGATTTCTTTTGCACTGCTTTACTAGGAAGTTCAGGGTGGTCAAGAGGATACAGTCCTCCTCAGGATTAGGAACTGTTTGTGTTGAGATTGAAGTTTTTGTTTGTTTGTTTGTTTTTTAGAATTCATAGACTAGAATTTGATGTGATTTGGTTCTTGCTGTATTCTCTTGAATTGAGGACATATAGAAAGATGGTTGGATAGCATGGGATGGTAGTAGAGGGAAAGGGTAAAGAGAGATTGAACGCTTTTTTTCTTACACATCTTTATTTTTTTATTTCTTACTGAAAACTCTCCACTTTTCTGTTTACTTTACAAATGCTAATAAAGTCGGGTGGGGTGGGGTCGGGGTCGGGGAGACACAGTTAAGAAACTGGCCGCAGTATGAGACAGACTACAGTTGGAACACAGGTCTGACTCTGTCACAAAGCACATCCCCCGAGGGAGATTTTCACCTTGTTCTCCTTTGAGGGTTTGTCCAGGTGGGGCTCTCTCCTCTCAGGAGTATTTGTCCTATCATCGCTCAGTCTGACTTCGCAGCTGGCCCCCGAGAAACGACACTTCCCAAGCCCCGAAGCTGTGTTTCCTAACACTGCTTTCGCTTGTGATTGTCCATGAGAAAATCCTTTGAAGGAAAGGCAGGCCTGTAAGTATCAAGGGAATGAAGCAGGTGCTTCTGCAGCCCAGCTCTGCGGTGCTCCGGCCAGGCAAGTGTGTCCGACCTGACAGCACTGACGGCAATTGTAAGCACTGCCTCAACATCCTGCTCTCCTCAGGGCTCGGTGGTGGTCTGTGGCGGAACTGATCAGGATGTAAAACGAGGACATTTTCTCCTACTGCTGGTGACTACAAAAGGGGTCTGTTATATATTCTTTTCCTTTACTGGCGAGAGGAAGGTCTCCAGGAACATTCGGAGCTTCTGCAGCTCCCTGGGTTCCATTGGCCGAAATAGTAAAACGGTTGCATCTCAGCTAGATTGAACTCTTCCTCGGAGCAAAGGAATGCTGTGATCATTGGGGTGGAGCTCTTTGTGTGGAGTCCTGTAGCAGGGACTCAGGGAAAATGCCACTCCAAGTAATTTGTCACATTTTCTTTCCTTCAGGGGATTGTAGTCTGAGGGGGGAGGTTGTAAGCAACAGTTGCCAGAGTGCTTAATAACATGGGCACACGGGGTCCAAATGAGTACAGATTTAGAGAGGTCCGGCAGAGAACGTAAGGACATAGGAATGTGTCCGCAGAGCTCAGGAGAGTGTGGTCAGGGAGGGGAAGCACTCCGTGAAGGAAATGACAAGGGTCATGAGGAAGGGGGAGGGTAATGGGTCCTGCAGGTAGATGGAATCCCACTTAGAAAGCATGGCAGATACGGTTATTGGGTTTGAAATGGGCAGTAGCATTGAAGCAGTTGTTTGCTAGGCTGAAGTATTAGCAATCTCTGTATTTGAGATTTCTGCGAATTAGAACAGTTGAAAGGAAAACTTAATTTAACAAACATTTATTCCGTGCCCCTTTGAGGTAGGTATTGAGCTAGGTTCTGGGGAGAATAGAGATGAGTACGTGCCCCAGAATTCACAGTCTCCTGGGGGAGAGAGAAAATGGAAACTAATCTATGCTGGATGTGAGCCCAAGGCACCTGGAGCAAAGAGGAGGCAGCAGCGGGTTATGTCAGGGACTGCTTCCTAGAGTGGAGGGACCTTCCGGCAGAGCTGACAGTGAATGGGAGGTGGGGAAAGAGACAGAGAGGAATTTCAAGTAAGAAGGTTAGCACAGGTGTGTGTGTGAAAAGGAGCACGATGCACTGGGGAGCAGTCCGTGTGTCCGCTCTATGGAAGCATGCAGGAGGGTAACTGCTGTAGAGCTAAGGACGGAGGCAGGTAGGGCAGCACTGGTGGGGAGAGGCTTTCGCGTCATGCTAAGGCTTCTGCACATGCTCAGGTCTGAAAGAAAGTAATTGAAGGCGTGTGAATTTGATAGGATAGCTACTGGTTACGCGGAAGCCGTTGTAGATTTTTGAGCCGGAAAGTGACATCATGAAGGTGGTATTTCATTTAACTAATTTAAAATGTACACACCGTTACAGTAGTTTTCTCTCATAAAAGAAGATTAATTGCAGAAAAATTCAAAAGTAGAAAAACTATAAAGAAGAAAATAGACATATTGCATAATCCCGTGACCCATTTATAAAAATTCAGCCATTTGAATGCTTTATTACATTGTGGTCTTTTCTATGCATAGATGTGGCACTGGTCAAATCATGGGAAGATTTTGGACTGGTACCCAGTCTCTTTTTTCCCCCAGCCACAAGCCTCGTGATGTCTTTCACTTGCTCTCTCCAATGCTTATAAAATGCATGAGAAATAACATCAAAGCTCTCTTTGTATTATTAATCCACAAAATGGTTGACATTGTTTACTCTTTTCTGTGTCTGTCTGTAAGATACTTTTTGCAGCTCTTCCCTTTTTTATATGTACATACTGGTATATTGTTTTTTGGGGGGGGGTATTGATATCTCCAGATTGTTTTTCAATTTGAGGAAAATTTAAGTCAGTTTGATGGATGCTGGAAGGCTGGGATCCTGGGAGGAATGAAATAAGGGGCCACATGGTCTCTGTGACTGAAATCTTCGGCAGTAAGACACATGACAGCCTTAGTGTGGTGAGAAAGTAGGCAGGGCAGAGGTACACCCACTCAACTGGGGTGTCCGTGGGTGCCTCCACTGTGTCCTGTGTCCCCTGATCCTTCTCTTCTTCTGTCCTGGACTTCGCTGCAGAATTATTCCTGTATTGTATTTGCATTTCTCTCTCCCTCTCTCTCTCTTTCCCTCTCTCTCTTTGTCTTCCCTAAATGACTTTATGAGGATTTTTTTTGGGTGAGAAGAAATATAGCCTAGAGTTTTATAGTTTGAAATACTGACTTTGAAAGTATTTCTTCTCCCCAAGGCATTTCAGAGTCTGCAGAGACCCAGATCAAACAATTACAAAACAAAACAAAAAACCCCAAAACACTCCAAGTTGAAGTTGAGCGTGCTGTTCTTGACTTTTGTATTTATAAAACGTAGTGCATTCATATTTGCACCTTCCCCCCATGTTTGGATCATCGCCGATACAGTTTTGAATCTTCCATTTTCACTAATATTGCGGGTATTTATCATTACATATCATTACCTTTACCTTGAAAGCAGATTCTTAATACTCAATTACATGAGTGTTCATAACTTGTTTAGCCATCCTCCTGTTGGACACTTAGAGTTTTTTCTCTTAATATTTTAGCTGTTACACGAACAGGTGCAATGGTGAACATTCTTGTAAAGAAGTCATTGCACATATTGCCAATAATTCCTGGTTGGAGGATGTGAGCTTTTATATAGTTCTTGATATATTGCCAAAATTCCCTTTGGAAAGATTTGACCTGTTTTGCTACCAGCAGGAGCATATGAGACCTCCTGCTGTCCTGTACAGTTGTCTGTATTGAGGATTATACTTTTTAGTTTTGTGCCTATTTGGTAAGGAAAATGGTATTTATTATTTATTTTTTCTTTTTTTCTTTTTAAAAATTATTGGTGATTTGCCATTTTTTTTACATGTTTGGTAATTTTTGTTTCTCCCTTTCTTTTATTTTTTTAAATTTTTTAAAAAAGATTTTATTTACTTGATAGAGAGAGAGCAAACAAGCAGGCAGAGTGGTAGTCAGAAGGTGAGGGAGAAGCAGGCTTCCTGCTGAGCTGAGAGCCCAACATGGAGCTTGATTCTAGGGTCTTGGGATCATGACCTGAGCCTAAGGCAGATGCTTAACTGTCTAAGCGACCCAGGCACCCCCCTCTTATTTTTATATATTTTTTTACTTAATATTCATTCCCTCCCTCACTTTTATCTGATTTTTTAAAACCATTTCCTATATTTATAAGAAATCTTTGTATGTAGAATAAAACTATTACCCTTTCTCTTATACGTTTTACATCTTTTCTCAGTTTATCTTTAATCTTTGAAGATAAATTTGTGGGAATTTTATGATGTATAGAAGCATATAATTTCTACATGATCAAATCTGTCAATTTTTTTGCATTCTCTTTCATTGCTTTAATGACTAGGAATGTCAGCCTCTTCTTAGATCACATAAATATTTATCTGTATTTTCTTTTTGTTTTATTGTTGCTTCATTTTATTTTTTGAAGATTTTATTTATTTATTTATTTATTTATTTATTTATTTATTTGAGAGAGAGAAAGAGAGAGAGAGAGCTGGGGGAGGAGCAGAAGGAGAGGGACAAGCAGACTCTGTGCTGAGTGTGGAGCCTCACACGGGGCTCAATCTCATGACCCTGAGATCACCAACTGCGCTGAAAGCAAGAGCCAGATGCCTAACCAACTGAGCCACCCAGGTGCCCCTATTGTTGCTTTATTTTAAAACAATGATTCTTCAAACTGTTAGAATTTATTTTTGAATATGTTATGAGTCAGATAAAATATTTTCTTTCCCAAATACTGTACTTACCCTAAAACCCAAAAGTGGATCTGTAATGATATGTTATGTTTTTAAAAAGCTGGTAAGATAATAATGGCTTAGGACACTATGTGGGGCAACCCTAGAATTATTAAATAGGAGGAATTGAATGTAGCAGGTGGATGGCAGGCATTTCAAACCTAAGGCATTGTGAAGATGGGGGCACCATCCATCTTAATGGGGAATTCATGGTGGGGGGGACCATCAGCAGAAAAGACTTTGATAAATTTTCTTCAGCACTTTATTTTTCAGAACACTGGCACACATGTTCAGTTTTGATTAGAACCATATCACTGGTCTCTTTCAGTGGATGGAACATCTTTGCAAGCCAAGATGTAGATTAAGTGGTTCAAGGGACAGAGGAGAAATCTGGACTTTGGAAAGCTGTGTTCCTTGAAGTTTCCACATTGCTACCACCACCCCCATTCCAAGAATGCTTATTGACTTGTAACTTACCTTTGTAACATACTTTATGGGGAACAGATAACTTTCATTACCTGTTCATTCACTTGGGTCTGACAACAACCCAGTGTAGAAGGCATGTGTGCATTATTATTATGTCCTGTTTTTAGAGATTTGGAAACTTATACCAAAAGACAGTAGGTGCCTATGGTCACACAAAGAATATATGTTTTCCTGTTCTTTCATTGAATAAATACTCACCAAGGGCCCATGGTTTGCTGAGGATTGTTAGGTACTGAGGATACATAGAAAGGAAGGTTCTTGTTCTTAATTCAAACAAGGAAGACTCAGACTCTTTTCCTTGGTCAAACTTCACTGTTTAGAGCCAGGACTTGGTGTTTGGCAATACCCAACCATTAAAATGAACGAAGACTCACATGAGGCAACTAATGTGGGTGACATTGAGTACTTCATACATGGTGAACTTGTATGGTCTTGATGGAGTAGGGGAACTTGGGTGGTAATAAGATCAGTGTATTATGTTGCTTTCTACCTTGGTATCCAGTGTATACCTTTTTGAAACTCTTTTTATTGGTACAAGATCAAAAGCTAGATAATTTCTCGGTTCTTTGTTATGTAAAGTGCAATTCAGAGTCACTCGGGCTCTTCATTTAAAGAGAAATGTTTTCTTTGTTGATATTCTGGTATAAATGCGCCAGTACTATCATCCCTCTAGATGGTTTAGTGTTTGCAGATAAAAAAAAAAGAGAGAGAGAAAAGAAAAATTGGATTTCTGTGCACTTTCATTGTAAGAGGAAAAGCTAGTTATCCTAATGATTTTATTTTTTTGAATTCTGAGTTGAAAAGAGATTGGTGTATTTGAAAACTAAAGAGGAGAGTGAGTTTGTACAACTGATTTTTGTCAGTTTAGTTTTAACTTCTGTAATTCTTATTTTTTGCATGTAAGGCTATATATGTATATTAATTCTATTGTTACATATATATATTTTGTATGTAATGCCATTTTATATTTACATTTCATCTTACATTATTATTCATTGTTCTTTTATGTGCTCCAATAAAGCCATTGTTTCTATACACGTTTTCTGATTGACAGGTCGAATAAAGAAATTGATTTTCTTTGGCGTAAAACTAAGTATTGAGTCACGCAGGAAAGCCTTTGGAAAACAAATAGAGCAATCCTTTTGTCAATGCTAATATTTCAGTTTTTCAAGCTACTTGCATGACTAGAGTGATAACCGATTTTAGAACAAGCATTTGATATTGATTTGCCAGTCTAGAGTAACAAGTTACTGCTTCACTTCTTATCAAGAATTAAATCAAAATAATTCTGTGCCCTATATAATATGTATCTTGAGAGTTCTCTTGCATGATTTATGTGTTGCAGTGTAGCAGGGATAAATGTTGAAGAATCATATGACTTTAGATAAAGGTTGTATATTATTGCTACATAATTTTATTATATAATAAATCTTAATTTGATAACAAAAAGCTGTTGCAGAGGTTCTTAAAAAGTTGAGGGGCACATTGTATTATAAGAATTTGCATCTTTTTTTATTAATCCTAATGAATTCTTAGCCCATAAGGCTTTTATTGTCCAATAAAAATCCCAAATGGGAAATACTGATTTGCTTGCAAAACATAGACCTTTTCAAATCAGAATTGATTATCATTCAAAGCTGATGTTAGAAATAAAAATTCTGTATTGTTTCCTCTTCTCAAAATTAAAATATGAGGTTATAATTAGGTACTCTGTGTTTCATATAAAAGTCAGATAGTATTTTTTTGGTATATTTTAAATTTATTTCCAGAATTTACCATCTGGTAAATGGTTTGAGTTAATTTCAGAGAGTTGCAAGTAACTCAGATGTTTCATACAGAAATAACAATTCATGTATCCCATATTTGTGTGTATGAGTCTATATGCAATAAGCTTGTTGGAGCTCAGATATTTAAAATAAATCCAGAGTTAATATTGGATCTTTTTCTTATAACTCCTGTTCTTACCCCAAGGCCATAGAATTTTTAGCATTTTTTTTTTTTTGATAATGTAGGTCTGTTTCTCGCTTATGCTACATGTTTGTAATGTGTCAGTGGGAGTGAGGGCTTTTTGTGACAGTGACCCCACTCAGGCACCCAAGTGAGGGAAAACTACATCTTTATGCTTCCATATTTGGCCAGGGAGGAGATGTGGATATGACATATGTGAGGATATGCATACCTGTTACTAAATGAGCTCCTAGCAATTGTGTGTGGAATTGGCAAGCTGATTTCAAAATATGTATGACAAATACAAAGGGTCAAGAATACCAAGACAATCTTGAAAAAGAATAAGGTCGTAGGACTTACTCTGCTGGATATCAAGACTTTATTACAAAGCTATAGTAATTAAGACATATAGTGTTGGCAAAGGGATAGGCAAATAGACAAATGGAATTGAAAAAGGAGTCAAAGAACAGAACCACACCTATATGAAGACCTGATTTATGGCAAAAGTTGGCACTGCATAGCAATGGGGAAATAATGGTCTTTTCAACTAATAGAACTGAGTCATTTCGCTTGCCATGTGGAAAAAAATGAAACTGATCACTACGTCACATCAAAATCAATTTCAGGAGGTTTTTTTCCCCCCTGAACCGACATTGGTTTCAGGCATAGTATGAGGTAGTGGTCAAGTTTAATTTATTGAGTTGATTAGATTATTAATAGAACATAGATCATTAACAAGTTTAATAGAATATTTCCAGCATCTCAGAAATCTCTCCTGGGCATCTTCCCAATCATTATTCTTTCCCTTTTTTCCCCAGAGATAACCATTATCCTGAATTCCTGAATTCTCATACTAAAGTTTATGGTTACTTGTTTTTGTACATCATACAAATGGAATTATATAGTAGATATTCTTCTCTGTATTGCTTCTTTCACTCACTATTGTGTTTATGAGATTTATTTACGTTGTTGGATGTAGTTGTAGTTCTTAAGAAGTGTGGAATTTCTCCTCCCTAAAGGTATAGTATCCATATAAAATATTTGGATTTATTTATTTATTTATTTAGTATGTACTCATGGGTATTTCTTTTTTACTTTGGGTTATATTCCAATACTATTTTAGTTATTTTCTTGTTCAAATTGCTCCAGCTTTGGCCAATGGAAATTTTTTCAGCTGGCTTCTAGATTTCTTTAACATAAGCCCATCATTGGTGGTGGTGGTCTTGCTTCTTGGTGTTACAAGTTTGTTCAGACCTATCTTGTGTATTTTCTCTGTCAGTCCTAAAGTCAGCCATTTCTTCAAGAAGCCCTGGTTCCTTTTATTGGAGAATGGTTTTGGAAACCAAGATCTGAATGCTAGCCATGCTCATTGCCACTGAGGTGTTGATGTTTCTAGGCCCACTCTGCTGACAGAACAAGGACATATACGTGTATGTCCTAACCTGTGTATGTAAACACATATCAATAAATATTTACATATGTATCCACCTGCATATATATATTAAGCTGAACATAAGTTCAGGCCGATGTCTCCAGCTCTAACCCATTACCACATGGATTGCATAGATCCTTCCATCTTCCTCCCCTTTATTATGTGAAGAAGATTCCAAGTTTTTTTTGGCCAATTGGAAGAATGGAGTTGCTATTTATTGAGATGGAGAAGACTGCATGGGAGCAAAATTGGGGTGAACTTCTAGAATACTGTTATTCTGCTGTTGAGTGATGTGAATTAAATCAGTAGTATTTTGTTTATTGTAAATGTTAAAAAATGTATATTTATAATTGTGAAATCATTTTTTAACTCAGATTGCTACTTTCTTTTGTCTTAACTTATAGTAAAATTCATGCAACATAAAATTTACCATTTTAACCATTTTTTAATTTTAACCATTTTTAAGTGTACAGTTCAGTAGCGTTAAATGTGGCAAATCTCCAGAACTGTTTTCATCTTGCAAAACCGAAACTCTCTGTCCATTAAACAGTTCGTCATTTGTCCCTCCCACAGCCTTTGGGAGCCTCTGCTTTCTGTCTCTGAATTTGACTGCTCTATGTACTTCATATAAGTGGAATCATACAGTATTTGTCTCTTTATGATTGGCTCATTCACTTAGCATAATGTCCTCAAAGTCCATCCATGTTGTGTGTATTAATTTTCTAAGATTATAGAACAAAATACCACAGACCAGGTGGCTTAAACAGAAATTTATTTTCTCACGAGGCTGGAATTCCAGGATCAAAGTGTCAGCAGGTTTGGTTTGTTCTGAAACCTCTCTCCTCAGCTTGCGGATGGCTTCTGTCTTTCCGCCTCTTCACATGGTCTTTTCTTTGTGCGAAGGAATCCCTGGTGTCTCCCTGGTGAGTCCAAATTTCCTTGTCTTGGAAGGACACCAGTCAGATTGAATTCAGACCCACCCTAATGACTCATTGTAACTGAATCACCTCTTTAGAGGCCCTGCCTCCACGTAGACACAGTCTGAGGTAGCAGGGCTTAGGGCTTCAATGTAGGAATTCAGGAGGGACAGGGTTTAGCCAATAAGATTGTAGTATATGTCAAGTGTCAGAAGTTCCTTATAAGGCTGACTACATCCAGTCTTATGTGTAGACCACATTTCATTTATCCATTCGTTGGTCATTTGGGTTGCTTCCCCATCTTGGGTGTTATGAATAACGTTGCTCTGACCGTGGACATACAGATAGCTCTTTGAGACCTTGCTTTTAATTCTTCTGGGCATATGCCAGAAGTAGGATTGTTAAGTCCTATTGTGATTCTATTTTTAGCTTTTTGAGGACCTGCCATACTGTTTTCTAACGCAGCTGCACCATTTTACATTCCCACAGACAGTGTGCACAGGGCTCCAGTGTCTCCACATCCTTGCCAACACTTGTTATTGTCTGTGTCTTAGAGCCTCCATCCTAATGTGTACGAAGTGTGTGAAGAATCAAACATACTAAATAAAAACAAAGGAAAAAGAAAGTTTTATTTCTTCTATTTCTCAGGAGTAGCCAGCATTAACATTTTGGTATTCTTTTACATTTTTTTCTCATGTATATATGCGTGTGTGTGCACACACATGTATACTTTTGTATAATTTTAACAAACTTTGATCGTTTGCTTATGTAATTCTTATCCTTTTTCCCTTTAACATTACGAGTATTTCCTGTGTCATTAGGTATTATTGAAATACATAAGTTTTAATGGCTACAGTAAATAATGATTTAATTATTTTCTGATTATTGCACATCAGGTTGCTCCTACTTTCCCCTCCTGTATACAGTTCTCGGTTGAAATTTCATCTGCATAAATCTCTGCATTTCTTACAATTTCCTTTGAACAGATTTCTAGGAGAATTAGCAAGGTAAAAGATTCTTTTTAAAGAACATGAATTACAAAATGAAGAACTGTTTTCAGGAACTTGGTTCTGATCTAGGCTCCCTCCAGCCACTTGGGAGATACCACTGTCACCAAATACTTACCAGGATTGAATATTAATTTTCCAACTCACTTAAAATAAATTTATTTATTTATTTATTTATTTATTTATTTATTTATTTATTTATTTATTTATGTTAGTCACCATACAGTACATCATTAGTTTTTGATGTAGTTTTCCATGATTCATTATTTATGTAAAAATTTTTTTCTAATTGGGTAGGTAAAAATGGTTTCACTTTGATTTGCTTTGCATTTCTTTAATTATTAGTGAGGATATGCAGTTGTTTCATATTTATTATTCTTTCTCTTGTGAATTTAATGTGCCTGATAAAATAATTGACATGGACAGAAAATGGCACATTGAATTTGCAGAATTACCAATATTTTCCTAGTAGAAGAATAGTATAAGAAGATGCTATTAGTCATAGCCTTTAATGTTTAAGAATGTATAATATGCCTAATATTAAGAGATATATTGCATTTATTAATGGTAATTTTCTTGTTTTATGAGATGTTAATACTGGACAACTTTTTAAAATATAAATATTTGAAACAGAAGGAACGCATATTATAATCTGAAGAACAATTCATTTTTATCTAAAATTCCAACATTATTACTTACTAACTTGAAAAGAAATAATTAATACAGTAAATGCTATTGCTCAAACAGCAAACAAAATTAGACTAGATGAGAGCCAAGGAGACAGTCTGACACAAAAACTCAAGAGAGTACTGATGAAAGTATAAGGGGGGAGAGGTGAGAAGGAGGGTGGTGCTGATGAGGGAGTAGAATGGACAGTTAACCAATTTGTAGCTGGGAGAGCAGAACTCAGAGTTCCTGAAGGGCTTTGGCAATTCAGTAAACCCTTTGTGAGGTAAACTGTTTTCTTCCTATAAATTGAAAGTCTCAGATGCCTCTGTACCCAGGTTTGCCATATTGAGGTTCTGTATATCTCTGGAGAAGTAGGCAAGGTGAGTTCATAAAGAGACGTTTCCAGACCTGGTGTGATACGACCTGGTCTCTTCTAAGTTATCCCTGGGAATTATGCAGATTATTTGTCTGAAACCCAGGTAATATCAGTGTAGATGCAATTAGATGCTGACAGGATGGATGTGGTGATTTTGTTTGTTTGTTTGGCATGCTTAAGTACAGGGGCATTACTGACACACTCAGAAAGGCTTTGAGCAACATGGAGTTTGGTTGGATTAAAGTCTACAGGTTAGGTTTGTGGAGAGATCTGTTCTGTTCATCCTTGGGGAGGAGGAGAGAAGGGGGAGGGGATGGAGACCGGTCTGGTAGGGAAAGCCAGGATCCTGGTAGAGCGTCGCATATAAACCTGTGCTCTATTTACTAATCATTGCCTTGATTTTATGTTTTGCCTTTTTATAGATAGTTCAGAAGGGAGAAACAAATTAAAACTTAACACTGTCAATATTTTAAAAATATGCTTTGTATTAAAAAAGTAATGTGCTTGTAAAGCATCCAAGCTAGACAGAAGAATCTAAATTCCTTTCCACCCCCTGCCACTTCATCGTTCACTTCAGAGATAAGTATTTTAAGATTTTTCAAATGTCTGTAAAAGCACACGTGTTATTTTATGTAAAAGAGATTATATCATTTATGCTCTTCTACAGCTTATTTTTTTCACTTAATATGTATGTCTTGGATATTTTTCCATGTCTGTACTTTAAGATCCCCTCCATCCAATGGCTACATAGTCTTCCATTGTCTGAAAGACCATAATTTTTTAACCAGTCTCCTAAGAATGGTATTTAATTGATTTTAAGGTTGTTTTTGTTTTGCAGTTTAAATAATGCTGTAGTGACATCCTAAATATGAATGGTATGTTACTAAATATGAAGTCCTTGGGTCAAAGTCACTACTTAATGACAGCCTAGGATGGATAGGAAGTGGTATTTCTTTCTGCATGGTGGGTATTTTAATCACCTCTGTCCAGTCATTAATAATATTTTACCTCGGCAGAGCACTTCAACGTTTTCAAAGAATTCTGTGTTCATGACTTCGTTTGCTTCTTACAACCCGTGATCAGTGTATGGATTGGTTTTATTAACTCTGCGAAAGCATGCAGTGGCTCCTGACTTGTCTATGGCTGGACCTTATCTGGATCTCCTCATTCTTGGCCTAATATTAACATCTTTGAAAGTAGTGGAGGGTGCTTGGAAGTTATAGGCCCAGTGGTAGGAAATGTTCTTCTTGTTCAGTGGGAGGCTTTGCTAGGTCTTCCCTTTTATATCATTCCAAGTTGACTCTGGATCATTAGCTTTTTATTCAAGAAAGCTTTAAGTTCAGTGATTTTCAGGTAGGTTTCCCATCGAGAGATTGCAGTATCTTCTATTAATGCATGTAGACTTTTAATTCCAAAGGGACAGTATGACACTTCCATGTCTCTTTATGCCAGTCATTTAAGGAATTATTTGGTAAAACCTAGCATTATCAACTCCTTGAGGCTGCTGCTTTCAGAATGTATCTGAAGGGCCTTTATATTATCAGAGCATATGCTTTACTGTTCTGAGAAGACCAGATAAATCTACTCACAGTATTGTTTATCCTTACTGGTTATTCAGTGGAAGGAGGGGTTGAGTGAAACGAATCTTGGCAATTCAGCCATCCATCCATTCATTCAACAAATGGTAACTGAGTGCCTAATGTAAGCCAGGTATTGTCTTCAGCTAATTCTGAGAGGTGTGGACACTACGATCTAGTGGAGGGAGACCCTTAGGCATTCCGAAAGCTGGGCAATCAAGATGGAAGCCCACAGAATGGAATCATCCTGCTAACTCAGCAGAAGGCTAATTGATTTTGAATTGCCGGAGATCAAAGATGAGGAGAGAAGTCAAATGTTTCTTTTCCTGTCTCTCCCTCTAGAATGTGCCTCTAACTGCCCAACCTTGTTCTGGGCACAGCATTTTGAGAAAGAAGAACCTTCTACCTAGATATTCTTCACAATAAATTTATCTTAATGCCACAGAGCTGCTGCCTGTATTGCCTGTGACATTGGATATACTCTGTTGTGTATGGTTATATATTGGACACATTAAAAAAGACAGAGTAAGGAGTGGGGGAAGAAAGGAAAGGAGAAGGGAAGGAGGGGTGTTTTAAGATAACACGAAGCAAATATGTTCACAGAATATGTATGAGTGTCCTCTTTATGGCATTTCTTAAAGAACTGTGATAATTATCATCGTGTGCAGGCAGCCCCATAATATATAATATTCCTAATGTTCTAGGGATCTAATAAAATATTTTTATGATAGATTACATGTCTAATTAAAATTGGGAACTTGTGAATGATACATCAGCCATAGGAAGACCCCTTGGTTTTCTGACACTGTGTTATACGGATATTTAGAATTAATCATCTTTACTGTCACTAGCACCTAATGAATTATAGAACTATAGAGTTCAAATAATTCACGATTTTTAACATCTTCCTCTAACTCAAGCTTAATCGACTATAGAGCTTTCTAACCATGGTAGGTTAGAGAAATGTCCTCAAGAATGGGCATTTTTTTCACATCTAGCTGGCATTTTGTATATAGTGTCAATTAAATTTTTTTGAATAAAAATACACTTTTAAACACTTGAATTGTTTTTAATATCCAGAACTTCTTTGGAACTTAGAATTTTAATTCTAACAGTTACTGTTTAGGCAACTAATTTAAATTTTCTAAGCCTCATTTCTCCATTGAAGACAGGCATTCATCTATAAAATGAACAGAAGAATGTTTATGGCACACAGATTTTGTTTCATTTTTATATTTGCATGTTCATTTATTAAAATTCTGTGTTTTTCATAAATAAGGGCTACATAACAGTTTGTTGAGAGGGATAGTAAAATAACAAAACTTTCTTTACAAACTTTCCAGCACCCAAACAGTTGCTCCGTGTTACTGTGATTCCCATTGTTATACTCCACAAAGAACATTTTAAGATCCAGGCTTTAAATGGATTTTTATTGTTTGTTCAAATTGTGGTATGTGTATAGGCTAAATCTTGAAAAGGAATGAGAAAAAATTTTAAAAATCATTTACCATGCATTTTTAAAGTACTTGGAGTATTGTTTTCAGTGCTCCCTCTGTGCCAGCCAGTGTTCTAGGTGCTGGGAATACAGTATTATAGAAAGTGGACACAGGTCCTCTTCTGTGGAGCTAACCATTTAATGGAGGATTCAGATAATTCATGTAAGAAATGTGATTGGAGAGAGAGTATAAGGTTCTATGTAGGACATAGGTCAGGACTTGGGTCTGTTGAGGGTGTCAGGGAATGTTTTTGAGAGGAAAGCATCACTAAATTGAGACCTTCAGGATCAGGAGGAGGTAGGCAGGTGGAGAGCGTACCCCTGGGCTCAAAGAGAGGCCATAGTGTAGAGATTGGGGGAGATTTGAGCTGACATTGGAAAGATAAGCAGGGACCAGGCCCTGCAGGGTCATGGGTGCCAATTTGGATTCTGTCCAAGGGAGAGTGGAGCGTTACAGTGACATGATCAAACTGCTATTTTAAGAAACACCACTTCACTGTGGAAAAGCAAATGGCAGGAAGAACAACTGGGAGGCCCTTTGGGGGCCCTCTGAAGGACTCGGAGAGAGTCACTGGTGGGCTGGACTGAAGAGGTAGCAGTGGAGAAGGAGACAGACAAATTTGAGTGATACTAACAGGACTGGGGATGACCGGATGCTCTTGTTTCTGACCCAGGCAACTGTGTGGGTGGTGGTGCCATCCACCGTCATCGGCAACAGAGGGGAGGCAGAAGCTTATGTCAGAGAGTGGTGATAAGCTATGTGTAGACTTGCTGGGCTCTGTGTATTGTGGGAAACACGACTTGAGAAGATCAGGTGGATAGTTTCATAATTGGATCTGGAGCCAAGAAAAGAGATTTGGGTAAATCTTGGAGCCTTGCCTATCACTAATATAAAGATGGCACCCAAGACAAGGAATGAACGACATCACCAGGAAGACTGTCACATGAGAAGAGACCAGGCCTAGACACAAGGTCTTGCCCAGAACCCTGAGTGGCAAAGAATTCTAAAGGAGTGGCGTAGGAGTAGAAACATGCAGAGCACACTCAGGAGTAGCCCAAAAGGCAGGAGGCGAATCACGAGTATAGATTTCTATGGAGCCTAGGGAAGAAAGCTTCTCAAAAGGCAATGGTAGCTGTGTGGGAGGTTGGGGAGTGAAAAATATCCATTGATTGCCTAGTGGGGAAGTTGTGACCTTGCTGTGAAGAGCAGAGCCAGATCACACGGGTTTAGGAAAGAACTGGAGAGAGACAGCAAGTGTGGATGGCTCTGCAGAAAACAGTGGCTGATGGAGAGCAACAGCCAGAAGGGGATAGAGGGTCAGGGGGGACTTGTCGTTTTCTTTTTTAGAAGATAGGAGGGCCTTTATTAGTGGATGAAGAAAAACCCAGTGGAGACCAAGATGGTGACTCCAAGTAGGAGAAAGTGACATCTGTGGGAAGGTGGGGTTGGGGGCAATAGGCTTCAGAGTCCAAGCAGGAGAGTCAGCCTGGAGAGGAGAAAAGAGGAAGTGGGGGGTGGGGGGGGGCGGGGAGGATGTAAGACCTGAGGTGGCAGGTGAGGTGAGAAAGGTTGGAGGATGGGAAGCTGAGGGAACATCTGCCCTTTGGCTTCTGTTTCCCTGTGACCGAGGAACTGAGCCCAGGTCTCACACCCCAGACCTGCATTCCTGGTGACATAGAGGCTCCACCCTCTTAATGGTTCTGTGTTCTCATGCAGACACTGAGGATTTAACATTGCATTTTGCTCTTTCCTCCTTCCTTTGCCCACCAAGACTTCTAGCTAAGCCGATAAATTGCCCTGTACTAAAATAGGTCATTCTCATCTTCAAAACAGGATCTCTTTCCCTCTCAGATAAATTAATAGGTCTATTGTAGTAGTTGCCATTTGTGTTTCTACATGGAAGACCCTAATGGTTGGTCTGTCAGATTACTTCGACAACAGAAGGTATTTGAGGACAAGCGTATTCCTTTAATTCTCTCTTTCCTTAAAGTTAGCTCTATTTGCTTTCATTCTAGCCTGGGGCTAGTTCTGTACCTCACAGGTAAATTAATTCAGTTCAACAGATGGAAGTGGCTCAAGTTAACTCTTAACTCCTTTTCAGAAATCCTATTTCAACCAGATAGTGCATGTCATTAGTGGTTCTGGGGGGAAAAGAAGTTGAACAGTTGGATTCAGGGAGAATAGGAGCCATTCTTTAATGGCTGATGTTCAGGGTCTTAGGCCTTTCTGTGTCCAGAAGCCTGACCCAACTGCTATCGGGGAGTTATATGAGAGGACTCGGCCACCCTTCTGCCCTCTGGTGTAAGGCATCACATCCATGGCCCTGAGTGGCTGCACGGGGAACGTATGGAAGGGCATAGTTAAAACATAAGCATGCTATTAAATACGACTCCTCCTTGTATATGGCTTTCAAATTCCTAGGCGTTGAAGTTTAGAAACTGCTGCCGTAAACTCAGAATGAAATTTAACTGAGCATTTGGTGGAGGAAAAGTACTTTACTGGCTCTAACATGAAAAGTCCTGAGGGTAAGCATCCTTCTAATAATGGATACGGGGATTGGTGCCAGCTCTGTGCTGCTGCTGGCTACAAGTGAGCTCTTTAAAATAGCATAGTAGGGACTTTACAGGTGGGTCTCGTTTGGTTAAGTTACTACTGCTTTTGTGAAGCTCTGTTGCATCTTTATATTCTAACAAGGAGAAGATGGTAAATCAGAGTAATTGCTTCATCCCAAGGCACTTTTATATTGTAAAGGAAAAAGGTCCTGTTAAGAAACTCAAATTAACTTCTCTGTTTATACTATGTGGAAAGCCTCTTTGAAAGCTGCTTGTCATACAGCCTGGTGGTTTATTTATAATGGAACAATTCCATTAGAACCTGACACTTGTTCTCAGGGCACCAAGACGAAAGATCCCTCAGGAAAAGCGTTTAACCCTTGGAAATGCAAAGCTGTCGTTTATCTGTCATCTCTCTAAAAACTCACTGGAGGGTATTTACAAGAGAGAGTTGGAACAGTCATCATTTCCACTGAGTTAGAAATGGAGTTAGGACTCACCAAGTGATCAGTAAAGAACTGATGAATGTCCAGCGCCATGCTGCAGAAGCATCTTGTCTTTGTTAGTGTAATTACGGCATTCCCTAATTTTTAAGGAATTCACTGTACAGAATTCTGGGACTGGAGTATTAGTTAATTGGTAGTGCTGACTCATTTGAACTGCTTATCCCAGTTATATTTTATAAGCTTTAGAGGTATTCTTAGAGTTTACACTTATCACTCAAGGAGACTTAACAGATATTAGAAGAGTGAACTGAAATTGTCATGATCTGAAAATTAACACCCTTCTGCCTGGCATTTACTAGCAAAAGATGGAGATACCATTTGTCAAAGCCTGTCAGGGAGCAGGTTCCCCAGGGAGCCAGTGGAGCAGAGTCTAAGAATTCGGTTCCTGGTGCCAGACTGCCTGGCTTCAGACCCCAGCATTGTCGCTTACCAGCCAAAAGACTTGTACAAGTTAGTTAACCTCAGAGCCTCTTGTTTCTTCACTGGTAGATGGGGATAACATCTCTTGGGATTTTGAAAACTACTCAGTGAAATAATGTATGTAAAGTGTTTCATGCAGTGACTGAATGTAGTAGTAAAGTGTTGTTGTTATTAGCGAAATTTAATATGGACCTGATGGGCTCGGGAAGATGTTATAGATGGTCCCAAAAAGCTATTTTTCTTTGGAAAATTTGCGGACTAAATTTATCTGTGGGTGTTCATTATTTTGTGACTCCCTCTGTTTCCTAGTTTCACCAAAGCTGTGGTACAGGACAAATGATTCTGGCACAAACCACCCCCAATTCTTTTCCCATTCTTGTAGAACAGATCGGCAGCCCTGAGGCAGAGATCTGTGAATGCTCTCAAAGAGAGTTTCAAGATTAAATTAAGATTGACATCACCTTTGTGATCAGAGACGAACAAGTAAGGTTGGACTGACCTTTCCAAGGTACCTATGGTAGAAATAATATTGGGTCGTACTTACAAAGCTGATGGCAAAGCCAGTGGTATAATGCTGTTGGGGAAAATGGAATAAAGAGGTGTGGGAATGGGTTTACTTGACTCTACAAGAAAAGCCTAGTCTAAGTGAGCAGGGCAGAGTGATGTTCTTCAGGATTTAAGGGTTTGTTATATGCACCGTTGACCAGTCCTCACTCCTCAGCAGATCTTTAACTAGCAACCTCACCACTGTTATCACCAACACCACCACCCCACCACCCCACCCCTTCCCACCCCCCCCCACCATCACTCCCATCACTCCCATGACCACCACCCCCATGACCATCATTACCAAGCCCTCAACATCCCACCCCCTCCCACTTACTGCCACCACCCCCATTACCCCCTCATCACCGACCCTACCCCCATTATCACCACCATTACCTCCATCACCCCCACCCCCACCTCCCTCCTCCTCATCAGCCTCCCCACCCCCCCACCCCTCACCCCCAGTACCAGCACCAGCACCATGGCCACAACAGTTCAGGGCCTTGAAGGACTCTGGTTAGAGGATCCTTGCCTCTTTACCAAGCTGTGATTCCAACCCACCTTGTGTCTGTCTGACTTGCTTCTCTGACCTGCTCACTCTCTGACCACCTTCCTGTCTTTCAGTCTCCCAGCTCTGTATGTAGATTAAGAAAGTAATTTGCAAGTATACTTCAGCAGTCTTGCTTTTCTCTGACTGAAGAAGAGATTACTGATCTTTTATCATTTGCTTTATAAATAACAAGAGATGATAATTAGTTTGACTCATTAAGTTTAAAGCAATTGTTATAATTTTGCAGTGTTTGATTAAGTTTCTTTAATTATACACAGTTGTTGACGTTGCTGCTGCAAAGAACAGGAGAGTTTCTGTGAAACATCTCTCTACTAAGTGCCTTTTCTCTTTCCTGGTCTCCCCTGTGGCTGCCAGTGCACACTCCAGCGGCAGGTTAGCACTTTGTCCAAGGACTGTGAGTGTCTGAAAAGATTGTCTTTTCTGTGGTCAAGGTGTTTAAGGCCTGTCCTGATGCAAACTGTAAAGAAAGGGACAGGGTGTCTTTTGCTCTTCCCTGCATCCACCCTTCATTTATTTCCTCCAAACCAAACCTGCTCCAGGAAGGGATCGGATCAACTTATTTAGGGTAAGGAAACAATGACAAGGTAGCAGTGGAGCCAAACAAACAAATGAAACTTTAAATGTGGAATTCCAGCTGGTTGAAGAACTGGGGTGGTGTGGGGAGGGCAAATACTCTCAAAGACCACTTAATAGTAATTTGTGTATCTTGTACTTTTGAGCCCTTCTTCCCTTCACTGTCCTCTACCTGCCCTTTCCTCAAGACCCAGCCCAAAGGCAGTCTTTTTCAGGAAGCGCTCCGGATTCCCTGTGCTCCCTTCTACAGTGCCCCGACCACATGCTCTCAACATGCTCTTTTAGAATGGGCCCCTTCCCTCTTCTCCTCCTGTCTCCTGAACCGTAGCTTCTCAGCAGCAGGAAAGGCCCGTTGCAGCCCTCGTTGTCTCCACTGCATCTAACACCATGGCTTTCAGGAAATGCTTTTGAACTGAAGTGAATTGTATTTCTGCTATATGAAGAGGAGGGTAGTTTTTAACCATGGAGAACGTGGTAACTTTCTTCAAAAGATCAGTGAGAGGTGGTTCTCTCTCTTCTCCTTGAATTTACTTGTTTTCCAGACCTCGACTCTGGACACATGCCACTAGGTAGGATAATATGTGTGTGTGTGTGTGTGTGTATGTGTGTGTGTGTGTGTGTGTTTTAAAGAAGAAAACACTTTGACAATTCTAGTCAAGGGGTGCAATTAGCTATATATACCTTTGGCTGAAAGCCTCCTCCATGGGAAATGCAGTTTGTTTGCAGTGAATGTTCAGATGTAAACAGGCTGCATATGGACGAGCGCCGGAGAATGGAAAGCAGCCCCTCCTGGCCAGCCAGGCCTTCTGGGTCAAACCTGGGCTCCGCTGAGCGGGCGGCTCCACCAGCTCCAGCCCCTGTCCCCCCAGTAGGGCTGCTTGGGCAGAGATGAGAGCAGGCTGAGGGATGGATAGGATTTCATGAAAATGGTGATACTAGCAGCCCTCGCTGGCTTATTACTTCAGAGTCGGTAATTTTTAAATTCACTCATCTGTGCTCTAGTCCACTCTTCTGTATTACAAGGATATCCTTTTATCTTGTGGACTGTGGAAAGAAATTGATTTTTGTCTTTTGTTTTTTGAGGACTGTAAACAATTTTAACAACCCAGCCTTTATTCCAGAATTCTCCTTTTCTCTCTGAATGCAAAGTAGCTTCCCCATGTCTCATTTGTCCTGTTTTGTTTTTGTGAGGTTCACATTCACTGTTTATTGATAGTGTGGGCTTGTAGACATCAGGGTTTAGGAAGTGTGCCCACCTCTCGCTCCTGGGTCACTCCTCTTCCTTGGATTGACATTGCTGTCTGTTGTACATGATGGCTTCTTTATGACGTTGTTTTGATGATCAAACTCTTATCCTAAGTTCCTTGATATTAAAAAAAGTTAGCCCAGCGGTGATATCCACCCTTGTCTTTCTCCAAGGGACATTGTAAGCATAATTAAGGGACAAACATGTGAAATGTTTTGAGCTCAGTAGAAGGGAGAAGCCATCAGGCTCAAAGGTATTACTGTTATTTAGTTTCATACTGTTACCATATGATCAAGAATACATTAATTTTGGAAATGGTGATAATTTCATGTTTGGAAATCTATTCCTACCTAATCAGCGTAATTGGCTTTGGCCTGAACCCTACACTTAGCTCATTTTATAGATTAAAAGAAAATAAAGGGAAATGATCAGAAATGTTTCTACTACATTTTTCATTGGCTGTTTTTTTTTAAATTCTAAAAATAAATAAGTCTTTTAAAGGGAGTTGATTAAAAAGGTTCATTTCCTGGGAATGTTATGCATCTGCAATAAATAATAAATAATATTGTAGCAGTTGGCTGCCTCCACTTTCATACAAAATAAATAAATACATTTGGTGACATACATTTGAGGAGCGTGATTCTTATAATTTTCATGGAAATAAGGAATAACTTTACAGATGATAGAGATTTTACCATCTGCTAGTAACAACAACAAAAATAACACAGCTCATAACACAAGGCTCTTACTGAGTTTAACGTATATATTGGCATGCCAGGAATCAGAATTCTCTACAACTTTAGCCAACCATCCCCAGGGAAGCTGACCTGACTTTCAGCATGTCAGGGGAAAGG
Source organism: Ursus arctos (assembly GCF_023065955.2). NCBI lineage: Eukaryota > Metazoa > Chordata > Mammalia > Carnivora > Ursidae > Ursus > Ursus arctos. The sequence goes on from NW_026623100.1 coordinate 9,491,374, forward strand.
TTCCTTTTCTTCTAAAACAAATGGCTTGGTCTTTACATTGCTTGAATGGCATAGGAGGAAAGAGGACTGAGTTTTGATGGTGAGAGATCAAGAGAAAGGCACTCTCCGGAATTGTAAGTACCTACACAGGTTTCACTGGTAATTAGGGGAATGGTAGACTCACTGTCGAGAAGATACTGTCTTTATGAGTTAAAACATTTAGTATTGGTAGGAAAGATAAGAGTTCAGACACTTAGAAAAAGATGGCGGGTGGCAAGTCCAGACTTTCTCTACAATGACATTTGCTTTAGGCAGGTGACACTTTAGTTTCCAAGGCCTGACATGACAGGTGGGGGTCGTGGTTCTAGTGAAGGAGAAGGGTCAGGTGGGTCACGATTAGGAAGAGTTGAATGCTCAGTGAAGGCAGGAACAGGACTGCCTTCCAAGGAAGGAGAAGAGAAGCCAAAGGGAAAGCACTGAAGAAGTATTGGCTCTCTCTTTGGGTTTCCTTTGCTCTCTTCTGGAGAAGGTGGGGATGATTGTCATTTTTGGTCGTTCTTGTTTCATCTGGTGGCATGGAGGGTACTCCATGGCACAAGCATCACGCCAGTCCCGTTAAAGATGGCTAGTGCATTTCTATTAGCAGGCTACATGTGGGTGGTCCTGAGGGTGTTCGATCTCCTTAGATTGAGAAGGCATAGTCTGGGTGTGCAGGCAGAGCCTCATTAGAGAACTTTAGCCAGCAGGGGTGTGCATCTTGGAGTGCTCTTGGTTACTTTAAATGGATTGGGGGCAGGTTTAGTCAAAGAGGAGCAACTTGCCTCTCACCTCCAGCTTCCCCATATTTTGAAGTGATTCTTACTCCCTGACCCTGAAAATGCAGCAAGTCTGATAGCTGCCTAATTGATTATGGCTTTTAGCCTAATGCTCAAAACATCTAAGCCACGGTGCAAAGTAGGTAGAGTTTATCAATTTGTTTTCATTGCTATACTCTAATTGTCCCTCCCTTTTTTGTTACACCTCCTGTTTGGACCCTGTTTGGACCCTGATGTCCTGTGCCCTTTCCCCTGGCCTTCGGCAAAAATGCTGACAAGCTCATGCACGTTCAGAGATACTGAGGGCTGATCAGGTTAAAGTGTTTCCCCTTCTTGTGGTGTCTACATTTCTTACAGGGGTGAAGACATCTTAAACCAGAGGAATGACTCTCTAGTTGTGGAATTTCAGTCGTCAGCCAGCAGATGCAGGAGGTATTATTTTGGGCATGGGGGCCTCTCAGAAGCCCTGAAATCATCCTAAACGACCACCTGCCTGCTCCATGTCACATAAGGCCACTTCATGCATCACACCAGTCTTGTGTGTGTGGTTGGTTTGACCTGCCCGCGGGTGGTGAGCATGTTTGCGGAAGTCTCTGTGCGTGGAGTTGAGCACAGTAGGTGCTTCCTGGGTGTCGGCACGCCCGGAACGGGGAAGAAGGGCAGTGCATGCGATGCAAGCTTCTTTTTCTGGCTGCAGATGCTGGTATTGGTCCCAAAGTGAGCAAGTTCATAGTAAAACTCGAATTCACTTCTTGGTTAAAGCTCACTTCATTCCCATCCACAGCATGAGTTGTGTGTCGTCAGAGCGGTCTCCATTTGAAATCCATGGAATGTTCATGAAAACTGGGGTTTCATATTGCAAATGTCCACAAGCAGGGCAGGACAATCATAGCTTCTTCTTTGAACTGGAAGCCTGGTTCTGTGAGTAAGAGTGTCATTTTCATCTTATGCCTCCTTTATGCCAGTCGCTGTCACTGTAGCCACCCAGAGAACTCTTAGTGATGGCGATGTCGGAGCTGTGGCCTCTCAGTTGGTAATGTTGTGGCTGCAGCCTCCGTTTATGTGAAGGTCACTGGTTGGATTCCCCAGTCTAATAACTTTGGGTAACGTACTAAAGATGAATTAAAATGCTAATAGGTGACATGTTCTGGGTAGTTTAACATTCCCTAATCTTAAATTTAAATGAAATGCCTTAGGTGTTCTCACAGCCTGGCTGGAAGCGTATTTAGCATTGCCCCTTAGCAAATTTAAAGTATGTTCTGTCCACCCGGGCAGAGCTAGGAGGATAAGCGGTATTTATTTTACGATCATTTTATTTGTGTCCTCTACAGCTACATGACACAGTATTCTCTCATATACTCAAGGTAGCAATTTACCTGAAACAAAACAAGATGAAACAGAATCTCACTCTTTTCGTATGTTTCTGTGAACCCACAGCTCCTTTCATTATTAACAACATTTAAAAGCAGTGCATTGGAGTTTGGGCACCTAAAGCCATTCCAAAGCCATTTTGTAGATTACCTTCACGTTTAAACCTTACAACGCCATGAAGCATCCCTGTTTTATAATGAAGACACTGGGGTGCAGAGAGATTGTGTGGCTTTTCCATCATCATGTCGCCGGTTCTGGGAGAACCACAGTCAGTAGGCAGCTGTCCTAGCTCCCAGCTCAGGCGCCTGTGCATTAGACCAAGTGGGAGCTCGAAGCAAAACAAGGTCACTTAAACCAAATGCTTCTGCTAGGAGATGAAGACAATGCTCATTCTGAGGGACATGTCAGTTCTCCACTGAGGCCAGATTTCTTTACCTACTGAGCTGAAAAAACAAGTGTATTTCCTTCCTTCAGTGAATGGGTCACTTCCTTATTACTAGTTGAATTAGCCCCTTTATTTTCTCCTTATTAGGGGGAAGGAACACTATTTCTCCCTTAGTCCTCCCAGTTATCTGGTGTCTGGTCACTTCATAATTGTATTTTGGGAGAATAGATATTAATTTTCTTTAACAAAAAGGCTGAGATCCTTGATGACACACCATAATTCAATTTCCGTTCTCTCCCTGCGTTGCCTGCACCCCTTCCTCCTGGCACATTTTTCATAGTTAGGAGGAGTGATAGTGTCAAATATATCAGAAGGAAGAATTGATTCAGTAGTAGTTTGACGACTTGACTGATTAACAGAGATCAGAAGAAGGCTCATAACTGTGAAAACCACTGCAGCATGGAGTTTTAACAGCTCTTTAGGGAGCTAGTTAATGAAAGAATCACTACAGAAACAGCCATGCAAAAAAAAAAAAAAGAAAGAAAGAAAGACAAGAACAGGAGCATTCCCATATAACACTCAGAGGCTATGTCATAAGGGGAAATATGCTCATAATTTCTATTTACACATCGCTGTAATTACTGTCTGCCTTAAGATTACTTTCAGTCTTCTCCTGTTAAAGTTGCTTAGATATTTCCTGTCTTACATATCAGGCAGAGAGGTCTAGTACTGGTTGGAACTTGCCCTAAGGATTTTTTTTTTTTTGTTCCTGAAGAATGTAATTATCAGATTCCCAAGCTTGATTAGACTGGCTCTAATCTGATCCTTGTTCTCCTTATCACCTCCATTCATCCATGAGCCAGATTTCTGCACTCAGGTGAATGTTCCACTGGGCTTTTGCCTTTAACTTTTTTTCTGTGTGGTTGTTCTTTTTTCTTTCTCCTGATGCAGTGTCTATGAACCAGATAGAAATGTGTTACGGAGGAAAGAACGAGAAAGAAGAAATCAGGAAACTCAGCAGGATGATGGCACATTCAATTCAAGTTACTCCCTCTTCAGCGAACCCTACAAGGTAGATGGTTTTCAGTTGTTCATCTTCTCCGCCACTTGTACCTCTCCCTCTGTGATGGCAGCATCTCCTGGAAAAGTTGACCAACCACACTTCAGCTGCTTTTCTGCCTGCTAGGCCAGGAAGACAGCTCAGCCACTCAGAATGAGGTCTTCTCCCACAAATCTTGGTGTCTAGTTCACACGACTTGACTGCCTGTTCCCTCAGTAAAATGTAACTTTTCCTTAATAATGAGAGCTGCTTGCTGTGATTTTTATCCAGAGTATAGACTTCATTTCTGCATTGATTTTCAAAGTCAATGCCACTTGTAGTATTTTTGTTTTTGTTTTCTGAGTTATTAGGAAATGAAAAAAGGTTGGGTAACATATTTGCCACACGTAGGTCATGCTACGGTCAGGCTACCTGATAGGGTAATGAGAAAAAAACTGCTGGATTGTTTCTCACTTACACCAAAGGCTGGAGATGTAAGCTGTCTTCCAAAATGAAAGACTTTCTGAGATTTCACTAATATCTGAGGTCGGCACGGAACCATGGGTAGTTTAGGCTGGTGGCTTCTTGCACATTGAGACCTGTGTTCATTTTAAGCTGTATGCTGACTTCCTCTGCCTGTCATTCTGGGTTTCTGACAAGAGTAATTATATACTTAGAAATTGGCAGCAGAACAATTTGAGCCAAATTTGAATTTTCAAGAAAAGCTTCCAAAGGGACTATAAAAAAGAAAAGAAACCCCAATCCTGGAAAGCCTCAATCCTGACGGTTTTGTGAAGCTACGGTGGTAGATTTTCTGATTTCCGTAGCTGCATCACACCAGTGAGGATAGATTCCCTTTTGATGTAATCTGAGGCTCTTAATGGCTTCCTGGTCTTCACACGATGCAGTGTGGATGGACTTCAGAGATGATGATTTTGATTTCATCTCCCAGCTCTCATGCTGAATGTGAGCCATCAACGCAACTCTCCGTTGTCTCCTGTGTTTCTCTTATCTCTAATGACAGGATGCTTGTTGTGTTTTTCTTTTTCCAGACGAACAAGGGGGATGAGCTCTCCAACCGGATCCAGAATACTTTAGGCAATTATGATGAAATGAAAGACTTTTTAACTGATAGATCTAATCAGAGTCATCTCGTTGGTGTTCCCAAACCCGGGGTTCCTCAGGCTCCTGTGAACAAGATCGATGAACATTTTGTTGCGGATTCAAGAGCCCAGACTCAGCCGCCATCTGTCTGTAGCACTGCGTCTTCCACACCAGCAGCTGTCCCCGTGCAGCAGAGTAAGCGGGGCAGCATGGGCTGGCCGAAGGCTGGGCACCCGCCATCAGATGGCCAACAGAGAGCAAGTAAGCACGGACACAGGTTGCTTGATTTGAACAGATCTGCTAACCCAAAGAACCATAATAAAAAACCTAACCAGTCTGTGTCGAGCCCCTCATCCTCATCTTCCTCTTCTTCTTCCTCTTCTTCTTCTTCTTCTTCCAACTCAGCACAACAAGGCTCTCTCAGGACCTTGCTTGGAGATGGTGTGGGCAGACAGCAGCCACGAGCCAAACAAGTGTGCAATGTAGAGGTGGGTCTTCAGACCCAGGAAAGGCCCCCTGCTATGGCAGCCAAGCACAGCAGCAGTGGACACTGTGTTCAGAACTTTCCTCCGTCCCTGGCTTCAAAACCCAGCCTGGTCCAGCAGAAACCAACTGCATACGTGCGGCCGATGGACGGCCAAGATCAGGCTCCTGATGAGTCTCCAAAGCTTAAGTCGTCCACAGAAACCAGTGTGCACTGCACGTCCTACAGGGGAGTCCCGGCCACTAAGCCGGAGTCCGCCAGAGCCAAGGCCAAGCTTTCCAAGTTCAGCATCCCCAAACAAGGAGAGGTGAGTCTTTTCTCAATGGCACCTACGTACATCTGAGTAGTTCTCAGTGACGACTTGACAGTTATAAATTCAGTGCCCATGTTTCTTAATTTTCGGTATGTGAATGACTTCGTGTGGTAGGATTTGTAGCAATCGCTAAAGGAGAATGTACACATAACTAATGATTTCTTAAAATCTCAAATTGATTAGCACCATCTTTCTTTAAGTTCCAGCATATGCAGTTATGTGTCTCTGTTCATTCGGGAAGGAATGTTTCCTTCCATGTTTCCTTCAAGGGATTTTTTTTTTTGTGAAAGAGCCAGTGTTAACATGGATATTATATATTAGAAATAAAAGTATTGTTAGGGCCATATATAAAGAGGTCAATTTTTATGTAAGAGAGTTCAGAAGTTCAACATTTTTGTAAGTTTTGAAATGTTCCAGGACATAAAGGAAACCTCATAATGATTTTTAAAGTAATTATTAAATGACTCAGTATTGAATATGGTGAATATTCAAATGTATCAGATGTCCCATCCATATTAGGATACTTAAAATCCAGGTTAATTGATGTTACTCAAGTAAGGACTCTCCTTGTCCTGTGAAAATGATCTTAGGTTATATGATGAGAGTGAAATCTTTTAGTTTAGGCTTGTGTCTTGAATTTAATCGGAAGTACTTATTTATTGCATTACAAACTGTGTAGATGCATGTGTGGAATATGAGAACTCAAAAAAGCAAATCACATAATCACAGAGGTAGGAAAGAGTCTAGTCTACTTGAACAGTAAATCTGGATGGAAAATGAAGTCTTGTTTTAGAGAGGCACATTTCATCCTATATTCCAAATTGATGACACTTGTCAAGAGCACACGAAGAAGTATGCATACACATTTTTTTGTTTGGCTGTGATGTGGTATACTAACATAGAATGTGAATTCTAGAGCATTGGACTTAGGAACTATTCCGTTTCTTTTTTTCTTTTTGTCATATTCGGTTGTAAAGAAGGAATCACTCTGTGGCTAGCATATTCTTTGTATCTTAATCTGATTTAATCACCAAATAAAACACAAATGATTTGATGTTTCTTGTTGGGAGTCTGACAAGGCTGACTTAATCATTTCTGAGCTGAACTCTCACCTCAGAAAGCACTGTGCTCCAATTGGGAGATCAACATATTGCCCTTAGAGAAGATACATTTTTTTAATTCCGAGATATTTACACAGGTTCTAATGAGGAAATTAAGTGATGTGTACACGACTGACTCCTTTTGATTATTCATTTATGATGGATCACATAAAGTATTCTTAGGAATTAATAGTAGCAACATATAACTTCTGCAAGCATTTATGTTTTGAAAAGTTTGTAGGAAACACGTATTAATATCACCTCATAAAACTGAAATTATCAAGTCCTTTGATTTGTGTTATCATCATCAAATGACCTGGCAAATAAAACATGGCTTATCCTTGAACAGAGGTGACTGTAACCGCCAGGAATTCATTATAATTTTAATCCCAACTGATTCCTTGTTAAAATGATTTTTATGTGCCAGAGAAACTTCAAATTCATTAGGTAGTAATTTATTTATTTACTTTGTAACCCAATGAGTTGATAAAGCCCTGGTTAAAAGCCAGTTTGTGATAGCCAGTTCAACCTTATGCAGATAACTGTACAGTCTTCATTAGGCTTTTGGGTATGTCATTAATAACGTGGATACTTTCAGGACGCCCTTCCAAGACCCCAGATTGGGAATGACACATCGTACTACGGTTCGGTAATCACAGAAAGAGGGAAATGCCTGAGATAGAAAGTCATACCAAGAAAAATTAGAGCTTTTCCACAGGAAGTGTTTCGTTTCCCCCATGTAATGACATTGAGCCTGTCCACTTGCTCGCTTCCTAACTTCTGTACTGAATACTTTAAAGAGGCCAATCATGCGTTGATAGAAAAGACGTAAGAAGTGTTGTTTGCAGAACAAAGTTGTAATTGGTGGATCTGCTTTTTTGTTTTTGTTTTTATGTGTGGGTTTTTTTTTCTTTTTTTGTAGGGGAGATAATACAGTCCTTATTTTAGCAAAAAACTGCATATTATGGAAAATATGGTAATGCGAATTCTGCAGCACTCGTGTGTTGCACTCCAGTCTTGTATAAGAAGAAAATGACTCTTTCCCAGTTAGCAGCAGGGTAGTATCTATAAGTTACATTTCCTATCCTTCAGACTCAAAGAGTTTTTGTTTGCTTGTCTATTTTACAGTACTCCAAGAGATTAAAAACACCTTTTGCAGGTATATCACTCAGTGTTTATAGGGCATCCTTATAAAATCCACAATCATAGCATAGAAGCGGAAGAATTTTATCAGCTAATCAGATTTTACTTTTTGAGGGAACATTTGCTTTTATTTTTTGGAGAGAATAAAACAAAGATGGCAAACAATTAAGAAATATTAATGCCTACTTTTTTTTTTTTACACAGGTAGTACCTACATGACAATGTCCTCTTGATAGTACTGACTTTAATTTCCAGTGAGGTAGGGGATGCATTTTTTTAGGGAAGTTTACAGAGGCTGTGACCTAAAGGGAACTTTTGCATGACTTGACTATAGTTTCCCAGGACGTTAGCTATAGAGCAAGACTTATGCCAGTGTGAAGGATTTGGGGGATGAGAGCAAGTGTTAGTTAAAAATGACGTAAAGACAAGGGAGATGCAAATATAGCTGTGTGGCATTGTGTAGGACAGTGCTCATAAGAAGTCAAATCAATGACTAGGTGTGATGTGATAGGAGAAATTTTTTAAAAAATGTAAGATGTGATCTCTGCCTGCAAGAAATTTCCATGAATTGAATAAATTAGACTCCAGCACTTAGCTTTTAATTTGCAATTTCTCTCACGTACAGTACAAACTAAATTTAAAATTGGCCTTCTAGTCCTGGAAAATTTCCTCACCTTCATAATCCTTGTAGTAGAAAAATCTTCTGTGTTATTTAAAAAAATTAAGAATTTGTGAATCTCTTTTGCCTGATTTTATACTTCATAAATTCTTCATTCTTTTTCTTACAACATCTGCACTCTATCTGCTGCCATGGTGAATTATTTGTTATAATTCTTTAGTCTTCAATAATAGGTAATTAGTGTGGAAAAATTCAGTGCAATTTGAAGTGGAAGTTAAAGGCCTCAAGGGAGTTCTTTAACTGATACACCTGTCTCTTGGCTGTTTTTTTCCCAGCTCAGTTTTGTGTTTAATGAAAAGCATATTTTTGTTGTTATAGCTGAGTTTTTTATTCTTGATGCCATCCCTCATTAAGTGAGCCTTCCCTGGAGTGCCACTCGGAAGGGTGACTAGTGTAAGGTGAGAGACAGGGACACAAGAAATAACTGCAGATAGGGGCGCCTGGGTGGCACAGCGGTTAAGCGCCTGCCTTCGGCTCAGGGCATGATCCCGGCGTTCTGGGATCGAGTCCCACATCAGGCTCCTCCGCTATGAGCCTGCTTCTTCCTCTCCCACTCCCCCTGCTTGTGTTCCCTCTCTCACTGGCTGTCTCTATCTCTGTCAAATAAATAAATAAAATCTTTAAAAAAAAAAAAAAAAGAAATAACTGCAGGTACATTCTAGAACATTCTAGGGTAGGGCACACTAAATCTTATTTCCAGTTGAAGCAAATTTTTTTTTGTTTCATAGACACACAAGACACATGTTTTGCCCTCAACATGTAATTCGAGATCTAGACATTGGGGACTATTAACCTAGTGGGGCAGATACAAGTTTTGTGGGACCTAAAATGTATACTGTCTTGGGGGTTTTCTTAGGAAAAAAGGAGTAGAAAATTATCTTATACTCGAAATTTTTACAAAAACAAGTCTTAACTCATTGCTAGAGCCCCTCCTGGGGCCTTGGAGGAATCTTCACCTAAGAGGCCCTGGAACTTATGCGTCATTAGCTTCATGCTGTATCTATCTTTGGCTCAATAATAAGAAATTGTTATTAAAATGATAATTTTAGATTTGAAAAGAGTGCTTTATATTGGCCTCAAACTTGGTAGAATTTAAAAATGCGTATGTATATGCTAGGTGATATAGGAAGGCAGAAATGGGACAATCCTATAAAAGAGGCCTAATATGCAGTGCCGTTGAGACAAAGTATGGGAATATGGGTTCGTGGGCCATGAAGTCAGTTTGTTTGGCAAGTTTCAGCTTCAGTGGTACTCCAGAACATAACATTTTAGTTTCCGTTTGTTATTAATTTAATAAGTAACAGTGATTTAAGACCGCTCTTGCAGAGGGGCTCTGATGACTGACAACAGATCTGAAAAGCCAGGGAAGGAAGGAAGGAAAGCAAGCCTGCTGCTCTTAGCTTAGTCAGTGATAAGGAAAGAGATACCTGAATTTGTATATCAATTAATAGACCATATGTATAGTAGGAGTTTTCATAGTGGTTGATAATTCAGCTATAAGAACAGAGAAACCACTTTTGGTTGATCGGAATTTTATTTGTTTCAATAAGTAATTAAATAGTTTAAGGTGTATTGATTAATCAGCATATTCACAACGGGCATTTTAAAATCACCATTTATACCATGAATAAGAGCAGAAAGATAAAGCACCGTGATTCCACAAAATAGCTTCCTAGAAAAGCAATTAACTGATTTTTTTTCCCTAAGTTCACAGAAGATAAATGATGTAGCCTTCCTATTTCCTGTCACTCTTGGTTACCTTTGTATGAAAATGGATTTCTTCCAAATTAAAGTCGGCACCAGCCTGTCGGACGGGAAAGGCATCTGCAGAGCAATGTGTACATTACATATTCATGCCAGTCTAAATTTCTTAATTACATTTGAGATGTATAATATTTTCAAGTGGGAGTATGCTGTCTGATTGCTCATTGATGAAATGAGGGTGTGTGGCCAGGCCAGAGCCTCGGTTTCCCTGTCTGTTGTGGTTTCGTCCTCCTGACCATCATCACCTCCGTCCTCCTTCACCCACTGCAGACCGAGGCCGAGTCCTGTGGGACAGCGGGGCTTAGTAACAGCACAGATGGTTACGCTCTGTGCTTCCTCCTCTCCCTGTAACGCATGCTGCGCGTTCTCTTAGTGAAGACGCAGGCAGCTTGTACCCCTTAGACTTAGAAGAGTGAAGACCCACAACTTTGATCTCAGATACTGGATGAAAGCACTTGTTTCCCATCTTATAGATGGGTCACTCTGAAGGTCATAATGAAGGCTGGCAAGTGGAAATGTTTCCGTATTTTTTGGTACTTTTATGTTCAGCTAGTGAGGCCCTCAAGGTAAAGCACTTAGCCACTTAAAAATAACTTCCGTTTCTAGAACCCTTTATTGAAAACTTTGAAGAAAGCATATTGAAATGTGTCTTGTGTTAAGGTGCCGGTGTCCTTTTCTGTCTCCTTTCCTCTCTGGGCTCCTTTAGGTTCATATTATAAAACACATTTTCTAGCTATAAGGTAGGAAACTACTCCCAGTGATGGTGGGGTTGAGAGTGAGACCCGGAGGGAGGTCATTAGAAAGCCCCACTTTACGTTGCCTGTATATTTTCTCAGTTCTCGTAAAGTTTCCTCTCCCGGAAAGCATCTGGACAGATTACGGGGCTGTTGGCCTTTAAACTGCAACCTTATGTGTGTTGACTGCAAACCTGGGGCTAATCAAGAGCCGAAGCCCTCTGTGTTTGGAGTCACTTGAAGAGATGGTATGTGATCCAAGAACCTCTCCCACCCTAGAAAAAGCATCACTGCACAGTCCAATGACAAAAGCCTCTTGTTTTGTATTTCATCTGTTCTTGGTTGGAAATCCTGTGCACACTTTCAGATACACAGGGATACACAGTGGAATGTCGATGGCTCTGCCAGGTGTAGGTTCAAATCCTGGCTCTGCCACTCATTAGCCATGTGGCAGGGAGCAAGTAGTTTGACTTCTCTGGGTCTCTTCTATGGGTGGAGAAAATGATAATATCTAGAATTACTTGAAAGAGGAGTTGATCGATGAGTTGAAGAATGTCATGTGCTTAGCACAGTGACAATATAGTAAGCATTCAGTAAATATTGGCTATGTTACTCTTATTAGAAATACCTCTGAAATGACAAAAGCAAACAAGATATAGAAGTGAGGATATTATTGGAAGTGCTTGTGTGCGTGCGTGTGAATTAGAGAGAGAGCAGCAGAGAGAAGAGGTGGAAAGAAAAAGAAAAATGAAATTCTGAAAGTTCTTTTGTGTTTATTTGTTGGAAATAATGGAAATCTTGAAGACTGAGATTATCCTGGATTAATATAGCAAAGCCTGAGTGACATGATTCTCCCTTATTTAATGCTTAGCCCCCTCTGGAGATTTTATTGCCAAGCCTGTGATCGAATTTTCTCTCTCTTTTTGTGTATTTGACTTTCCTGGGCTATTATTACCTATAGTAGAACATATCACACTTGAGCTTTATTTCCAGTTAAATGAAATATAAAGTCAACAAGATATGGGCTGAGGAAAAGTGTTAAAATTTTCAGGTAGTAAGTATTTAGAATGACTCATTGAAATAGATCTCCTTGAAGCCACACACTACTAAATAGCATGTTTAATTGGGCCGAGCAGGAGAATCACGTACCCACATGACTAACCAGCCTTAGCAATGGCTTCATAGTGGAGGAGAGTGCAGTTTCCCTGCTGCTAGTCACACATTCCATTCTGTAGCTGCACGTGTGACAAGCAGCCTGCGGCCACCCCTGGACGGAGCAGTTTTCTATTTTGGCCAAAGGTCAGGCTTTAGGATCAACAGACACTTTCAGAAGTAATACTGACCGGGACCCGTTTCTGCAGTAATTGGCCTGATTTTAGAACAGAATGAGGAGTGTGGTTTCTGGAGCTAGATTGTCTGACTTCGACTCTCAGTCCGTTGGCTAGCCAGATGTCTCAGTGGCTTTATCTGTGACATGGAATCATGATTGTATCTTTATTAGTGTGCCGGGGCTGCTGTGACAAAGTACCACAAATTGGTTGGCTTAGCACAACAAAAACTGTCTCACAGTTCTGGAGCCAGAGCCCTGAAATCAAGGTGTCAGTTGGGTTGGTTTCTTCTGAGCGCTGTGAGGGAGAATCTAGCCTAGCCCTCCTTCCCTGGCTGGAAGTTGGCTGTCTTCTCCCAGCATCTTTACATTGTTTCCCCTCTACGTGTGTGTCTGTCGAAATTTCCCTCCTTTGTAAGGACATCAGTCAGATTAGATTAGGGCCCACCCTAACGACCTCGTTGTTAACTTGATTACCTCCATAAAGACCCTGTCTCTATCTAAAATTTAAAATTGTGAGGGACACAATTCGATATAACAGTACCTGATAGCATTTGATAGAGTTTTTTATGACTACTTAATAAGTTAATAGTGGTACATGCTTGGAATAGTGTGCCTGGCACATAGTAAGCACTTAAAAATCCACAATAATAATAACTTATGATTGTTATTATAATTATTTATAGTAGCTCTGTTTACTTCACATTTACCTTCTAATATGCTCAGCCCTAGATGGTTTGAGAGCTCAGAATCTGGAAATTGAGGTGAGGTGATGAATTTCACTAGACTATGAATGCTGTTAAAACAAGGATTTTGTTTTGTTTTTTACTGCTTTGTTTCCTGAAGCTTCCCTAACTGTGCCTGGCACATAGTTTGCACTCAATAGGTATTTGTTGAATTAGTTAATTAATTTAAGGCTATGGGTGAAGGAAGTCACTCCCCTCCAGCCACCGACCTCCTTTCCTTGGGGCCTCAGTAATTCCTGCCAAACCTTTTATGGGAAGAGAAGAGCCAAACACTTCCAACATATAATTTATAGCTGCTGTTACAAAGAGAAATGGGAACCATATTTACTGATGTATGTAAACACAGCCCATGTAAAATAAACCATAGAGCTATATGCTGGCCTCGGAAACAAAAGCCAAAGCAGGCAGTACTCTGCCAGGGTTGTTATGTGCTCTGCCTCTTTTCCCTTGTTCTCCTTTGTTTGGTTGTTGTGAGCAGAAGCCCTGGCCTGGGGCAGTGTGTACGGGGCTCTGTGTGCGTGCTGCAGGCAGATGCTTCCGTTCTCTGGCCACAGGGTGTGAGCTGTAGCAAAAGGATGTGGGAATGAGAAGGGGGCTGAGGTGCACAGGGGACAGTGGGGGAGAGACCACATTTTCAAACTTTCTGCCATGTGAATTAAGTTCTAATGGATTTAAGATAGCCTGGTGTACATGGAGTTCTTAGAGGCCCTTGAGGACAATGGGTACCCATTCCCAGAATGGCCCTTTTTCTCTATATGTCATTTTGCGCTTCATGCATCTTGTTTCTGTTGTGATTCCTATTCTACTTATTCATGGTAATGCATTATTTTATAACTTATGCAAACATAATCCACATATTTATCCAGAGCTCTGTTTATTTGTTGTCTTGGAGACATATCCTTCAGAAATATTGCTGGTTACATAGCATTTGGGTCCACATAGCCAGTGGCATGCCTTTAATACACAATAAATGTTGACTCCTTATCTATGTGACAGAAGGCTAAATAGTAGAAAATAGAAAAATATGTGCATTCAGTTTTTGATCTACAAAAGCCCTGGAAACAAATATGGATCAGCCGCTCTCCTTCCCCTCCGCCCCAATTCTTGGATGTCTTGAAAATCTCACAGAGAGAGCATGGGTGCTGGAAGGTGTCCTCCAGACCTGTGGGATGTTTGACTCCTCTCTGTGACATCCCTGTTGAGGCTCTTCCTGTCAGTGTGTTCAGCCCCCACCGCTAAAAGGGAACTTTCTACCTCCTAGGGTAAGCCTCCCATCTTTGGGCAGCTCACACTCTTCCTTATGTTGACCTACAAATCAACCTTCTAGTAACTTGCACTTCTTAGCTGTCATCATGCCCCCCTGGGATTTCACATTGCTGGCTGTGTCATTTGTGTTTGTTTTATTATTAATTCCCGTAGGTTTGGCCCCCTGGACAGTCCCTCCCTCAGGCTCACCCCACCCTTTTCCAATGGCATCATAGTCATTTAAGTACAAGTTTTCAGAGGAGCCTTCCTTGCTTCAGCATAGCCTATCTCGATTACTCCTTTATCATTTTGATTTTTACCCTTTTATGATTTGTGATAAATGTTACCGAAAAGAGTAAATGTGGCTGGGTTCACACCTGTAAAGGAGTGCGGACGGGTTTGGAGGGTAGGGAGCAGGTTGCACTATTAAAAAGGGTAGTTAAGGGGCGCCTGGGTAGCTCAGTTGGTTAAGCATCTGCCTTCGGCTCAGTCATGATCCCGGAGTCCTGGGATTGAGCTCCACATCAGGCTCCCTGCTCAGCAGAGAGCCTGCTTCTCCCTCTGCCCCTCACCCTGCTTGTGCTCTCTCTCTCTCTCTCCTTTGCCCTCTCTCAAATAAATAAATAAATAAATAAAGTCTTTTTTTTAAAAAAGGGTAGTTAAAGTAATCCTCATTAAGAAAGTGAGATTTGAGCAAGAAGAGGTGAGGCAAGGTTAGCAGGAAGGTATGTGGAGAAAGGCGGTGGTAGTTGGGGTAGAGTGGAGAGCTAGGGCAAAGGCCCAAGTGGGAGCACACCTCCTCAGCCTGTAACGCCAGCAGGACAGTGTACTGGCACGGAACGCACGAGGAGGAAGGAGGCGGGAGAGGAGCCCCCATCATGTAAGGCCTTTAGGCCACAGCAAGGACTGTGGTGTTACTGTGAGTGAGAAAGGGGAGCTCTTGAGGGGTTCTGAGCACAGAGTGTCACGGTCTGACCTAGGTATTACAAGGATCGGTCTGGCTGTCATGTTGAGAATAAGCTGTAATGGGATAGAGGTGGAAACAGGAGATCACTTGGTAGATTATGTCCCTAATCTGGGGGAGAGATGATAGCAGTTATAGGAGTTTGGTGGTACCAAAGATAATGAGAAGGTTGGATTCTGGATATATTTTGGAGGAGAGTCAGGTAAGAATTGACCAGTTGGGTGATAGATGGAGAGGAATTGAGGACAAATTTTTGACTCAAGTAACTGAAAGGCAGCAGTTGCTTTCAACTGAGATGGGAAAAATGATATACAAAGCAGGTTTTTGAAGAGAAGAGCAGGAATTCATTTGAGCTTATTGCGTTTGGGGTGTCTCTTAGACATCCAAGTGGACATAATAAGCACACACACATTGGAGCCACAAGCGTGGAATTTGGTAGAGAAGGAAATATTTATCTGGGCTGGAAGTTACAGATTTGGAAGTGGTCAGCATACATGTGATAAGGCTTTGAGGCTGGATGCAGTCACTCAGGGAGGGAGTGTGACTGAAGAAGAGGGCTGGGCCCTTACTCATTCCTACATCAAGGGATTAGTGAGAAGGGAAGGTGCCAACAAAGGAGACAGAGAAGAAAGGGTCAGTAGGTAGGAAGAAATCAGTGCAGTATCTAGGAGACATGAGGAGAGACGATATCAAGAAGAGAAGGGAATTAGCGGTTTCAATTCTGTTGCTGATGGATTTAGTAACATGGAAATCACCAGTTACTTCAGAGAGTTTTGGGGGCCAAAGTCTGAGTTTAAGAGAAAATCAAGAGGAGGAATTAAAGATATTACATATAGACAACTCTTTCTAGAAGTTTTGCTGCAAAGGGCAGCAAAGATTTTGAGAGTAATATGTCTTCATTATAAGAATTTGGATAACATTAAGAGCATAAAGGAGAAAAAAATCACATGTAATCCTGCAGTCTGGAAATAGTCACAATTAACATTTTGGTATAGATTCTTCTGGTCTTTTTCTATACTTAGACCTTCTTTACTGAATTGGGATGAAGCTATCATATATGGTTATTTTCCCAATTATTCTCCTTGCATGCCATAACCACTTTGCCATGTCACTGAACAGTCTTTGGCAACATTCAGTGTATGGTCTTTGCATCTCATTTAGTTGAGAGTTTCAATGGTTTTATCCTATGCAGATACCATAATTTATTACATAACCTTTTTGCTGGGCATTTAAGCTGTTTTCAATTTCTTTTCACTATTATAAATTATTCTTCAATGAATAGCCTTATAAGTAAATTTGTGTAGATATCATATTTTCCAAGGAAAAATTCTTAGACATCTAATTTATAATTCCAAAATGAACAAAGGTTATCATGTTTAATCTTTTGAGTTTTTCTTTTCATGTTCTTTACTCATTTTTCTGTTGAAGTATTTGTATTCTTTCTTACTGAGTTATGAGTTTTTAATTAAGAAAATGAACCTTTTCTAAATATATTGTAAGCAGTTCTCCCAGTTTCTTGCTTAACCTTTGTTTATAATGTAGAAATTAAATTTTGTATCTTTCTTCCTTTTGATCTCTTCCTTTGTAATTATGGTTAAAAAGGCTATTTCCATAGATATATTAAAGAGTTAAATCTAGTGTGTAAAACCATAAAGGAACTAGATGAAAAGTTAGCCATCTGGAATTTATTTTAATAGAAGGTAAGCCTTTACTTACTTGTTTATTTTCCCCCACAGTCATATTCCAACATAAATGATGACTCAGTCCGTCTTTTCTTTATAATTTAGTATGAAAAAAGATAAGCTATACTCCATCTTTATGGAATTGTGAGTTAGCTGTGGGTAGGGATCCTACAATGTAATTTCTTGAGAGACTGGAAATCTTAAATCAGAATGTCCAGCCTTTCTTCTAGACCCTGGCATCAGTCATGCCACTTCCACAGCCTGCTCCAACCATCAAAGAGTTTCCTTTCTTCTAAATTCCTATAGGGTCCATGTGTGTTATATTACCATATATTATTATTTGCTGTTTTGTGTGCCTGTCTGGTGTCACAAATATATTGTAAGCACCTTGAGCACAGGCTCTGCTTCTCATCTGTCTTTGTGGTATCACCTAGAATAGGGTTCTCTTAGATCTAGTACCTAATTATCTTGTCCCTGAGGTCTGGATTTCGAGTTTTTGCACCTGAAAAATAGAGACAAATAAATATATTGTAACTGGTTTGATTGATGTTAGGTAGATCAGTGACAGAAATGAAGATTGGAATGAAATTCAAGCATAGCATATAATCTGACCCAGGCTTCATCCCTATCTACTTAGCAGACCTCTTGCTGTTTCCAATGCATGCCATTTTCTTTCATAATTTCCTGGCTTTGCTTATGCCTGGAGTATTATTCTTTCTTAGTTTGCCTGCCAAATTCCTCCTTCAGGTCCAGTTCTTCTTATAAAAAAATGAAAATAATATTTGGAAATTAGAAAGTCACCACCCAGAATTGATTGTTGTTAATGTATTAGCATATTTGCTTTCCATCTTATTCTTGATATTTTTGTGCTTACTTACTCATTGTTTTTGTTAACATGTTACATGCTCATTCAAATTATCTAAATAATGAAGAAAAATGAAATTTAAAAATCAACTCAACTCCCACCAGCCAGAAAAAAATTCCACAAACATAAGATGAATTTCATTCCAGACCACAAAGTCTTTTTTCACCTGTCTTTTTTTATATTTCTTTAGTTTCACCAAATTTGAAGATTCTCTTGAGCTTCGATATATATATATATATATTCTTCAAATATGCCCATCCTGTTACTTCTTGAAAGAGGTTTGCTCTGTCTGCTTGAATACCTAAAGAAGTATTTCTTTAAACTTCTGCAGCCTACTCAAAATATGTCTCAGTATTGACCATTTCCTGAAACATGGATTGCTCTTTCAATCTTTCCAGATTAGTACATTCTTCCAGTTCAGGGAGTTTTTTTGTATTGTTTACACACATTGTTTGCAAGCACTCTTTTTGATTTGCCTCTTAAAGGAATTACTCTTGTGTTGAATCATCTTTGTCTTTCTTATCTATCAGTGCCATTCTAATTGCTTTGATCTGTAATTTTTTCACCTGCGTTCGCTACTATTTTCCTAAGCTTTTCCCACATGTCAGTGATCAGTTTTTGATACCTATTCTGTTTCTTACTGTGTTGATTTTTTTTTATTAGCTCTATCACATGATTATTCAATTTTGTTAAAATTTGTGCCCCCTGCATTACTTAAATCATTCTCTTCTAAGGATTTATACAATTTTACTTCTCACTTGTATTTATTACTGTAAGATTAGTTTATTGTTCTAATTCAGGGTTTTATTTTTCATGAGAAAGTTAGAAATCAAGCTTTCCTTCGCTTTTACTATAAAATTTTGGTTCTTCCTTTTAAGGGACATTTTCTAGTACCAAAATTCTCAGAAAAAGAAGCACATCTATAAGATCTTTTTTTTTTTTTTTTTTAAGATCTTTTTATTGAGCAAGGAGCCTGATGTGGGACTTGATCCCAGGCCCCTGGTATCATGACCTGAGCCGAAGGCAGATGCTTAACTGACTGGGCCACCCAGGTGCCCCTATTAGATCTTAATTAGAACCTGGTGCTGCTTCATGTGATGGATTCCAAAAACAGCAACTTAAAAACAAGACAAAAGCTTGTTTATAAATCTGAGGTGGAATGGTTGTCCTGGTCTGTGACATCCTATCACGAACTCAGGCTCCTTTTATTCTATAGCTCTACTACCTATAAGAGTTCTACACTTGTCCGCCTGATCCAAGATGGCCCAGGTTCCTTTTGAGCCCTCAGGAAGAGGAAAGGGAAGGGGGAGGGCATATCCTGTTCTTTAAAGTTTCAACCTGGAAGGAGCACAGACTACTTTCCCTCACATCCCATTGACCCCAATTAGTCACCTGGCTGTCTTAGCTTCAAAGAAGGCTGAGAAATGCATCCAGACTTTATGCTGGGTCACCATGTGTTCAGATAATTTTTTTTTTATTATTATGGACAAAGGCATGAATAGATATTAGGGGGAAAAAGCAGCCTCTGGCCTGTAGTAGTTATTACTTTATATTAGTGGTTATTTAAGGGTTTGTCTCATGATTTTTATGAGCCTTTCCAAAGAAGGAATCCTTTTCTCCATCCTCATTTCCCCAGTGCCTGAGTCCAACATATAATAGGTTGTTCAATAGTTTTTTGTTAGATAGTTGTTTTTGAATTAAAATGACACAATCCATATAATTTTTTGAATTTCTGAATGAATGGGGTCTATAAACTCCTAAAGTGTTTTTAGAACATTATAGAAATTTTTGACAAAGAGGACAGGGCTCCCTATTATATTATTCTAGTTTGATAATTGTCCCTGAAATCAATGATAGCTAGAACGTATATGAATTTGATTGAAGTAAGTATAAATATAACCAGTAATATAGGCTCTTCTTACTCAATATGAAAATGTCTTTGGATAATAAGTGGATTCCTATCTAAATTCATGAGTTCTCTTATGACATTTGGGTTAAGCCTGAAATGGATTAATCTTTTTCTGATAAAGTTTCATAAGCTGTGATTTCTCTGGTGACCACATTTAATTAGATATTAAATAAACTGCTTATCTTTATACCAACAGGTTTTATGAGAGCATTTTTTCCCTGAGCTGTATTTCACAGATTAAGTAGCTAGCAGTAGAAAAAAAAATAAAATAAAAATTTTTGGTAACCATAATATCCTTAGATTAGAAGTTAAAACATGCCCACTTTTTAAATGAAAAATAAGTATCCAAACTTAGATTTAAAGAACAGAAATAGTAGGATAGTCTAAATATATACATCCCAGTGAAAATAAATTCATTTTGTTTTTCTAAGTACCATTTTACCCCTAGAAATTGGCTATATTTTTTTTTAAGTGGAAAAAATTCCATTTAATCTGCAAAGGCTGAAACATTTTTGTGATAAGGTTCTGAAGGTTTTAAATAAAATTTGAATTTTCTTTCTTTCTTTTTTTTTTTAATGCTATACATTACAGTAAGATTCTCCAAGTCCAGTATACCAGTGGCATTCTGACTCACCTGTTTTTCTCCCAAGTGTTGATGTGGAGAGGAGAGATTTGCAGTTCTTGTGGATGCTAATTTAATCTGCTGTTTTAGCGACTAGAACACCATGGAGATTGATCTGGAAACACCAGATGACCTTTTGTACAGATCAGAGCAGGAGAGTTTCTGAGTTGCCTGCAGTACTGAAATCCAAAAGGAAAGGAAGATCAGCAGTTGTCAGATTGCCTAAAGGCATAAAGTCTATAAAGGGTTTAATTTTTCTCAATTCTATTCTGTTTCCTAGAGCATAGCAAATTTTTAGAAGAGACTTTCACTCTCCTGAAGTTGCTTTAGTCCCATCAAATTGGGAGCGAAATGATTTTTACTTTTCTTTGTTAGTCCCTTCACCTTCCCATGTAAACTTCAAGTGAAGGAGGCACAGGGATGGTGGGTAGTGTAACCTCACTGGGACAAAAGATGGCTGAACTGGTTGGTTGAGCTTCATCTGAATTCCTGGTTCAGATTTACTGTCATGTATCTCAGATTTGATGTCTTTGGACCTTGGTGGTTAAAGGTTAAAGAGCATTCAGGCTGTAGTCTTTTTTACGAAGTGCTTTCTGGGTATTTTCATTTTAATGGTTTAAACTCAGGTTGACAGTAATAACAGGGTCCGTGTTATTACTGGAACTTGATGTCCTGGAATCATCTTGGACTCTCTTTCTTTATCCATACCATTGTAGCTTGTTGATTACTCTTTTCACAGGTCTCTCATACGCTTCCAAATCTTAGTGCTACTTTCCTATTTGTTTCACTTTGTTACTAGCTTCTCCAGCTCTTGAATGTTCATCTTGTCAACATCTCTTTAACAAGCCCTGAGTAGCACTGTCTGGTTAATTAACCTAAAGATCCAGTTCCACCTCTTTCTCACCATCTGGAAATGGTGGCCAGCTCCCTCTTCCTTGTGGGATATAGAACGTTTTATGGACAAAAGTATGTTAAGGTAATTTAACTTCATAATGCCTTTAAAATTTTTTAACTGTGATGAAAAACACATAACATAAAATTTGCCATCTTAACCATTTTTTAAGTATGCAGTTCAGGAGTGTGAAGTATATTCATGTTGTTGTGCAGCAGTATTTTATAATTCTTGAAGGTTTTATTCCCCCCACTCTGAAGAAAAATGCAAATTCTGTTAAATCTAACACAGATTTTAAAGGATTCCATATTTGAGTGTTTAAAAACTTCATGCCAATCAATTGAAATCATCATGTGCAGTTAAATGGCGGACGCTGGAGTCTTCCTTGACTTCAGTTATGATTGAGCCACTCATTCTTCCTTTCTCTGGTGTCTCTCAAATGAGTAAGGATGTGCTTCACTCATGTTAGGCACTTTTGTGTCTTTTATTGATTGGCTATGTGGGATGATAAGACCATTGTTAATGTGGTCTTTTCTTGACCACCCTTCCAAGAATACAGGCTAATTCCATGATGTTCCTTCCAATGAAACACAAGTCAACTACATCAAGAAAAAATAGCTAATATTGTTAAGTGTCTTATATCATAGCAGTTAAAATTAAAAAGAGAACATGTGAAAGTTGCAAAATGCTTTTCTAATATCTGTTAATGATCTTATTCGAGTGAATTATTTGATTTCATTTGCATTCTTACATGCCTTAGAAACAAGTGAAATGAAAGAGAATGTTGGATTTTGAACTAATTTTTTAATAGTGGGCTAGTTGCAAACAGGACCAACTAGCTGCAAGACTTTGGTCAATTCTCTGAATCACTCTGGACTTCAGGTGTATTTAATTAGACTCTCTTCCAGACATATTTTGATTCCTTTACATGATGTACCAGTGACCAAAGTAATAATATAAAACAGTGTCGGGCTCAGCACTATATTCTGTTTCTGGATAATGTAAAACAGAACCTTTTACATTACAATAAAACCTTAAGATTACAATAAATTATAATAAAAAAACCTTAAGATTATAGTATAAAAAAGTCACATAAGATATCAATTAATTTTGTATTTTACACATTGAAATGTTGGTGTTCTGGATTCCTTACTCTTTTTGCCCTATGCATTTGCCCCAGGGTTGGGAGCGGGATGACTTATCCATTCCAGTGACTTCATAGACGATCTGTAGGATTACAATATAAGCTGAAGCCGTATTTCTAACTGCTTGCTTTCTTTTTTCTCTTTAATTTTTTTTTTTTTTAATTTGAGTGTAGTTGACACACAATGTTGCTTTAGTTTCAGGTATACAACATAATAGTGATTCAACTTCTCTATGTGTTATGCTGTGCTTTCTCAATATGCCCCTATAGATGTTTTTGTAGGCATCCCACACTTAAAATGACCAGCACTGTTCATACTGCCTTTCTGCAGAGCAGACTTCTTTGAAATTCTATGTCTTGGCTAAAGGAGCACCTTGCACTTGGTCTCTAGGCTAGAACCTTTGAAGTCATTATCGTTTGCTATGTTTCCATCATTCCACCTTCATTCTATCAGGAAGTACTTTCAATATGAGATAGCCTCTTGTGTGGAGTCCCTCATCTCTGTGTTTCGTCGCCTCTTGGCATTTTGTCATTAACCTCTTTCAAATTTAGTGCAACATCCACATCATTACCAGACACGAACTGCTAAAAAAATATTTTTCTAATGAAGAGGAAATGGAAAGGAACAAATAAATCTGATCATGTTAGATTCTTGCTCCAAGTTTCTTTGTTCCCCTACTTTCCTGGAGTAGCATTTAGTATCCCCCATGTGTATTCTGTAGAACATTAGTTTTGAGGGATGTCAACACTTATGTGAAAATGGTATTCAAGTTAAGGTGGTTTTTACTGCTATATTTCTCAGTCCTGTTATACCAAATGTATATTATGAATCTCTGAAATGACACTAGAGGATGCGGCATTTTCCAAACTTGATCAAAAAGCATTTTGGTTTTTTGGTGGTTTTTTTTTTTTTTTGCAAAGCAACTCAGGGAATTAATATTCCTAGAACCATACACTAGAAAATACTCACCTAGAGATAAAAAATCTAATACTTAGACCTAGCATACAGCCTTCACGGTCTTACATCAACTCACCCCTCTAGCTTTAACCTCATGACACTGAGCCAGGCATACTGTGCTTTAGCTACCCTGAACTTGATGGCTCTGTCCCACCCCCAGCCCCCCAACGCGCCATGCACTTTCCTGCCTTTGTGCTTTTACCCTCAGTTTTTCCATATCAGACATCTTCTGCATTCGCTCACCCCCGTCAAGGCAAATGTCACTGAAGCTCTTTATCGTCTCCTCTGTGAAACCTCTGCTCCTTGTGGAATGACTTGCTTTTTATGTTTCTTCACAGAACTTCTTGTCTCTATCCATCCACCCATCCATCCCATTATGTTTTCATTAGGTTCGTAGGGCTCTTGTTCACTGGTCTGTGAGCTCCTAGTCAGGCTAGTGCCCTGTCTTACTCGTCTTTACACCCTTGGCATCGAATACAGTGTTTAACATGCAGGTGCTTCATTAATTAACGTCCAATTAAATCAAAAAGCTTTAAAAAATCACATAGCCATTCTTTTTAACCAAAGATTCATAATGTTTTATAAGCAAGCATTATCCCAGTCTAGAGATTGAGAAAATAATACACTTTACATCTTCCATCCTGTCAGAATTCTGGCTGAACACTCAATTCTTAAAGAACAGAGAATACATTTTTAAAAGGCCTGGGTAGTGTAGAAGTAAGCTCATGAATAAAAGCTTCATTTGGGGTGGCCAATGATCAGTACAGAACTGTCCACACTCCAAGAGTGAATAGGAATTTGAAATCATAATTTCGTTAAGGATACAGATCTAGTTTCCTTAAATTATAATTACAAAGGAGTTCTTTAAAACGAGTAAATGCGCATAGTTTGGCATAAGCAAAAGTTCAGGTAACATCAAGTACTCCATAAATCAAAATTTAATGAGCCCTGCGTGGTCCTGAGTCGCAAGCTAGATCTCAGGCTGACAGTCTGAGAGGGTGTGTGGCTGAATCTAAAGGAGCACCAGCTGAGAACGCCAGCTCCAAGTCTGCTGTTTGCGGAAGTCTGCTGTTTGTGGAAGCATTGCCCGGGAAAGTGAACCCTGATGTTAGTTCAGCTATTCAGCAGACACCAATTGGTGGAGAGTTCCATTGTGCTACATGCAAGTTCTCTAGGGCTCTCACTTATAAACGAGAGCCCCAAATCGATTAACACAAAGACTATGAATAATGTTTCCCATATCCCTTTCTTTTAGGTATGGTTTAACATTAATTATTGTGTAAGATCAAGTGATCAGGAGAGAATTCAGCCTTTGCAACAGTGTTGAACTAGATGAACAAACATGCAGAAAGAAGTCAGAGAGACCCTCCTCTTAGGCTAGGAAAGTGTCTCTATGCCTTTGACCCCTGGTTCGTGCATTGATGATCAGTGTTTGAGAAGTGCAGCTGTGAAGCCACTTAAAGTAAAGGGCATATGATTATGTTTGTAACTCGGCCGCTGTTGTGTTCAAAGCCCTAGCTGGGATGAAAGTGTAGAAAACACCCTCATCATCAGCCACCACAACTTGTTTAGTAAGTTTACTTCTCTAGATACTCTGATGCCTTAATGCTTGTTTACAGCTTAACTTGCATCTGTAAATTCTGAAATTTGCAATTCTGAATGAAAACACCACCACTATTTAATCTACCAGTTATACATTCCTGAACTATATGCATTAGATATTTTGTGGGGGGTAGTGTTTTAAGTCTAATTTAAAATATGCAGACTCTTAGAAAATACGATGTCAACTTGAGTAGGCGTTATCTTGCATGTTCTACTTTGAATTAGTTTATTTACATCTGTGGATTTCTATAAGGATTAATGTTCCTTGGGTAAAGCAGTGTAATAATGTGTCATTTAAAAGATGCTCTTAGAACCACTTTTTACTGAAAATTACATGTTTAGAACTGCTTCTTTGCTAAAATTATAGTACTGGTAATGAAATACACAAAAAGTTACTTAATATTCATACCTTCTGGGAGGATGATCAGTTTAACATATTAGACAAGAGACTATCCTCAAATATTGTGCTATTAATTTAAGCTTAAACATTTGGCCAATTCAGTCATTCAAAAAGTGCAACGTGCGACTTGATAAATATTGTTAATAAAGACACTACTGTAACAGTGTCAGGAAGCTTGTGTGCACGGTGCTGGGTCATGTGAAGAGGTTGGCACTAACATTGGTGAACAGGTACTTGTTGACATTGAAAATTGTGAAGTTCAGTGCATGCCTCGCCTATCTGTTTTACTTTATTTCATTTCACTTTACTTCATTTTACTTTATTTTATTTTACTTCTTGTGGAAGTACAATTTATATGTAGATAAATGATCCTGAGAGTACAGCTTGAGGAATTTTTACAAATTGAACACATCTGGTGTAACTGGCACCCACAATCCACAATAAGAAATGGTGCATTACTGGACCCCAGAAGACCTCTTGTGCCCCTTCCCAGTTACTATCCTACCTACCCAAGGGGGGCCACTATCCTGACTTCTAACAGCAAAAGTACTTTTGACTATTTTCTTACTTTATATTATTGGCTTCTTTTGTTCAGCTCTTTGTATGTGAGATTCGTCAATGTTGTGTGAATTGTAGACCGCTTTTCTCTTTGCAGTGGAGTGGCATTCCATTAATTTGTCCTTACCTATCTGTTTTTATTATAATTTTATCATTTCATTAATTTTATTTCTCTGATTTAATGGCACACCAATTTACCTTTAAAAAGGTCAAATGCTATTCCTTTTACTGCATGTGCCATGCAATCTTTTAAAACATGGATAAATGAGGCAGCAATAAATTTAGCAAATTTTACGAGTAAAAGAAACTGGTAGCGCATTTTCATTATTTGAGAGAGGTCATGTCCATGGCAGTGCATTGCAATTTTGAATATGTAAAAAGAAAGTGAATCTGGTAGAAGGCCAAAATAAATTTAGTTGCAAGACGATGACAGAAATATAGTTGTACTTAAGGTTTGGACGTTGCCTTATACTTTATTATTGACAAGATGATATTTTTAAGAGAATATCTTAATAAAACAAAAAAGGTAAATTTGGTTTGGTTAGCCAGTACGAAAAATCCAGTATGTAAATGCCTTACATCTGTGTATTTGTTTTGCTGCAGACATAACCAGCAAGAGTTTAGTGATGAAATCTGTTCTTAATTATGAGAGCAGCTGTTGGAGTGGTAGCCATTTTTTTTTTCCTCCTGATGTGAAGTTGCCTGATTTACTCATTTTTGCCTGCATTTTTCAGGGTTGCTAGTGCAGAAAAGGGCCCCTTTGTGAGAGGTTGCAATTTGTTTTCTGTATGAGAGCCAGTGCAAATGGACTAAATCTGCACAGCAGGGTGGTTTTATCTGTCCTCCTCGTGCCCTGCAAGCTGTCCTACCTCTGCTCAGCACCAGAGACCTATAAAACCACCCAACAAATGAGGGGGCTGTTAAGTGTTCTGGCAAGAATCTCAGGCAGCAAGCAGTTCAAGTGAATTAACTAGGTCCTTCTGATGGGGTGGGGGGTGGCAGAGTTGGACGATACAGAACTGGAACAGATGGTATTAACATACTATTTTGTTTTTAGTTCTGTAGATTTATGAACATACCTCTTTCTGTTTCTATTCAGTTACTTTTCCATCCACAGAGCTATAGTGTATTTATGATCATTTAGGTTACGAAAATAAAGCAAAAACACATTTAGATAACCTTTCAGATTATTTCATAAACAATCTTCATGCTAAACCCAGGCCTTCACCGAAGGGGCCTATTTAATTTCTAGATATTCACAACATACTAAAATAAGGACTTTGGATGAAACGGAATATGGAAGCTGAGTGAAGAGGATCTTTCATTATTAAAATTTTCTACTCAGGTCTGAATTTAAAAGCTTCATAGATTCCTTTCATATACAGAAATCAGTGAATTGTTTAGTTGAAGTGATTGATACCCATATATCCATCTTAGTTGCATTGAACATTTGTTCACTCTCCACACTATTCCAACCCTTGTCACAATCACCTTAGCACTTGAAGCCTGACATTTGAAATATTAGAGGCAATTTATGCTACACTGTAAAGTTAAAAAATAAAAGACAAAAACAAAAATGCAAAAACAAAGCTTACTCTTGGCAAACTGGGAGGAAAACACTTTTACATTTTATTTTATATGTAAAAGGGGAACGAACGTTTCTCTCTCATGCTTGAAAACCAGTGTTTTTATAAGCTTTGTGAAGTGGATTTCTTCTGAAATTAGTGAAATTAAAACTAATGTTGTTTAGATGAGTTTTTTTGCTCTGCGGGCACTCTCTGGAGCCATGCAGTCCTATTGCAAAACCTTTGGAGTGCTCAGTACTCGAAACCTTCTGGAAAGGGCTTGCCTGGCAGCGTTTTTTTTCTTTCTTATTCTAATTAAACACAGACCAACACAAAACAATTATCTGAGTAATTCAGTCCATTAATGCTGCTTTTATACAAAGAATTCAGGGAAAAGGTGAGTTTTTCTCACCTGAATTGTCCAGATGATTATGTTTTTGCCTTCTGGCGCTTCTGAAGTCAATGGATAAAAAGACACTGGTTCTATTACTCTTTCAAGTCTCCCCCCCTCAGATGGCAAACAACTCCAGACCTCAAGGTCAAGTCTCTGCCTCATTAGCAGGAATTTTAAGTATTTGATGTTGTTTCAGGATAGTTTAATAACAGGAACAATAATAGTATTAACAAAGACACTTAAAAATAATTCACAAGTGATCCACCAAAAAATGAATTGTATCATCTTGGATTAAGAAAAAAAACAGAAAGATAATCAAGATATATGGAGATCATCCTTTATATGAATTTTGAAAATTTGTAAACCATTTTGGAGAGTGGATGAAATGGGTCAGATGAAGAGTAGGCCCCATTCAGTTCTGCTTTCTCTGCCATTGGGATAGATGGTGACTGTTGGCTTGATGAGATGGTGCTGTTCAAGGAAAACTGGATTAATTTCACACCTATATGAGGCTCTTCTGATTAAGCAGAACTTAGATTTCATCTAATATATTCTAAATCTCTTATGGTTGGGTTCTTTTCAGCCATGGACACATGAGTAATTCTTTTTTTTTTTTTTTTTTAAGATTTTATTTATTTATTTGACAGAGAAACAGCCAGCAAGAGAGGGAACACAGGCGGGGGGGAGTGGGAGAGGAAGAAGGAGGCTCCCAGCGGAGGAGCCTGATGTGGGGCTCGATCCCAGGACTCCGGGATCACGCCCTGAGCCAAAGGCAGACGCTTGACGACTGAGCCACCCAGGCACCCCAACACATGAGTAATTCTTAAAGGGGCTGAGACTCTTGTCTTTATTAATTTGTGGATTATCCTATGTATGCCTGGTTTGTCCTTGCATGAATTATATGTACACATTGTGACAAAGATTATGCCCTGTCCCTCAGGGAGACTACCTGTATGTGGCAATAACCTGAGTAATTGTCAGTGAGTGAACAGAGCTCATAAAGCCCGGAATGTTTTGTTTCTTCCATTGTTAAAGCCTCCCCTTCTCTTTAATTAGGAAATACTTTTTGTGTCCTTTTTGATTTTTCATATTATTTTTGATCTTAGCTCTCTACTTGATTGCTTGGTTTTCAGTTTCGTTTTGAGTTAAATTCTCCATGTTTAATGTTTTCTGCAAATTTCTAGTAAATTTAATATCCTGGGCCTGCAGTGTGAGGGAAGTTGGAACATCAGACCTGGAGAGTCATAAGGAATAGTGCCAGGAGTTAACATGCCAGAATGAGACTCAGAAATTCAAGTAACTTAGTGAGTGCGGTTGCTCAGGCTGGACGGCATTTTTCTGTTATGTTTATGTTCCTCTGATTAGGTCCCCTTAGAACTCCAAACTGAATCCCAAAGGATGGTGGTTTGGTCCTAGACTGCCTTTGCTTGCTTGTGTGCTGTGGCTTGAGCAAGAGCACTGTAGGGCTGCTATCTTTGAGACATTGCTGGGTCCTGACGCTGTGAACAGCAGAAAAGCAATGGAAATTACTGGCAACTTTGTCTTCTGATAGTTGTCAGTCAAAGGCTCTCTTTTTCAAAAAGTTTTAGTGGTTTTATATTTTAGGTGGTTAATAGCCAGTGGACAAGTTCAGAACATTAAACACGTCTGATTATTGTAAATGGTATAATTTTCAAGGACACTTTGAAGTTCAGATGAGAAATGACATAGATATAAGTTCCTATTCATTAGAGTTTTTAAAACATGATCTCAGAATTAAAGGCAAATGACAAACTGAGGAAAATTTATGGTCTGTTAATATCCTGATAACATAAAGGACTCTTAAATATTATTTTAAAAAAAACCCCAAACCTTTTCTCTAAAAGAAAAGTGGACAAAGTTCCTGAGCAGATAGCTCACAAAAAGAAGATATCCAGCTGTCCAAAAAAAAAAAAAAAATCATATGGGAAAATAAACATAAAGACACACAAATGAAAATATCAGCGTCTTAACATGTTGCCCATCTAATTGGCAAAAAATTAAAAGCTATGAAAGATTGGGAGCAGTCATTCTTGTAGTATCCTTATAGAAGTCTACATTGGTAACTTTCTGAAGTTCAGTATGGAGTGTGAGTGAAGAAATTTAAAATATTATCTACAGAAATGTGTATCACAGTTTCATTTAACACATCGAGGAAGTGGAAAAAATCTCCCTGCTCTATGTGATATGAAAATATGATTTTGAAAAGAACTTAATGTCATGAGAAAGTTTTTATGACATGTTAACAGAAAAATAATAAATACATAAAACAGTATATAGAGGATCCCGATTTTATAAATACACGGTCTTTTACCAGAGCTTATTTTGATTGGTGGCATTATAGATTATTAAAATATTTTTACTCTTTTTCAGTTTGTTCTTACAATGAGCATGAATTACTTTTTAATCAGAAGCAACTCATGTAATTAAAAAATAACTCTGTGACTTAAAGTTCCCTTAGGTTGACCATAAAAACGTGTTATGCCAACAAATATTTTGTTTAAGTAAAATACAGTGACCAAAAGACACATTTTTTTTTACAGTATTGATCTGGATAAAAGAAAACTGATACACATAATAGTTGCCCAGGGAGTACTAAATAAGAAGAAAACACCTGGCCCTGCGCTGAAGGTCAGCACACGTGGCCTTAATGGAATCAGGAAAAGAAAGGCAATTGCCATCAATCAAATCCTTTCATAGAGTGTGTCTGTCCACTATTCCTCTGAAATCTGAAAATTGCCATGTATTGGGAAAGAGAAATCAGTGCCTTTCTTTGTGTCCTTCTGGTACAATTGTTCTGCCATCGTGCCCTATCTCTAATTGCCACCCCATACACAGTCGTGCCAGAGCATCCTTATATCTGCCGTTAGAGGAAAGAAAACATTGACATTATGTCTGTGAGGGCTCATCTTGTGTCTTCTGTCCTGGCACAAGGGCCAAGTGTGCTAGACAGCCCTCGAGGCTGAAATGAGACTGTGGAACAGCAGGGAAAGGCAAACAGCACAATATTTATTTCCATAAGTGACATTATAGCAATGAATATGAGACTCGGAATCCTCTATTAACTCCAGTCAAGCAATAGCTGAGAGTGAATAGCGTGCTATAACAGTAATGGGCTATAAACCCAAGGACATTGTCATGAGTTTTTACATTATAAAAAAATTGGCCAGAAACTTATATTTAATTAAGGACACATGATTATGGCAAGAAGTGTACTTGAAAACCAGAGATAGCGAGCAATATAGACAGTAAGGTATTCGGAGCAGTGTTTGCTTATCTACATTGCTTGTACTTTATGGAATTCAAGTTTTTAACTGATACTCAGAGTTCAAATAGTGGATTGGCAGCAGGAAAGAAAATGTTTAACATAGAGATAGTAGAACTAGGGAGAGATTTTTTTAAATGGAAAGAATATAATAAAGGAAAAAAGGACCTTAAAAAAGGGAGGGTTTTTTTTTTTTTCTCTCTGTGGACTCTGACTGGTCCTTTTTCACAGCTTAGGAGACTTTTCCCTGAACCTAAATATTCTCACTGAGCCTTAGATGCATAGCTGTTCTGAGCTTATCAGCCGTCTCACTCTTTTCCTACAAAGACTCTAACTGAATACCTTTTACTAAAACGAGCTAGTTCTCAGGCACTGACTTTTCCCTGGAGGAAATGCAATCGAATTCAGTTTGAATATGTGTTGAACACCTAGTGTGTACAAGGCCCTTCAGGGTCTCTGGGTGATATGGGGACAACTTCAACCCGGTCCTTGTCTTTGAAGAAACTCGTAGGGAAGGCAAATGTATTAATAAAATATTCCCTTTTTATACCCTTCCAGATTTTGAACAGACTTAAAGCATGTTCATTCCCTCCCTACATTCATCTTTTCTGGTTGAAGAGCCGTATTTAGTTAGTCCTCTTACCACCTTGATCAGACTAGCTGTTCTCCTCTTCCTTCCCTACCATCATAAACATGGCACTGCGGCTTCGTCCAGGAGAAGGAGAATGCCCTCATTCTCTGATAAGGTCCAGCATTTCTATTTGTTGTGTGGGCCGCAGGGCCTTGTGCTCTCAGAAAGAAATCAATAATGACTTTCACTTTCATATTATTCTCATTGTGGCTTTGAGGGTTTGTTTTTTTAAATTAACCAATAAGTAATTTTGACGTTGGCAATATTAATAAAGCTACAATGCAAGTGTTTTCTAACTATTTTTCCCTTATTGAACTTATTAGCCTCTTCCGGTTTTTGCTGGGGGTGTAGCTTTCCAGTAGGCACCCCCGCAAATACATATGTTTACCCTATTTAGATTTTCCTGTGGATCAGAGTTCTGTGAACAGTCTTCACTTGTAAAGTATATTCAGGCATACTTTTCAGATTATTATGCCTCCAGGAATTCTGTTCCTGAACCTCTGAAGGAATGTGCACCGTAGCTGTCTTAGAACTTTTACCGCCCAGGTGAACGTCCTGCATTTGGATCTGTGGATGAAGTTTCCCAAACTAGTGTGAAGTGGACATGTACAGACAAGAGGGAAGGCAGATTTCAGCTGAGCCCCTTCTCTCAGAGCAGGACAGTAGGATAGCTTTGGGATGGGCTGATTGCAGATAATGAGCCCCCCCCCCCCCCCCCGCCCCCTGGAGGAGCCCTGGCAGGAACAGGGTGATCAGTTGGGAACTGTGACTGAGGGGCATGCATTGCAGATAAGATCAGATGTTTTCCAGGATTCCTGAGTAACTCAGCATCTCTGAGTCTGTGAGGACAGGACTGGTGGGTGGTGGGAGAAGTTGAACCTTCCAGCTCCTTAAGTGTCCCTGAAGTTCCCTTTTAGGACCCACACAAAGACTTTTGAGGCCAATCTGAAGGTGTAAGGCTATAGACATTTCCTGCACTCTAAGTTGGGGCAGGATTGTCTGCAAAAAGGAAGGCAAAGACCAGCCCAATCTTATAGATGGTTGTTTTGGAAGCAGAGGTGGGCTATTAACCTGTTCATCAAAAGAAGGAAAAAAAGTGCACTGCAAAGCTAATAGGGATTAAAAAACAAATCAAAACATCTGGCATTCATGTAATTTCTGCTAAACAGCATCTACTTTTTTTTTCTTGAAAACTTAGGGCCTGCATGGGATTGGTAGGGTCTGAGGGTAGAATTAGGGAGCAGTGCTCTCCTGTGCTGGAAACCCCTTTCCAGCCTCAGACAGGAGCAGGCCTCCAAGTACACTGTGGCAGTTGTAGCTAGCCGAGAGATGGAGAGATGGTGAGTCTGAGATTTATTAGTTGGCTACTGTTAGAGGGACAACTGTGGACTTCTGGTCTAGTGCAAAGTTCTGATAGGCCAGTGATGCCCTTAGAGTCATAGGCCAGGAAGGGACCACTGGTGGTACATTTCATGTCCCTGACTAGAGGCAGGGCCACATCAAAGCCATCTCAGACATTCAAGAATCTACCTGATTCTTCTTCTTTTTTTTTTTTTTTAAGATTTTATTTATTTATTTGATAGAGAGAGAGAGAGAGAGAGCCGGCAAGAGAGGGAACACAGGCAGGGGGAGTGGGAGAGGAAGAAGCAGGCTCCCAGCGGAGGAGCCCGATGTGGGGCTTGATCCCAGGACTCTGGGATCACGCCCTGAGCCGAAGGCAGACGCTTAACGACTGAGCCACCCAGGCGCCCCAGAATCTACCTGATTCTTAAACTGTCCAAAAACGATCCCTCCTTCTGTCAGTTTAATGTTATCAACTCTTTGTGTTAGGAAATTTAGCTTTAGAGCAAACTCAGATTCTTCATACTTTAGCTCAAAGACCATTTCCTTTGGTTATCATCCTCTCCCTGAGTACCCTTCTTATATTTGAAAACCAATATGAAATTGGCTTTCAGCTTTCTCTTCTCCCCAGGTGGAATAATTTCAGTTCCAGTCACATGAATTCAGAAGAAAAAGCTTGGTAGGCAAATTTAAATCAAGTAAATATAGGTCTTTTTTTAGGGGGGGAAATAGGAGAGAGAGAGAAAAAGGGGGGGGGGAAGAGAAAGAAATGGTTTTTATGCTGATAATGTCCCATCTGAAGTTCAGGCTACCTGAAATGAAGTTTTATATTAAGTTTGCATCACTGCCAAATTAATCAGTTGCTGTCCATTCCCGTTCTAGTGGGAGCTGGAGTTTACTTTTCTTTGTAAGTCTTATGGATTTCCTTTGTGAATTTAAAAGTAATTGTGTGAATTGAAGAGATTTAGGAGCTGTGGAGAGAAACAAGATTGTGGAGTAAGGATTCCTTACTTTTGCCAAAACCTCAACCCTCTTTGGAACAGAAGTTATTAATCTTTGGGGAGAGTCACAGACCCATTTGAAAATCTGATAAAAGCTGAAAATCCTTTCCTAGAAAAAAAAATATGTATATACAGGAACCATGCCATATAATTTCATTGAGTCCCTGGACCTCGGATTCTAATCCCCAAACCTAAAATAGGCTGCATTTTAGTCAAAGGTGAAAATGAATCATTTTGCATAAAACTCTTAATTTATAAAAAGAAAGGAAAAAGTGAATTTTCGTTTTTATAAAAGGGTAAAGTAAAACAGATTCCTATTGAAGTATAGTTCTCTGTGACATAATTGGATATTTAATTTAATTTAAATTGAAAATGCCTTTTCATTTCTGAAGTATTCCCACCAGAAATCCTCAATATCTAGTAGAATTTAATTTTGAATAAGAGTTGATGTTAACCTCCTCCTTACAATGCAGTGAGCTGTGTAAAGAAACCTTGGCCAGGCACCAGAATAATGGATTTTTCTCTTGCTTCTGCCCCAGGCTGGTTGTATGGACCTGGGTTCATCTGTCACCTTCCTGCGCTTTCTTATCAGTAAAATGCTGCTTTCAGAAACTGTTACTTAGCTTTGTTTTCTGTATTTTAGTTTTCCATCTTCATGGCCGTACTTTTCCAGAATTTAGTGAGATGTTCCTTGATGTACCACTTTTATAATTTAATGGGCGGCTTGACAAAAATGAGTGGAGGAAAGGGTGTAAGGAGGTCTTGGCACAAAGGGCTGCCACCGTAATTGTTCATCAAAGCTCCTGTGTCACTCATCCATCTTAGCCAACTGGGTTCCAAACATTGTGACGTAAGATGGAAATTCCAATGTCTCCTCACTCCTAGCCCACATACGTGCTTTAAGGAAACACGATGTATGAGAAATCAGATTTCCTAAACAATTTCTCTCATTTTGACATATGCAGGCTGGGTCCGAGGACCCAGAGCCAGTCCCACAGGACCAGCCAAGAGGATTCTTGGCTTCGCACAGGATGGAAATCCATCTCCAGCCTGGAGGAAGTGAGAGCAGAGTTTATTGAATAGTGTAAGGGTTAGGGTATATCAGACATAATGTCTGGGAGACTCAGAAAGGAAAATGAGTCTCCCGGTCACTTGGGGTTAGAGGTTTATATTGGAAAGCGGGTCAGGACATGTGTTCCTTCAGGAATCCAGGGTAGGGGTCTGATCAGAGGCGAGTGGCAGGTGAATAGGTGTCATTTCCTAAGTCATCGAAGGTAAGGGGGTATTGATACCAGCATCAGCCGAGGTTTTGTTTGAAGCTAATATCCTGGAACATGTTTGGGATCTGGCTCTTCTTAGGTGTTATCAGGTGTTTGGGGGCCTTAGGATGAAACTCAGAGAATGATGAACTTTATTGTTTTCCCCTTGGAGTGAGAACATAGCTTCTTTGTTCTACTCAGATGCAAAATACAGAACATGAGTAAATGGGGCCTAGCAGAAAAACAGCAGAGGTGGAGCCTTTCTAAAAATGCAGTCCCTCATTTTCCCTAATCTCAATTTCAGTCCCACGAGATGAGCAAAATGCCATAGGAAGTGACTTGATTTTTGGAGAACTACTTTATACGTATATTTCCAAGATCAGTATTGGCACCTATAGATTTGAAATTGGAAGATCTGCTGTCGTTGCTAGTATTTCATGAGCAGAGATACCCTGTGCAGGTGTTTAGTCCATGTGGCTGGACAATTTGATAGATTGTTTCATGTTTCCTGCTTTGTGTGATACTTAAGAATATTCAATTGTACGCCAATTCATTGGGGTTGAAATGAGACATCAATGATTCGGTGGGCCTGGTGGATTCCAGCTTCAAGTCAGATGTGTATTGCTCACTAGCCTAACTGACTGTCAAGAGAAAAGACCCAAAGAGCGTGGTGAAACAAACTCAAGTTTACCTGAGAATAAGAGTAGGCCAATGTGATTCCCAGGTTAAGGATGCCTTCTTGGTTGGGCCCACATACTCTTGGAGGAACCAAGTGGAAAATGTTAATATTCCCTTAGCGGTTGAAGCTATATATTTCAGGTGGTACATTATTAATCCTCACCACCTTGAACTGCAATCAGATAATAGGATTCCTTAGTGTCACCACAGTGCGGTAGGGCTGCATCATGATACGCATCATCATTGGCCCTGGTACAGTGTTACGTGTGTTACAACTTGGAAAGGCAACGTGTCTGTAGTCTCCGTTGGTACCAAAGGGTGGATTGGGGAGAAGGTGTTCAAACAGATCTCATTAATCAGTCTTCCATTTCTGCAGTGTGATGACAAATGTCAGCTTTTGCATTTCTTTCATACTCAGTTGCTGAATGAAATCTCCACACTTGGAAGAGATCCTTCACAGTTGCAGGCGCAGCAGTGAAAAATCATTTCCATTTTTCACTGGTCAGAGAGACAAAAGGTGGTCAGGTTGGGCAGAGACAGGTTTGACATGAATGCTGAAGTGCCCCGCTCGTGAAGGAGAGCAGGTGATCTGTGGATC
Source organism: Ursus arctos (assembly GCF_023065955.2). Classification (NCBI taxonomy): domain Eukaryota; kingdom Metazoa; phylum Chordata; class Mammalia; order Carnivora; family Ursidae; genus Ursus; species Ursus arctos. Next base: position 9,527,948 of record NW_026623100.1, read on the forward strand.
GTGGCAGCGATTACTCATGCTTTTAGCGGCGTGCCTTTCATCCCTGCAATTAGCTTCTTGTCTGTGAGTGTTTGGACACAGAATCTGTGGTTGTCATGCAGTCAGTGTCAAAATCACTCAACGCTGTGCTCACTTTTGTGCTTGAGTACACTTATTGATGAGCACACAGGTGTTAAATTAGATTGGTTTCAATCCATTGTGTGAAGTGGCCAGACACCCACTAATCCTTCTCTTGCTAAGGTTTCTGAAGTCTAGGTTACAGGAAAATGAAGAGTGATCAGATAGTTTTAATCAAATTGGAATTATGAAGATTCACTTAATTTAAAAAATCCCATCACATTTCACCTAAGGGGAAAAAAAATAAAAACAACCTGTGGTAGAAAATAGGCATTTAGATAAAACTTATACATTTTACATTTGTAAATGTATAAGTGCATTTGACTTTCACTTACCTCCATTGTATTAACATAATTTGTACATATTCAACATCTAAACTCCCTCACTCCCCAGCTCAGAAAATCACAGGTGAAATTGTTCTTTAGGAGTTATGTTTAAATGCAAATTAGAAAGGCAGCTTCAGAAATGCAGGAGCATTTCTGCTCCTTGGGGCATCTCGGGTGCTTTGGCTCCTGGCTCAATACGGGCTCTTATTATTGAAATGGCTCATTACTGCTTGCATTCCAGAAGAAGAACCCTCTGCAGGCACCCCTGCCCCAGAGCAGGCCACAACAAAGGGCCGGCATACAAGCAGGCAAACTAATTAAAACAATAGCTGCGGAGGCAGAATAGAAATTGGAGACCTGTACCTGTAGCAATAATTTTCCATTAAAGGTCTCATTTCTTTAAAAAATGAAGATTACCTAGAAAGGGGAAAACATTGAGAATTAGAATTAGGCAATTAGGGCTTATACAGTGCCATTTTGAATACCCAGGTTGAAACAGAATTATTTCAGTGGACCTGAATTTGTGATTACAATTCTGTGCAGCACAGATTTGGGGGTATCAAACCTAGTAGAAATTTGGGTCCATTTTAAATGATTCCCGCCACCCCCCCCACCCCCAACCCCCCACCCCCGCTCTGTGCATAGAGTAGAATAAAATGTAGCCCTCTGTCCAAGGTGTCAGTCTGAACTTATGGGTAAGAAAGAGTCAAGAAGAAGCATTCTGCATTGATGTAGGTGGTGGGAAAATGGAGCCAGGACAACTTGCTTATCTGCTTCCATTGTCTACCCTGTATTGAGCAGAATTTCCACAGACTAGAAGTCCTGAGGATCTATGTTTTCCCTCCTCAAATCTCATCTTCACAAAGAAGTATTTTTCTAGTGAGTGGGTGGACTGCTTTTTAGCTGCATCTGTGCCATGAGAACAAAACACAGGGCCCCAGTTAGTGAGAGGTAAGTGCTACTAGTGAATGCTTAAGAAGAACAACTTTATCAATGTAGAGCTAAAGGTCCTGTGAATTTAAATGTTTAGAAATTATACAAGACATATCAGAAAAAAAATTAAAATTGTCATATGTTGTTTTGGGGTCCATTTCTGATCAGATCAAGTATGTCAAAAAGCATACTATTGCACTAAATAGAATCGCCAAAGGAGAAAAGCTTGTGTGTTTATTTACACCTAACCATTTGTAGTTGTTGAGGCATAGCTTGTTATGATGGTGCCGATCATAGGCAATGCAGTATTTCTGTTGAGCTTAACTGGCTAGAGCTATAGCTAGAAAGAGTAGCTTCCACCTCTAGGAGCTGGCTGAGGAGTGGTGAGAAGGAGTTTGGAACAGATCTTTGCCTCCTTCTGTTTTTTTATTGGCTGGGCTTAAAGTCTACGATCATTCACAATCCTTTTTAACCTGTTATAAAGTCTTTCTATCACTTACCACTGTCTGTTATTATCTTACTCATTTTCTGGTTTATTGCCTGCCTCCTTGATATATTAAGGAGACTGTATCTGTCTTATTTACTGTTGTATCCTGGGTACCTACAGCAGTGCCAGACATCCAGTAAAGGGCCAATAACTATTTGTCAAATGAATGAAAATACCATCCATAATGAAAAGCAGGGTAAAATATTCTATGAAACTCTGCATGGTGTCATTGTTTGTCTTTATCTGACACCTCCTCCCCACTGCCTACCATGATTCCCATAAAATTACAGGAAAGGACATTGCTTGAGGCTTACCTGAATCAAGAGCTAAGCTACTCTTCAGCAGCTCTGGATATAAGTACTTCTTTTGAACTTGCTCCTGTTCAGCTCTTCTTGCTAAGCAAGCAGGGTAGACATGTGGATGACCAAGGAGCCAGCCTGTGTCTTCTGAGCCTGCCACACTCCTTGTAGCCTCTGCACTAGACCCTCTTTGACCCCAGCTCCGGGGCTTGGTGTATATTCTGGGTGACACCAGTGTGGTAGCCTCCCATTCTTAGCGCCCAGTAGATTTATCAGTGCCATTAGCCTCCGGCAAGTGGCCGGCTGGTGTTAAGGTGGGACACTTCTGTGCCACTGGAAAGGACACTAGCTTGATGTGCATCTCTAATTTGAGTTGTTTCACCTGTTCATGGATTTAGTCATCTTCTATCTTTACAATGTACAGGCATGTCGAATTCTTTTGGTTTTCTGCTCATGATTTAGACAGTGGAAATCAATCCAAATCATTTTTTTTCCACCATAAAGTTTTGTTAACAGAGCCTCAAGATATGTTTCCAGATCAATCATACTGAGCCGAAACCTCCGACCAATATATTTTTGTTGTTCATTTTTTGGTTTGGCCCTGGGCCTGACTCCCCAGTATAGGGCTAGATCATGAGTTATTATTTAAACCAAAATGGCCTTCAAATTATATTTTATGATCATATTACCCTGCTTAAAGTTTTCAGTACAAGATGGATCAAACACTACATGTTCAGTCAACAGTGGACTCCACAGTGTGGATTACACAAAATAAATTTAAGTCATGTTTTTTTAATATATATATGTCAAGGAGCTTTCAACCTCAAGAGGAGACATGACATTTGCATTTAGTAGTGGGTTGTGGTTTTGGAGTAGTTGGAGATAATTTTGATTGGAGAGAAAAAGTTAGATTGTGGAGGGATTGAAAGTCAGCCAGAAGTTTGAGTCTGGATATTTTCTTGGGCAGAGTGGGAACCGTAATCAGTTCAGGAAATGGGAAAAGATGTTGTGGAATTTAAATCTTAGGAAGATTATTCTGGGGGTAACATAATGGAGTGAAGAGGGAGAAACAGGAAAATGTCTGAATTAAGGGACTGTTGCAGGAAACAAGTACTGGTGGATGAAGGACTGGGCTGACAGAGTGGAGAAGAATGGACGAGCATAAAATGAAGGAACTGTGAGATGTCTTGAAGGAAGCGATAGGCCGTGGAGATGCTCTGGTTGGCTGAGGGGAAGGGACAACAAATTAGAGAAGATGTTGATCCTGTGACTTAGTAAAGGAAGGGCTGTTCGTACAAATGGGGCTGGTAGAATTGCTATGAGAGCGTGTTAGGTATTTATAGCACTCTGTGGATGTGAAGACCATTTGATTGTTATGACCACCCTGTGGACTAGGCAGGAAAGATCTTTTGACTTTCATATTATAAATGTAGTTGCTCAGAGAGCTCAGAAAATGCAAGGCACATGGCTAATAGAGTGGAGAAGCTGGCATGGAGCCTGGGACCTCTTCAAGAATGTGATAAATTCTCATCTGAATATGTTGAATTTGAGATGATGGTGGAAAATTCAAGTGGAATGCTGAGGAAGCATTTGGAGATACAGTGTAGGTGCTTGAGATGGGAGTCCTCAACATGGTAATTAAACCAATGAAACAATCATTGAATCTCTTTGGGAAAGAGTTAGAAAAAGAAGAGTAGGAGGCCAAGAAATTCTGCATTGAAGACCCTGCATCATCAGGGGACAGCCGAAGAGACCAGTAGGGAGTACCTATAGAAGAAAGAGAAAAAAGGATGTGTAGTATCTTAGAAGTGAAGGAAAGGGAGCATGTCAATAAGGAGAGGGGTGGTGTCAGGATGCCTTGAAGGGTTATGAAGAGGCTTATTTACTTGTTAAAAGAAGGTCATTGTTGACATTTGTGAGAGTAGTAAAAATAGTTGGGTAGGAACCTGAGCCAGGTGGTGAAAGATTTCAAAGTGAATGAGTGGGTGATGATGAAATAGAGATTTTGATTTTAAACCAACATTAATCATGAATAATGACAGAAGGAGGGAGATGGCATCTAGAGAAGCAGTAGGACCAAGCAGTGGGTTTTTCAAGCTATGGAAGATCTTTGGTTGTTTGAAAGGGAAAGGAAAGGAAGTACTGGCAGAAGAGAGAGTCAAAATGATGGGCAAGAAAGAGAAGGGGTAGTCTCTGGGTCACAGGAGCAGGTTACTCTTCAGAAGGTGGGAACACTTCATCCTTCAGGACTGTAAGGAGGTGACTCCAGTTTATTGTCAGCTGTACAGTAAGTGCCCCAAAGGAAATATGTGGAGCACACCTTTTCAAGTCTGTGCCTTTGGCCATTTTCTTCCTTTTCTTCCCTATCAGGAAATTTCTTCACCTCTCACAGAGATGCACCATTCGTACACTATTATACACTGTTATATTTCTTCTCAGTTCAAAGAGAAGTACAAAAACTGAGACTGAGGTAGATAATACCTATAAATGTTTAGTGGTCCTTGAGAGGAAAACATTATATAAATGTATGGTACTGTTGTGATAATTCTGTGTATGATTTCAAGGATCCTAATTATAAAAAATGATAAATAGATATTCAGGCTTAGAAATACTAAAATTATTTGATTTGGTAGGTGTTATTAATTTTTAAATATGGCTCTAGATTTGGTAGAAATGGTATGGATTTTCAGCTTACTAACTTTCTATTAATAAAACATAATCTGTCCTCATAGACAAATTGTTTTTATTAAGATTTTATTTATTTATTTATTTGTCAGAGAGAAAGAGAGAAAGAGGACAAACAGGGGGAGCAGCAGGCAGAGCAGGCAGAGGGAGAAGCAGGCTCCCTTCTGAGCAGGGAGCCTGATGTGGGACTCGATCCCAGGACCCTGGGATCATGACCTGAACCAAAGGCAGGTGCTTAACTGACTGAGCCACCCAGGCATCCCAGACAAGGCAGTTAAAGCTTCCCCCTCCACCCCATATACAGATAGAGTTGTCCAAACATGGGTCTTTCCACCAATTAGTACATTTGTTTCTAGGTAAATTGAGGTCACTGTTCACCAAAAGGGAAACTGCATGTTTGCATTGTCTCTGAAGGTGGTAAAGGGAGTGGAGTTATCCTGTGGCCAGCCATCCATGGGGTCTTGAATAAGAGATGTGGCATGTACACCTGAAGGGTGCCTGGTGGGCATGCCCTCACCTTTGTACCCTCACATAGGGCAGAACATACATCAGAAATCTGCTCCCACTCTATTCTTAATCTGGATCTTAGGAAGACAGCGAGGCTGTAGGGCGGGAAGAAGTTCACTCTAACTCTAGGGCCTGTGTTCTTTCTACTGCCCCTCTCCCTTGCTTCATTTTCTATCCCATCTCACTTATGACCCTGAAGCATCTGAATCTTTTCTTTTGCAATGGAACATTGCTAAATTTTGATACATAGTTAAGAGGGTATTGTTTTAGCTGCCTTAGAAGTGGGGAACAAAGAATAGAGGGAAATAAAGGCTGAAAAAAGGGTAATGGGAAAATTGTACAAACCCATCCCTGGCCAGAGCTCTCAGGGCTTCCCATAGGTATTTTATGACAAGCCTAGCCTCCTCTAGGCCACTTAGCTCCTTGCTGCTCACTTTGTGTTTTACCCGTTACTCATATATGTTGAGGGCATTCCTGCTCCTAGTTTCTTGATGTTACTGCATGCTAAATTATTCCAGGGCAGTCTCAAATCCAAGTTGTACCAAAGCAGAAATGTCAACTGAATTATCTTTAATGAAATCATTTTCTTTTTTAATCATAGAGTCAACCAAAGGGAAAAAAAAGATTTGCTTTAATTGCAGGCACTTGGAATACCCAGCCTGAGGTTAAATATCCTTTCATCTTGCATGATTGTGACAGAGAGAGTAGGCATTCTTAACTCTGTAAATGCTTATGGTTTGGGAATAATTAAATTGGGTTAGGGAAGCAAAATGAAGGAAATGCATGGTTGAAAGGAAAATAGAATCCCCATCAGTTAAAGGCAAAAGGAGGTTTTAAAAACTGATGGAAATGAAGTTGATTGCTTGCCAAGTTGGGTACACACAAGACCCTGAAGCACAGAGCTGGAAGAACGAGTAGTGATGCAAACAAAGGTTGTGTAGCATAAAGGAAGGAAGAGTTCATTCCTACCGGGGGTTGGGGGGTCAGGAACCGGTCTTCTCAGCTGAGTGAGCCTCGAGAGGAGGACGAGTGTAAGAACGTTTAAGGTTAAGGGGATATAAGGGAAAACCACAGATGGGACTGTGTAAGCATATATTGTTGTGTTCAGGGAACACAGAATGATCTACTGTGTTTTGAACTTCATTCCTTAGAAAATGGTGAGATACTGAAGCAGAATTGAATGTACCAGGCTGTATTTTAAAGGATGGAGTCCCGTGGCTTCATGAGATGGGTTGTCTAATCAAAGACAAGTCAAGGAGGCCAGTTAGGAAACTATTGCAGTAGTCTAGTCACACACTGGGTGGTGGCTTGGATAAAGCAGCGTCGCTGAGTGGAATGCTGAAGAATAATACGGAGAAATCCTGTTTCCCACGGTCCCTGATGTAGATGTGCCCACCAAAGCTGATCCCCACTTCTGACTGTGGAGTTGAGAAGAGACGCACACAGTCAGCGCACAATCTGGTTCGAGCTGGCCCCGGCAGCATGGTGTCTTGTAGGCTCTATAGAAAGATACTAGGTCCAGTTTTGAATGGTTCGAATTGAATGTATCCGTGGGACATCCACGTGGCATTGGAAACGTAACTGGCACTCAGGAGAAAGGGCAGGATGAGATACGGAGATTGATTTCATCAGCGTTAAGGTGGGGGTGGGGGAGGACGGAAGCAGAAGAGTGAAAGTGGCTAGAAGAAGAGAGGAAGAGGGAGAGAAAGAATTTATACAAGTGGGCTTAGAATGGAACCTTGGGGAATACTTATGTATAAGGGGTGAAATGTGAGGGAAAAACCACCCGGAAGTGAAGGACTGAGAAAGGGAAAACAGTGGGGGTGAGAATCGGGAGAAGGCAAGATAGCAACATCTAAGATAGCGAAGAGTTCATGCAACAGCATGATGTCATCAGGAAGATGGGAGGTTTAGACTCCCAGTTTATGAACATAATATTTTAATCAGAATTGGCCCAGCATGAATTAATTTTCATGAAGTTCCTGAGGGAGCATCATTAAGCCAATTTAATTCCTTCCCATAATCAATTTTCCATAGAGTGCTGTTAATCTGTTTCCAGTTTTTTCTGTTTTCATATTTATCTTAATAAAATTATTTAAATCAGGATCGGTTATTTTCCTCATAAATATCATGGTAAAGATTTGATTTATCAATAACTTTTTAAAATCTCTATTGAATTTTACTGATTATATCCTTTGGTGTTCATTTTCTTTTGAGGCCATCATTTGTGGATCCAGTTTCCCTGGATCCTTTTTTTTTTTTTTTTTTTTTATCCATTAACAACAAACAGATGATCCTTTAGGCGATATTTCATCTCTATAAATTTTAGTCTGTAGTCATTATAGCCATGTAAGTTTTACTTTGTCTTTAAATATAAACCCAATAAGTTTCAGTTAGTTGCTTTTTTCTGACAGCTCACTTAAGCACAGGGCAATTAAAAGTCTAGGTGGGAACCCTAATAGAGAAAAAGATGTGGCTTGGAAATCTCTTTCTCTAGTCTTCCATATCATAAACTCAACAGACTTAATTAACAAGTCTTGAAGTCTGGTATTGGAAGAAAGTAATTTTAATGCCTCGGTTAGAATAATTTCAAAATCTTGAGTTTTCATAATGCTTTAAAATAAAAACATAAAATTATTTTATTTGGTAGTCAAAATATAATAGAAATCTCATGTATATTTCCACTTATCACATGGCAGTTGTGTTAATACAGTCAAAGAACAAAGCACCGTATCTAATTTGAGACTACTGGCAGAAGAATGACTAGTGGGTTCGGAAAGGTCACACTTGACTCCAAGACATAGAGAGGGAATGATCATCGCCACGAGATTCAGCCCCGTTCCTAAAAGGCCACTTGTGGTTGGCACCATTTCAGTAGTAAATTTGCTGATTTTGCCACCAAACTTTTAAGACTGGACTCACCTATACTCACCTAGCAAGACTGATGTGTGAAACTAGAATATCAGTTTATTTATTCAAGTAGGAAGAGAACTGCAAATCTAGGAAACAATATAGGGTTGAAATGTGGCCAACTTAGAGGGGAAAAAAGGAAAATCTAGATGTATGCAACACAAGCTTTCAGCTATTTGTCATCAGATGCAGGTTTACAATTGATTTCTAAGTATTTTGATTTATTTACCACACACTGCAGGAGGGGGAGCAGGACTGGAATATGTGAAGTCCAGTAAGTATAATTCCATTGCAGTGGTGTGAATGCCTGCCTACTAACATGGGATTAGTAGTAATAGATTTGGTTAAGGCTGTTTTTCCCTGGAAAGGGTTGGGATGGACGCTACACTCTTATTTTCTTTTCTTCTGTGCTTGGCATGGTTGCTTCAATCACCCTTCCGAACCACATGGCCTTATTTTAGATAGGTAGCTTCAGTCAGATCACAGTATAGTCTTATTGGTCTAGCATTCATGGTTATTTTTTGAAAGTTTATTTTTATATTTCATCTTTCATTCATTTTGTGTTATTCACAAAGTTGAAACCTCAGAGAACGATCTCAAATCCTAGTTTTAGGGGAGTCTAACCTCTAGGAACCAACAACTACAACACTCTCAGTTTTCTGTAACATAAAAGCACTTAAAGATTAATGATTGAGTTGAAATTGCATTCAGCACACACACATGTTTTAATTACACTTTTTATTTTGAGATCATTGTAGATTCACATGCAGTTGTAAGAAATAATACAGAAAGATCCCATGTACTCTCTACCCATTCGTCCCCAGTGGTAACATCTTGCAATACTATGGTATAATATCACAATCAGGATATTGACATGGGCACAGTCAAAATACAGAAGAATTCTGTCACCACAGAGATCCTTCATGTTGCCCTTGCAACCCCACAATAAGTTCTACTTGGTCATGGTGCATAATGCTGTTTATACATTGTTAGATTTGGTTTGGTAATTTTTTATTGAGGACTTTTGCATCTAATACTTGAGCTCTTTTCTCTTTTCTAATGTAGGCATTTAGTACTATAAATTTCTCTTTCAGCACTGCTTTAGCTGGGTGCCACATATTTTGATATGTTGTATTTTCATATTCATTCAGTTCTATGGATTTTTTATTTCCTTTGAGATTTTGTTTTTGACCCATGGAGTGTTTACAAGTGTCTTGTATAATTTCCAAGGGCTTGGAGATTGTCTTCTTGTCTTTCTGTTCTTGTTTTCTAGTATGATTCCATTATGGTCTACGTATGACTTTAATTCTTCTACATTTTTGAAGTTTGTTTTATGACACAGGAAATTCCCTATCTCGATGAATGGCCCATGAACACTTGGCAGAAATGTTTATTCTGCTGTCAGAGTGTAGTTTCTATATATGTCAAGTAGATCTTGTTAGTTGAATGAATTATCCTATATCCTTTTTAATTTTCTGTCTAATAGTTCTACCTATTGCTAAAAGTGGGGTGTTTAAGTCCCCAGCTATAACTGTGTGTTTATCTGTTTCACCTTTCAGCTCTCTCAGTTTTTGTTTCATGCATTTTGAGGCATTTTGAGGTGGTTTGGTTCATGCATGTACTTTTAGGATTGTTTTGCCTTCCCAGTGGACTGATTGTTTTATAATCATGTAAAAATCCTCTTCATCTCTGGTATTTTTCCTTTAAGTCTGTTTTATCAGTCTAATGATATTAATACAGCCACTTCTGCCCATTCTTTTGTTGATTGATGTTTGCATGATCTGTCATTTTCCCTCCTTTTATTTTGATCAACCTGTAGTGTTATACATGAAGGAAGTTTCATGTAGACAGTGTATTATTGTTGGTTCATGTTATTCTATACACTCTGACCATCTGTTTTAATTGGTTTATTGGGACTATTTACATTTAAGGTAATTTTTGACATGTTTGGGTTTAAGCCTTCCATTTTATTTATTTTCTGATTTGTTTTCACTTTCTCATTTCTCTGTTTCTTTTACTTTTCTGTAGGTTATGTGAAAAATTTTTTAATGATTCTGTATTGATTTATTTTTAGTTTTTTTTAAGCATATCACTTTGTATAGTTTTCATAGTGGTAGCTGTAGATATTAACAATGTGCCTATGAAAGAAACATCATAGTCTACTGGTATCAAGGTTGTACCATTTTGATTGAAATGTAGAAAACTTACTGTCATTTGGGTATCTTTACACTTCCCTGTCTTTAAATATAATTGTTTTAAGTGTTTCCTCTTTATACATTGTGCACCATGTCAGATGGTGTAATAATTTTTGCTTCAACCGTCAGTTTTACCCATTCTGATATTCTTTTTTTCTGAAGCTCCAGATGTTCTTCTGTTATTTGCTTTTCTAGCCATTCTTTAAGGGTAGGTACAAATCTCGTACAAATTCTCTTAGTTTTTCTTCATCTGAGAATGTTTTTATTTCCCCTTTCATTTCTGAAGGATATTGTTGCCAGATAGAGAATTCAAAGTTGACATTTCTTTTCTTTGAAAAATATTTGAAGACTTGTGCCATTTCCTCTTGACCACCATGGTTTCAGATGAGAAATCTGTTTTCATATAGATTATTATTCCCTTATAAATAATGCAACTTTTCCCTCTGGCCACTTTCAAGATTCTTTCTTTGTCTTTGATTTTCATTTAATCATAATGTGTCTTAGTGCGTATTTCTTTGGTTTTCTCTTATTTAGAATTCCCCCAGTTTTTTGAATCTGTGAGTTACATGTCTTTCACCAAATTTAAGTAGTTTTCAGCCATTATTTGTTAATAGTCTTTCATTAATACTCTCTTCTCCCCTTCTGGTGCTCTGATGATAAAAAATATTAGACCTTTTGTTACAGCCCCACAGGTCTCTAAGGCTCTGTTGTTGTTGTTTTTTCATCCATTTTCTCTCTATTGCCCAGATTGAGTGAATTCTATTGATACATCTTCAGTTTCATTGATTCTGTCCTCTGTCATCACCACTTTACTATTGAACCTATTTAGTGAATTTCTATTCATTGTAGTATTTTTGATTATACAATTTCAATTTTGTTCATTTTTATAACTTCTAATTTTTTTGCCAAGATTTTCTGTTCTTTCATTTTTTTCAAGAGATTTTATTGTTTATTAGATTGTTGAAGCATTTTCATGATATAACTGCTTTTAAGTCCTTGTCAGATAATGTTAACATCTGATCATCTCAGTGCTAGCATTAGTTGATTGTCTTCTCTCATTCAGCTTGTAGTTTTCCTGGCTCTTGGTATAATGGGTGATTTTATAATTTTATCCTGGACATTCGGGCTATTATATTAAATGAGTCTCTCTTTTTAGGTTTAGCACCCAGGCTACATTTGTGGACTGTGGTTATAATGACAGTTAATGTTCAGAGCTTTTGTAGTGCTATTTTGGTCTGTTTGGTTTATCTGGGCCTTGATGTTGCCTGAGGGAAAGGAAGGTGCTTTTGCAGTCTGGGTCTCCTGATACGTTTAGGTCAGGGACGGGAGTATTTGGTTCATGGGGAGGACATGTTGAAGAATGTTTCCCTGGTCAGGTGCTTCTTGTGGTGGGATCCCCCTTGCCTACTGGGTCTGCTGAGGGAGGGCAATCTTGGGCCTGGCAGGGTAGGAGAACACTTCTCCTGGCTGATGTTTTGTCAGGGGGGGGCACCTGATCTATCCCCCTTACTGGTTCTGCCTCACCTGGCATTGTTGGTAGGAGTCTTATTCAATTTGCAGAAGGAATGAGACTGCCTGGGCTGCCTTCTGTTCCTAAAAGTTGTGAATTGGGAAACCCCAAGTCTAAGACTCCTTCTTCTATTGGGTGGGGTGGTCCTGAGGTGCCTTGTTACTCTGTGGACCTCTGGATCTAGAGTCCCTAGCCAATTCACCTTACTCTTTTAGATATTTCCTTTGGCTGCCCTTTGTGTTATTTCCAGGGTTCATTGTTTTGCTTTGCAGGGATAGGAAGAAATAAGTCTATATCATCTTGTCCACACTTGATGCCCACAGGTTAGTCCTCTCATATTTCTGAGACCCAGTCTGTATAGTCTGTGGAAAACGTATAATCTACATAATCTTTGTGCACTGAGTGGACTGGCCAGTTGGGAACAAAGAACTGAAGAAAATGGCAAAAGGGAAACCTCAGGTGTCTCAAAGTGAAATGTGATTGATTGCAAGTGAGTGATATGTGCAAGAAACACTGGGGACTCAGAGGAAGGAGAGATCAATATATCTCCGCCTGACTTGAGCAATTAATAACCACAGTTTTTCAGGGGTCATGACATCCATAGGGTATGAACGTCAGGTTAGTGAGGTTTTGTAGCTGGTACTATAGAACCATCGGCTAGAAAGCAGCATCTTAAAACAAGACACTTCCCCCAAGTCATCTAGTCCCTGCTTTACCAGGTACTGGGGGAGTGGGAAGCAGGATAGTGAGCTATCAATGGGAGACAGGCAGTGGGGAAGACTTTGGGAGAATGGCTTTCAAAATGCCTACACACGGTGACTAAAACCCTGAAGGCAATGACTAAAATGCTAAAAAGGTGTGTGGCAGGCTCCATGTGATTTCCAGTTTTGAGAAAACAGGTAGCGGGCCCGCCATGTGGAAGGGCATGTGACTGTGGGGACGCCAGAAACAGGGGGCCTGTGTGGAAGTAGGTCACAGGTTTGGCAGCTTTATCAAGACAGCTCAGAAGGAAACAGCACTGCGTTCTGGTGCCCGGCAAAAGGTGGAGGCCAGATCCTTACTTAGCCTATCAGAGTGCTCAGAAGGGGGCCTGGAAGGCCCACTTCTTTGATGTGTGCTGCTGTGGATACACACTCCGTTTTGGAACCTGCAGATGCCCCTTGCCCAACCGTTCTAAGCACCCGGTCCTGTTTGGAGGGTCCCTGTACTAGGGAGTAGGCAGGCGCTCGGGAAGGAAGACGGAGAATCAAAAATACAATATGACATAGATGGCAAGCTTGGTTTTTAAATAAGAGGTCTGTGGTATGAAACGCAGCACTTGAGGGAAGGGAAAATGTTTGGGGGTTATTATAAGGATAATAGCATTAAGCGTATTGTTTATAAAATGCAACATCCCAGCAGGATATCTTGGAGTTAGTCCATATGGCGCTAGTGGTTTTTTCAGTAAACATAAAAACTAATTGTAAATAGTGATATTAAATGAAACATCAAAATGACTACTTTCCTTGTAATAGCTAAGAAAGTGTGAAATTATATATGACCAGCAATTTCTAGTTGAGTCTACAAATCACAGTAGAGAAACCTGTAATATTGTCATTATTTACAATACAGTTCAAAATCTAAAGATGAGCGCTGGTGGTGTGATTGCTCAGAAGTTAACAACTCTGGGGCCCATCAAAGAAGGGAGGGTTTACCCTTTTTAAGCATGAACTTCCACATTTCATTTAGTATAAAATGTTGATTGTGCCCCTCCATTAGCATAGTAGATAAGAACCAAGTAAACAAACAAACAAACAACAGAACATATAATTTTATCTTGGCTTATTCTTTGTAAGTTAGACATCTGTTTGCTTTATCCAACAACAACATATTTATTGATCACAGACTATGTTCCACATACTGTGCTAAGCACTGTGAACAAAACACACAAAATCCCTGTCCTCCTTCATTATCAAATATCCATGGTCTCTGCTTGGGCGTGGGTGTGATCGGTGTTGTAGGGAGAAGCCATAAACCATACTGCATGACGAGGGGGAGCTAATCTGGAGTTTAAAATGGGGCTTAAATCATGCATGGGAGTTAAAAGCACACATTTCACGAGAGTGGACTGTGTTTACAAACAGAAAGAAAGGGGAGAAATATATGACGGATGTTAGGAAAATTGCTAATAATCTCACATGTATTTATGATATAAAATTTCTTTAAAAATATAAATTTATTTTTTCATTTGGTTCGGCAGTCCATTATTGAGGGTTTAAAAGGTGCTGGACTCAAAAGGATTACTTAAGAACTGAGGGGTTGTGAGGAAGAATTCTTGTGCTTCATTTCTCGAACTATAAATGGCGTATATGTTAGTACTATAATAAAAAGTTTAAATATAAATATTCCTTGCAAATACATATTTCACATACCAATCTTACACTACTTTCTTTATCATATCGTATTTTCCAGGCAAAACTAGACTTTTCCCTCCAACCTCATACATTTTATTTTCTACTTGTACCTCTTTGTTCATCCTATTCCTGATAATGTGCTTATTCCTTACCTCTCCTCAGAAAATCTCTGGCAATCAAAACTTTATCCATCTCTCCAAAATGTCTTTTAGTGAAAAATGATCTTTTCCTCCCATAGGTCCGCACAGCATTTTGTGCTTCCTTGGGCCTGCCTTGGGTTGGTTGTGTTTATTTACAATTTTTCTCTGTCCAAGTTAGAATGCAAACTCCCTAAGGACAGCAACTGCTTCTTACCAGTCTCTGCACATCCCTCCAGGGATCAGCCACATGGAAGTTACTCAGTAAATATTTATTGAATTGTATTGTATAGCGAGCTTTCATATTTTTTGAGTATAACTATTCTGTTCCACCAATTTTTCCAGGCTATGTGCACCCACAGTTCTTGAAACTCAATATCTCCAAAGGCTTTGTCTTTCCACTTGCTCTTGTGTGGACATCGTCCCCCTAACTGTGTCTAGAACTGAAAATGGTATTCTTATTGGGGCCCAATACAGCACAACCACCAATTTCCTCAGTAGGGGGGTGTGGGGGAAGCTACCCACCACTCTGAGAGTCATTTTTTTTTTTTTTTAATTATCATGGAACAGTCAAATGGACCAAAAATTCTTTGAACATGTAATGAGCATGAGTCATGCTGCCAGGCCTGTGGTCACGCCAGCCCCCAGGCCTGCTTCTAAGGTGCTGCTCCTTTTCTACTGTCAAAACTCACCTGCCTCCCTCACCGTTGACATTGAGAAAACATCACACAGAACAGGTTCAACCCTTTGTTTCCACACACTGAGTGGACTTCCCCCGAAAAAGGTTGAGTGTGCAGACTTTATCTTCCACGGGTCTTGAGAGTTTGCTTTTCTTTGCCCGTTACATATGGTTTCCTCTGAAAGAGCCCTCTCACCTGGATGATCCGGTTGCTCCTGTTAACGCTTCATACTGTCTTTGGCGACAGCGCTGCCTTTTGAACACCCTGTAGAGGCCGACGTTCAGCAAGTGTACTGGTGTTTTGTGACTCTGTGCTGTGTCTTGTTCTCTCTGTAAAGAAATAGACTGGCTCACTTCTGTTTTCTCTTTTCTCCCTCCTTTCCACATCCCACACACATACATAAATGAATTTTTCTTATTTGACAGGCTGTCTATGGAGGTAAATTTTAGTGAGATAGCACAGTGGATTATTATCCTTTGATCTTAATCTATTTCTTCATGCAACCCTAAGGTGTTAAGTGTTGCTGCCTTTCCTGTAAAGGAGTGATAAATTAAAAAAAAAATAACTCTGGAATGCCCTCCAAAATTTCTAGGGGTCAACATTTAATTAAGTAAGGTGTCTAATGGGTCTGTAACTAATGATGCAGGGACACACACACACACACACACACACACACACACACACACGGCTTGTGAGTGAGATGGGGCCTTTGCAGTTCATGCGCAATAGGGCCCTTTTCAGATCTCGTGGGCAGTAGGATGCATATTGTCTCTTTATCCCAAGGCTCTAATGTGGGGTCTGGTGTTTATTGGGCACCACTCTCAGCTGTTTCTGCTGAACCTTCCATAAGTTGTCATTTCTGTGGGTAGGTGCTTATATTATTTTTATACCTGACCTACTTTTACACGGTGGTTCTTATGGCACGGAGCTCGTATTTCATCTTCAGTCAAAGGCAACAGAGTGAATTAGCATATAACATCATTGAGTTCCTTATTTTCGGTCGCTCTCAGAACTCCTTGCCATGCTCTGTGATGCCAAAATGTACTGTCACGAATAAAGACGGGTGATGAACACATGTGCTTCTGGTTTCTTTAGTGGCATAATTTTGGTCAAAATAAGGCATATTGAAGGAATATTGCCAAATCATTCCAATTTCTTTTAATGTTAAATCAAGGCATTGTGGGTGAGGGGTAACTCTCATATTCATTTAAAGTCAGGTCCTCAAACCATAACTTGCTTATAAAAACTAGATGTCGGGTTTTGTGTCAGTCAGCTTAAGCTAACTGATGCTGTGGTAACAAACAACCCCTGATCTAGCGGCTTCCGTTGTAGTGGTTCACATTAAATGTCTGTCACGGTTCCATTTCAGTTCTGCTTCTGGAAGTATTCCTTGGAGACTCAGGCTTTTTCTCATGTCAGTAAGGGAGGACCCCTGTGCTTGCAAGCCGTGTTTTCCTCCTTCCTTTAACCAGAGGTCCCTGTAGTGTTGCTGGATGAAAGCAATATTTTTAAAAATGTATCATTTGTGGACAAACAAAAAAGCATATGACAAGGAAAAATTAAATACAATCCGATTTTTGAAGGCTGTTCTACACACACATACATGTATATATAGAATTCTCAAATTTCCTGCTTCCATTTTGCCTATAGCTATACACACCTATTTTGACTAGAATCACCTTCATTTTTGAGTGGTTACAAACGTTGTCAGTGTTAAAACATGAAATCCTAGCCTCCCCCCACCGACCCTCTGCAACAGTGTAGAGAAGTTTATGTTTTCAGCTGCCTATTTGTAGAGAAATCTCTGGACTCTCTGAATATGCTGTGACAAGGCCAAAAGGAGAGGTTTTTATGCCCTTTTAAAAACCTAATGCTTCCCATAAGGACATCAGAATGGTTTTATGGGATGGTGTCCTAGTTCCTTAAATGATAAACAAACTGGTATAAAAACTTTGGCATGATAATTTTTAATAAAAATATATTCTGCCAGCATTTCTGCAGACTATTATTTTTACATTAAAAGTAACTTAAACTGTACTCTGCCTTGGCTAGCAGAGCACCGGACATTTCTAATGGGAGCAAAAGTCTGTTCTGTGGGCCCAGAAATGTGACAAGTGCAGCAGAGTCCTAACTGCATTAAAATTCATTTCTTTCTTTTTTTTTTTTTAAAGATTTTATTTATTTATTTGACAGAGATAGAGACAGCCAGCGAGAGAGGGAACACAAGTAGGGAGAGTCGGAGGGGAAGAAGCAGGGCTCATAGCGGAGGAGCCTGATGTGGGGCTCGATCCCATAACGCCGGGATCACGCCCTGAGCCGAAGGCAGATGCTTAACCGCTGTGCCACCCAGGCGCCCCCTAAAATTCATTTCTATTTGTTTATAACACACATCTTTGAGTTTATGGCAGTGTTTCCTATTAAGATGTTAAACAATCATGAGGATTTTTTGGAGGCAATTCTCAGTCAAAATGTCTTGAGTTCACAGTAGTAAAGTGTCACAGAAGAAACTTAACAGTTTTCTATAAATTTAATTGCTGCCTTGAAGTAATTATGTCTAGAGAACAGAATACTGTATATATTTCATTATCCATCAGTTTCTTTTTTAATAGGAGTGCTGTGCTTTGTACAAGTCAATTATTTTTGATAGTTTCTGTAATTAATGTTTAATTATATTTTATTATCCTCATTTTATTACATCACCTTGGTGATAATTGAAGCATTTCTAAATACTCTACTTCCTCAGAGTGTTTTGTATGTGTTTATACTATTACCTTGTAACATTTCCTCAAAGTTTCAGGATGTATATATGTGTGTGTGTATATATGTATGTGTGTATATGTATACACACATATATTTATATATATAGACACACACATATATGTCACCATTTACTGAAAACTATATGAAATCCATTTTCTCTATATTTGGAAGTTGGAGTAGCCTTAAAATGTGAATAAGGATATAAAAAATAAAAAAGCCTAAGCATTGCCTTTTATGTATATTTATCAGCATGGCAGATTGTTAATTAAGTGGAGTTTTTTGTACCACAGGATTTTAATATCTCCACATTTATATTATGCTAAGTGTGTATGAAAAGACAGCACTGAGAGAACTGTCTATGGATTCTGTCAGTAGACCTTATTCTTTGCGGATTTTTGTTGGTTCGTGCACAGTAGGGGTATAGAATCTGTATCACTCTATCAGTCCACTCACACGCACACACAAGAATTCCCTGGACTTTGTATGCAAGGCAAGTTTTAAGCCATGACCTTGGCCAAGCAGTCAAACCCACAAGACCCTCGTGTTGTTACTAATCATTCGTTAACATGTCCCAGTGACTCACTCAGGTGTATGGACCAGAGCTGTATCTCTCCCCCTGTGGACCCTTATCAAAGGGAGTGGAGGATCATGGGAGCAGGAGCTGCAGCTGGTGAGGGAAGCCCAGTTCCTCACCTGGGTCCTTCCTGCACCATTATCCCTCTGTCTCTATGTTTGTAGCTGACTGTGTGGGTTCTACAATTGTTGCCATCCATCACTTTGTCTCTCATTTTCACATAATTTTCCTGCCTATTTTTAACAACTGGCATTTTTCCTCCTCTTCTGTGTAAAACAGTCCGAGAAAGGATATTATAAAACAACTTTCTCAGTTCATTGGTTAGCCATTCTGTACAGAATGAAATAATACATTTTGATGAATTTGAGAAGTTACAGCTATTACTGATTCTCCGTCTTCGAAGACTTGTAGTTTGGATGCAGAAGGATTTAAAATTAACCAGAGTGCACTTTTATTTAAATGGCTCCTCTTCTTCTAGGTATTTGCAAATTGAATTTATGGTCATTTTTCTAAAGAAGAGAAGGGAAATACACATTTCTGGAGCATCTCTGTGAGTCTGTTTTAGATGCTTTCTCAAATATGTCTTATATATAATCATTCCAAAACCTGTGTGAGTTAGAGAGCATTGTCTCCATTTTTTAAAGAAGTCTAAAGACATTAGATACTCCATCAAGAGTCATACAGCTGCTAAGGGGCACAGGTGGCCTTGAATGTCTGTCCCTGCTTCCTTATCCCAAATCACACAGCCTGTGAATGTGAGGGTGCCTTTGAAGGTCTTGCAATACAGACTCCTTTTCAGATTTCAGGGCCCAGGGAATGTGTATTATCTCTGTATCCCAAGCCTCTAGTACAGTGCCTGGTGTTCACTGAGCACTGGATGGTGCTTGAAGATCCCAGTAAGGACTCACACTTCGTGCTTACTGAGTACCACACCCTGTTTTAAGCACTTTACATATATTAGCTTACTTAATCCTCTTACTGATTCTATGGAGTACAGCAGTCTTCTACCTCCATTTTACAGGGAAGGAAACTGCAGCACAGAGAGGTTAAACAACTTGTCTGAGGTCACATAGTAAGTTAGAGCTAGGATTTGCACCCAGCTGCCTGCTCTCAACACCCACACTCCTAACCACTGGGGGGGGGGGGGCATCTGCCTTGCATTAGTCAGTCCTCTAAATAAGGAACAGAATGGCCTTGGCAAAGGAAATGTGTAGAATGAGAGGGCATCTGCACATGTGCCCTTTTCAATCATAAATAGTATAGTTCAGGTACATTTTTTATATTAGGTGGCTGTCTTCCTAATAAAGCTTTGAAACAGTAATACACAGAATTGGAAAATCATGGAAGGAGGAAAAGCAAGATGTTGGAGGGCAGGTGACGATGAGTGTTTTCAGGGTGAGAGCAGTGGGACAGAGGGAACCAAGTGAGGGTTTGGGTGTTTGAAAAGCAAAGGACTTTTCTGAAGTGGAGGAGGAGAAACTGAACTCAGCTGGAGCCTCTTGTTCTCTAAGGAAGGCGGTTTAGCACCTCAATTTCCATCCTCCAGGCAATCATTCTCAGAGAATTGAGTCAGTTTCAGGGTTGCAAAGAAAATCAAGTCATTGTGGGGCCTCTGGGTGGCTTAGTAGGTGAACTGTCTGACTCTTGATTTCGGCTCAGGTCATGATCTCGGGGTTGTGAGTTCAAGCCCTGTGTTGAGCTTCGAGCAGAGTCTGCTTAAGATTCTCCCTCTCCTGCGCCTGTCCTTCCGTCTCACTAAAATAAATAAATAATTAAAAAAAAAAAAACAAAGAAAATCAAGTCATTGTAATATGACAGTATTTACAAACGAACTGACCATTTGTAACATGAATTTCTACTCCTCTTTCCTAACCTTGCATCTATTTGTTCCTCCTAAGAAGTTGTTGTAAACATCTGACAATAAATTGCAAATACAATGCCAATTTGGAACTGTGGTGTCCATGTCTTACCAAATATGGGATTTCGATGATGTCAATGAAATTGATGTTAGAGAACTGATCAGATCATAGGCAGAACCATTAGCAAATTAGCATTTGGCAGAGTTAGACAAATTTAGTAATTAAGGAGAAAATCGACCCAGATGATGGCATGGTAGGATTTTTTTTTTTTTTTTCAAAGAGATATCCTGGTAAGAATTACAGACTCAATTATTTTTTGCAAAAAAATCAGGTTCAGAAATCAGATGTTCTCAAGGGCAATCATATAAATTTTTTCAGAAAAATCATTTTAAAGAATAATTACGACTTGACTCATTTTTTGCTTAAGACTGAGTGGGTAGTTACAATTAGAAGCATAAAAATTGTTAAGCTATAAAATAAATAATTTTTCTCCCTTAGTTTTTTTAGGCTAAGTAAAAGCTCATTTTAGTATTTAGTGTAGTATCTTAGCCTCGATTTTTGGTGCATTAATTTTACCTAGCTTCTTTGGCACTAAGTCAGATTATAAGGGACATCTGTGCACACAGGCACATATATTTGGATGTAGGCATATATATTCTCATTATTATCAAATTTCTTGGACAGTAGTTTTCTATCTACAAATGAGATTTTACTTGCTGTTCCAAAAGGAAGTATGTCTCAAAGTTCTCAAAAATTTGTCACAGTACTAGTAGGGCCCAAAGTGCATAAATAATACACAGTTTTAAGTAACAGATTGATGTTCGAGTCTGATTCTCCTGTTGTAATTATGCATGGTCGGTGTTTAAGAAACATTTGCTAAATGGATGGATAAATTCTTCATCTATGAGTTTGAAATAGTTAAACCTCGTTTTTAAATCTTTTTTGTAAAATAAAATGATTTTGTGGATATGGCAGTTCATTGAGTACACATCAAAAAAACTCACCAAATTTTTATTTGGTCATAATATTTTCATTATTAGTAATAATGAATTGCTGTGATCATTCATTCAGAGGACAAACAGTGAATTGTCTCCCATGACCAAGGCACTGGGGTACAGAATGCAGTGACTTTATATCTCTTTTTACCAAACAGAATATTCAGAATTCAGCAAATATTTCCATTCTTTCTCTTCTGGAATCTGTCATATATTCACCCACCACCAACTCTCCTTAACTTGTTTCCCCCCTTATTTTTTTTGACAGGTTAAAAAACAAAACAAAATCTTGAAAGCTAACACAAATGCAGAAATACTTGGCTGAGGAAGGAGTATAGAGATGATCCATTTAATCTTACCGTTATGTTACATTTAATATTACTGCACGATTAATCATGTAATT
The DNA here is from genome assembly GCF_023065955.2 of Ursus arctos. Lineage (NCBI taxonomy): Eukaryota > Metazoa > Chordata > Mammalia > Carnivora > Ursidae > Ursus > Ursus arctos. The sequence goes on from NW_026623100.1 coordinate 9,549,718, forward strand.
ATTTGTCCAAACTGAATTGACACAGCTGCGCATGTAATTAAGGTTTAGCTATAAAATCACTTTGTTAGTAATGCTTTCTTGTCTGTCTCTTATAAATCAAATTGCTAGTAGGCATTTGATTTTTAAAATTTCTTTGTAATGGCTAAGAAAAGTATAAGAGATAAAGTGTCTTTTTAAGTACTTGGGAAGAGTGAAAAATATCATTTCATGGTTATTGTGTGAAAAGACATTTCATTCCGTTTCATTTTTTGATATTTGCAGCATTATTTCAGTAGTTGTAGAAGATGCATATCTCTGCCTGTGAGTGTTTTAGTACATTCATACACCAAATAGAGTTCACATACTTGACCCGAAGTTCATCTTTTCTCCTGCCTTTAGGGGAACTAAAAGGAAACAAATGTTTCACTTGAGATGGAAACAGTGAAATGAATAAAACAGTTTAAATACATGAATGTTAGCAGCAATAAGATATCCTAAATGGATGGGTTAAGCACTTTTATATGCATTACTTCATTTAATTCTTGACCACCCCTGTAGGTTTGTACTATTATTTTTCCCATTTTCCAGATGAGAACTCTGAAACCTGAATAACTTGCCAAAGTCTCCTTGAAAGTGACCTTCATTTTTTCCAATTAAAATTTTATTCGGAGGAGTTAAATTGAGGATACATCCAGATGTTTTCCACCCATTTCTTTCCCAGGATTCATATCACTCTAGTTGGGAGGATTGGATGTGGTCATGAGCTCGTGGTAGGGAAGACACAGCCTTTTTTTTTTTTTTTAAGTTCACGTGTTCTTTAGTCCATACGATATTGCATTTAACATTTTTTTTAATTAGACAGAAGAGCATATTAAATATTAAATGCTCTGTCATAATGAATTTTTAAATTTTAATTCCAGGTAGTTAACATACAGTGCTATATTAGTTTCAGGTGTACAATATAGTGATCCAACAGTCCCATATATTACTCAGTGCTCAACAAGACAAGTGCACTCCTAATCCCCGTCCCCTATTTCCCCCAACACCCCCACCCCCAACCTCTGGTAACCATCTGTTTGTTCGCTATAGTTAAGAGTCTATTTTTCTGGTTTGTCTCTTTTTTTTTTTTCCCCCTTTGTTCGTTTGTTTTGTTTCTTAAATTCCACATGTGAGTGAAATCATACAGTGTTTGTCTTTCTCTGACTGGCTTATTTCACTTAGCAGTTTTTATTTTCATTATTTACTTATTTTTTTGACACAGTGGTTTGAATTCTCAGATGTTTTCCTACAGGGACCGCAGGCTTAGGATGAGGAGATGCTGTGTGTGCTGCTAGCTCCGCCCTGGACCTTCTGGAGCTGTGTCTTTAGGACTTCATTCTTTCTCAGATAAGGCAGGGAGGTCCATCTGGGGATAGCAGGAGAAGCTAATTCGGGGCAGGGGGGTGAAGGCGTCCTTTCAACAAGGCCCTTGCCATCCACTGTTCTCATTCATCATCCCCCTTCCTTTGAGTTTTTCGATTCCAAATGAAATACAATAGACTACAGCAGCAAAGAAAAATTCCTGCTGTCTGCGCACAAAGCCAAGCAAGACCCTCAGAGTGTGCCGTGGAAGCTGAAAGGGGTCAAGGAGCAGGTGGATGGAATGAGGCGGGTAACATAGGGGGTTGTCTCCGGATTCATTTAGTGTAAGATTCTCCCACACCTGCAGTTCCATGAAGGGGTGAGTTCTATAGGAACTGAGTACTGCAGGCAGAAGACAGCCAGGCCTCCCCCCCACCCCCGAACGAGGTGGCCCCAAGCAGCCATGGAGCTCTGAGTACCCCCAGACTGGTGACCTTGTACAGCGGGGTTTTATTAACGCAGACTAGTGTTGGAGAGAGAAGTCAGCCAATCTGAATGAGAGTCCCCCAAGTTAGAGAAGACTAGAAAAATAATGTGGTTTTATTGCTCTTCCATACAACCATCACGACTTCCGTCACTTAAAAGAGATCTGCCACTCGCTTCTTATGGCCAAACTCTAGATGCCTGATCTTGGCTGCAGGATAATCCATGCTAAGTCCCCATTCTGTCTTCCAAGCTTTATCTCCTACCAGTCCCTTCATTTATTCTCTGCATTGAAAAAACCGAATGTCTTAGTATTGCCTGTGCACTCCCACACCACGCTCTCTACCTCCGCTGAGCTGAGGTCTCCACAGGCCTACTTGCGTATGTCCCCCACTCTGCTCCTAAGTGCCTTCCTCTTGCTCTCATTGGTCAGATGCAACTCCCACCTCCTGTGACAGCTCTGTATGTATGTAGTTTGTCTTCATACATCACCTTTTGACTTCATATCCATGCACGTGCTTAGATGTGTTGTTTATATTTACATCCTGTTACAATACTTTATACAGGGCCTTGCACATAATAGGTATGGAATAAATATGTAATGACTGACTAAAGCAAGTAATACATTCACTTGCACGAGGAGAACAAAACGTTGCTAAATAGAAGCCCCTACGGTGACATATTTTAATTAGGATCATTTTATCTAGGATGTCGTGAGTTCAAGGCTCTGAGTAACACACAAATGAAAAGACATAAGTCACTACCCTAAAGATTTGAGATTAGTTTGTTAGTTACTTGTATGTAATTGGGATTAAAGGTGGCTGAGGTACTATAGTCTCCTAAATAAGTTAGTTACTGATGACCCACCCACGCAGCAGCTCTTGGTATTGTTAGCTCTGTAAACAAACCATTTTACGCGAGTATCAAACAATGTGAACTTTGGCCTAATTCCTACTCATCTATTATTGGTTTCTAATTAGGGTGGCCCAGATGACTTTATTTATTTTTTTTTTTTTAAAGATTTTATTTATTTATGTGACAGAGAGACAGCCAGCGAGAGAGGGAACACAGCAGGGGAGTGGGAGAGGAAGAAGCAGGCTCCCAGCAGAGGAGCCCGATGTGGGACTCGATCCCGTAACGCCGGGATCACGCCCTGAGCCGAAGGCAGACGCTTAACGACTGCGCTACCCAGGCGCCCCCCCAGATGACTTTACTTTCCTTTATTCTTGCTAAGTGTCAGTCTGCAAGCAAAGTTCTGTGTCTGGGCTTGGGGCATGTTACGGAGAAATTCAAAAGACAGCGGTGCACCCTGAAGCCCTGGTAGGATGTCAGTCAGAGCTTTTCTCTGGACCGTTAACCATTTTGTAGGGACCTTTGCTGTATATGGCATCTCCCAGAATGGAAGCACCTCGTGGTGGGGGCTGTGCCTGTTACACAGAGCCTGGAGGAGGGCTGCATGGGGGACCTGGTTCTTGAAGTTAATTTTCTATGAAACATTTAGAAAATCGCTGAAATAGGTAATGGGGGAATTTCTATTTGTCAAAAATTTGGTGAACTGGCTTTGCTCATGCATAGTCACTTATACCAGTTTTTCAACAAGTGTGTTTTAAATGCCATCCAGGCTGTGCTGGGTGTGGCAGACCTCCTGTCACATACCTCACAGTTTTCCTGAGTGGCCAGTAAGATATTTGTTGATAGCCTCTGCTTTCTAACCCCAAAAGCATCTTCCCCAGGTGTGACTTACTCTCAGTGATTATATATCCCAGAGTGCAGAGCTGAGCCATCTCTAAAAATACCCATAGACCAGGTTTTAGAGTCAAGAAGCTTTTTGAAGAAATCGTTGTTGCATAACCTGGACCCCATTTTGTTTCCTCAGGGAGGGTGAGATAGATGGTGAGTTTCTCATTTCTCCTGGCTAGACAGTGGGGGACAGAAATTGGACAAATGGAAAAGCAGAAACTCGCCATTCCCAGTTGCCATCCTGAAGAGGAGAAAGGCCAGAACTGACCGCAGTATGGCGGGGTGCCCAGGGTGCCTGGTGGGCAGTCTGACTTCATAGGTGAGAAGGCTCAGTGCGCTCGTCGACACCAGCTCTTCACCCCATCTGTGGAAATGAAGAGGAGGTCCTCTTTGCCATGAGTCTTCTAAGAAAGGGTTGCCTTTTACTTTAGAGTTCCATTAGGCTAGTGGTTTTACCTCGTCAAACAACTGTTTTCTTGCTGTGTGTTTTGCTAATTAGACAGTGGAGACTTACTCGTTTGTATCTTCTTTGTACATATATATTCAAGTGATCCTGTTAGTGTCTGAACAAAGGGAGAAGGAGCCACTGTTGTTACGGATGAGTAGAAATTACAAAGTAATTTTCAATAAAAGTACACCAGGTCTTAGAAATCACGTTTATTTTTGGAGAACCAGCTAAAGACCATTCTTTGATTGCTAGCTCCTTCATGCTTGGTTCCTGTCTCTGCATCAGCCTGCAGACAAGTCTTGCATTCTGAGCTATCTCTATATATTCACTTATCTCTGAGGCCGAGGTGTCTCATGAGCAGGGATCATGTGTTGCCTCTGTAATGCCAGCCCATACATAGTGGGTGTCCCTCAACTGTGGAGTACTTCAATGGGTGAATCACCTTACTGAGTTTATGTCAGAGAGTCACACAAACTCCTTGTTGACTCTGTTTTCTCTAAGTCTATATAAAAAAACTAAACAGATAACCTCTTATGGTCCATTTCCTTTCTTAATTAAATGTAAGTGTATATTTTAGATTCTGACGATTACATTTTAGAGAAAGCTCTATCTGGACTTGGGTCTTTGTTGGCCACTGTTTGTCACCCTGGCTATAGGGGGGAGCTCTTTGGCAGCTCTGTCACTCACTGCTTTGTCTTTTCCTTCTTTGTACCTCTAGGGTCAAGCATGTTTTGTAGCACGATAAGTGCTGAAAAATTTAAAAAGCAAGAGTTGTAGAGCACGTTGATTCATCCTTCGAGTGTAAACTCCTTGACCACCAGTGAAAAAAGGGCTGGTTCCCTCCATCCTTCCTTCCATGCCTGAACCCCTGGCTGGTGGTGTGATTTGATGAGGATGGGAAACTTTGACCAACCTCTGCACTTTGAAGAAATAGGCGTTTAGGTTCTCCACTACCATCCTTTCAGAGTCTGCTTTGCCTTAAATTGGGTTTTTGTCTAATTAATCCCACTTGACTTATTAGGACATTCCTACATATGGATGTTATTATTGATAGGGGAACAGATAAGACATTTAACAGCTTTAATTTTATAGTGAGAAATATCTACACTGGGATAACATGGAAAGAATATAATCAACTCTCCAACCCAAGATCATCAACTCCAATCTCAATATGGGCCATTAGAACAAAAAGTCAATGTAAGTAGGCTTATTTTAAACACAGAGAACTCATAGAAGACAGCATGGGTTAGGTTGAAAGCCAACATTCAATCTAATCTAGATGATCAGACAAAAATTACAAATAGAGGTATCAGTGGGAAAAATGATCTACTAGTCCCAGTTTTACATAAAGTACTAATCTGAGAGAAACATATAAGAGGGAAGTTACCAGAAAACTGCACAAAACTGTCATCAGCCCCACTTTTAGATGGGAGACTGAACAGTCAGCAGAAGGGTAATAGGAAACCAATGAGAAATTATTCTCCCACGTTCAGCTTCTTTTTTAACCAAGTAGAGTTCATTAGAAATAGATCACCTGGTAATAACTTGACCATTACTGAGTGCAGTAAGTCTATGAAAAGAGAGAAAGGATCTTTATTAAAATGAAGAAAAACCTTTTCACTTGATAAACGCTCATTTTTTTTTTCAGAGGAAAAGAGCTTGTTTTGGTTTGAGAGAGGGCAGTGTCACATTTTCTCTTAATGATCAAAGAATTGTTGTCCATGTGATAACATCATCATTTATTGAAAATTGGATACATCACCTCAAATCTGCTAAAGTCAGTGGACTGGTGTGTTTCTGCACTTCCCACTGTTTAAATAATGCTGACTAAACCAAAAGATTAGGGATGTCCTCATCTGCTGGGTAGTGTCATGAAGCAATGGAAGGGTACTCAGGACACAGGCGCCGTCCGGCAGGCTCAGGCATGCTCCTGGGGCCTCGTATGGAACCAGGTTGGGGTTTTGGAGTAAGGGGCGTGAGTTTGCATCCGTTTCTCTTGTGGCTTAGAGGGCCTGGGCTGCTTCTGTTCCACACTGGCTTGGCATATGGCCAGTGAAGGTACAGTTGACCCTTCTGAACTGAGGGACCTGGCAAACTTTGGACAGGAATGGTCTGTTAGTGAACCTTTACGTGGCCATTGACCTGGGTACAGGCTGGGCCTTCATCATGACAATTGCTTCCGAAGTGGCAGTGCTGTCCAAAATTATTTTCCTCTGATACCGAAGGAGAAGGATCGGTTTCTTGGGTTTGGTTTTTTTCTTCCTCCAAGTCTCATGCGATGATTTCTCAGGGAAGGAAAATATGTTGGGAGTGAGGCACAGACAGTGGTGTCACTGAGTAAGGACTGAGGTAGGGTGGGGAGGGGGGATTCAGTCATTGTGCTCTTTCTCTGCTGGGAATTCTGCTTTAGAGAGGAGAAAAAGACTTCAGCCAAGGCCAACTTGGGAAACTTTCTTAACTCCCTCCCACCCCACCCTACCCTCAGTGTTTCTCTGGGGGGCTAAGTGTTCCTCAGGGCTAGGTGTTTCTCTGTAGGAGTTATTAGCACCATCCTCTAACGTGCTAAGCTTATACCTGCCCAGGACCTTTGCATGAGCTCCTCCCCCAGCTCTCCACAGGACAGTTTTGTTCTTTTTTTCCTCTTTGTTCAGGATCTCAGTTTAAATACTACCATTACAGAGAGGCCTTTGCTGGCTACCAGTAGTCACTCACTATCACAGCACCCCTATTTTCTGACCTTGTCTTGTTCATTAATCTTATTTATTTATTTATTTATTTATTTATTTGTTTCTCCAACTTGCTCTTCTCCATGCCATTTAGAATATAAACTCCTTATCATATCCCTGGAAGAGTGTCTGGAACTTAGTAGGGACTTAATTGACGTCTTTTGAACGGGTTAATAACACACATCTTCCTATCATGCAGCTTGTACTCCGCTACTTACCTGAATGCCCCCCCAGTAGACTGTTAGCGCCTTGAGGGCATGAAGTGTGTCTCACCCTTCTTTGTACCTTCGGCACTTGGCTCACATTAGGACCAAGTAGGTGCTGAATAATTGACTAGAAAAAAGGGTCACTGCAGCTACTTGGGAAATAGACTGTAGGTATCTTGAAATGATTGATTGATTGATCTCAACAGGCTGCTTAACCATAATATTATCAGTGCCTCAGGCGCATTTTTTAAAATTACCATCCTTAGTGTGTAGTTTTATCCTCAGTGCTGCTTCATTGTCACAAGGTAGTTACTGCAGCTCCAGCCATCATCATCCCTATTCCTGATAGGAAGGAGGAAGAAGGGGGATGGGCAGAATGGAGGCTGCTAGCTGAGTAAGTTCCCTCTTAAGGAAGTTTCTCAGAAGCCCCAACAGGTAACTTTTTACATCCCACTCAGTAGGATTTAGTCATATGAGTAGTCACAGCAGAAACTGGGAAATGTGGTTTGTAAAGTGGTACATTGCCTTGTCCAACAAAATTCAGGTACTATTAGTAAAGGAAGAAGGGAAGAATGGACAGTGATAAGCAGTTAGCAGTCTGCTACCATATATAATTGAGATCGTGTAAAACTGTTAGGCTTCCTGGACATGTGTGCTAGGCTGCTCTCACAAGCCTAACACATAACAATAGCATAGTAACTTGTTAGACTGCTTCTCAGACAAAAGTCCCAGAAAATCTTCCAAGCGAAGCCTGTCATAGCAGGAATGGCTGCTGAATCTTCTAAGGAGTTCCTCGTAGTCCCTGTCAATTTAGAGCAGTGCTAGGCCAGTTTCTTTTTCTCTGACTGCCAAAGAAAGTCCCCTTCTGGTCCCTGTCCATACCCTGATGACAGACGCTCAGCAGGACCCTCCTTGGCAGGGCTCGCTCAGTCCTGGTTTGCTCTCAGTAGCCCCGGAAGCTCATTTACCTGTTCACGCCTTCAGAAGCACATCCTGGGAATGCTCATAGTCTTTATTGATTCCCTTTATGATGGATCTAGAAATCTGGAGCTTGATGAAAGGGAACGAGGGGTGGGTGGTCATGAAACAGGTGAGAACATAAGGGAGAGACAGAAAACGTGACAATTTAGAATTGCCTCCTCATTCTACTTCTAGTTGTGGAAGTAAATTATCTGGGAAGATAATTTAGAGAACTGGAAAATTCTATCCACTTCAGGGGATATTTTTCTAATTAATATGTGTAAAATATTTTATAATCACAGAGGAAAACCCATATAGCAGATTGTACCAATGCACACAAACCCCACACACACTCACATGCAAACACAGAAACTCTGGGGCATCAGGGTCTCCTGATTTAAGATTATAGCATGAGTTTGCTGCCACATCAGACATTTAAATTCGGGGGTAAACTTTAGTGAAAAATATAAGATCTCAGTGGTTGTGGAGGGCTTTTTTTAGCCTAAGTTAGCTTTGAGCTCAATACACTATAACACATCTAACTATATCCTCGATGCTGTGGGCCCCATGGAACGATATAGTCATCATTTGGAAGAAGATATAAATAAAATCGCTTATGTACTCTTAATACCTTAGATTTATCCCGATAGAAAACTGACAATAGAGTAATTAGCAAAGCAGTTCTTATTAATGCCATAAACAGATAATGAAAGAAATACAGATTTCACTTTTTATATTTCAAGTGTTTCATTAATGTAGCAGGAGTAGTCAGAATATCAGATGTTTCGGGAAGCTTAGTTTTAACAAATAGCTTTATTTGTCCCTGTCTGGAGTTAGGAGATATTAAAGAAAATTGTTAGTTTCTTAATATATCCTAGCCTTTCTAAAACTGCATGGAGTTGGATTTTTCTTCTTGGGTAATTCATATGCATTTGTTACAAATATTTAAATGTTCCTTAGATAGAGTGTCAGTCTAAACTGATAGGAGCTATTCCATAGGAAAGGGCTTAGGTGTTCTTTAACAAAGTGAAGAGGGGACCTGAGGGAGGCCTTTTTCCCTTCTAAGTCCAAGAACTGAGTCGTCGTGTCTGTGTGATTAAGTGAGTTGAGTGTGAAGAGCTTTGCCCCTGGTGTGATCAGGAAGGTTAAATGTTACTTGTTTATTTTAAGTAAACATTTGTATTTATTTTCTAATAGAAAGGAAACAACTAGGTATGCATTGAGTAAATTGTCCTCTTGACACTCTGCCAGTGTTCTCAGGGAAACAATATCAAACAAGGTGACCCTTACAGAAAAAGTTAATCAAGTTGAAATCTTGTTTGTGATATTGATCCCTGGCATTTCTCTCGTCATTTTTTGCCATAAAATAATAATTAAAAAAATATCATTTGTGTTAGGGCCCTCCAGAGAAATAGAGCCAATAGAGAGGGCCCTCCAGAGAAATAGAGCCAATAGAGAGTGTGTGTGTGTGTACATATACCTACATATGTGTGTGTATATATGTATATACACATACACGTATGGTAAGAGTATAGTATATAGTAAGAATATATACACACCACACAAAAGTATCCACAGTGTGTGTGTGTGTGTATATATATGTAGATATATATATATATATATATATATATATATATATATATATATATGAAGATACATATATGGAGAGAGAAAGATTGAGGTTGAAATTAAGAAATTGGATCCATGATTATGAGGGCTGACAAGTCTAAAATCTGTAGGGCAGGCCAACAGGCTGGAGACCCAGAGTAGACTTAATGTTGCAATCTGCCTGACTTTGAAGGCAGTCAGGAGGCAGAATTACTCTTCCTCAGGGATCTCAGTTTCTCTTAAAGCCTTCAACTGATTAGATGAGGTCCACCCATATTATGGAGGGTAATCTGTTTTACTCGAAATCTCTTGACCTAAGTGTTAATCTCTTCTAAAAAATATCTAAAATACCTAAAAATAGCAACATCTAGAATGGTGTTTCACCAAATATCTGGGTATTGTGACCTAGCCAAGTTGACACATACGATTGACCATTACATAATATAACATAGATCAGCCACACTTCAGTTAAAAAAAGGTAAAAAAAAATTAACTACTACAACAGTAACATCAGCATCAGCATCATCATCATCATCATCATCATCATTATGTACTGTGTGCCAGGTACTATTTTAAGTACTTTACACATATTAATTCACTGGATCCTCATCACAGCCACATCAGATACATACTCTTACTATACCCATTTTACAAATGAGAGAATTGAGTGAGGTCAAGTAACATACCCATAGTTCTATAGCTCATCTAATTTCATTGTATACTTGTCTACTTTGCCTATAAAACTTCCTTGAAAACACGGCTGATACTACTCCTTTTTCTTTTCTCTCCTGGCCTTTCCAACCTGGACATCACTATTCTTATGCCTGTCCATCATGAAATACATGGTACTTTTCTCCTCTTTTCTTCCTGAATATAAATAATCATTCTAGAATGTTACTTTTTGGGCTTAGGAATGCATCAGATAGTCACAGATGTCCTATATTAAACCTGAGTGTCTGAGGACAGCATTGGCATGGGATGATGCCACAGAGAAATCCAGCTTGGACTAGTGGTCAGAAAACATAGGCAATAATTGCTGAGAGAGGAAACTTCTTGACAAAGGTCATTAGTACTTTAAAGAGTGTTCACCTTTCCAACAAGTGTGTTCACACTTCACTAGTCCAGTAATTTCTCACTGGGGCCAGCATCTTTAAACCAAATGAATGCACCCTAATCCTTTCTTCCTTCCTAGGGACTTCTGAGTTGGACTTTGTTGAACAAAGTGAACTTTGTTCCTGAATATTGTGTAACTTCTCCTTAGTGTTCTAAAAAAATTAGAAGATGAAGGTACAGGCTATAAACTGCATAAGCACACAGCCCCAAATGGCATTTCCTCCTGTCTGTAGGAATGTATATGGATTTGACAGATAACAAGAATGCCTTTTTTCTGTAATCCTCCCGTAGCTTTGCGGACATGTCCCCGAAACTCAGCTGGCTTTCTTGTCCCTGTAGTTCCTGGGTGGTCTGATTAGGGTAAAACCCATCATCAAAGCAGGCCAGGTGCTGACACTCAACAGATGAAGCTGTCAGGAAAAGATCCGCTCAATTTCCTGGGAACTCTTGCCCACACAGCACCACCAGGCCATAACGGCCCCTGGTGCCTCAGGTGAGGGATTAGCCGAGCATCGTGTGGCTAGCTCTCACTAATCCTTCTGTACCAGCAAACTTAGATCCTCTAATTAATAGCCAGCTAATACCCAATTCCGTTTCTCTGAGGGCTGTAGTCTCTGAGGGATAGGAGGAAGAAGCAGAAGGGGGGAAAAGAAACAAAAATGAAAAACACAAGACTGTTGGGTTGTATTTACTTCTCCTTTCAAGCATTTTGGAAAATTCTCTCTCTCTCTCTCTGTCAAGTTCTCGCCATGGATATCTACCTACCTACCCACCTACCTATGTACATACCTACTCACCTTCTACCTAGGCTCCAAGATCAACCAGTTAGTATGGGTGTTTTTCGTCTTCTGATTTTGGAGTGTAAATAATGGAGGGGTTTTAGTTTTGGTTTTGTTGGAATTCATGTTCTTCCCACCTCCTTCCATTTCTCCCTTTTGCTTTTGTTGAATGATTCATCATGCAGCTCCCGTGATTGAGGACGCACGCCTGGGTTACTTACCAGGGCACATGTTTCTTTGCAGTTTGTTGCTTCAAGTAGATGTTCTCAATTCCTCCTTGCATGTTGGTCAGTTCTCCCCTAACATTCTTCTTCTTCTTCTTTTTTTTTTAAGATTTTATTTATTTGACAGAGAGAGAGACAGCCAGCGAGAGAGAGAACACAAGCAGGGGGAGTGGGAAAGGAAGAAGCAGGCTCCCAGCGGATCAGGGAGCCCGATGCAGGGCTTGATCCCAGAACCCTGGGATCATGCCCTGAACCGAAGGCAGATGCTTAACGACTGAGCCACCCAGGCGCCCCCCGCCCAACATTCTTAAGTGGAATGGAAAGTACTGAAGTGTATTCAAATTGTGGTGTATTCAGAATAGAGAAGTGGTGTTAGAATTTTAGGACAAACCATAGGCCTTTGGATATGGAACTATTTGTAGAGTCCTAGAAACACTCATGATGGGGCTAAGGTCTCAGGAAGTTCTCTGTTGTTATATGGAACATAAGATCGTCACACTCATCCCTGGGGGATGGCCTGCCATCTCTGGGAATGTTTGAGCTTTTCAGTCTCTCTCTTTCTAAATTGTACCCACTAGCATAATGAGAATATGTCTTCTCAGTAAGGTTCATGATACTTTATTATTTTAAAGAGGTCGCATAAAGACAATAGCTGGTTTTGCTTCCCCATTTGAGTTATAAATTGCTCATTAAATATTTGTACAGTGAGTGAATTAATGATGACTACAGATAACCTGTCTGGCTAAGTATAGTAAGAAGTTCTTCAGAAAGGAATGCAGCCAGCACCCAATATGTAAAAGGTCTGGGATAATAGATAATTTCACGTCGCATTTTATTGGTGGTGACTCTCCATGTGAACAGTGTGTTGAGAGGGGTTCCAAGGTGTCTCCGTGGCTGAGGATAAAAGAAGGCCACACAAGCAGAGGTGACAGTGGACACTGGCCATCCCCTTGCTGATGCTAAACATTAGGTGACCTCTTTTTTTCAAACATAGAGGTGCCAGAGTGTTATGAGGCATGTAAAAACCTCCTTTCATCCTCTCCTGAATCTAGAACTAATTAGGAAATAAGATACAAGCAACAGTCAAATGTGTGTCAAAATCTCAGCTGGTCAAGTGGATTACAGAAGGTGGCCTTTGATCTGTGTTTCTTCTCCCCAGAATTAAACATTCCAGTCCCAGTCGTCTTGGGAAATGCTGGACACCTGCAGCTTCTCCTGAGAGGCAGGTGCTGCCTTGCTAAGCTTTCTGCCTGGCAGGAGAGCAGAAAAAATGTAATGACATTGTACAGTGACAGAATGGTAGCTATGCTTACGGTGGTTAGCACAGCCTAATGTATAGAATTGTCGAATCCATATGGTGTACACCTGAAACTAATATAACATTCCAAGTACTTCAATAAATTGAAAAATGCACCGCTATCATAGAAAGACCCAAAAAACCAGACTGACCAAGGTACATTGATCCTTCTCCCTTAGGCAGTGATAGGAAATGGCCCTCCTGCCTGGGGAGGGAGTCGTGAGAGAGCAGGCTGAGTGAGGTTGGAAGTGCTCCTTCCCAAGTGGTCCCATCTCAGGAATGGAGTGCAAGCTTCTTCCCTTCTGGGGCAGATAAGAACAGGGAATAGTATCACAGTAAACAGTTGTATGTAAACATCTATTCTAATATAAGTTGTCTTGAAAATCTACCTGGATCTGGCTTTTTGTTCTGTCTAGGTTCACTGCAGCCCTGACTATTGGATTAAGCCCATGGTGTCCCTTTGCCCCTGCCCAGGGTGGAAGTCTGTAGGACATTCTTCTCTGTCCTTACACTGCGCCTCTACTCCCTGAGATCTGATTTGCTTTGATTGTCTTTAGCTGTCTGTGAGGCACTTACGGACACATACGCAGCACCTTTGTGGCCCTGTAGGCCCCTGTGTTGTTTTAGGGAACTGCCTTTGTAGTTCTTTATATGCTGGGTCACAGAGGAGTCTTCTCAGAAAGTTTCTGAAGCCTGCTTCCCTCCTGGGACTGCCCTATTCTTAAATACCTCCAGCCCTCTTTACTTATCTGTTCCACCAGCTACCAGGTCTCGTGTTTGAGAGTCTTCCAGATGCTTAACCTAAATACTACCGCCTCTAGTTTAAGCTTGTTACTTTCTTGGTAGGTCCTCAAAGGAACTTTTTCCAAATCATCTCAAGACTTTAATATTCAGAATGTTGCATTTTTCTGAAAAGATCTCAGGCGAAATGCATCACTAGTTGTATAGAGCTCAGAATTTCTGTACCACCTTCTTAATTCCATTATGCTCCTCTTTGGAAAGTTAGATCTTTTTAAATTATGAACATACGTATATTTATTATCTGACAAGCAAATCTAGTTTGCCTTTCTGTGAAATTACTTCATTGCAATGCAACTTCTAGGAGCTTATTTAACATCAATTAAAAAACCCCACATTATTGAAACTGTACATTATGATCAGGAATTGAACAAGAAGATCTATGGAGCACTGTGGAAAAGTTAATTGGAAAATATGATTAACTGAGACATCCACAGAGTCCTCTGGAAAATGATGACCTTGTTGCCTTTCTATGTAGCCTTTTAAACTCTAGGAGATACATTCTCTGATCCTTAAAGCATGGAACTAACATTGAAGAGCATCTTGCACCTGTCAGACACAGATTAATGCAAGATGCAGTCCCTGCCCGCCTAGTTCCTATAGTGTAGCTGGGCAGATAGGCAGTTTGTAAGGTGACACAGGGTTCCAGGTATAGTACTGTCCCCAAACAAGGAAAGTCAGCAGGGTTTGCCAGTGGCGCTGCAGTAGATGTTGTGTGGGAGAGGCCACTGACACAGTGGACAGCTGTGGACTAGAACAGTTCTGGTGGTGGCTGTTACCTACCCCACATAACTGGAGGGTGCTCTATTTCCAAATCTTGTGGTTTTTTTAAATCAGCATAAAATCTGGAATGAAGAGAAATATCTTCTGAAATGCTCTTTCTCCATGAGAAAAATAAGCAGAGTGAGTTGTTTCATCAATACACTGATTGTAGTGCTGAATTAGGGAAGATAAATGAACCTCATCTCTATAGTTACCAAGACTGTGCTATTGAACGTCTTGTTCTTTGGGGTCCCTATGGACTGAAGAGAGCACATGGCAAACCTTACAATGCAAATTATTTATATTATGTTTATGTAAATGAAACAACAACAAAATTATCACAGTGATCTTTAACCAGTACTCCATGACTAACAGTGATTTGAAGTACTCACCGAAATGAAAAAAGAGAACACACCAATGCTCTTCTAACACCTCAACTCATCCTCAAAGCTGGAGTCCTTCCCAGTTTGTACCTAGAAGGGTCCACTCTGTTTCTTGGCCATACAGATCCCTGAAAAAGGAACTATATTCTCTTGGTGGCCAGAGACTGAGAGCTCCGTGAGGCCAGCATGTACCTTGCTATTCTTAACATCTCAGCAAGTGCTGTGAGCTCATGAACTAGTCAATGACTATTACTCTTAGGTCTTGACTCTTCATACCCAGACATAAACCAACCAAAAATAATGAGATAGGGTGTATGCCATTATTTTTATTTTATCATGTTGATTTTGTTATAACGCAAACTGATCCTAGGGTTGGATGATCTATGCGTATTCCGCATCTTAAAACTATGAACCTTCTATGATGTTGTGAAGTTTAAAAAAGCAAAGACTCACTCTGTGACTTTAAACCCTCTTCCATGTGAATTTCAATTCTAAATCTTAAACTTTAGTATTGTAAAAGCTTAGGTAAGTTACTAAATCACACCCAGATGTGCTGTGGGAGCCATTATAAATGGACAGCTCTCAGGTCTCATTAAAGCCGCATAGAAATGGAATATGTCCTTGAGAACCATAGATGGGAAAGTACATATATTTGAGCTTGTGTTTTGGGGCTAACTTCCTGGGTCCCAGTGGTAAACTTAACCTGTCAATGGCTAATGCTTTAAAGAAATATAAAAGCCCTTAGGCTGGTCATCCCTGTCTCATGGATTTGTATAGTGGGTACAAGCATTGATCAACACTTTTGAACCGCAGTCACAGATTGCCTTTGATCAGAAGCCTGGTTCGTCCCAGAGTGCAAAAATGTAGGAGTTAAGTGAAAGAGAAAGAGAGAGGGAGGGAGGGATGGGTGGAGAGGAGAGTAGCCTATCTCACCTGCCAGACAATTTTCTTCTCCCTTCTCAAAGCCAGTTCCTGGCACGTTCAGATGACCACATGGTATCCATGGCTGGGGTCAGGGCTTAGTCTCCACTCTGCGACAGAGGGGACCAGCCTGCAGGGGCCACACCAAAGACCCAGCTAGCAGCACAGGCTCAGGGTCACCTATAACTTTGTACCTACATCCCTGCAACATTGCTAGGCTCTTCTGAGGACGAGCTATTTGCTTAGTTCTGCTTGTCTGTCTTGTTAGATTGCAATCCTCGGAAAAAGAAATAAGAATTTTTATTTCACTTTCCATATATACACCATTCTCTTATCATTTCTTGGTGGGAAGGCATAAGGTCTGGGTAAACCAAGCTTATCCTCTCGACCTCACCTGTGCACTGAACACTCTCTTAGCCTAGAGTCAACGGTTTCTTAAAGTTTAGAGAGATGCTAGTGTGCAGGTCTGTGGCAATCTCCATATAATCCAGAAAATACTTTATTTTAATATCCTGGGATTTTTCTGCTTTCCCAAATTTGAAACGTAAAAAGAAGTCAGATGTTCATTTAAATAAAATAAAAATTCTAAATGCATGATAATGAATTTACCCCTGGTTTTCCTTCACTGAACATGTCAAACTGTATTTTAAAATGATGCTCATTCTCAGATATTTGTTGGCATGCCAGCCTTTTCATTTGTTTGGAAATGCTATTTTCAAGCTAGTTTGGTTATAAAACGTTATACTCAAAACATATTTATTCTAACATTTTTGAATTTCTTTTTACTTTATTATAGTATGAACTTAAATCAAGTAAGGGCAATGCAAAGCGATGTCAGAAAATGCTTTGTTCCAAGAGAACATTTTTCTGCAAAAAGATATGCTTTAAATAAGGTGTTTTTTTTTTTTTTTCAGATGATTAGTATGAGAAGTGCTAGGGAAAAAGAAACCAGATTTATTTTTAAAAAAATAACCAAGGTCAACATAAAATTAACATGAAGTTATACTGCAGGATGTAGGTGGTCAAACTTCATGATGAAACGAAGGAATATATCCTTTTATCTTCTTGAATGGATTTGATCCACAGGCTTAATTAATTTTTATTATGTAACCTAATTGGTTGTGAGTTTTCTCACACTTAGTAAAGTCTTTACTGACATCTACCCATGCCATTTCTTAAATCATAGCCTTAAATGTACTAAACTGGTCTAAAATATTTTTTGTGCTTTTGTAAAAGGTGGCTTTAATATACAGCATCTAATCCAAGTCCCAAAAGTTTGGTTTCTGTGGCGTGTCTATGGTTTGTATGTAGACACTGCTGTGCAAGGTGTTTTGTGACCAGAGTTCTTATAGTTAGAGGCTGTGGCAACTCCAAGAGAGTTGATCTGAATGGACTCCACACTAATTTGACCCGTCCCTTAGAGCTGGGATGATGCAATTCTTTATTCAAATGAATTGAGGTTGGGTCCATCAAAAACCACAGCGGAGGTATCGCCTTACCCAGCGAATCGCCAAGGCTTGCCTGTGGAACTGTGATTCGTTTTCTGGCTTCTGTCTGTGTTTCCCATTGAAGAATGAGTAGGGCTGGCCTTCTTCACCTGAAGCGGTATGGTAAAAAGAGTAACCCAACTTAGTTTATGCGGATACAGTCACTCAGCTTTTGAAGGAAGATTCTTTTATCAGTGAGTGGTAGCTTTCAAGTTCCACCTGACACTGGCAAACAAAGTCCAGCTTCTTCTCGTTATATAAATATAATTAGGTGAGTATGTTCTGTGACCTATGAATATCAGCCTCCACTTGCAAATATTTATAGAACAAAGAGCCTTTGGAAACTTATATTCAAGGAAGGATCCCTGACTTCATGTCGTGCATATTAAGAAGACTTTCATAATGCTATTTAGCTTCCATTCTGAGGTTTTGGTGAAGTTATTTAGCCTTAAACTTTAATTTTCTTTCCCATATTAGTACATCTGTCCCACAATAGCTTTGTGGGCTCCGAAGCATGAAATAGCCTCCCACGTGCTCTGTGGTTTCTCAATATACATTCGGGGTTCTCTGATTAGGACATTTTAGTATTTGTAAGGTTTAGAGCTCAGGAGAGGTGCTGGGGCTGGATTGCTTCTGGCTTATTTGAAGACCTTTGGAAAATTGCTTAATTACTCATCTCCTAGCTTTTGACTTCGAAGCAAGCGTTGCCTTGCGCAAGTAGGGGCATGATGAGAAGCTGAGAGATGAGAGACGCAGCTTTCACTTCTTTCCTTCAAGGAGACAGGGGTCCACTCTCAAGAGAATTCCAGTATCACCTTGCACATCAGCTTATGCCCTGAGCCTGTGTGAGACCATGGGAGCTGCTAGGAGACTTAGCAGAAATTAACCAGGAGTAGCATATGGGCTGTGATGCTTTTGTTTAGATTACTTGGAGATTGACATTTGTGGGCAAAATTCTGATTGGTTTGACTTCAGAAATTTCATTTCTAATTGCTGATTTATTAATATATGCAGAGGAAAGAAATCAGGTTCCCAGAAAGAGATCTATTGGAAGCATTGTTCAGTGTGTATGGTGTTTTGAAGCAAGTTGTTGAATAATAAAAGGATAGATCATTTTTGATTTCTTGCAGCCGTGCAGATGCATCAGACTTGCCCCTTCATCCAGGTCCTGTGTGTTTGAAGCACTTTGCACATCCAGTGGAGCCATTAGATTCAAAGTTGGGGTATGAGATAAAAAACACACTTAATCAAAACTGTCCTTGAGATGCCCTAAATCTCCCACAAAGAACAGTTGATACCTGTTCTAATGTATCCAGTCCTCTATCTGTTTATGTATAAATTAATAATGTGTGAAGTGGGTGGTTTGGCTTTAGGGATTTTGCTGGATGAAAACATACGTATCTTTAAATAATAGAACGAGCTCAGAGTAGGAAAATGAGAAGCATCAAGAACTCGCACCTGAACATGGAGCAGCAGGATTCCGGCTCTGGCTGCAGATGCACTTGGGCTTATGTGCTTCTTGCAGGGAGTGTCAGGTGGACTCAGTAGAGGACTTTCAGTTCCTCTTGTGTTCTTGTACCCATGTGTCTGCACTTTGCTGACTTGCTCTGACTAGCTGTGTTTCTTCTCCAGGCATCCATATTGGGGGTCTGGTCTTGTGCTTGTTGGTTTATGTTATGACCGTCACCCCATGGCAGGTTACTCCATGAGGCCCGAGGACTGCGGATTCTTGATTCTTGTACCCTCAGTGCCTCACACAGTTGAATTGGGGCTCAATAAATGTTTACCGAATGTATGAATGATTACTTCATTTTCTTCTGAGTGGCCTTTGCAAATGTATTTTTTTTCCAGTTGTCTTTATTTTTGTTTTATTTTAGTTGGTTTTAGTTTAGTTTAGTTTAATTCCACTGTAGTTAACATGCAGTGTTATATTAGTTTCGGGTGTACAATATAGTGATTCATTTCCATACATCATCCAGCCTTTACGGATATTAATTAAACGGCTGCATGGTTGCCTATAGCCTAAAAGGGACATTATCATTTCCTGATCCATAGTTGTGAGACCTTGGTTTATGCCCTCATAATAAAGCAGCTCCTGGGGAATGGAATCTCAGCTTACGGGCCTTGGAATGATATATGCCGTTTACTGTGTGTCTTCTGTGTGCTAAGCTGATGTCCTGGTCCGAGGTTTCCACTTTTCTGTGTGTGCCCTCCACCCTGCTTTCCTCCACCTGTGCTTGACCTTTGAACTGCTCAGTCTACCAGGACGGCCTCACACATGGCAGGGACTGGGCCCCTGGAGAAGCGCAAAAAGGAAGGCTGAAGGTAATGGAAGGCTGAGATTTCAGCATGCTGTCTTTCTTCCTTGTTCATTTGTCTTTTCATCTGTCCAAGACTAAATGTAGGGCATCCATTCTGTAAACTCGGATTGAGTACTGACCATGTACCGGTGCTACAGTCTCTGCCGAGAACACAATAAGTTAGTATGTGGTCCTTGACCTCAAGGCGATCAAGACCAGCAGACATAAATTCCTAGATCACGCTCTGGGCTAGTGAGAATCACTCCTTGCAATGACTTGAGTTTACCCATATTAATAAACATATTTTGCAGGAAAATATTACTGAGCTTGAAAAAAATAGAGATTGGTCATCTGTGCCAAGCCTGAAGTGAATCGGTATGAGCACAAAAAGAAAGAAAGTCTGTAATAACAATAATATTTAATAACAAAAAGCTTAGTCATTTGCATTTGATGGTGTAGTTCTGAAATAGAAATTCCCTTTTGGAATGTGTGTACCTGGGAAAATTAAGTTGATGAAGTAGCATTTTGGGTTTTGTTTTATGTGTCAGTTTAATAGTTTCTAAATATGAAACATAGCATGTGATAGAGTGACCTCCTGATGTTGTTATTTTTGCCAGATTAATGTTGAATTTATAGTAATAGGCAAAGGTAAAGTGAAATTTGAGTTTGTTACATAATATGGCAGACCGAGGAATGGTGATAGTAATTAAACAAGGATATTCACTCTTTCACCCTCCTGTTAATGACAGTCTTACATTTCCCAAACTTAAATGAAAAGGTCAGGAACCTAGTGAGCACTAACATGATTAGGCGTAAACTATAGATCATACAGGATCAAATAGGAGCTGTAATAGAGATGCAAGTGGTAATGTGAGTAGGAAGGTTGATTTCTTTGGGAACTCTAGGGAGGCAGCTCAAAGGAAATGATACCCAAGTAGAACCTTGAAGAATCTGTAAGATTTGTGCTAGCTGAAGGGGGGGAGGAATTGCATTGGTGTCTGTGTGTTGTATGTGTGTGTGTGTGTTTTCTTTCCCCAAATCTTAAGTCCTTGAGGCATGTCTTACAGGGAAAAAGAAACTTCCTCAATCCCCCGTCCAATGTAGGGCACAAAAGTTTGTTCAGTGGTACTTGTTAGAGAAAGGACAGCATAGGGAAGCTCAAGGGAAGAACTTTAACAACAAACCTACAGAGGATAGCTTGAATTGGGTAGGTATCTGATCTTCTCCTTATGAGGGTCCTGTTTAGCAAGGTGATTCATAGCTAAGCTCACTCCCTACAGTAAGCTATCTGCTGTAATTCTCTCTTGCCCATTCCGTAGTCCGAAAGCAGAGATGTTTCTTAAAGCAGGATTTGCTTACCCTTTATATGTTGCTGTTAATGATTCTTATTCCTCACTTTGGTTTAATTGTAACTGTAAGAAGTGCAACATTAAAAGTGAGTTCTATGATGTGATTTTATAGAGGCAAAAACCACATTTAATATGCTTAGTACATGCATTCTGAGGTAGATCTGGCATGTTCTCCCCCCCCCCCATACTTTTTTTTTAAGCTACACAGATCTCAGAAATGAAGGGTGCAGAAATTTCCTATTTGGGGAATATTTTTCCCAAAGCAAAATTGAGTTTTTATGGCAAAAGAACTATGGAACAAGTCCTTTAAAATATCTAATTCGATGATTTACACAGTCAGCATTGTAGATATGCTCGTATGCCATAGAACAACTATTGTTACTGTGTGCTTTATCGCTTTTGAATGAATTCATTGGACCTCACTTTCCACCCAACTACAATTCAGAAGATCCTAGTCATCTTTAAATGTTCCTTTTGCAAAAATACAAATTAACTTCTAAGTTTATAGAACTTGTAATTGTAGCTCTTGAGAATACTTGGGTAGAATGTGCAATAAAGTACTTGCTGATTCTTAAGCCCAAAGCATATTTCTTTCCAGATATAACATATGCTTTTTAGCATTGAAAGTTTATATCTAGAAATTGACAATCTGTACTCTGGTAAGCATCAAATGTTCAGACCAAAGTCCTTATCAACATTTTGTGCTCACAATCCCATAACTCCCTAAGGAGCCATTTAACTTTGAGCAACTTGGCGTTTGGTTCGAAGAGATGGCAACTGTGAGAAGATCCTGGGTTAAACAGAGCCCCGGTTTTGTCTTATCTTCAGATTTCCCCTGTATTATCCTATCTAAAATGGAGCTAGGTTACTGTCATGCTTCCTGTGGGGTGAAGAAAATTTGCTTAAAACATACTGTATTTGGCATGGTGGTTTAAAACTCTTCCGAGGAGGGGGTGATGGTGGAACTCTGTTCTTTTTTAACGTTTATAAAATGTGAAACATTTATGCCGTTGATGCTCTGCATGTGTGTGTTGGGAGTGAATAGCACGTGCATGAATATACTATATTACATTTGAGAAGCATTTCAGGGACACCTGGCAGAGTAGCTCGCCCTAGCTGAAGGCTGGGCTAAAAAATATTTACCACCATTCCATGATCAGTGGCCAAAGGACTGGAACTATGAAAAAGGCTTCTTTCACCTCTGGAGGTAGGAAAGACTCTAGGCATAAAGGAAAAAACATGTTAACTCAAGAACTTATAATGGTTCTTTTTTTTTTTTAATATTTTATTTATTTATTCGACAGAGATAGAGACAGCCAGCAAGAGAGGGAACACAAGCAGGGGGAGTGGGAGAGGAAGAAGCAGGCTCCCAGCGGAGGAGCCTGATGTGGGGCTCGATCCCATAACGCAGGGATCACGCCCTGAGCCGAAGGCAGACGCTTAACCGCTATGCTACCCAGGCGCCCCCTGGTTCTTAATTCTTAGGAACTGTGTTACCTTCTTCTTAATTGAGGTATAATTTGCGTGCAGTGGAATCTTCAGTTACTAAATTTACCTTTCAATCAGTTATGATAAATGCAAAGGCTAAAGGCATCATCCCCATGCCCCCTTCCAGTCAGTTTCCCCGGCCCCCAGAAGCAAACCTTGATCTTATTTTACCCACTCTGGAATTTTATAGAAATGGGATCATACAGAATGTAATTTTAATTTCTGGCTTTTTTTCCCCCCTCAACATAATATTTTTGAGATTCATCGCTATTATTGCCTGAATCAGTAGTTCCTTTTTCCCCCAGTTGTTGGGTAGTAATCCACTATATGAATGTATCGCAGTAGGTTGATCCTTTGATGGAAATCTAGGCTATTTGTAGGTCTGGGTTATGAATTAAACAGCTATGAACATTGTAGTGCAGAACTTTTTGTAGACCTATGGTTTGACTTCTTTTGTATAAATATCTAGGAGTGGAATTGGTAGGTTGTAGAGTAGATTGTGTTTAACTTCAAGAACCACAAGAGATTTCCAAAGCGATTGCACCATCTTATACTTGACCAACAATACTGAAGAATTTCGGTATTGCACATCCTCCTCAACATTTGGTGGTGGTAGTCTTTTTCATTTAATCATTTTAGTAGGTGACTCTTGGTATCTCATTGTGGCTTTAATTTGTATTCCCCAGATAGAAATGATGTCGAACACTTTTCCACGTGCTTATAAGGCAATTTGCTTAAACGTCATTTGTGAAGTGGCTCTCTTCAAGTCTTTAGCCTCTTTTATTGTGCTGCTGTTGTTGTTTATTAGGTACCAGAGTGCTTGTTACATACTTGATAGAAGTCACTTCTTAGATTGCATTGCAGATTTTTCCTCCCATTCTGTGGCTTACTTGTTTATCCTCTTGATGGTACTTCTTGATGCACATTTTTAGTTGTGATGAAATCCAAGTTATCATTTATCATTTTTGTTCTTTTACATTTATTCCTTTCTAAGAAAAATTTCTACTCTTGAGAAATCTTTGTCCACTTCACCTTCATGAATATATTATTCTACACTTTGTTCTAATAGCATTTTAAAACCTTTTTATTTTGAAGTAATTTTAGATTTACAGAAAAGTTGCAAAGATGGTGTATCGAGTGCCTCTATACCCTTCACCCAGCTACCCCTGATGTTAACATCTTCCATGATGATTGCACAATTCTCAAAACTAAGAAATTAACATCAGTACAGTATATGAAGTATAGACTCTGTTCAGATTTCACCAGTTTCTCCCTTAAAGTCTTTGTCCAGGAGCTAGTCCAGGATACCACATTGCCCTTAGTTGTCATGACTCCTTAGTGTTCTCTGGTCTCTGATAGCTCCTCAGCTTTTACTTGTCTTTTATGACCTTGACACTTTTGAAGTCTACTCCAGGGGTTTTGTAGAGTATCCCTCAATTTGGTGTGTCTGACCAAATTCATGATTAGACACATTATGGATTACTGGGAAGAATGAATGGTAACCGAGGTGGTATATTCTTTTCATCGTTTCTAGTCACTTGTTTGTTGTAGCTTTTATGTTGGGTCCATGATTGTCTCCCACTTTAATTTTGTGCCTTTTCTTTTAAGAAAAGCCTGCTGGGATTTTGACTGGAATTATATTGAATCTGTTGATCAGTTTGGGGAGAACTGACCTCTTAACAATATTGAGTTTTTCAATGCCTGCATTTGTAATATATCTTTGTACTTATTTAGGTCTTCTTTTGTTTCTCTCAGCCATGTTTTAGAATTTTTAGTATAAAGATCTTATATGACAGGGCATCTGGGTGGCTCAGTTGGTTAAGTGTCTGGCTTTGGCTCAGGTCATGATCCTCGGGTCCTGGGATCAAGCCCTGTGTTGGGCTTCCTGCTCAGTAGGGAGTCTGCTTCTTTCTCTCCCTCTGTCCCTCCCCCCTGCTTGTTCTCTCTTTTTGCCTCACTCACTCCTGCTCTCTCTCTCGAATAAATAAATATAATCTTTAAAATAAAAAACGATCTCACCTGACTTTTGTTAAATTTATTCCCAAGTCCTTGGTATTTTTGTTACTTGTGTAAATAGTATTTTTAGCCTTTTTATTGCTAATACAATGACTTCATATCCTACAACGTTGCTGAATTCATTTATCAGATCTAGTAGTTCTCTTGTAGATTTATTCTGACTTTTTATATGTACATAACATGTCGGCACTGAAAAAGGGGGGTTTTGCTTCTTCTTTGTCAGTCTGTATGCCTTCTATTTCTCTTGCTTGTCTGATTGCTCTGGCTAGGACCTTCAGTAAAATGTTGAATAGAGGTGGTAAGAGTATACATTATACATTTTTCTTTTGTTCCCAACCTTAGGGAGAAACATTTAATATTTCACTATTGTGGTGTGTGTTGTTAGCTATAGACTTTTCTTTTTTTGATTTCCGTTACAGTCTGAGGAAGTTATTTTCATTTATTTATTTATTTATTTATTTTTTAATAATGATTTTTTATTATGTTAGTCACCATACAGTATATTGAGGAAGTTATTTTCTATTCCTAGTTTGCTGAAAGATTTTTACATGAATGGGTATTGGATAAATGGGTTATGTATTTAACATAAATGGATGTGTCAAAAGCTTCCTCTGCATCTGCTGAAATGATCATATAAATTTCCCCCCTTAACGTGTTCATATAATCAACTACATTAATTTATTTCCAACCATTAATTCCTATAATAAGCTCTACTTGATTATGGTATATTATCCTCTTTATACATTTCTAGGTGATTTAATAATATTTTTTTAAAGGTTTTATTTTCCTTTACATTGATGTTCATGAGGGATTTTGGTCTGTAGCTCTCTTTTCTCATAATGTGTTTGGTTTTGATACCAGGATTATAATGACTTCACAGGATGAGTTGGGAGGTATTCTCTCCTTTGTCTTCTAAAAGATTGTATATGATTGATATTATCTCTTTTATTAATTCCTGGAAGAGTTTAACAGTGGATACATTTAGTCCTGGAGCTTTCTTTTAGAAAATTGTTTAGTTACAAATTCAGTTTCTTTAATGGTTATAGAATTCTTTAGATTTTCCATCTCTTCTTGTGTCAGTTTTGGTAAGTTGTGTTTTTAAAGGAATCTATTTCATATACACTGTCAAATTTATTGGCATAAAATTGTTTATGATATCCCTTCATTTTGCTTTTAATTTTTGTACAATCTGTAGTATGTCCACTGTTTTATTCTTAAGATTGATCATTTCTGTTTTTTTTTTTTTTTCCAAAATCCTGATTGGTATTTCTAGGTGGTTATAAATTTTATCAATCTTTTTAAAGAACCAACTTTTGGCTTTGTTGATTTTTTTGTTTGTCAGTTTTCTGTTTCATTAATTTTTATTATTTTCAGTGTTCTACTTACTTTGGGTTTAATTTGAAAGGGAATTCTACTACTTTTAACCTTTGCCTTAAAGGAACTACTATTAATAAGGGGAAAAAAGATTAATTAGTATGAAATCTTTTTTTTTTTAAAGATTTTATTTTTATTTGTTTGACAGAGATAGAGACAGCCAGCGAGAGAGGGAACACAAGCAGGGGGAGTGGGAGAGGAAGAAGCAGGCTCATAGTAGAGGAGCCTGACATGGGGCTTGATCCCGTAACGCCGGGATCACGCCCTGAGCTGAAGGCAGACGCTTAACCGCTATGCCACCCAGGCACCCCATAGTATGAAATCTTTTTAAATAAGAAATAATTGTTTTATAAAATATTATAGGTAAATTGAGCTTGGTACTAGTTTTTAAATATAAGTAAAGTTCACCTATTAGATCTAAAGCGATCTGAATAGGTGTGGCTGCTCTGGTTTTGGTAGCAACTGCCCAGGGGATTGGCTTATTTTATAGAAGGAACCATCCTGTATTCTACAGCCCATTCTAGAATTGGCAAAGAAATGCCTCCTGAAGGGTATATGTAGGAGGGCATACAACAGATCTTCTTCACACAGTCATTCAAAACATGAAAATTACACATCTAGTTTTAATTGATGTGTTCAACTGTGGGCATTGAGGTGATAAATATGGTAATCACACTTAAGAGATAAACATTAATAGTTTTATGCTCTTGGATCTTCCATAAAAGAATTAGGTGCCCCAAATGTTTTTCATCCATGTCCTTAATGGGGGAAAACATTACAGTGCAGGAAAATGGTTCTATACTGCTACTGGGAATTAATGATTGTTGTCTATATTCATAAAAACCAGGCAGTAACCTAATGTATATCATAAAGCAATAACAATGACAATTAGGATTAATAGCACCTCTGGCTTTCCAAACCAGGAGAGCCAGGCATTTTCATGCCCTATATGAAAATCACCTTTTCTGTGGTGCTACTGGGGGATTTAGTCGTTTTGTATAAAAG
The DNA here is from genome assembly GCF_023065955.2 of Ursus arctos. Lineage (NCBI taxonomy): Eukaryota > Metazoa > Chordata > Mammalia > Carnivora > Ursidae > Ursus > Ursus arctos. The sequence goes on from NW_026623100.1 coordinate 9,576,505, forward strand.
TGGTTTTAGATGACAAAGTAGGACTTAAGGTATCAAAGTTCAATCTTCATACTAAACTTTTTCTACTGGAAAAATAGTATTTTTATTGCTGCTGGGTTGTTTTTTTTTTTTTATGATAACCTTTGAAAATAAGGCTTAAGTATATGTAAAGTTTGTCATTGGAAGCTGCTTCTATTAGGTTTTGGTTTTAAGTAATACTTGTACTTATCCTCCATACTGCATTTAAATACCACTTTAATGAGGTAGCCTTTAGGTTAGCACTTCCTATGGCAGTCATACAATGCTTATTAGTGTTATGTCTGTCCATGTCACCTCATAAATATTTGTTGTTAGAATGAATGAATGTAACAACCAAAGTTGGAGCGATTAATATTACCAACACTGGTGCCAGAACAGATACTTTTCTGATAGTGGCACCATTTTTGTGGAAGGCAGGAGTGGAACATTGTGTATGTATGATCAGTAATTCTGACCCCCAGAGTGTCTAAAGAATGAGGAATGGGGATCAGGGTGATATTCATTAGTAGATTTTTAAGGACATGAAATATGATGTAGAAGTAGTCTAATTTAAATTATTCCAAATTATTTTAAATGTCCAAGATATTTCCAGGATGTTTCAAGCTTTGGACTGATTGCCTTTTCCTCATTGTCTCCAAAGCAAGATGATGGTGTTTCAAAAAACTTTTCTTTATGACTTCTGAGTTATCATGCTCATAATCAAAAGATATACAGCAGTGTAATGCGCAATAAAAAAAAAGCTGTATATTTTGTTTTGTAACTGCAACCAGAATATATTTTTCAGATAATAGGAGACAATTGCTTGGTTGAAGGAATAGTAAATTATTTATTCCCTTTAGAAAACCACACTGAAAGAGAAAAGCTGGGTTTTTTTCTTTCCCCCTTTTTTTGTATCAGAATTGATTGTGCACTGGCATTATTACTATTCAGTCCTATAAGAATTTGTTAGGATTTTTTCCTTCTCCTAAGGTTTTTATTTCTGTAATATTTTCATATAATGGCCAAGTAATAAATATCCAACAGAATTTTTTTCATGCTTTCTGTGGAGCAGATAATGCAGTTTTCTTGTTAAATAGCGAACTACTTTCATCATTTACTTTTCTTACTAGGTTATGTTGTATCTTGTGCAGAAATGTGTATGGGTTGCTACAGAATTTTGGCTTCTGTTAATGAGCTAGATACTGCTATCACATATAATCAAAGTATCGTAAATTCTGATGCTTTTAGGTCATTTTTAATATCAGAAAATCTGACAGCCTATTTAGTAATCTATCATATGATCACTAAATTATTGTGATTATATGGTATGATAGATGATTATATGATAATCTGTTTAGGGGATGCAGGAAGAATAACATATGATCCCTTCCCCTGAAGAGCTTAGAGTCTAGCCGAAAGAGACAAGGCTAGCACACAGGAAACAAGGATTGAACGCTAACAGGAGAGGATGTAATTGTGCACCCCTTGTGATAAGTGTTTATAACAGAGAGAGATGGTTGTCAGTATTCAGAGTTTCTTCTGTTTTCCTGTCCCAGATCCACTGTCACCTCTTCTCCCAGCTGCTTAGTGCCAGGGAAGTGCCTGGAAGAACTGCATCAGGCTTTTCTGCTCTCTGGCTTCAGATACTATACACATTGCTAACATACACGGTTGTGAAAAACACACCTTCAAGAACTCACTATTTAATATATTTATATAAGGTTCCTATTATATTAGACCCAGTAGTAGGTATAATGAGTAAGACATGGTCCTTACCACTAAACTACTTTACCTCTTCCTCTTTCTTCTCCTCTCTGAATGAAAGGAGTGAGATAGAACTGGTTTTGCCCCAGCGTTTATCAGAACATAGTAAGTGCCGCAGAGTCCAGGCTATGATGGGGCTGGGAGTGCATTTGGAGTGGGAGTGCATATGGAGGTTATCCTTGTTCTTCCCTGTCATGGTACTTTGCAGTATCTTTGTCTACAAAAAGGACATGCCCTCCTATGCATCTTACTGCTGCCCTCATTGAGAGTGTTTGGATTAGCTATTGCTGCACAGCAAACCACCTCAAAACTTAGTGGCTTAAAATAACCATAATAATTTATCTTGCTCATGGATATGCAGTTTTGGCAGAGCCAAGATCAATCCCTAATACAGAAACGGTAAGCTAAGAATTTGTTTCTCTGTATTATCATTTGGGAATGTATGACTCTGTGAGATTTTGTCCCTCATTAAATTTACAATTTTCTGAGTTAATGCGTAGCCTCATGTCTCTTTCATACCCTAGTGATTTCTGATCTTGAGATCATTTGGTGAGAAATACAACTATATTTATTAGGGTTAAAAATATGACCTTTGGAAACCTCTGTATGATTGGAAGGTACCCTAATGGAGAAAAATCCTCATAATCAGTGGTGCAGAGAAGTAATTTATTGGGTCTTAATGAGGATATACAGCATAGTTATAAATATGAGGACATGTTGTAGCAAGTTATGTGGTCTTTGGAAGCATGTGTGCCCCAAGTGTGACTTTTGGCCAATAATTTTTACCAATGCAAATTACCAAATGACATTTATGGACTGTGTTTGTCATCAAGCATAAAACTTTAGGTAAATATAGAACTATTGATCGTTGGTTTCCTAGGAAGATTTTTTCCCATGAGTCATAGTGGATTTTTGCCCTAAGCCTCTAATAATGCTAGGTTCTTACATTAATAAATAGAGCAGTCTTCCTTTTATAGGCTAATCACTTAGAGAAATCGAGACTCACCATTCCTTGGTAACATGAATGTAGACTTGTTCTCCTTTGGGCTAAAAAGCAATATATTACTCCCATTGATCTCTGAATTACTTCCACATGCCAAGGAATACTGTGTCTGAAGCTTGGTATCCTGGCTATAGATGGATTCTGCTTCTCTCTTTCTTTTGGGCACTTTCCCCAGCCAGTTATTATTTAGTGCTTGTAAATTCTGCCACTTTCAACAAGACAGACCTGATGAATCATCAGGGAAGTTAACCTTTACCATCTAGAGCTTTGAAAATGTTAAATTGCTTTCAAATACCCGGTTCTTCTCGGAATTTCACATCCCAGCTGTAAGTAACAACATGAGGTTCTTCACCAGCTAGCACAGGTATTGGCTTTCGTCGCTGTGGTGCATATCTTCCTTTCTAGCCTCTTGGCTGCCGTAACTCAGTTCACCCCATTCAGTTACCACATGGCATCCTTTCAGACAGCTGTTGCTGGATGCAGCAGCTTATTTTTTAAAGGACCGTTTTGCAATAATACATAACACCTGCATTTACAATGTTTTCATATGCAGTTCAGGTGTTGATCAGTAAAATACAGCATGAATCCTGGGACACAGGAAACCTCTAATGACTATTCAGCCCTCGTGCTTGGAATTTTGCTCTATCAGAGGGGTCAGTGCTTGCTGTAATAGCCAGACCCCCATCCTTTGCCCTGCCTGTCTGAGTGAACATAAAAAGTGCAAATCTTTAAATGGGCACAGATGTTTGACAAAGCCAGTGAGATCTACTGGGGCAGCTAGTTTGTAATTTCCAGTTTCTACTGAGCTTTTGAGAGGAATCCTTTTCTTATTAAAAAAAAAATCTTTTTGTACTAAATCTTGGTACACGCTTAGTCTTACAAAAAATAACATAGAAATAAGAGATCAAACAATGATTGAAAGATCTTCGAATGTGATAGTCACACACAAAACCACGTAGACCCTTGATGCCATACCTCCTACAATACAGGCCAATCCACTGTCAAAGACAGAGCATCAGACAGCTGGCAGAATAAATGGACTAATATGCTTCACCCCAGGAAGCCCACACCCCAGCAGCTCTGACTCAGACACCGCGCTGGGTTATTATACTGTACGCACAAATCAAAACGTTTTTTATGCCTTCCTTAACATTTATGTAAAAGTGTTCTTTCAAGATCCTTGAGTAAACTTCACCAATCATCAGAGTAGCCTTGGATAGAGGGTAAGGAATTGTAGAGTCCCTAATTCAGTATTTGGAGTAATACGTGATGTTAGTTCTAATTACATGATTTGGGCAGTCATACAGCAAAGCCAGTGAGAGCGCCTTCAGTGATCATATTTAACTTACTTCATCAAACCACAATATTACTCATATGTCTCTTATTCAGAAAAGGATCTAAGGTAACTTACCAAAATTCATACAATTATTATATAGTAAGTTAAAGTAGCCAGTAAATTGCTCTTGAGTTCCCTAGTGGCTGAAGTGAAAAGGGAAACATGAAGAGCTTCAGGAATCACTTTGTCCTTAAATATAAACGTAGCCACTTAAGACAAACAGACGCTTTGCTCATACTGTGGTCTACAAGACATTTCTCCTTATTTAGTTCAGAGTGATATAGAAGTGATACAGTGTTATAGAAGAAAAGACTTTTTATAACATTCTTTATAACATTCTTGCAGTAACTAGAAACTTTTATCCAGCTGTTTTTGTTGCATTCCTTTGTGCAGATAGTGATCAAAATGCCAAAATACAGTACAGTGGTGATAAAGGATGAATACACTGCTATTTTACCTCTCCCCTATCTAGATCTTTCTTTAATGCTTTAATACAGTATCTAAATGCTACTGCATAATACAGTATTTAAATTATTAATCAAGTCTAGTTTTTAAAAAATATGCTTGGGAATGAAAACAAATGAACAATAAAAATGTTAACCAGTAGTGAATAAATAATGGGAGGATAGTTTTCCGTCACTGCCTAAACAAAAGTATATTTATTCCCAAATCGAGTATTATGAGTGCTTTCCTCCTAAATGGTCATTTTAATGCAATTAATATTTAGCGATTAGTCTCTGTGACAGAGCATAGCATTGGGGTTATGCTTCTTTCAGTCCAAATCAGCACATTTTACAGTTTGGAGTTCATCTCAAATTGAACATACGCTGCTGTACATGAAATGATGACTTTTAAATAGCTTTTGATCGGGGACATGAGGGAAGGGTTGAAAATTATGTTCAGTGGCACACAGATGACCTAATATTGACTTGAGACCAATAAGCAGGAGGTAAAATAGCCAAAAAGATTCAAAATTATTATGAGAAATGGGAGAAAATAGGCAAGTATAAGCCACCTGAATTAGAAACAAGTATCGGGTAGACACTTTTATTAAAGATAAAAGCTAAGCTGTGAGAATCCCATGGTCATAAGGCCAGGACTCATTCATTTCAATGAAGAGGGAGGGTAAAGCATCAAGATGCCTTCTGCTTGGTGGGAAGAGAATGAGGGGATGGACTGCAGTGGTGTGGGGATGGGTATAGTAAACCCAAGACTGAATATGGTTGCTGAATGGAATGTTTGTTTCCTGGTAAAAAGCCACATTCCTCAACAACTCAGACTCTCTTATTAGAAAACTGAATCTAGTGTTAGCTTCTTAGGATGAGAAAAAATAAATAGTAAAAACTCCACAGGCAAGCCAGTGAAGTAATTGCAAGACTGGGTGTGTGATTCACGGTGAAGCAGTAAGGGAGGGTGGGTTATTTAACCTGGAGAGAAGAATAGGCTTTTCTAAACTAGTGTCTGAGGAATAATATTTTAGTAATACTTGAAATATTTCACTTTAATCTTGCACACAAAATGACTGGGTTTTGCATGAACTTGTTAATTATGTAAAGTGGTAAAAATTGTACACAGTGCAACAGAATTGGGCTAGTGTTAGACAGCTTATGCAGATTTTACATAATTTTAACATGCTTTTGATCAATGATATAAGTATATGAGTGACTTCAAATAGATGACAAAGAAAAGTTGTTTTCCACCTCCATTTAGGACAAAAGGAGCCCTGAATTACAAAAGGAGAAATAGCTGTGCATATTATTAGGATTCATTTGCTTACCATTAAGGGATTTGGGGGGTTGATCTTCAAAAATGTGGTGCATCCTTGGGGCGCCTGGGTGGCACAGCGGTTAAGCGTCTGCCTTCGGCTCAGGGCGTGATCCCGGCGTTATGGGATCGAGCCCCACATGAGGCTCTTCTCCTATGAGCCTGCTTCTTCCTCTCCCACTCCCCCTGCTTGTGTTCCCTCTCTCACTGGCTGTCTCTATCTCTGTCGAATAAATAAATAAAATCTTAAAAAAAAAATGTGCATCCAGTATTGGCCTGACCTGTAGTATATGTGTAGACTTGCTGTATAGTAACAGGTGAGAGTGCTTATTACCACAGTATTGGCATATGATATCTCCTTAACCATCAGTACTGTTCTTGGATGGTATATCAGCCATGGTTCCAGGAGAGAATCAGAATCAGTAGGAGATATATGGATATATATAAATAAAAGATAGATAGATAGATAGATAGATAGATAGATAGATAGATAGATAGCAAGGAGTTGGCTTATGGGTTGTGGGGAATGGCTAGGCAAGTACAAAATCCATAGGCAGGACATCAGGAAGAGCAGGTAGGAAACTCTTGGCTAGGAGCTGATGCTGTAATCCACTGGTAGAACTGGTTGGTAGAACTTCTTTGGGAAAACCTCAGTTGGGCTCTTAAGGTCTTTCAACTGATTGGATCAAGCCCAGTGAGGTTATCCATGATAATCTTTTATACATAAAGGCAGCTGATTGTGGATGTTAATCACACCTACAAAATACTTTCCCAGCAACAACTGTTTTAGTGATTGATTGAGTCACTGGGGGCTGTAGCCTTGCCAAGTTGATGCGTAAAACTGACTGTTGCAGATGGATAAGGGTAGGATTGTGTTTTGGGCTGACATGCTGGTGCTAACCCACCCACCTGGTAGTTGGGAAGTCTAGGTCTGAAGCCCAGCTCTTGTCACATCCTGGTTCTGAGCCTGTCAAGCATGTTTCCTGACCTCTCCTTGATTCGGCTCCCTCATATATAAAATGGGGGTAGTAATGCCAACTTGCCGGGGTTCTTAGCACAATCAAGTAAATATTTGATATGATAAAAGTACACAGTTAACAGTAGCTGCTGTGGTTTGTAATGTTTTAAGGTTTAAGATGCAATTTAGAGAGTTTTATTGTCATATTGTTTGGAATGGCGTCCAGAAATGTAAGAATACCTAAAATCATCTGGATGGAGTCACAGGGAAGAAGTTGGAGTATTTTGGCGTTGGGACTTAAAAAAGTTTCTTCTCATGTCTACAGTCACACATTAGTTAGGCCTGTTTTTAATATTCTTTTATTGTGTAAAGCAAAGATTATAAGCTTATTTATCAAACACAAGGAATAAAAAAAAAAACAGTGAATGGGAATGATTCTCTGATGGCAGTAGAGGGCATGATAAATGATAACATCTGTATGAATACCAAATGCAGTCATTAGGATCTGTGCTGCTGGTATGAGTACCAACTGAATTTGTAATGACGGGACTCTTAAAATAATGTATTACTTAGGATGTGAGGAAGTGGAGCGCTTAATTTTTCTGTTGGTTTATTGCAGCCCTTAACAAGCATGGCTGCTAGTAAGTAGACAGTTAAATTAAACTCATGAATATCTGTTATAGTTTTTAAAATATAAAATTGAAACAAAAGCCTCGTATTGCTGTTTGTACCAATGCACTGAACTGCACAAAGCACCTCTCTTTCTCTTTGCGGGTCTGAGGCTAGGAATAAACACAGGAGAGCAAAGGAAACAATTAACTGGAGTGATTTCTCCTTGTCATTTATAATAATCAGTGTCTAAGATGATAAGAGAAGAAACTGTAACTAATGATATGATCTCTGAGAGAAGGGGAAGTAGGGTGGGGAGACAGGCAAGAGGCATTTGGACCAAGAATGTGAGGTAGATGACTGTCCTTGCCTTTATGTGTGGAAAGTCACCGAGACCAAGAGGGCTGTTACGAAGTTTTCATCAGAAGCCTTTCCCCAAACTAGCAGACATAAGCTGGCAGGAACTTAAACAAGCGTCTTCAGGACAACCCCGTGAGGACTCAGGTGCCAGCAGAGAGAGAGCAGCAGAGATTTCTGGATGGCACACCATCACCAGATGTCAAAGTGTAGGCAACAGGGCCATTTCTCAAATACCGGCCTTGGGGTAATGAGGTTTGTGGCCACCCCAGCACAGGGGCCTACGCAGTAGGGAGAGTGGAAGGGGAAGTTCAGAAGGGTGACCGACCACCGAGAGGAGGAAGCCAGGAGATGCAGGGGAAAGAAGAAGCCAGTAGTGGCAGCAGCTGAGGAGGGGGTGGAGGAAAGAGAAGGCAGGATGGTGGGGCACTAGGCATCTGCGCATTACCCTGGAGCAGCTGGCCGCCACGGCCACAAGGAGGGCTGCAGGCACTAGAGGTGTGGGAAGGGCTGTTGCTCTAGACCCTAAAAGGCCCTGGGAAAGAGAACCAAGCAGGTTATGTTAGTGTTCTAGACAGTTTTAAGACAGGCTTACAGAACTGGCCATGCTCATTTGAGACCGTTCCCTCTCCAAAGGGAAAAGAAGGACACCTCGGGAGTCTGGAGAACCAGGCAAAGGCAAAGTCAATTATTGAAAAAACGAAACAGAACAAAACAATGAACAAGATAGGGAAACATTGTTACTGAGATTGCTTGCACCAAACGTATCAATAAAGAGAAAGCCCTCATTTAATTGAAAACTCTACAAGGCAACTCAATCAGAGCACTAAAGTATTTCAGATTTCTGGGCCTGATATTGCTATATCCACTGGTGTTTGCCTCATCAGATACTGAGAGGAAAGGGTGTGAGATAAATTAATTCAAAATCAAATGGAAAGGGCCCCAAGCCAGAGTGTATTTTTGGATAGAGTTTTTCTGCGCTCTAAATTTAACCAAGTGGAATTCGTTTATAAGTACTATCCTCTTCAACCTTTAGAAACGAAGGATTTGCCATTTAATGGGAGATGTGCATTTTATTGTACAGATAGAACACGATGTCCTTGCTTAGTTATTCTCCAGAGGTCCAGGCCCTGTTTTGCATTGTGTATTGAGCACAGAGGAGACACAGATTTATCTCAGACCTGACAGACCCGGCGTTTATACGTGAAGATCAAGGCTTGGGGAGGCTGCAGCTTCCATTCCCAGTGGAGTGTCAGATGGCACAACTCTCAGAAATGACCTAACTAGTTTCTGGTTTCCTACTCATGAGCCCATGAAGGCAGAACAAATGAGGAAGAAAAGGGAAGTTTTCAGGTGAAGGATAAAATTCATAAAGATGTGTAAAGCGATTGACTAAACCCCAGCAAATTTAAGCAATAAAAAGAAGTTGTTGAATTCCTCTTTGTTTACAAAGCTACTCTTTGCTGGGAGTATCTTAAAATGATGTCAGCAGAAGAAGATAAAGATAATATAGGATAGGTATTCATGAAATATATTTGGGAAGAAGGTTTGTAGTGGGCTTGTACACAATTGTAAAACAGGGTATTTCCCATTCATATTGACATGATTGCAGACATAAGCCTAAGGTGTGTTTGTTCAGTCCCAGTAAGACACCCTGGACCTTTGAGATAAGTCTGATATAAGTAATGAGCTTAAAGTAAAACTCAAAGGAAAATCTATTATAAACCATACCAGAAAGGCATAGCAGGGCATTCATTTTAAAATCTAATTAAAAGTAATCTCATCAAATGTATGTATGATTTTGTGTACCTTAAACCTGATAGTTATCTATTTAATGGAAATTTGTAAAGAGGTTATTATTTGTATTCTAATTTCCTGAGCTGCAATTTAAAAGAAGAAACAGTTTGATAGTAAAACAACTGCTACTTTGTAAAACTTTTGATCAGTGCCCACCATTTTTCTCATTTTTCTATATGCAAGGCATTTATTTATTTCACTGTGTTTTAAACACTCACTATTTTTTCAGCCACTCAACAAATATCTATAGAGTGTTTACTGTTGCCAAACACTATTCCAAATACTGAAATTAAGTAGGAAAGAATCTGTTACTTTATATCAATGATTTCAGGATTCACGTTTTCTCATATTTTAACATCTCCAAAGTTGGAATGTGTCTCACATTCTATGAGGGGTCATTGTTTGATTGACAGTTTTTCTTCCCAAACGGCACACAATATCATGGTGCATCTCACAACTGACAGTATCTTATAATTGTTGAAATAGAGTTTAACGATATAATTACAATTATACATATACATATTGGTGAACCTAAATGACGATTTCATATTATTTATTATAAAAATTAAGAGTGTTCTTCCAAGATTATTTCATTGTTGTTCCTCCAGAAAAAAATAGCTCTGTTGTCCTTGGTAGTTGTAAATTGAGAGAAAAAAAAATCACTTATCGATCAAATGGGACTCAGAAGAATAGAAATACTAAATTTTCCTCTATTTCTTCCCTCATTACGTATGAGAGTTCTTTAGAACAGCTTGATCGTCTCGGTGTTTGTATTATATAGGATGCTAGCAATGTGTGTACATATCTTATACGCTGCTTTTTCTTTCTGTTTTATTCTGTGACTGAAATCAATTTAATTACTTTATAATATTGCTGTAAGTAAATCCAATTATGAAAGTCTGGATTATTCAAGAAAGTTAAATTAGGAGGTGATTCTTCCCTTTGAACATGGAATTACTGTAGAATTTGCTCAAATAGGACACTTAAAATCAACTTCGATTCACAGAAATTCAGTTCGCATATAGTTTTCAAAGCCTGCCTGTCAGGTAAAATGAGGTGCAGCTGCACCGAGGCGCTAACACCTGCATTGTTGAGCTGAGTCAACAATCGAATTCAGCAGAAGACACTCAAACACAGAGCACACTAAATATATATTTAAACATTATTCAGAAGGGTCACCCGCTGGGAATTAGAATTTATCACTCATTGATTTTAAACAAATGTTCAATTTCTCTGACCATAAAAGAGAAATATTTCCTCCATTGTACATGTATAACAAGTCAGTACTAATTGTAGCATGTGACTTCCAGATTTTAAGAATTTATAGGGCTATAAATTATTTATACTGTTTATTAAAGTTTATACTTTTTTTTAGTGCAGGAGCTTACAGTTTAAACAGTCATGAGCAAATATACTTACAAATACATCTAAAATCTATATTTCATGAACAGTATTAATGACCACCACACATGGGGTTCTGTAGGAGAGCTGAGGAGGGACCTCTCTTTCAGATTTGAGGAGGAAATTAGATCCAAGCAGAAACTTCTGTGCTGCACAGGGGCAGAGGGAAAAATATTTGCAAAACCAAGCAGTGTAGGTGAGAACAGAAAGTGGGTGAACGGGGGAGTTGTGAAGGATAAGAGGGTAAGCTGAGGCAGATCCGGAAATGCCTTCTTTAGCTGTGACAAGCAGTTGGCCTTTCCTTCTAAGGGCACAGCCACAAAAGTGTCTCAAGCAGGGGAGCCACATGATGAGATGAGTCTTAGAAGAGCCCTATGGCCACAGGGAGAGAACCCACTGGAGCTGGACTGGATGCCAGGGGACTTGTTGGGAGATGACCACAGCAATTGGAGAAGAAAGAATGGAGGATGAGCTAGAGACTGTAGGGATGGAGAGAAGTTATCCAGAGAACAGAGCTCTCCAGAAAGAGGTGGTAATGCGCTGCATGTGGGGTGAAACGTGGGCAGAGCTGTGGCTGACTCCCAGAGCACCAACTTGGGCAGCTGGAAGGATGATGGTGCCACTCTCTGAGAGTGAACATATGAAGAAAAGCAGATGGCGAGCAGGAGGTCAAGAGGATGAGTTCAGTCCAAGTGGAGATGTCCCACTGGCCACGGAGAGAGAGGGGAGAGCAAGGGTTTAGTAGAGCCACCAGGGTCTGGCAGAATCTGTTTGGAGAGCGGGAAAAAGCTCAATGAGAAACACAGATTGCTGCAAAGCCCAAGCATTGGGGTGAGGGCCTCTCTACCAGGTTATGATGAGAGTTTTCTCCAGCTATGCTACATACCCCACACATAGATGGCATCCTGATAGAGGAATAGAAGCCTCAGTCTGACGTAATGCATTGAGAAGACAAGTCCAGGATCCTCAGAATGATTGGCGGGAAGAAAAGAGAGAATAAAAACCCCCGTTAAAGAAGATTTTGCCCTATTTCCTTAGTGCCATAATATCAGGGACATTTTCTGCAATAAATTCAGAGCTGATAGCATGTGCGCACACACATATGCATGCATGCATACACATTGTGTTCCTTCAAGTGACAAGGAGGGATGCCGTCCTTAGAGGGGGCATGCATTTCCTCGGATCTGTGGCTAATCCTGCACTTTCAACTCTTCGGGGGGACCAAAATGAGTAGCACTGCACACTCTGGACTCTTTCCTGTGACCTGCCATTACGGGAATGTGCCAGACCTATTTCATGGAGATTGTCCAAGCCTGCCAGACAGCCTTTCGTCATGGGCATTTTTCCCTTTGACTGTACCCATGGCTACCACTCTGTTCCTGCCAGGGTAGCTTTAGCAGCTGTTAGAACCACACTGCCAACATCCTGTGACCCCCAGAGAATCCCAGGCCTGGTCTGGCCACCCAGACACTTTCAGTCAGTAAATGCCATTGTATCCAGTGCCCACTGTGTCCTGCTGGGCATCGCCCCAGCCCCCAGGAGATACACTCCTTTTAGCTGCCTCACCAAATGCCGAGCAGGCTTTCCTCCAACAGGACCCTGAAAAGCGTCTCTCTGGGCAGGGGTCTTTGAAGGCAGCAGTGGTCTGTGTGAAGGAAAGAAGAAAAATAAGGAACTCCTGAATGGGCTCCTGGTAGTTAATGAAAAGAAAACCAGGGCGGCCTTGGATCTAAGAGCTACATATTTGGATTGGAAATTTTTTTTTTTTTTTAAGTTTGAGAGCCCTTTGAGAAGTTGGCTGAACCAAATGTATAATCTCTAGCAGTCTCTGCATCCTGACAGCCATGTGTCTCCCTGGGGTATGGTCATTTCTGAAGTCATTATTGGGCTGAAATTACAGTATCAACGTGGGAACTTCCATCACCATCAGCTCCATCGCAAGGTGAAAATGATTGTGCTGCCTTCACACAACCGCAGTAAAATCGTCTTGCGGGGGTAGTTTCTCAGGGTAAGTTATCACGTCTTCACGGGGTTCCCACTTCTCCCACACTTCAGTTAAAATTCTTCAGGAGAGTTACTATTCTACCAGAGCCTTGGTGTCGTGGGTTCTCCATGGCCTTGCACTGAAATCTTTATGGGATCGTTGCGGTGCAGGTAAGTGGTTATTGGTGCAACAGGGTTTAACAATAAAGCCCTAAAAAGCCACTTCAGAACATGCCCCATTGTGATGAATTTTCCACAGCTCTGCCATTTCCAAACATACCTTCAAAATATCCAAAGACATTTGTGTACCTTAGGGACTCTCGCAGTTACTTCGTGATAAACAGGAAAAAAAAAATCTTTGTTTTCCTTGCATTTCTGTCTCATGAAGACTTGACTTGTGACCTCGCCTCTGTTTTTCTCGGCCATGTGGCTCAGAATTTTACTCAGGCCCACATGGATTATGTAGAGCGAATAAAAAAGGATGTTTCTTTGTGGGCAGCTATTATTAAGAGTGCTAAAATCTTAAGCCAATCGTGTGTCTTTCAGAGAGCAAAATTGTCTGTTCTTTCTTCCTTCACATCCTTATGTCAGCAATATTTCTTTCATGATAACATTTATTTATCAAAGTTTATGCTACTTTGACTTTTTATAAAATACCAGTGAAGATAAATGGATCGATTGACCCGAGGAGCAGTTTATTTATCCCCTTAGTCACACTTCAGTAGCAAAATCAATACCCTTCTGAAATATCTGATATTACAGCAGTTCCAGTAAATAGTGACATTCCTGAGCTATGTGCAAGGGGAACTAAAATTTATTATCAACTTAGATTTTTTAGTACCTGTATTGATTTTCCTGGAGATGCTTGTGAATTTTTATTTATCTGTAGCTGAGCAAGTGACCTTTGTTTCAGAAAACTGCAGTTTAAACTTGCCAAGATGAGGGGAGTTGGAGGACTTGTGTGTGTTTGTGAATGTGGGGCAAAAGGCGGAAGAGAAACTGCAGAGAGGTTTTTTCCTTCAGCAGTGGGCTCTTTGGTTTTCTTACACAGTCAACATTTTGCACTCCTTTGTGTGTGTGTGTGTGTTGTCAAATCCAGACATCCTTGTGCCCAGCCCTGTGAGAAGGGTTCTGGAGGAAATGGCATTGGTTCTGACGATGAGGTTAGCATAAGCAACGGGTTGCGAGAAGAGAAGGCACTGAGAACAGGAAGCAGGAAGGAGGTTGAGATGCTGGAATAGAAGGAGAACTGAGGGAGGACAAGGGAGAGCTGCACCCTGTTGGAGCAGGGGCAGTAAGGGGAGACGAAGTTGGTCAGCGTGAGGGTGCCTGTCAGTGTGGCCTTGGTTTTTAGGCCTAGAGGCAGTGGGAGCTGTTCCAGAATTTCAAGCTGAGATGAGAATGTATTATTGAAAACCTGGGCTGGTGATCGGAGGTATGAGAATGGACGGTTGCAAGAGGCTCTCTTGAGAGAACAGAGCTACATCAGAAGCCAGGGAGAGCCGCACAGGCTGGAGACAACACGCGGGGGACCAAAGCATTGGCACGATCTAGTGCAGGACTGAGGATCAGACAAGTGAAACAATGCCTGGGGGAGAAAACACAACAGCGCAAGAGAAGACATGCAAGATTTGCTTGCTTATGGAAGTGCTCTTTCTGATCGTGAACTTGTTCTCGGGGTTCAGCACGACAGTTTCTCCTGTGTGCGGGCCTCGCTCGGAGTGCTGCAGTCCGTGTCCGGAGCTAGGGTGTGCGAATCTGAAGATGGTTTGAGCATGCTGGCTGGGAGCTGCCCTCCCTGTGCCTCTGCATCCGCATCTGAGTGCCTGTCCCTTGGGGCTGGAGGGATGAGTCCGTGAGGGAATATGGTAGAAAGCATTGGGCACTGTACTTGGCACGGGGCAGGGGCTCCATACGTGTGAGTTGTTATTACTCTGAAGATTGTGTAGGGGAAATGTTAACTCTCAGGAGAGCCCAAACAAAAGCTAGGGGGATGACGGGATAGGTTTCTCTCACTCTGCAAACATGTTTGCTAATTAATAGGAAGGGAGAAAAGAATCCACTTTTGTCTGCATCCTGCATACCACATTGTAAAGTACTCAGTGGAAATTGCAGAGAGGATACGAAATAGAAAAGTCTTAAGACTTATTGACCTAGCTTATCAGATAAGTTCTCCAGTATTTTTCAGAAGCTAATCACTTTAAGGGCTTTGTTTTTTTCTTACCAATTCACAATTAGTGTGTTTTTATTCAACTGGCAGATCATAATTTTACTTTGTGGCTTATATGTAATATTCCTTTGCTCTGCCTGTATCACATTTTCTTACTAGACATTTCAGTTCAGCATTTCCTATACTGGGCAAATTAAAAGGTGTAAGATTTGTATTTTACTCCTAAAAGGTGTCTCTTCAAAAAGACAGGATTATAAAATGATAAAAAAGAAAGTAAATGAATAAGGACTGAAAGGAATGGTATCGACAGTAAGCACTCCAGAAATGGAGAGGGGTTAGAATTGTGAGCTGACATAATTAGAAAAGGCTTCACAAAGGGAAATGAGCTGAGCAATGAGGAAGCAGTGAAGTGTGACCATGGGACGTAAGCGTGAGGAGAGATGACCGTCCGAAGAGAGCTTGCATGTGGCCTTAGTCTTCACAGAATGATGAGTGACCCACCTGGCTAAAGAGATCCTTTGAATCAACTCAAGGGGGCCTTATTTCCGTGGTCTCCTGGTGCTCTTTCATTCATAAGTTTCTCATGAGAATATGTTGGATTTGGGGGAGTAGTGGAGGGTGCTTTTTAAGACAACATAAATTAGTTGCACTTGACTAAAAATGAAATTAAGTATGTATATTACAGTGCAATTTGTCTTATACCCATTGCAGGATAAAACTTCTGAAATGCAGTTTAAAATGTTACTCTTATTGTCCTAAAATGGAAATCATCTGTATGGTAAATGAGGTGACCTTACTCTTCTATTGATTTTATAATAAATGTCGGTTTCATTCAACTTTGGCAGATAAAGTAACCACCTGTTACTCAGTTTTTGAATAAACCTTCACAATACGATTGAAAAAAAAAAATAAAATTAGAAGAAATAATTAAAAATATTTTAAAGTAAATCCTTCCTTTAAAATTTATAGGGTGTGCTTGCAAAACAGTTTATTTACTCCTGGGGTAGAGGAATATTGAATAAGAATGCATTTTTGACAGGGAAAAAAATGAACAAATGAAACATCTTGACGAGCACTTTTAAGTACTTTGACTTAACTCTGCTTCACTTCAGATAGAAACTTCTGACAGGTTCTTGGGTACAGCTCTGTGAAAAAAGCATCAGGTACTAAGCCAGGAAAACGCTTCTAGCACCTGAGAAGCTTGCAGAGTAGCAGGAGCGGCATTGTGGAAGTAGTCAGGATGGGCTTTTCTGCATTTCTGGAATTTGGGTTGATAGAGCTGTGCATCAGATGGTGTTGATGGGAAGCTCCTTGACATGGAGTGTTTGGTTCATTCCGTTGTACAGTTTCATACCACCTTACAATATCATATATTCTGTGTTTGTCAGACAACCAACTCTCTCCCTACTTGTTTATTCAGAAACTGAAGGTGAACTTTTCTGTGGCCAGGTGATTTCTCGATTGAGATTTACTTTAAAGGGGGGGGATGGGGAGGGAGAACAAAAAGAAGACGGAGAGGTGGAGGGGTTGGTGGGAGAGAAGAAAGAAAAAGAAAGAAGAGACCGCCCTTTTATATGGTAGAAGCAGCTGCTAAGGGTGTACAAATATGGTTTATTACTTTAATCAATTCATCTTAAATCCTTTCATCAGCATATAGAGAGTGCACAACCCAGGCCTTTACTGCAGTTGGCACCACGGCTGTGGTGAGGGGTTCTGCATGCCACTGTCAGAGGTCATGCTTTACGGGGGCAGTGATGCTCTCTGCAGTGAGCATGGTGGCCTCTTTATGAAACCAGCTTCAAAAGGTTATGTGAATAGATGCAATTAAATAATATATAAGTGAAGGCTAGGGTTCTTGTGCTCCGAGAATATCTCTGTGCTCCTAGCATATCTGAATTTCAGCATGTCATCTCTTTAAAATCAAAGGCATGTTTCTATCCCATGTTATTGAGTTGCAGTTCAACTTCAGAAACACGTTTAAATTTCCAAATTGATTTTTATATTAATTTTCTCTGTTGGTGGGATTGTAAACTCGCATTGTCTTTTCAAAGTGCAATTTGGCAGTATCTGCAAGCATTTGAAAATATGAGCCCTTCAGCCTGGCAGTTCCATTTCTAAGAACATTTCCAATAGAAATACCCACAAATGTGCTCAAGGAACTTGTAATAGAAAAGAAATATCAACCACCCAAATGTCCTCCTATAGGGGAGAAGTTTAATTGTGGTGTAAAAATTTTGTGGACTATCATATGTCAGTTACACAAAATGAAAACAAATCTATTTGCGCTGAGCATCAAGAAATGTTAAATGAAAAGAAGGTGTAAAACCAATACATTGTACTTTATTTTTAAATAAAGACACACAAGACTATTAATAAATGATTATTTTTGGAGAGAGATACAGGCTAGTGCAAAAGTAAAGGGGGGGGTTTACATTTTAAAATCTACTCACTTTTGCACCTTGTGAAGTATTATAAAGCACAGGCTTATGTATTATGTAATTAAGCTTTTAAAAAATATTTTCCTGACATTCATCAGAAAAAGTGTCAATCAAAATGCCTACTATGTACCAGACACTGTCCTTCCTTCTTCTTTCCTTCACCATTTATATTCTCAAGTTTCTGGAGGCTGGAAGACTGAGATCAGGGTGCCAGCATGGCTGGGTTTTGGTGAGAGCCCTTTTTCCTGGCTTGCAGACAGATGCCTTCTTGCGGTGTGCTCACATGGTGGAGAGAGGGCAAGCAAGGTCTTCAGTGTCTCTTCTTAGAAGAGCACTAGTCTTATGATGAGGGCCCCATCTGACCTCAGTACCTCCCCCAAACCCCACCTCCAAACACCATCACATTGTAGGTTAGGGCTTCAACTAACCTGGGGGGTTAGTTGAACTAACCTGTGAGCTGGGGGGATGGGGTTTACAATCATTCAGTTCATAACACTGTCTAAAAAGAGACTGTCAAACCTCCAGTCAGTCAGTAACATTTATTAAATATTTGCTTTGTGTAGCCCACTATGAAGTACTTCAGATATAATCATAAGAGAAAATTTCTAGTACGGGAGTTGTGGAGAGCGTATGACCCATAGTCGTCCTGAGCGCAGAGTCCGACCGGTACCAGGGGGCAGGCAGGCCCACCCGTGGGTAACAGAGATGGTCTGTGGGAAGCTCTGGGAAGGGAGAACACGGTGCTGAGTGCTGAGCCCCACAGAGGAGATCTGAGGCAAACCCTCAGTTATCCTCCTTCTTATTGATCTCACAGTATTATCTTTTGTGCTCAAGATGTCGATGTGGATGTAAGAGACAGCCTTTAGGAAGAATCGGGAGGGAAAGGGGTCACAACAAATGCTTGTCGACTGAGTTAGTGAGGGACAGACGTAGCCCCTATGCTCTATCATCTCATTATTAAGATGGCGAGATAACGTTTGATTACCTCCTGTGAGTACAGGGGTCTTTTCAAAGAGACTTACATAGATAATATAAATATAATATATGCAGATAATATAAATATAATATATGCAGAACTTCCTTTTTTTATTCCAAAACAATTTAATTTGAGAATGTGTTTAATATTAGTACCCTAGTTCCTAGTTGTCTTGACTAATGGACTGTGCCCTAAATTGGTATTAAATTGCCCAGATAGCCAAGGAATTGTAGCACTGAAAGAACTCCCAAACTCTGATGCTCTCGACAGACATTCCAGAAACTCCATTGGGAATCCTCCCTGTATTTGACTATTCTTACCTCCTTTGTGATAGTTGGGATCACATCCTACAGAGTTTACAGTATCAAATGCTGCAGCGAGCAGTGGGCAGAGCCCTTGAACCATTCTCTGTAGTGAGCGCATTCCCACAGGGACCTCTGAAGCCACGTTCCAAGTCCCCTGTGGTCAAGGTGGGAACATAAGTGGAAAGAGCCTGGATTTCAGAGGAATGCTGACTCAGACAGGGCCCTTCTAAGACCTCCAAGGCATTAGTCCTTTTAGTGGCCCTACCCCTTTCCTGTTGAACATATTGAAATATACCCACATCCCACATTAAGTACAACATTTTGATGTTTTATTTTAATGATTTAAAAAAGATTAAAACATTTTTTTTTCAGTGTTAGGCATGGAGCCCAATGCAGGGTGTGAATTCACAGCCCTCAGATCAAGACCTGAGCTGATAATCAAGTGGCAGACACCTAACCTACCGAGCAACCCAAACACACCGCTTTAAAATTTTTGAGGGGGGCTTTTACAATTTTGCTTTTGGAATTATTTGACTATAACTAATTCATTTAATTTACAATTGGTTTCCCTGTAATAAACAGGCAAACTCAGGAATTCTTGGAAAATGAAAAAAATCTAAGCTATACATTATTTTCAAGTGTAACAGATTTTTAAGATGAGTACTTAACATAACAACTAAAAAATGACTTAATATGCTTTTGGACATTATTTAAACGTTATTAATTTTGACATTATTGTTTTCTCTTTTTATTTTGGAGCCCCTATATATACTTCTTCAGGTCTCAAATATTTGTGTGGGTTCTTAAAAATCTGGTAGGCTTTAAGCTCAGTGCCTTAAAAGATAGAATGACTCAGGTCCTGGATACAAATCCTGGCTCTACCACCTACTAGCTGTGTGACATTGGGAAAGGTGCTTTCAAACTCTCTGAACCCCAGTGTCTTCATTTGTAAAATGGGGGTGATATTGCCTCCCCCAGTGAAGTCACATCTTCCCTCTTGGTGTTGGGTGAAACGTCTACTAGCAACTGTCATCCATTTGTCGCAGGGACCAGGTGGAAGGCTTGGTAACCCTCCTAGCTTGCACCTGAAGCAGTGTCAAGGGTAGTCTTTCTTCCCTACCCCCCGACTCCTGAAAGCTAAATGGGACTCTGGCTGCCTTTGCTATTGGCTGGGACATTACCTGCCTGCTGTTCTTCCCTCCTGTATCAATCATGTCTTTTTATTCGTATCAATCATGTCTTTTTATTCTGTAATTTTGATGCTTTGACATCTTGGAGCCTGGCTGACCCTGAAGGGACTGCCTTTCCCAGGGGTAGCTGATTCTTAGAGATGTTGGGAGTGTAGCTTTTATATACCAACCAACCAATCCAGAGTCCACACCCCCCAACCACCTCCTTTATCAGGCCACTATCCGTCTGCCCTAATCACCCCAAGTACCAGACAACTAGGGGCAGCCTCTGTACTGTAGAACCCACTGAAAGTATTCAAACTAGCCAATCCTGAACCTGCTTTCCCTGCCTCACCCATTCCTTTCCTTGTAAAGCACTGTAAAGGCTCTTGGCCACGTTTTCCCCTTCCTCCCTCTGCCTCCTTGACCAACCTTTGTGCTTCCCTGTGTGGCCTCCATGGTGTGATGTGCCCCCTCCACTTGGGACGTGTGAGTAACATGTTATCCTTTCAATGGCAATTGTCTTCTGATCACTTGTCTTCTGTCATCATTCCTGAATAATAATAAACCTACATTTAAAAGACACCAGCCCTGAGGAAGGCAAATCCCACAGAGCAAGGAAACTAACTCTCAGTTTGCTTGGGTCCCCATGATGGAGGTGAGGAAGATCCAGCCGACAGGCCTTGATCCTGCATCTGGTAGGCCAGGGGCATGCGAAGGTCACTTCTACCCAGACAGAACTGAGCACCAAAGCCTATCTCTGACACCCCTGCTGTTTGAAGGACAAGAATGGGGGGAGGGGTCAGCTAGGGTACCCTGTGTGAGACAAGGTGATGGTGAGAAAGTGCCAAATTCTTAGAAGTCACACACGTGCTCCTGTTCCAGGTCTTCTCCCTACTCTGACCCAGGAACATTCTGTTTGCCTGGCCAGGCATCATGGCTGCCCTAGACAGGGCTTGCTTTGTTTTTGTCTCAATTAAAAATGAGGTGCCGAAGCATGTCTCTTAATCAAGTGTTAAAAGTCTTGGTATTTCTTCTGGCTTCTGCTTCCTCTCCATTCTTTGTTCTTTCTGATGAATTTTCCACTGAAAGTTAATGCTAGTAATAAATGATCAGAAGCAAAACATGGAAGTATAAAGTCAGTTCTAAAAACTACGCACATACCTAATGATAATCCTGTCGGGTGCCTACATTGTATAAAAATCAGAAAGCACTCCTTTTACCTGCTATGGCATTTCCCTCACCGCTGCCTCATTGGCTGGGAGTGGCCGCCTACAGTTTTCCAGAATGTTCACAGAACCCTGTGGGCTGAGCTGATGTCCCACGCCTTCTCTCCCAAGGCATACTCGGCCACACTAACACAGAATATCTGGGGGAGATCAGGGGAGGCTGCTGTGGAAAAAAGACCAAAAGAAAAACGCAGCTCATTTAGAACTTGCCAGTGTACAAACAAAATGATACTCATGTGTTCAGTGGATGAGGCAGGGATGGATTTACCACTAAATTTACCAAGCTTTAATTTCAGGGCTCCTGGGTTGTGTGGTCCTCTTATAAGGCCCTGTACCTAATTTTAGTATTTATATTTTGCATTCTTTTTTTTGAAGGAGAGCTCAACAGTCTTTAGGGCCCACAAAACTTGCATCTGTCCCAGGGAAGGAGTTATGTGGTTATGTGGGTGTTAGGTGATGCTTTTACTCCTTTTCATATAAATCTGTCATGATGAAAGCACATATTGAGATGACATGTGTCAACATCGTTCAAAAACAGTGGCATTGGTACCACTGATAATAAATGTATTTCAAATATATTGTTCATTACATCTTAACAGACTTGTATTGAAACCTTTTTGCTTTTCTTTATGGCATTCAGATCTGTTAGAAATCCATTTGGACAATGAGAGAAAAAAATGACAAGTCAGTGCTTTTATTTCTCAGCAATATGTCTGTCCTTCTGGGTTTTAAACCTAAAAACGAATTTTTAAAGACTTAAAGTACGCAGTTGCATTGTTATTTTTATGACCATCAAATTAATTCTTTCATCTACCACTTGAAACCAATGGAGATTGACGGCCCCGTTTTCTTCCTTTAATGATGTAAACCTCATTGAAAATGAAGATTCTGGAGGATAAAAAATGGTGCCGTGACTGCTATTGATTAACTGTCTTGTTGGCTTCATTGTTCAGCCCTCATTGGCCTCTTGGGCAGAGGGAGGCCCAAGAATAACATTGCTGACATTTCCTTGAAAAGATGCAATGCTTTGACAAAGACAGCTGCATGCCTTAAAAAGATACAGTTTTGATGTACATGCTTTCGTCTTTTCAGAAGTACGAGTGATTGATTACAATGCATAGAGAGACTTCTAAAAGTTACGTCAGGTTAAATGTTTATCTGCAATACTTAAGAATGAAAGTCATTGTAAGATGGTGATTTGCAAAAACCACACTACTACAATTTTTAGAAAGAAATTGATGAAGTGGGAAGAAATCAAGGAAAAGATAATATACTTATCCACAAGCACTAGAGTAATGATAACATTTAATTTAAATAAACATTTCTAGTCTTGTAGCTATGAAATCCTGACTGTAGTTTTTAATATGGTACAGAAAATGAAATGCTATCTTAAAATGGCAGTGCTCAAATATTATACAACATGCTGCATCTTCTACTTAATTGACAGTTTTTATTCCCTTGAAATTACATATGATGTCCTCAATGTCTATGCTTTATAGGGGAGATCTGTTTAACTTATCCCAATACTTTCATCACCTACTCTCTTCATTTGTTCTCAAATTACCGTGAAGTTTTATTGTATTTTATTTTTAGAGTTACGTCTTCCAATCCCAGTATTTTATTGGGAATATACTTTTTTCATCCCTTGCTTTGGAATTATCCAAAGTATTTATATTAGGTTCATTCATTACTAAAACATTTGGTGGGAAGTTTTGACTGTATAGGACAGTGTTATTAATATAACACTTGCTGAGTTTGGTTACAGAGAATAAGGGCAGAGAGGTGACTCTTAGAATCATGTGTGTTCATGGATGTTTGGTGCAGCCTGGAGTACTGTGCCTGTTTGGAGTTAGACCCAGACTGAAGTGTGTCTCTCCACCCTACGGCAGGGTGATCGGGGACAAGTTATACCTACCTTACTAAGCCGTGTTAACTCATCTGTGAATGAGGGGAAGTAAGATGATCTCCTAGGGATGTGACGCAGGATCAAATCAGATAAAGCATAGAAAGGGTTTAGCACAGGGCCTTTTACAGTAAGTGCTCAGTACTTGTCATTGAGTACAACCATAACAAAGATGTATATTTATTAAATGCTAATCATGTTCCAGGTACTGTATTATGAACTGGGATGTTTTTGAATCAAGAATAACAGAATAACACCTAACATTAAAGAGATTATATTTTCTGGTACAAGTACATCTATTTAAGTGATAATTATAATGTAATGTGATAACCACATTACTGTGAATATACACTACGATATTTTGCAAGCAGGAATGATGTGTCGCTTAGAAAAAATAGTCAACTTCATAAACTAGGCTGATGCTGAGTTAACAAGCACAATGCCAACCCGACCCCGAATAATCAGTTATAAGAAAGGCTGAGAGTCTGGAAGAATTCATTGCCCTTTTTTTTTTTTACCTAATGGTGATTCTAGTAACGATAGTTTGGGGTTTTTTTCCCCTCTGATTTTGTGTTTAAAAAAAAAAAAAAGATTTTTTACCTTTTCTGGACTCAGAGACCGGTTCTCTGGCTTAGGGCTGCATTTGTACTTGCTCTTTGCCTTAGACCACTTCCATTCTAGAGATTGAGGCTAAATTGAACATGACAGGGAGGTTCAGGTGACCGGATTAGCTCAGCTGTCTTCTACCAGCACACCTGCTGCTTTTAGAGTCCCTGCCCCACCCACCAGAACAGGGAAGCAGCTGGGACCTGTGCAGGCCAACCAGGATTTCCACCATTTCTGTTTCAAACACTGACTGGTGATATAGCTTTGGATTCAAGAGTAGTTCAACCATCCCATGAAGGGACGTTGAGAGATGGTAAATGATGAAACTTTAAAAATTAGGTGTCACTGGACATTGAATTAAGGAATTAGTTCAATTAAATTTTGCTGTTCTTTATAGCATCAGGTACAAGCTGAAGTTGATATTTTAGAGATAGTTTTTCTAAATTGAGGTACTAAAAATAAAACTTTCAGGAAAACTCCCAAATTAATATAGTAAAATGCTTTCGTGATTGCTGTTGTTCTTTGCCATTCAAGAAATCTACAAATGTTGATTGGGATAGGCCGGTGACGGGTAGTAAGGAGGGCACGTATTGCATGGTGCGCTGGGTGTTATACGCAAGTAATGAATCGTGGGACATTACATCAAAAACTAGGGATGTACTGTATGGTGACTAACATAACATAATAAAATATTATTATTAAAAAAAAATCTACAAATCAAATGTTAGAATGGAATTTCTTCCACAGCAGTCATTTTTGTATCGGTCTGCCTTCGAGTCATCAATTTTTTTTCACTTTGGGTAACAAAATTTCTTCCTTGGCATGTGGTGTACAGACCTTCTTTTAAAGGACCTTAATCCAATGGACTCAAAGTTAAAATAGTCCAAAAGCAATTAGAGATTTTTCTAATGGCAAACTTGCATCCTTTGCATTTCTCCAGCAGGGAGGGGAGACAGTAAGGGGCTGCAGATGCTTTTAGATCTGCCTCCAGGCCTGACATCGTGGGAATGCATCCATCCTGTGTAAGGAGGCTGTCTGACCTTGCATGTCCCTCCTGTGTTCCTGGAAAAAAAAATTGCTCAGTGACTCCAGTGTATTAGTTTTAATTTAGTGGTGGGCATCTCAGAGTATCCATGTGTTGGAGTAGTAGGCTAAGGCCAGTCTGAAGAAAGAGTTCCCCAGCAAGGGCTGGCCAGGGGTGAGATGAATGTTCTCCCAGTTGTGGAATATGGGTGGAAAGTAGTAAGGCCTAGCTAGTGTGAAGCTGAGCACCTATCTTTAGGGTCACGGAAACCTTTCCAAAGTGGGAGAGAGACAGTAAATCTGAAAGGCACAATATAAGTGAGCAAGATGTGAACAGGTTGGGATAACACACAGAGGGCATAGAAGAGGTATGTTTAAAGGATAGTTTTAGAATGTATTTTAAGGATTTAGGAAAAAACTGTACACATGGTTCAGGTGTTGTTCTCCAGATCAATCACTGAGTAAACTGGATCAGTAAACTTTCATTGTTGACATGTTCCCTGTTCCATCTTTAGACAGTAGGAGATGAAATAAAACTGGTTGACAGCAGGTAAGCCCCCTTTCTGTCATGCAGTCAGAGAGGTAGATGGAGAAGACTTATCAAATAATAGATTCTAAAGCTGGCCCTCTAGGTATGGCCTACCCTCCAAATGAGCTTGTTCAAATGGCCTAAGTGAGTGGTTGAGTTTCTCTCACACGCAGGAGTAAGACATGGTGAATGAGCAGATCCAGTTCAGACAAGTTAGTAGTCATTGAACAGGGAAAGGGCTCTGTATCTTTTACTACCTCCGAAACTTAGAAGGGTTTGCAGTGGACTTTTCAGGACTTAAAAAGCCCCTGTACCTTTATCCCTGGAACCAGCAACCACTGGGAATAAACACAGATTTCAAGGCCTGCATTTTCTCTCTGAGACTCGTATTTCCTCAAGTTCAAGGTGGGAGTAGGAAAATAATCTTAATTTGATTACATTTTTATTTAGTCTTTCTTTGGGTAAGGCACTCGGTTATGTGTAGATTATATGCATGGGAGTCCAGACACAATCCCTGCTATCAGAGACATATTGGTAAGACTAAAGTGGAACATTAAAATAGCTCAGTAAGACAGTGGGGTGCCTGGGTGGCTCAGTCAGTTAAGCGTCCAACTCTTGATTTCAGATCAGGTCATGATCTCAGGGTTGTGAGATCGAGCCCCACATCAGGCTCCACGGTGGGTGGGGAGTCTGCTTAAGATTCTGTCTCTCCCTCCGCTCACCCCCCCCCCCTTAAAAAACATAACAGCTCAATAAGACAGAAGGGAATAAATATCAAGCAAAAGGGTTGTAGACATTGGATTTTAAGCAGGAAGGAGAGGGGCACCCAGCTGGCTCAGTCAGTGGAGGAAGTGACTCTTGATCTCGGGTTGCAAGTTTGAGCCCCATGTTGGGTATAGAGATTATCTAAAAATAAATCTTTTTTAAAAACCAGGAAGATGAGAGAAAGTCTTTATATTGTGAGGTATGGTTTGAGCAGACCTTCAGAGGAAGAATTTGAGGAGGAGGAAAAAGGAGGGGCTCTCAGCAGGAACGCGCAGACTGTTTAGAAGGAAATGCCCAAATGAACCAGACAGGAAGAGGAAGGCTTAGTAAGGGGCTGCGCTTGGCTCTGTGGACTGCAGATTTATCCTCTAGGGATGGGAGCCATTAAAGCTCAGAGCATGGAGCATGGAAAACTGAATGGTGAGAGCTATATTTTAAAATTAACCTAGTAGTAGAGGATAGTGTTGTTTGAAAAGGGTGGGTGGCAGGCAGGCTTTTCGGGAGTTGTTTCTGGCTGAAGAACACCAAAAACGAACATGGATTGTTCCAGTGAATACCCTTTGTAGAAGGGAGGAAAGGTTCCAGGATGGTAGGAGAAACAAATACAGTGAAGCCAGCAATCCCTAAGCAACAGTGTGTCTCCTCTGCTACCTGCCTTGTGTGGTCTTCTCAGTGAAAGTTGGTAGACAGAACAGACTCATCCTGCTTTAACTAAATAACTTTGAACATCTAGATTATCAATAAGCAAATAAAGGAATAATTATTTGCTTTTCAAAATGGTTCTTTGCTGAAGAATGGATTATGGTGGCATTGCTTTATAGACCAAACTCTAAAATATTTAAGCTACGATGTCTGTATCTTTAGTAACACACACATTGGGTGAAATGAGGCAACATTTATCTTTACTGCACACAGACCTCATCTCTTTATTTGGCCTATTAAATAAATCAACATTATTAATGTTTGGTGGTTGCTTTGTGGAATGACTAAGCTGCATTCTGTGTCTCATGATACATAAGGCCTTTTGCAATGAAGAACAAAAGCGCAACCATTTTGAATTTAGCAAAATTTTATTTCCTGCAATGCTTCCTTCTTCCTGAAATTTATAATAATGCTGTCTAGCCTTGTTTTTATTTTCACATATACCTAAAACTAAATTTTTGTCCCTTCCTGATTCTGTAGATGGCTATCTGTTGATTTTAGATTGAGGCTGTTTCAGTTGAGGACAAAGAAGCCATCTTGAGGGCGACACTGGAGAAATGATAAAAGAAAACGTATGTTATCTCTCTTCTCTCCATGAAATCATGATGTGCCAAAAGAAAAAAGACCTTTGTTAAACACAGTGGTTCTCTTCCATATGAAATTGAAGGGTCACTCCAAAGATTAATGATTCTGAGATGTTAATTCAGAAGAGATTTTATTTTTAAAGGCTGAGATTTATTCTGAGCCAGAGGATTCTGAGTTCAGCTGGGGGACTAATGAAGCATGTATTTTATTTTGTGGAGCTCCTAGTGGTACTGTCAGTCATTTAACCTGGGGCCTGTTTGCAGGAATTTCAAATCGGGTTGAAAGTCTAGGCATTCAAATGGTGAGATCCTTCTTCATCGGGAATTTTCTCAGAAAACATTTAGGAGGTAGCTTATTTCTTTTATACTTGAAAGGTTTTATGTGTGAGTTCTGTGTTTCCGTGAAGGTGCCATATTGGTGTGAATTTATATTATTAACATATTGCAAAGGTTAAAAGGCACATTCTTCACAGTAGGGCACCTTCCAGTCCCTGGGTTGTGTGTTGTTTTTCCTGCCTGGGGTCAAAAATAAAACAATTTATTGATATCCTAACCATTTATCTTCCCAGACTCCAGGTGAGGCTTAAATTTCATTTAAAAATATGTCTCTGAATGTACAACGCTTTTTCGGAGTTGAAAATTGCATGGAATAACACCTTGTTTTTCTTTGTCAGAAGTAATCTTTAGTCCACCTCTCAGACTGCACCCCTTCACTGGCTTCTTGTCCCCTTCTCACCAGTACTTCTCATGGCCTCTTCGAAACATGGCATTAGCTTCTCCCTTCCCTGATTAATGTTGTTATTAGATCATAAACCAATCAACGTGCATTGTTAGGAAATTGATAGGCAGAAATAAAGTGGCCATGATTTGGGTTCAAACTATAGAGTTTCTTTATGAGGTCAACTATCATTTTGACAGTCTTGAGCCTTGCATTGAATTCAGCTCAGTCATGTTATAAAGAAAATTCTCCATTAGAAGTAAAGAATCTTGGGGCATCTAGGTGGTTCAGTTGTTAAGCATCTGCCTTCGGCTCAGGGCGTGATCCCAGGGTCCTGGGATCAAGCCCCACATTGGGTTTCCTGCTCCACTGGGAGCCTGCTTCTTTCTCTCGCATTCCCCCTGCTTGTGTTCCCTCTCTCCCTGGCTGTCTCTCTCTCTCTCTGTTAAATAAATAAATAAAATCTTTTAAAAAAATAAAAGAAGAGAAACAGAATCTTATAAATAAATAAACTAAATAAATAAACTAAAACGGGATATTCAGTAGAATATTGCTGGTTTCACTGTGACCTCCCATTTGTCATGATGCGTTCTTTCATTAGCCAAACCTTCAAACAGAGGAAACCACCCATCTGGAGATGGGCCATCATTGGACACTGGCAACAATGCCAATGAACCAGACAGGCCTTGGGGGGGGGGGGTGTACCTCAAGCCAGGCCAGCAGTTGGTGACTAGTCATTGAAAAACCCAGGCTCCTATGTAATGCTGCCCACTAGCTTACTTTTTCCTAGCTGGATGGTTTCAGTCTCTGCTCTGGGATATTTCTCCAGCATTTTGACCTCATAAAATATAATGTCTCTAGAATACCTAGATTGGTTAATTATAGTTTATCCTGCAGAATGGGGCTATAGAAACCCCCTCGTGCAGATTAATGGCTATTCCCTAGACATCAGGTAAACCTCAACAGTGTAATTATTTGTGTCTTCATTTTATATATATTTGCTCACACATACACAGAACTAAGAGCTGGAGAGACACATGGGTCAACTGAGCTCTCACAAAGCAGGGACAGCCAAAGAATGCAAAGAATGATTTATATGTTGCAATAAGAGAGAATGGGTTGGGGAGGGGAGATATATATATAGAGAGAGAGACAGAGAGAGGCAAATGAGGACCAATCATGCTGAAATGAGACATGATTTGCTGCTATTTTCCTTTCTCAGTGTATTTTTCCTGGATGCCTCCCTAGCAGTGCTGTTCAGTCACTTCTGTTGTGTGTGTGCTCGTGCATAAATTCAGGTCAAGTACAAAACCCTGATTTCTCTATTCATCATAGGAACAGGTAATGTTCTTATCAATACATAACAAGAAATTGCAACTAATTTGGCTCATGACCTTATTCTTTTATCATTAATGGTTGAAATGGTGTTTGCCTGGCCATTAACGCATTCGGTTCAGTAAACTAAAGCTGTTTGAAATTTTCACTAATCCTTTCCCATTGAGGGCTTACCTGGACCAAATCACTCCTGAATAAAACAACAAAGCAAATGCATGCACAGGTTTCTAAGATTTTCCGGATCAAACGTGATTTACAGGGCACAGCATTTTAAAATAGGATTTCTTTTTTTTTTTTTTGAAATCACAAAACCCATAGTACTGGAGAATGAATGAGCTGTTTCCTGAAAATATGAATTGCATGAACTTACCCCATAAAGTGTTCAAGTATTGAGGGCTTATTTTTTTTCCCAATGAAAACATGAACCAATATATAGCATAAAAGTAGAAAAATGGTTTAACACCTAGCACAAAGATGCTTTTCGAAGGAATCCGTCTTTGCTATTTAATTTACATTTTGAGGGCTCATTAGGATGATGAATGACACAACTGGAGAATAAAACATACTTCCTGAACAAAAGACGATCTCTGTAGCCTAATAACATTTTATGCCAGCACTTACATTTGTCAGAAGTGGATGCTATTTATCCCTATGATTATTTAAAAATCATTTTTATTGTCCTTTGTGCTGTGTCCTCTTCTGGGAATTTTAATTCAGAGTTTGACACCTACTTATTAACTTCGGTGAAGTATGGAGTACAAAGGCCCATACTCTATAAAGAATTCTAAACAGCCATGTTTATATTGCCTGCAGCTGTACACAGATTAGCTCAGTTTGGATTTGTTTCGATCTGAAGCAGAAAGCCTGTTGGAACAGCACGTCACCTCTGCTTCCTGGGCGAAGCAAGTGCTCTCTCCGTCTGAGCCGAGCGGGGCTGACGGAGGCGACAGAAGGGGCATTTTCCTAATTATGCTGCAACCCTTCTGCATTACTTCCATTCCCCTGGCCTCCTCCAACTGCTCCTCCCAAACAACACGCTGTCATCTGTCGCCACATACTGATGCCCGTTCTCTCCTCTCTGATCTCCTCACCCAGCCTGCACTTCGACTCCCACACCCTCACTATTATTCCAGATTGCTTCTTCCTCAGCCATCTGTTCCCCTGGCGGTGTATTTTCACATCTCCTCAGTGGGCTAGGGCTTGGTTTTGTTTTTTTTTTTTTTCCCCAGGGTGGGTAGCACCCTTTTGAAATTGAGTGGGAGTCCTCGCTGCGTGATGAGATCCACAGCAGGAATCCTGGAGCGAGGGATTCTCCATGTGGCACAGCCATAAAAGCCCAGCCCACGCCGCCTGGGCAGCCGCCGGCAGGATCCTCCGGCTCATCCCCCGGCCCCCTTGCAAACCCCGATCTCCACCCGCCACCTTAGAATGCCAACTCATTTTACCGGTGACTCAGCTTAGAGGGTTTTTTTTTTAATAAAGGGCAAGTGTCTGGTCTTTCCCAAGAGGAAAAACCTGTCCCCGCACTGTGAGTCAGAGCCTCAGGATGGGCTGTGTCCCGGGAGATGCCTCCGTGGGGCTCTCCCAGGGCGCGGGACCGACAGCCAGGCAGCGTGCGGCGGGCTCCTCTCACTTTAATATGATGTACAAATGTTTCATCAGAATTCCGTGCCTCTGACTAGACTCAGGCCTGCTCCCTTCAGGGGACCTTACGTTTCCGAGTGGGCTAGAAATGAAACCACTAGCTTCAAAATTTCAAAGACGAATTCTTGGAAAGTAAAATCCCGGTACTAATTTTACGTGTCTCTTATCAAATGATCTTGGCTGATGATACTTCAAATCCATATTCTGCAGGGAGCCCAGCTTTGAGTTATTGGTCGGGCTTCATTAGCAATTTAATGAACATATAACCATCTTACCACTTTCATTGTTATTTTAAATGATATTAATAAAGGAAACTATTTCTATTTGGTCCTTAACTACCTTAATATTTTAATGAAAGTTACAGTGATAATTGATGATAGCTCATACCTAAAAGACTAGTTACTTTAGCTGTTCCCATGGACATTAGTAATAATTGAAAAGGCCATAAAAACTCAAGAAGAGGTGAAGACACGAAGATCAGGTTTTCCATATTTCCGCAAGAAGACAGATGCGGCCCTTGGGCACATTGGCAAGACCTGGGTGCTTGTGAACCCGACCACATGTGAAATGATGACCAGTTTCTTTTGCCGCCTTTTACAAAACATAAGAGATTATAAAGACCAGTTATTTATGCCCGCCTGACTCTGAGTAAACTATCCAGAAGCTCAGAATTACTGTCACAGGGAACGTCTGACCATTCCCCTACCTCGAATTAGTAGAGGAATTTTACAAAAGTGGCTTATTGCACCTCAAGGAAATGGAAGAAAAATTGTGTAGTTTTTATGTAATGCTTCATTACTCTTATTAATATTGTTGTTCTATAGACATTTATGGAGCTACTAGGAAGCTGATGAGCATGGCTCAGAAGATATAAACATAGCCCCTCTTCACAATCTGAATTTAAATAAGCTTGGAGATGGATAGTATAAACATAAAAATTCAGGTAAAGGAAATGATTTCAAGAAAGGAATCCTATGAATCTGCAAAGCTCATTATGAACTGCACGGGGAAGTTACTGACTTTTTTCAAAAGCATAAATAATAGGTATCTTTGTTAAAGAATACAAATCTGGAAAACAGTTTTAGAACTGCACGCTCTGTGTTTCCATCCCTGTGACCAGCTCTGGGACTTTTTTCAGCCCCTATGAGTTATTACTTCATTGCTTCTATCCAACAGATTCCTGGGCTGCCCTGAGTGTCGACTCATGCGCAAAAAGAAAACCTGACATCTCTGAAAGTAACCTGATTTTCTGGCCTTTGGTTGTCTAGTTTTCTTAGCCTCTGTCCATATTTAATTCAGATATTTGAAAGATATTCCATAGGCTTACAGAATCAAAGAGGGCGGAGAGGATTGCTGCTTAAATCTATATGAAGTGTCCTGACCAGGATGCTGTTGAATGGGCGTGCAAAACAAGGCATGTTGGCAGGCGACAGGAATCACCCATCCACCCCCTCTTCCACTTGCGAGACTTCATGTTGCCAAATCAAGAGTTTAATGACAGCTTTCTTAAGTAATTGATTGAATGCTTTATATGTTCTTAAATTTACTCTGGTCATTGATTATTTTTAGATTGTATCAATTTTCATAGAAGTACAGCCCCAGAGAACATGATGAGAATTGGAAGATATATGTCAGTGTGCACTGACAGAACAGAATTTTATTTCCTTTGTTTTTACTAAGATTTACTTATTATAAAGTAACATACTAAAGGGAGAGATCATGAGACTTTGAATTAATTTGGAAGGCTCTGAGTATTTAAAAATCCACTACGAATGGGTAAAAATACTCTTAATGTGTCCCAATAGATGATTATTGAATGGAATTTTCCCTTCACTCTGAAGTACAAAAAGGTAAATAAATAAAAATTGAGGCTGAGTCTAATCAACAGGTAAGAGCATTCCATGGCAAGAACAATTTCTCCCAAAAGTTGTGTTTTAGCCACTTAAAATTCAACCAGAGTTTTATTCCGAGGTCAAATTGCCCTGCCTTGATTTTTCTTCTCAACTCATGCTAAGCTGTGCTGGCCTGAAGAATATTACCATAGTGGTTACATGAACGTCCTTGTCCTGCTGTTTTCTCCTACATATGACTACAGAGCTACATTTTATTGGATGTCTGTTTCAACGTAGAACTTCAGTGTGAGGTACTTTGCAGTGTTTAATGCTAGCTAATCAAGGAAGGTTCACCTATAGCATCACATCTGTGGCATTGGGAAGAAAAGTGTTGAAGATGAAATATAATAATGGGGAGATTTGATTTGGCACATTCATTAAGCACGCCTTGTATAAATACATATCTTTCTTACCACTTTATCTCCAGCACCTGGATGATGTCTCTCACACAGTGGGACTCAGTGAGTTGTTGAATGAATGAAGAATGCACTCTTTTGTGAATTACATTGTTTTTGAAAGGAAGGAAATGAACACCTAGTATCTAGATGATAGTATCTAGTCTCTGTTTAGCAACATCTATAGCAGTGGCAAACAAAAGTTATAGTTTGCTTCTAAGTTAAACTAGTATATTATGCTTGTAAAATTATTTCATGTTTCACTTAACGTTTTCATTGCATTCCAAAAATAGTCATGCTGGCTTCATGTGTTCTGTGACATGCAATGAATGTATGGCTACAGAATAAGGGTCTTTAATAAAGTGCCAATGACAATTTCCATATAAAGGAGGTTCCCTGTCAGGGGTGCCAACAACTGTAACGGCTCCCAGGGGCTCTCAGTGTCTCCATATATTTCTAGTCCGCTCCCTTGCTCATTTCTCACAGTGGTGGTTCCAGCCTGCTAGGACCCTACAAAGCCCCCAACACAGCAGGTGATGGACATTTCTACCTGACGTCTCATTGACATGCCGAATGCTTGTCCCAAGCGCCCCAGGTAGGCTCGTTAAGGATTTGGTTTCTATCCTGAAGGCCATAAAAAGCCACTGAATGGTTTTAAGCATAGAAGCGGCATGATGTGATTGCTCTTTTACCAAGCCTGCTCTGGCTGCTATGTGAAGCATGGAGGTGGGTGAGGAGGGAAGCTAGGAGACAGGTTAAGAGGGAGGTGAGAGGTGATGAGACCTCAAGCTAAGGCGGTGTCGTTGGAGATGCACCAGAGTAGGCGGGCATAAAATATCTCTTGGAGGTAGACTCGACATGACATTGATGAAGTGGACGTAACAGTAAGACAGTAAGTGGGTTACAAGGTAGACATTCCCTGAGATGACCAGGATGGAGGAAGTTTAATAGAAAAGACCAAGAGTTCAGTTAAGACATTTTGAGATTTCTGTGAGCTATTCAAGTGGCTGCACAAAGTAGGCAGTGGGATAAACGAGCCTGGAATTCAACAGTAGATTTGGGCTGGACATGAATGTTTGGGAGTTAAACATACAAATGGTATTCAGAGCCAGAGGAGGGCATGGCATGGCCTAGGGAATGAGTGTGGTGTGAGAAGTGAAGGAGGCTCAGGACCGATCCTTTGGAACCACCAGGAATAGTAGATGATTGGGGAGGAGCTGGCAAAGGAAAGCGAGAGCCAGGGAGAAGCCAGAAGCCGCCAGTGCTGTGGAATCAGGGAGATGAGGGGCAGTGAAGGAGAGCGTCCTGAGCAACAGGCCTCAGGCAGGACAGTTCTGGGCCAAGGCTACAGTGGTCTGAGCAGGACAGGAGGAGGCCGAAGCGATACACGCGGAGGAAATTGCCTGCCAGCACCATCATTAATAAGCTCTCACAACAAAAGCAAGAAAGGTCTCCTAAAAATTCATGCAAGTTTATATTTTACAGTATACATCTGTGTCGGCTTTCATTTTAAAACACCACATTAGTACCATCAGGAATAAACAAACCCTTATCAGTTTCCTAGGTCGTTGGCTAAAGGGACAGATGTTTTTGTCCTGAGTCTGCTCGTTTTAAAAAAAACCATGCTAAACTGCAGAGAGCTGACATCGCACAGCACGCTCAGGGTCCGGCAATCTCTCATCTCTCTCTGTGTCACAATATTGTGAGGACCCAGACACACATAAAAACAGAAATATAAATAAATGTCAGCTTTTTTCCTCCAGTATTTCCAGTGATTCCCTGGCAACCCCTAAGAAGAGATGCTCAGAAAGCCACATAGAGGTGGGGAAGGTAACGTTCTCAGGCCACATCAGGGGCAGTTACAGTGATGAGAGCTTTTAAAAGAGTGGTGTCGGTTTTGTGGCATTTGAAGGAGTCTCTGACCAGTTCATCTTTTCAACAATCTCTGGGAAATACTCAACAAGAACTTTTTCAGTGGAGATGACTGAGAGATGTTCTTTTTGTTTTAACCACTGAGATGGTTATTTTTATCACACCGGCATGAACAAAGGGTCTCAAGTGATCCCCAGGCCCCCTTTAGCCAATCTTTATATGGCACTTACCATAGGTCAGCTTTGTTCTTTGGTCTGTACCAGCTTTGTTCTGTTTAGTCCTCACAACAACCCTATGGGATATATGCCGTGAATTAATCCATTTTGCAGATATGAAAACTGAGGCATAGAGAGATGAAGGAATCTACCTAAGGCAACAGTTCTCAAATACATAGTCTCTGAAGGCCCAAGACCCTTAGGATGGGTACACAATACCAAAACTATCCTCACATAATACAAAAATGCTGTTTTGTCTATTTTTTTCCCCCTCACTGTGTTGACATTCAGGGTCATTGGAAACAATGGAGGGTAAAAGTCAGGTGCCTGAGTATGAATCAAAGCAGGGCCACCAAACTTTGTTAGTAGCCGTTGTATTCTCCATCGTCATGTACTCACAGTTAAAAGTCAGAACAAAACCCGTCAGTTCCATTTAAGAATGAAATTGATTAAGAAGCATGGAATTATTAATTTGATCTCGGTAGCTGAGTACATGTCTTTCTAATACTCTGTCAAAGTGGGAAATACGTGTAAGATCCCTCTGCTGCCCGCCAACCCGAGTGGAGTGGTTGTCTTGAGAAAAGCCACTTACTGGCACTGAAGTAAAATAGAACACGGTTTTACCTTAAAGAACAGCTGAGAGACTGACTCGGGTTCTCAAACTTGGGTATTTGGCAGACATTTTCCTGAAAGTGAATGAAGTGAAATTGTCACTTCAAGGAAAACTGACAGTGTTTGTTACTAATGATAAAACTTGAGATATCAAGCAAAAATTAAAATTTTAGAAAACTTGTATCTACCACCAGGGGCTTGACAACTACATTAACTTAAACACTGAAGAATTTTTTTTTTTTAAAGATTTTATCTATTTATTTGACAGAGATAGAGACAGCCAGCGAGAGAGGGAACACAAGCAGGGGGAGTGGGAGAGGAAGAAGCAGGCTCCTAGAGGAAGAGCCTGATGTGGGGCTCGATCCCATAACGCCAGGATCACGCCCTGAGCCGAAGGCAGACACTTAACCACTGTGCCACCCAGGCGCCCCTCTGAAGGATTTTTTTTTTTTTTTAAAGATTTTATTTACTTATTTGACAGAGATAGAGACAGCCAGCGAGAGAGGGAACACAGGCAGGGGGAGTGGGAGAGGAAGAAGCAGGCTCCCAGTGGAGGAGCCTGATGTGGGGCTCGATCCCAGAACGCCGGGATCACGACCTGAGCCGAAGGCAGACGCTTAACCGCTGTGCCACCCAGGCGCCCCATGATGAGACTGTTGGTAATATAAACAAACATGACTTTTTGATGTTCTATAATGAAATGTGTTAACATATGGAAGATCTGTATAATTCAGTGAACCAGTATTTTCCAAATGACCGGTGCATACTGTCACATAATTGTGCATGTGCAAAAGATTCATTCAAAGTGCCAGAGAGACCAATGGATTTTAATGTAACGAAGTTTGAAAAGTTCATTGCTGTGAGCAGAGTTCATATTACAAATAACCTTGGTCATTTATT
The DNA here is from genome assembly GCF_023065955.2 of Ursus arctos. Taxonomy (NCBI): domain Eukaryota; kingdom Metazoa; phylum Chordata; class Mammalia; order Carnivora; family Ursidae; genus Ursus; species Ursus arctos. The sequence goes on from NW_026623100.1 coordinate 9,613,456, forward strand.
TCTAAAAACATTTTTGTCATGTAAAATCAAAATACAACACTGCTTTCATGTAATTGTTGATTGAGAGTCAGCCTTGAAACATCTGTAAAATAAGACAATTTTATGAGCATTTCATTATCATTAAGGCAATCAAGAATTTTATTCTGTTTATCCAGGTTTTTCATCAGTTTTCCTGATGGATCATAGAGATCCATTGAGGTGAGAAATAGAACAATGCTTGTGTTGTAATGTAAATACATATTTAATAATAACAACAGCTAATAGATCTTGAGAGTGCGTGCCTCCTAATGGGCCTGGTGCTTTGCTAGGCCCCTATTACTTGTAGAATCCCACTGAGGCAGGTAATCTTCTATTCTTCATTTTACAGGTGAAGAAACTGAAATACAGAGAGGTTAGGTAACTACTAAGTGACAGAGCCAGCATTCAGACTCAGCAGTCTACTTCCCGAGTCCAAATTCTTGATACATTTTATGGAATTTAAACCAGTTTGAGGGACAGAGTGGTTTCTTTGTGTAATTGATAATTTTTCAAACATTCCTTCTTATGGTTGCTAATTCAGGTTTTTGTTTGTTTTTTTTTGGCAAAAGCTTTATTGTTTTCCTCATCCCACAGATTGGCTGGAAGGCTCCCCATGGTTAAAAGCTCCCTCAAAGGCCCAGGAGGCCCCTAGTCTTTGAGGGCCAGCCATTTCAGGGTTCCTGGCACAGCCCACATGGGGGCCTGCCAACCTGCAGAAGAGGGTCAAGTGGTCACCCAACTCATCTAGAAAGTCATTTTCTAGGAAGTTGCAGGGATGGGGTCTGTGTGGGCCCATCCAGGAGGGCTGGTGCAGGTTCTTTGCAGGGCCAGAACATCCAGGGAGGGATCCCATTCATCCTAGCCAGCTTCCTGAGGAGAGGGCAGGAATGTCCTCCACCAGCTAGGGTTAAAGGGCCCATGTTCCCCAAGGCCACATCCTTGGGGTAGAAGTCTAGCTCCAAAGGGAAGTAGGGTTTGGAGGCTGATGCTGGTTGACCAAGCAGCTGGCTGTGATCTTACCCCAAAGGAGTAATTCTTTTGAATCTGGGAGCTCATGGCTTGTCAGCTGCAAGATGCGAACCACAGATAACAGTGTTTGCTGTTGCCAGAGGCAGAGGAGAGCTGAGGAGATGGTTCCTAGGATGAGGCTGGGGAGGAGCTTGGAGGGGTTTCAGAGGCTGGTCAGCTGTTCCACTCAAGCACTGGTGTTGAAGCAAGAGATAGACCCACAGGACCACCAAGCTCACATTTCTAAATTCTAAAGTCATTTTCTATAAAACTTACTAATGGGATCCCTGCAGATCAGCTGAGGAATCACGAGTTCACAGCCCTGGCTGATGTCACGTCCTCTAGCCCTTTGTGCCCTGCTCACTTTGGTGTGGTGAACTCCATACTGCAGGTTCTTTGTTATCCAGCCAATCGCTCACTGAACATAAAGATTCCTATTCTTTATGAGCTTTTGGGAAAGGGATGAAATTAGTTCATGAAGAAGAGCAGAATTTTGAGTGTATCTCCTAGTAACAAATTTTGAAGAATATCTCATTCCCCCCTCTTTCCACAAAAGACCCTTGTCGTTATTCTGTGCCTTTGACTGTAATCTGGCACATCACTATGTACACTGGGGTGCTACTTGGGGTAACCCAGGGTGAGCTGTGTTACCCTGATGCTTCTCGAAAGGGCACAGTGGTAGCCCTTCTGGCTAGAGATAAGCACCTTTGAAGATTTCTTGTTCAACATTTCTTATTAGTTAATTAAGTCCTGTGCCCATCCCAACACTTCCTCAGGGCAAATGTCATCATTTTCAAGGTTATATTCCTGGAATTTTATGCAGTAGGAGGTCTATCCTAGTCGTATTTTATTCCCCCCCTCCCATCTCCTGCTTCAGCCCTACACAGGACACGTGAGCATAGTAGGTGCTGGGTAAATGTTTATTGAGGAGTGCCTTCTTTTTATGGAAGGTCTTTCCTGAGATTTAAAAAGTACTATAATTCTATCAACCAAGCCATTACAAATAAATTGGGTATTTTCTGGGAAGATTGCTAATATCATCTGTTCCAAATCCTGGGCTTGTGTTGAATAGACTACAGCCCTCTCGGTATAGGCTTCCAGAGGGCCCACTTTGCTTGGGGTCAGTTCAGTGAGACCCTGCGCTGGCTGGGGCCAGGTGGGTGTGGCAGGGGCTACCTAGAAGTCCAGAACTAGGAACTTCAATTAAAAATGGGACTGTTGGATCTTCACATAGCTCCCTTTCTTCCTTATACAAAGAGACAGCCTCATACAAAGAGAACACAGTGTCCATCCAGAGAATAGTAACTTTATCCTCTTTGCCTCTTTGATTTTGTTCAGGGGATCATGGATGAAACTGATTAAAATGCTCGGGAAGCCACAGGGTCATCCAAGACAGACTCATGGTTCTCAGTACTCTTCCTCCATTCCTCATTATCTTGCTGTTTTCATACAAAAACTCCCAACCCCTTCTCTAGAACTTTCATAACAAGATAAAAGACCCCTCCCCCAAGTCCCTCCTGCTTCAGGACGCATCTCCCCTCAGGGCACCACCTGTCAGACGCCCCTCTTGCTTGCCCTGCTGTCTCCCCTTCTGGCCCGACATTGAATTTCAGTAGGTTGCGGCTAATGTTGAATATATTTCAAATGCTGTGCCCTCTCCGTGAACTATGAAGATAAGATTAGCAGATACAATTAGCTGCTTTAGGATTAAAAAACAAATCAAAAGAACTAGATTTTAATTATTGCCCTATTGGTTATTACTACTTGGAACATTGTCTTCTATGATAGTCTATTTCTGAAGCAGGAAGAGAGTGGGAAATGGGTAGAAATTAGAATACAGGATTTTTTTTCTTAAGGAAAGAAACCCAGCACACTTTCAAAAGCTGTGAAAGCGTTCTCATGATCTGGTAGATCCCATCTGTGCATTTTTCAATGACATACTTCAAGTACACAAGCTACAGTCAAAGGACCTAAAAAAAAAAAAAAGAAAGAAAGAAAGAGAAACGTGGGTGTTAATGAGAGGCCCCAGCTTGACAGCTGTGGGGAAAGCTAATCTCTCTCTCCACGTGCCCACCTGTCCCAGGGGCACGATTAGCATGCTCACACTTCCTGGAGGAAGTCTGGCATCCTGAAGTGTCACCCAGAGTCCAGAATGCCCCAGTGGATGCATCATGGTGGTGTGAGGTTACCCTGGCTCTGACCCCAGCACTGTCCTTTGGAAACCACAATGAAATTGCTGGAAGCTATGGTGAGCCCCTCCTCTCTGTTTTCCTTACTGGGGGTGGGGGGTATGGATGGAAAGAACATTCTCAAAGAACATTCTGACCATGAGATATACGACATCTGCAATTCTCACTTATCTAGGGAGGTTATCAGATGACCTTCTCTAGAGGCTTTTAGAGAGAGGGGGCTGCCAGCCATCTTTTTGGAAATGCAGGCCCTGGGGACACTGTGTGATGGATTTCTTGACTGCCGGAGGTTTCTTCCAGTCCTGTGATACTAGTAAGTTATTCTTGGTCACTGCGGCGGTAATTAGTTTTCCAACAGGCTGACTTAAAAACCCATCTGCCATAATACAACCTGAAACTCCCTAGTTTCTCCTGGGTTTTGCTCCTGTTACCAATTCCATTCAAACCCACTATGACAATTTTTAATCATTGTTAACCATGTTTGTGAGTGACCATGACTATCAGAATTCTTCCTAAAAAGGGATTCGGAGAAGGAAATACTCCCTGTAATATTAGGGAAGTTAATTTGCCAACTTCAATTTTCTCATCTTTTGGCCTTCTGTTTCAGTTTTTGGCTTGGTTGAAGTATCATTGGGAGAAGAATTGCTATAACTTCCTTTGAGTGCTTTTATATCATTATTAGATTTTCAGGACTCTCAGCACCTGAACACCGTCAGAGACTCCCCTGTCTTATGAGGCAGAACCTGCCTGTCAAAGCTGAAAATGCCAGATACTTGATTCCCTAGCTTCCCTTAAAGCTGGGACTTAGACCCGTGATCTAAGCTCTGCCTGTCCAGTGCATCCCCTCCAGACGTTAAATCAGAAGCAGGAGGCATGAGGAGGTTGGGAAAGCATGGAATCTGCTCTAGTTGGGGGGCAGGGAGGGCGGCAATGGTGGCGGTTTGCTGCAGTTTTCTTGTAGCACCATCCTCCCCACTGATAGTGATGTGAGCTCATCATTCACAGCAGAGGTGTGCCCCAGACCAGCTTTGCAGGTCTCCTGGAGAGTCTCTGCGACACCCAACAGCCTCTTTAATAAATGCCCTTTCTGTTTAATTGCAGTGTTGGTTTTTTGTTACTTTCTGCTGAAACCATGTCAAGAGTTAGCCTCTTCCTTACCACGTGGAAGAACTGGAAAAGAGATGTACAGTGTAGCACGTGGATGAGCGTAAGCCACTCTGCGGGAGGGAGCTCAAAATTCGTGTCTTCCGCTTACATCCAGTCGAAGACTGAAGTGTAGCTTCCAACTTGGCCTTAACATCTTCAGCAAATACGGACTCACTGTCTTCAGAAGGCAGCCCAGTTTGTTTCTGGAAAGCTCTGAGTATTGGAGGGTATTTCTCTTACCTTACAATTCTGCCGCCTAGCATAATGTCTGACACATGATAGGAGCTCAACAGGTATTTGTTGAATGAATGATTCAAATATAATGTCCATCACTGGCTCTTAATTTTGCCCATAAAAGCCTCATAGAGTAACTCTAATCTCTTATCTGCATCATAACCCTTCAAAAATGTGAGGGCTTTCTGACATACTTGAGTTCTCATATCCTCTGAGGGAGCATTTTCAGTGATGTCATGTGCTCCTCTTCTTTGGTCACCTTCCTCATGGATGCATCTGGAACCCAACACAGTGCACTACCTTTGGTCCATAAATAGGATTATCCTCCTCTTTTTCTATGTAATTAATCCAATTAATTTGTTGATTAACTTTGCCTAACTCTTGACTCCTGACTGCAACTCTTCCAAGTCCTATCCACACGAGGCTGCTAAGTCGCAACTCATATATTCTTGGAGTTGTGTCTTTGTGTCTAAATATAATTAATTCTCATGTATCTCTATTACATTTCATTTTGTTGGAGTGACCCATCCAACTTAGTGAGATCATTCTGAATTTAATTCTGTCATCAAACACATGAAGTTATGTGTGGCTAAAATAAGCAGTGTGACAGCCAGGACCTTCTATGCTCTTGTAAATAATTCTTTGGTTTACTGTTTAACCACTGTCTGTTTCCAGAGTCTATTGCTTATAGGCCAAAGCTGCCCACATTTTTCCTTGAAGAGTTCCAAAGAGCCTGCTCAAAAAAGCTGTCCCACTTCCACTGCCCAGGATGGTTCCCTGTTGCTGTCTCCCCCAGCCCTTGATGGCGGGGCCACTGCAACTCTACCTATGCCATTGTGCCCTTGGAGCGTTTTCTCTACCCACACAGCTTATGTTCACTTCTATTCATCATCTAACGTAAGTGTTGCTTCACTGTCTGATTTCCCTCCGCCGTGTTCTCAGCAGCATGAGATCAACAGAAATTGTTGTAGTGTTGTCAGATTGACTCTGTTTAAGGATCTCTTTTCTTTCTATTTAATGCTACAGAAAGTTCGTAGGGGATACTAATTAAAATGCCTAAGAAGCAACATGTGGCATCAGTATCACCTCAGTCTCCAGCTGCAAAGAAGGCGTGACTCTTGGCCCTTTTGTTTGGGAGTTTTTGGGGGCCTAGATGTTGCTGAACTCTGTCTATCACACTCCCAAAGAACAAATCGGCCCTTACTTAACATTTCATGTTCAGTGAACACATTGGATTGTGAAGCAGAATGGAAGCAAAGCTTGCAGTTCTTTCCTTGATGAAGTTCTTTGGTCACTTGCAGGACTCCCTGACATCTGCTGATGCGTTAACCTCAGGCTTCTCATTGCTCATTGTAGGTGCATTTGCAATAGAGCGGTCATAGTGTCTGCAAAGTGGGCTTCATTCAGAAGAGCCATGAATAGGCGGCCTTTGAATAACTGGTCAGATGGCTGGTCATAAGGTCTTTTCATGACATTTGTAACCTATTAACTTGAGAGATTCCACCAGAGAACTAGATGCACAGTTTTAACAGTCTACAGATCTGTGTTTATGCTTTTAAATACAACTGTATAGGGGCGCCTGGGTGGCTCAGTCGTTAAGCGTCTGCCTTCGGCTCAGGGCGTGATCCCAGCGTTCTGGGATCGAGCCCCACATCAGGCTCCTCTGCTGGAAGCCTGCTTCTTCCTCTCCCACTCCCCCTGCCTGTGTTCCCTCTCTCACTGGCTGTCTCTCTCTCTCTCTCTCTCTCAAATAAATAAATAAAATCTTTAAAAATAAATAAATACAACTGTATAAAATAGATTGAACAATATGGTTTCACTCATTTATGGAACATAAGAAATAGGAAGATCTGTAGGAGAAGGAAGGGAAGAATGGAGGGGGGGTAAACAGAAGGGGGAATGAACCATGAGAGACTGTGGACTCTCAGAAACAAACTGAGGGCTTCAGGGGGGAGGGCAGTGGGGGATTGGGATAGGCCGGTGATGGGTATTAAGGAGGGCACGTATTGCATGGTGCACTGGGTGTTATATGCAAATAATGAATCATGGAACACTACATCAGAAACTAAGGATATACTGTATGGTGACTAACATAACATAATAAAAAATTATTATAAAAAAAATAGATTGAACAAAATATAAGCCATCACGGAACTCTGCTCTCCTCCAGGCACAATGGGGACAATATGTGTGGACATTTTTGCCACTCCTGGCCTTGCCATCATGGAAACGACTAGATAGACTTTTAAAGACATGTGTAGACTTTTTTCAGTAGACAAACTTACTGAGACCCCAGAATCCAAGTCCAGGAGTGATGTAAGATGCCCTTGATCTTATCCCATTTTCAATCTGTTATGCAGCCATCATTGGGTTCCTTGTATCATAAAGCAAGGAGAGCCATATAAATGAATTCTCCAAGACCACAGTGGGTCCCATTAGGAAATAGCTCATCTAGTCGGATGTTGACAGCAGTAGTGAACTGTCTGTCAGGACCACGGCAACAACTAACTTCCTTGGCTTCCCTTGAGAAGGCAATTCTGTGGAATTGAAATACCAAGTAGATAATTGATGTCTACCTCATTTCCCTGATACTCTGATGGCTTACAAGGTCGTCAAAATAGCTCTCTTTTGTCTCTTTTTTTTGTCATTTCTAACATGGAGTTTGCTCCACCTGTGTGAAAGAAGCAACATCTTTGCGGCAGGTGGGTTTCAAATGGAAATTGATCATGAACCTGTCATAGTCTTTCATTTGATGCTTCCATCCTAATCTGCCTCTGAGCTGCTCAGTTAGGATGCTGTCAGCTGACTCATACGCTCATACCACATTCATCCCAATAACTTCTGGATAACCTTGTTAAAATTAAGTGTCTGCTCTGTGGATAAATGAGTCTCATTAAATAACATTTTTGCATCTTGGTACCAAAGCATAATATATACATTAATAGTTGATTTTTAAAAATGTTCTCTACAACATTGCATGTAAAAAACATAAATCAGTAGAGGAATCCAAATATTTCCCAGTGTCTCTAAGTCATACTTATATTTATCTAAGATACTTTATTTGATGGCTAAAGGATTAGGGTTGGGGTTATGTGAACTCCTTTCTGAAATTTTTCTTAAAAGAGGAGACAAAATAAATAGAGCAGTCTGACTCTGATGTTTGTATGGTTTCAATCAGTCATCATCTGACTTCACAGCCCATGAGAAAGTGGTAGATTTACACTGAAATAGTTATCCTCAGAGCACAGAAGTGTTCTTTTACTCTGAAATAGTTACCCTTTTTGCACAAGATAAATTTTTACTTTTTTGTCTGAAACAGGCAATGCAGAAGCTTCTTTGGGAATGACTAAAACATCCACCTTTAAAAGAGCTTACTTCTTCTCAACCTCTGTTATCACCTACAGAAATCAATGGCCATAGCAAACGAACAGTAGAGTCTTTATTGAGCAAGGTGGATAGATTCGTTTTGAATTTCTGTGGTTCTATTTCCTTTGCAGGAAAAACATCTGTTGAGATTTTTTATTGAGTGTTTCCATTTAAAACTATATTTATTTTAACAAAAAATCCTTGTAATATTAGTTTGCCGAAATATCATCGTTGGATGCTAGGAAGTAGGTGGAATAGAGAATAGCATAAAGGGACCAAGGGGGTCTTTTTAATTGCAGAAGGACAGAGAAAGGAAGCCTTTTGGTGTCTGGCACTAGATTTTAATTTAGAAGAGGAAACTGAGTTAAGTTCAATGACAACCTCATTCAGTTCCTTTTGCGATGCCTTAGCCTTTGGCATACTGACACATCAGATAGGTTTCAAAGATCCCTTTTATGTTTGTAAAATATTAATTGTTTTTTTACTCAGCTTTTACACAGGGTAAAGAGCATAAAGAAAAAGATGAGACTGTGGAAATTTCCTGCCTCAGTCATTCAGGCCAGTGTCAGGACCACTCCATGGAGCATTGGACCAGACAGATGATGCTGGGCATTATCCAAAAACATGGCCATAGACTCTGGATGATTAGGGGAGAGAGTTTTGAGGAGGATGGAGGAAGCCTTCAAAAACTAAGCAGTGGAGAAAAAAATTGACGATCGTGGAGAACAAGACATTTTTCAAAATCTATGATAGTCTCCCAATTGAGGAGAACAGAAGAGCCTTAAAAAGGTGGCAGATGGAGAGTGTTAACAAGAAAATAGATCATAAAAGAATTTATGAACTTGCAAACTTTCTCTAAAAATAGTAAGAAACAAATCGGTAGTAAACGTATAAAGAAAAGCAAGGGAATGACAAACAACATTTGGGAATAATGAAGAGAAGGTGGTAAATAAGGAGCACAATGGTTTGAAAATTTATTTTTACAGTTCTGTATCTTAAGCTGTTTGAGTACACAAATAGGTATTTTACTGTTATTCTTAAAATGTACATATACATTATGGATGTATCATATATACAAAAATATATATTTTGTATATATATATATATATATTTTTTTTTTTTTTTGAGAGAGAGAGAGCGAGCATGTGTGCATGTGAGCTTGGGGAAAGGGGAAGAGGGAGAGGGAGAAAGGGGAAGAGGGAGAGGGAGAAAGAGAATCTTAAGCAGGCTCCATGCCCATCATGGAGCCAACATGAGATCATGACCTGAGCTGAAATTAAGAGTCTGATGCTTAACTGACTGAGCCACCCAGACACCACTATAAGTATGATATATTTTGAAATAAAATCTTTAAGGGGCACCTGACTGGCTCTGTTGGTAGATCATGTGACTCTTGATCTCGGGGTTGTGAGTTTGAGCCCCACACTGGGTGTAGAGATTACTTAAAAATAAAATCTTAAAAAAGAAAACTAAGAAAATGGAAAGAATTGGTTAGCTGCAAAAGAGCTCAACTAAAGATTTATAATGGTGCCCAAAATATACTCAATGATTTCGAAGTAGTAATAATAACGATTTGCCCTCTTGACTTCTGATGAAGCAAGTACTATTCAAGCACTTGTAAATGCAATAATTTATGTAATGGACAGGCTTGTGTAGTATGTCATTGTCATCCCCATTTATATAGTGGGGAAACTAAGACACAGAGTGTGACCAGGATCAAATCCAGGCACTTTGGCTCTGAAGCCCATGCTCTTCGCCACTTTTCTACACACCCATATAGTATTAAAGAGACTAAATAAAATTTTGCATTGGTTCTTTTACAGAAAAGATCAAATTGTCTTTTGAGTCTGAAAGGTTGGAAGCCACAGATGGAATGAAATCAGTGGCAGCACCAATTTTAGAGCTATTGACCAAAACCATCCTGTAACTGGCAAATTGCTGAAAACCTGGTTAGCTACCAATTTGACTTCTTTCCATAGGGAACTCAGTGAATTAAGATCTGTGAGTCACTTCCTTATGAGGCCAGCCGGTGAACTCTATTAAATGCAAAATGCAAGGACTATGCTTCAAGGGGTGGGACGTGTGGTTTCTATGGGGAAAATATCTGACTAACCCAAGTACTACATTTTTGAGAGAAAATATAAGTGTGTTAATAGAAGCCATTGAAATAATGTACTTAAATTATTAGAAGGCCTTTGAAAATATTAGGTACTAAGGTTACTAAAAAAAATTGAGCTTTCATATGATTAAAAGTGAAGGGAAGAAAAAGTAGCATTTTGAAGTAGTTAGAAAATGAATATATAGAAAACAAAGGGTAAAGAGGTACATTTTGGGTAATGATAGATAATCATTTAAATCCTTTAGGACTAGATATTGGCTTGAGATCTGGTTAGTTAATATATTCACAGTATTGAAGTATTTCACAAACTTCATTGTAATATAAGAATTTCCTAGGGAACTTGTTAAAAATGTAAATTCCTGGATTCCACCCCAAAGATTCTGACTCAGTGGGTTTGGAGCTGGCCCAGAAATTGGCAATTTTAACAAGAGTTCTAGGTGATTGTGCTGCAGATGGTTCCTGACCCCTCTCAAAAAAACTAAAATCCTTACCACAAATGATGTGATTCCAGGATGACAAGGTGCAGAGTGACATGTGACATGCAGATGACCCCGAATTTTCTGAAAAATAGTGTGCCGAAGTTATAAGGATAAATCACAAAATGATCTTGAAAGACTGGGCAGAAAAGAAAAACAGCAGCTTTAATGTAAGCAATTCTAAAATAATGCCTTAGTGGAAAGCAATCCAAACTCAATTTAGCACTGTCCTTAGGACATAGGAGAAGCAGAGCTATCTTATTTTGGAGCTCATAGACATATTCATAGAGGATGAAAACCCCACATTAATAAGTGTATCAGTCAGTTATTACTGAAGAACAAACCATCCCAAAACAAGTGGCCTAGAACATTATTCTTGCTCCTATATCCACTCTAGGCTGGAACTGGCTAGAACCAGCTCCATGTTGAAGATTGGGTTCAGATCTGTTCTGTGAGTTAATTTTCTTTCAACCGCATAGTCTCTGGGGCATGTCCTTTTCATGGTGATAGCAGGAGTGCAGAAGGGCAAGCCCTACTGAGCAAGCGCATTTGAAGATTGTGTCATGTCCACTATATCCCACACACCAAAGTCACTCAGCCAACAAAATCAAGGGGTAGGGAAAAATATTCCATCCACAATGGGAAAGAAAGGGGAGTGAGTATCTTCTGGAAAATAGCCTAAAATAGCACAGTAGAGATATTTTTCTTTAGTTGATGTCAGGAAAAAAAGCCATTAATGAGATATCCATAGGTTCAAGGTCAAGGTGTGGAGGAAGACTTACCCAAATTAAAGGTAGGCTTAGGGGAAATGTGACAATGGAGGCCCAGGAAGAGTACTTGGGGAGAATGTAGAAGAGAATCATTAACTATTTTTGGGACCAGCCAGGAAGGTTGAATTGACTGGCATTTGTAGGATGGATAGGATCTTTCACCATCGGAAACAGAAAGTTGATCTGATCCAAGCTGGGATTTGTGTTATGTGTTCTGGTGTTACATTTCTCTATCCTTACTGTTCATTGCACCTGAAAATCACAACATATATTCACTATACCTTATTTTTCTAATGGCTATTTACAGAATGACTTGGAAAAACCTCTAAATTCTTGGATATAAAGCAAATACAATGAAATAAAAAGCCTGTATTTCTTTCTCTTTTTTTTAAGATTTTATTTATTTATTTGACAGAGATAGACAGCCAGCGAGAGAGGGAACATAAGCAGGGGGAGTGAGAGAGGAAGAAGCAGGCTCCCAGCAGAGGAGCCTGATGCGGGGCTTGATCCCAGGACTCTGGGATCACGCCCTGAGCTGAAGGCAGACGCTCAACGACTGAGCCACCCAGGCGCCCCAAAAGCCTGTATTTCAACATCTAAAAATGCAATGATTTTATTAAACATTTTCTAAATGTTAAAAAAAAAAACTAACTCATACAGAACCATTTGATAATCAGCATAATTATTTTAGGATTAAAAATTATTCAGGCTTATAAACAAACTGTGACAATTGATCACAGTTAACGCTAATAAGTAGGGTGCAGTATTATGTTCTGATTCACTCAATCGTGCCTCTAAATGAGTGGCACAGTTATAAGAATGGTTTGTAAATGAGCTCCCAAACATAGATACCAATTATGATTGTTCATTTATTTAGGATGAAAGAATATCAATTTTATGCATTTTTCCTTTTGAGAAAATAAATATTTTTTAGGACAGTCTTCTTGAAACCTGTGTACCCATGCCCCTCACTAAGAGTGTAGTGATAAGTAAAGATAAAAATTAGAGCACTCTTTGTCTCCATGGTTCTTTCTAGGAAAAGACTGAGGGATTTAATGAGAGGTACTCTATAAAAGCAGAACTCACTAATTTCTAGCAGAATTTCAATACCAGAAGAGGGGAAGGATTGTAATCATTCCCTCCTATATGTCCCATATCAGGACAACAATTGAGTCATCATTTGAGAATTTCCTGAAAGACGACCCTTGCTCCAAATGTGCTATCTCCAAAATCCTTTGAGAGATGTTAATAGCATTAAGAAATGCTTATGTATAATTTGATAACCAAGTAATCAAAAGTCTCACATTCCTGGACTGAAGGTGGGATCTGTACCACATTTTCTAAAATGTTTGGTCACCAACCTAAGAAAGGACCAGGTGCCAAAAGATTTTTTGCAATCTGATTATTTGAAACTAGAACATAATTTCTCAAAGAAATAATGTTATGAGTAGTGGGTTAGTTCCAGAATAGTCTATAGGAATCAATAGATCTCACACTGTCACTAAAATAACACTAGGATAAGATTTCAACTGTATCAGTCCTCCTTTTTGTTCATTTTTCAAGGTATAATTTATATATAATACAATCTACCGATTATAAACAATGAGCAACTCAATGAATTTTGATGATTTCAGCATCTATGTCATCTCGCCATTGGCATCTATTACCTTTTCCAACGTGAATTGAGATTTTCTTGGTTCTTCATATGCTCAGTAACTTTGGATTGTATTTTGGACATTTTGAATATGATACAGTTAAGACTGATTCTTGTTTAAATCATATGGAGAAGGTTGATATTTTTGTTTTAGCAGGCAGTCAGTCAGCCTGGTTGGATTCAGGCTTTAGGTTCTGATGTACCTTCTGTGAGTTTTAGTTTCAATGCCAGTTCTGTTTTCAAATCATTGGCGTGCTATTCAGGCCATTCCTGTGCATGTGCCATCCAGTGTCTGCCTGGAAGCAGCCAGTCCAAGAATTCAGACCTCAAAGTCTGTGGTATGCTGTTTAGAGTTAGATCCAAGCATGTTCTGCCGAGAGGTGAACCCAGGAGATCATAAGAAACCTTATGGGGTTAATTTTCCAATCTTTATCCTCTTTGTAATCTCTCCCGAACTTTCTGGTTCACTGGGACTCTCTTCTTAGACATCCCACCAGAAACCTGGGACTTCATAGCACTCTGTCACACACTTCCTGCAACCCTACCCAGGGGTTTGCCCCAACTTCTTAGGAAGATTGATCTGATCCAAGCTGTGATTTGTGTTTGTATGTGCCCCAAGTTACGTTCATGTAGCTCATGCTGACTGGGCATTGTTCTAACTGGAGAAGAAGGTTCTTCTTCATGGCAGGCCTAGGCTCTTGCTGACACCCATTTGCTGCCACTCTAAAAGCCATCACCACCAAGGGATATTTTTGGAGCCTGAATTGTGACAGAGCGGAAGAATGGAGGATTCCCTGCATATTCTCTGAATGTTGGTAGCAACTTCTCCTTCCCTTTGAGCCATATTAGCAGGCTTCTCCTAATACTCTCTCTCTGTCTCCGTCTCTCCACAATAATGCCCACTTGTGGATTTCAAGCTTTGTGGAATGCAGACTGGGAGATACCAGAGAGAAAAGAAAATGGTTCACTGGTACTTCAGATTCTGGTCTTCTTTGCTGGCCAGTCTGCTGCTGTTTAATTTTTATTCCACGCATTTTGTCCAGGTTCTGTAGCTGCATTCAGCGTGTGAGAGAGGATAAAGTAGGCTTACTCTATCTCTAGAAGTGAACATGTCAGTCTAGTTAATTTTAGTCTAGAATTTCTAGTGGATATGCAGTGTTACCTCATTGGGGCTTTCATTGGCGTTCCCTTTTTAGCCAATGATATTGAGCATCTTTTCATGTGCTTATTTTCCACTCCTATATCTTCTTTGGCAAAGTGTTTTTCCAAATATTTGCCCATTTTTTAAAGAAAATTAACTTCTTCTTTCAGTATAGTGTAGTATTTACAAAATGTTGCAGATAGTACTGACAGTTCCCTATACCCTACACCCAGTTTCAACTATTGCTCATATCTTATGTTAGTATAGAATGTTCATCACAACTAATGAGCCAATATTGACACATTATTATTAACTAAATAATACTTTTTTCAGATTTACTTAGTTTTTACCTAATATCCCTTTTCTATTCTAGGATCTCATATAGGAAGCAACACATTTAGTCGTCATATTTTCTTAGTCTTCTCTAAACTGTGAGTTTCTCAGACTTCCCTTATTTTTGATAACCTTGACAGTTCTGAAAAGTACTAGCCCAGTATTTGTAGGAAACCCTCGATTTAGGTTTGTCTGATCTTTTTCTCATGATTAAACTGAGGTTATGGGTTTAGCGGAGGAAGACCCCAGAAGTAAAGTGCCAGTTTCATCACATGATATATAGGGTACATGCTGTCAACATGACTTACCAGTGTTGATGTTGACCTTGATCATTTCACTGGAGTTGTGTTTGCCAGATTTCCCCCATGTAAAGTTGCCTTTCCTCCCCCTCTTCCATGCTATACTTTTGGGAGAGAAGTCCCCATGTGCAGCCCACACTTAAGTATGAGGTTATGCTCCATTTCCTGGAGGGCATATTAGCTACATAACTTATTTTAATTCTTGTACACAGGAGATTTATCTGCTCTTCCCCATGAAGTTACTGTTTTCAGTCATGTTTTTTATAATCAGTATGGAATCATGGATATTTATCTCATACTTTGAGTTATAATCCAACACTATTTTGTTGTTCTAGTTCTGGCCATTAGGAACTCTTCCAGTTGGCTCCTGTATTCCTTTGACATAGCTCCATCATTGTGTTTTTGCCCACGTTTTATTGCGTTGTCTTCTCATTTATTGAATTGTAAGAGTTCTTTATTTTGGTTGTAAGTCTTCTATCTGATATATGTTGTACAAATATTTTCTCCCAGACCATGAATTCTCCCCTTCTTCTTCTTCTTCTTCTCCTTCTCCTTCTCCTTCTCCTCCTCCTCCTCCTCCTGCTCTCCTCCTCCTCCTCCTCCTTCTTCTTTTTCTTCGTAACAGCTTTATTGAGCTATAACTCGTATACCATATAATTCACTCATTAAACGTGTACAATTTTTAATATATTCAGAGTTATGTAACTATCATCACAGTCAATTTTTGAACATTTTCATCACCCCCAAAAGAAACCCGGTACCCTTTTTCTCTTCATTTTTTACAGTGTCTTTTCAAGAAGGAAAGTTTTAATTTTAACAAAGTGAAATTATTTTTTTCTCTTGAAGTTTGTGCTTTTTGTGTCTTAGTTAAGAAATATTTGCCTCATCCAAGGTCATTTAGATTTTCACGTATGTTCTAGACATTTTGTATCATAGCACTTATATTTAGGTCTAAGACCCATTTTGTGACAGTTTATGATGTATGTGGCAAGGCTCGAGGTTCATCTGTTTATATATGGATATGCAATTATTCTAGCACCATTTTTGAAAAGATTCTTTTCCTCACTGAATTACCTTTTAACAAATTACCTTACCTTCTTAAAACATAAATTGACCATTTATTTGCTAGTCTGTTTCTTCACTATTGTTTAAAATTTTTTGTTAATATTGTAAAATGCCTAAAAATGTACAACCTACCAAGACTGAATCATGAGGAAATAAAAAATCTGAACAGAACAATAACAAGTAAGGAGATTGCAATAATAATCAAAAACCCCAATAAACAAAGATGGCATCAGTGGTTAATTTTACCAAACATTTAAATAAGAATTAATACCAATCCTTCTCAAACTCTTCCCAAAGAAATGAAAAGGAGGGTATAGTTCCAAACTCATTTTACAAAGCCAATGTTGCCTTGATACCAAAGCCAAATTACAAGGACACTACAAGAAAAGAAAATTATAGGTAAGTATCTCTGATGAGCATAGGTACAAAAATCCTCAACAAAATATTAACAAGCCTAAATCAACAGTACATTAAGAGGATCCTACACCATGATGAAGTGGGATTTTATCCCTGGGATACAAGTATAGTTCAACATACACACATCAATAAATGTGATATGCCACATTAATGCAATGAAGGGTAAAGATCATACGATAAGCCCAGTAGATGCAGAAAAAGCACATGCCAGAACTCAACATTCTTTCATGATGAAAGGTCTCAACAAGTTAGGTATAGAAGAAATGTATCTCAACATAATGAAGGCCATATATGACAACCCCACAACTGACACTATACTCACTGGTATAAAAAAAAAAAAAGCTGAAAGTTTTTCCTCTAAGATTAAGAATAGGACAAGGATGTCTACCCTTGCCCTTCTATTCAGCATGGTACTGAAAGTGCTAGCCAGAGCAATTAGGCAAGAAAAAGAAGTATATTTCCAATTCTGCACCCCAAACCTTATCATTCTTATTGTACAGACTCCTTGGTTAGTGGAGAAGAAAGGCGCCAATCTCTATCTACAGGCAACTATATTCTGGTTATATATCTTCAACTTCTGCAAAAATAAAATGCCACTCTAGGCCAAAGATTTACCAGGTGTCCTAAATTTCGGGGACAAAAGGGAAAAGTGATAGGTTTTGAGCTGTAACTAATGTTTATGTGTTTATGTGGATTTGGTTGTGTGGATTTCTCTGCAGTAAGTTTGTAACTCCACAGCTATTTATCATGCTGACTTGTCTTGCCTAACTTGTCGTTTTTATATTTATTCTTTTTATTCTGTTTATTACTCTGGCTGCGTGGGACTTAAAGGGTTGCTAAAGACAGTCAAGATTGCTAATCAGTCAAGAGATAAAATCATTCATCGAAGGCAATAGACAGATGAATATGAAAAAGTTTTATAAGACCACATAGCTTTCTCCACTGACACTAATGGCCGTGGCCATGTGCATCAGGAACTCCTTTGCTGGCTGATTTGTAGACACAACTAAAGAGCAGTGTAGACTTGTGGATTATTGGAAATCACTGAATACAGGCAAATCTGTTCCTACTACAGGTTTTGCATTTGTTAGGGTTATATTTTTAATTTATTATCACTACATTTTAGAGAACTTAAGTGTTTGGCAAATGTTCCTACTGCTGACTTCCTTTGGATTCTTCCTCCTCATCAAGTTGTTTAAATATGCTGTTACTTTAAAAAGCCTTCTATGTTTCAGACACAAAAACAACTTTAGCATTTAAAATGTATCCACAGACCCTGACCATTTGAAGTAATACTGATTTTTACATATGAGTTAATACTGCAATCCAATAATCATGTATTAGTCCCACTATATCCATAAGACACTGTATGAAGCTGTTAAGTTGAATGGAGTTAGTTTTTAATTCATTTGAAACCCCAGGGATTTCCATCATAAATTTGTAATTCTCTAAGTCTTTTACATTTTATAAATTTGACCAAACATTGGAATTGGTTTATGAGATGAGTTATGAACTATAATACAACCAAAGGGCTTCAGGTTGCTTTTCCGTCTCACAGATTGAAATATTTATCACAAGCTCTTTACTTGACTTGCCAGACACAGATCTGCAGTGCTGGTCAGCCACTGTATTAGGTGCACTTGGCTTGTCCTTCGACAAATGCTAGAAAGTATGCTCTAACATAAACTCTGCTTCTGTGATTGAATCAACTCATTTCTCCAGTGGTGGGTGCTTTGGGTTATGCAGTAGGGCATGCCATCTGTTGCTGGCAATGGAAACGATATCTTTGTAAATGTCATTTTAAAAGTTAGCCTGAAATTTTAGATCTATTGCGGGGCAGGCTAAGTTTTGTTGATCTTAATATTTTTTTGACTGCTTTCTCAAAAACCATGCTTGCAGTATTAACTCACTCAGTGTCTTCCATTTGTTCACAGTTTTCCCAATTCTGTGACTGTCATTGTGTCTTATGCTTCTGGAAGCGTTTGCCTTTAGACCACTACCTCTGTTCTTTAGCGTTTCAGGTACTTCCCCAAGAATCTCTTCTTGTTGAGACAAGAGAGCTACTTCTACCCTAAACATGTATTGTTTATTTCTTAACCTTGAAAAGTCAACTCCGTTGTTCCCATACAAACATCTGAACAATGAAGTATTGTGCATAATAGCAGTTGAGAGACAGGCTTGGCCCACGAATTGGGGTTTGGACTATGGCCCTTCCACATGCTAGTTGTATGACCTGAAAGAAGTTTCCCTTCTACAAAATGTGGATAATAACAGTATCCACTTTGTAAAATTGTGATAATTGAAAGATATGATGAATGTAAAGCACTTAGCGCCGTGCCCGGAAAACTGCGATACTCAACAAAGTTAGCTTATCAGTACTGAGACTGTGAGATCAGGAGGGGTAAATCAATAAATCTAAAACAGGATATGTTCCACAAGTTATATATAGTCACCTACACGTCCCTTTTCCTGGGAGAGTTGACTCAATCTTCCTCACTACATTATCTCCTGCTTCAGAAAGAGTGAAATGAATATTATGGTTTTAGGTATAATTTAAGAAGCTGTAAACACCAAGGAACTTAACAGGGAAAAAAAATACTCAAATAGGAAAAAGAAACATGTTTTGGAAACCATTGGGTTGAAGTAGAAAATGCAAGCAGGGTGATTTTTTTTTTTTTTTTAACCTGCTGTAGGGCCATATGGTTGCTGAATGTGTTGATGCTGGTTTTAAGATTCTTGAGTATTTTAAACTTGACATGTTATTTTTTTAATGATTTCAAACATCATTTCTTTCAGAGCCTTTCCCCAACGTTGCCGTAATATTGAACAGATGGCTCAGCAGCCTCCACATTTGCATTTCGCTATACTGCCATGTTATTTGCAAAATTTCTTATCAAAAACCTGTGATTCTTTCTCTACCTTTTCAGAATGGCTGCGATGAAACTGTAAATAGGTTCTTCCCAGAGTCTTGGGGATGTAGTAGAAATTGGGATCGCATATTGCTGCTTCTTTGCAATTTTATGTTGTTATATTTTGGGGCTTTATATCTACTGTTATTAGTACACTCTCTCATCTTAAACAGCCCCTTTCTTGAAATGACTACAAGTCCTCATCATACCTTTGTGATATAAGTAAAAATGAGGTGATGCCAGCGCTGAAAGGATTCTTGAAGATTAGACCAGCCCTTTCACGCCACCCTGTTTACCGATCCAGTAATTGCTTGTCACTGTCTGAAGTTGTCCTGTTTATTTCCTTCATCTGTCGTCCACCTCTTCCGTAGTAAGCTCCGTGAGAGCTAGATCCCTGTCGGGTTTGTCCACCTCATCCCCAGTGCTGGCACAGCCTTGGTGCCCAGTAATCACCTGTGAATGAATGAATGAGCTAATGAAGTCATTAATAAGTAATTCTCTAGATGCTGAAATTCTTTCACAAGCAGAATATGAGTTCCAGGAACATAACTGCTTTCTCTAATCTTTTTACTTTTATTTTACCTAGCTATATTTTTAAGAAGGCTTTTCCAGGAGTGTTCTCTTGATAGTCTTTACTTCATTGTTTTTTGTTTTTTTTTTATGGTTGCTTGTTGTTGTTGTTGGTTTTGTTTTGTTTTTTTAATAAAAAATGACTATGTGCATGTAAATATGTAGTCCCATAGGAGGTTTGTGAGGGGTTTTTTATTTTTATTTTTTTTACTTTGGAGGCACAATGGGATTAATGCCAACATAAAGGCATTTTCTTGCTTAACAGATTGAAAAGACACAGGAAGCAGGAGGAGCTGTATTGATCAGAGCTGACTCTAGACCTTTCCTTTAAAGGCATGTGATGATGAAAAATAAGCCCACCGATATCTCTATTAAGATTCTTTGATTTTTCTCTTTTTAAACGAGGACTGCTAGGGTGCCTCTTTAGCTCAGAGGGTGGCTAATGCAGCAGGCCATACTGTGTCTGACTGCTGACTTCCTGGTTCACATTTATCTGCACTTGCCCTTGATTATTGCTGTTGCCAGCCTATGACCTGCATTAAATATCTCTTTGACTTCAAGCTAGGAACTGGTCTAAGATTTGTTCAGTCTTAGCTTTGCACATAGAACAAATAGAGAAAATTTTAATATGGAAGGTTGCACTATGCTATATCTAGAAAAGGATCATTTGCTCTAATTATTGTGAAGTGTTGGCAGGTTATTTGTCAGTAGAGTAACAAATTCTGTCTGTCAGCTCAGAGGTACAGTGGGAGGTGAAGAACCACTTTTATTGGTACGACCATGTGTCTAGAAAGCATATTAGGCTTCATCAAGTAGGTCTTTATAGATATCAGAGTTTCTGTGAAAAGGGACAGGAGCTTCATCTCCGCTGAATGAAAACTTTGATTTTTCTAAAGCCAGAATTACAAAAGGATTTTAAAAGTGAGGGTCTTTGTACTGTGGGTTTATATTTCCCACTTCTGAGCCTAGATTTTGCTACAGGCAAGCCCATGAGAAACCTCCAACAGTGCTCAGAGTAGGAGATAAAGTGTCGTAGAGAACAAACTCCAGCCCAAATACAGGAATGAAAAAAATTTTTAATATTTTTTTCTGGGCTTCACAGTACACCAAATGGTTTTCATAAAACATTTATGCAGGTAAGATTTGAGGAAGCAGGGAGAGAACATGAAAGTTAGCAGCTGCAGGTCAGCCCTTACCAATGTGGTAGGATTAGTTACGTCCCGTGGAGGTGTGGTATTTCGTGGACTCCCTGTACTCACCTCCTCACCTTGGAAAATCTTAACCTGTCTTAACATGAAGCTTTATTGATGATGTATTTCCTAAGACAGGGCTCTGCATTACAGGGTTAAATGTATAATAAATACTGCCTAAGCATAGTATTTTCCTCAACGAGTTTAACCCTTTGTTTGCTGCACCCTGTGGCCACATAACCTTCCCGTCTGTGAAAATGAATACTAATTATCATTATAAACAGTTCTTCTCATTATGTTCCAATGGATGGCATCTTTTATAGCTTGCTAATTAAAGCACACAGAACTGAAGTGCTTGAAGTTAAATAATGTAAACAGGGTTGTAATAGATTTTCATGTTGAATGCTTTTATTGATTAATTGTTAATTAAAATTTCTCAAATCTCTACCCAATTAATCCATTTAATTTATTAGATACTGTAATAATTCTGATTCTGTACTTATAGATTGTACTTATGGAATATTCTTTTTATTCTCTTAAGAGGATTTCTTCATAAATAACTAACTCATACAGACTTAAAGTACTGTGGTAAAGCAGAAGGTATAGAGATTTACCATTCAACATTTTATTAGCCAAAAATTGGTAGAAATGACCATAATTATAGTCTTAAAGTTAGAAAGAATCTCACACTTAGAGGTATGAGGTAACAACTAACTTCCATTCAGAGTCATTAACTTCTGGTTGAATATGTAATCAATTGAGGAATCATACCCACTCTCTTTGGATGGTCCTGATTGTGAAAAAAAAACTTTCAGGAAGCTAGAATGACCCCTGTACTTTACCCCCATTGGTCCATACTCCCATGTCTGGAATGACCCATAATAAGTTTAACCTCTTTTCCATAACAATGCACTTTAGATATGAAAGATGTCTGGTGTGACCCATTTAACTCTTCTCTCTCCATGACAGAATATTTCTACTTTCTTCAACTATTCCTCAAACATTCAGACCCTTCATTAGTCTTGCTGTCCTTTTCTAGACTCATGGAGCTTTCACTCAGCAATGCAGGGAAATATTAAACACACAATACTAAGAGTAATGAGATTCTCATAGTAGAAGGAAAAAGTACTACAGGTTTATAGGTAGGAAAGGAGGTAGGGGAAGGGGCTAACCTAGCCCAGTCTTAAAACCTTTCTAGGTCAACAGAGATAGTGTGCACACCAGATGAACAGATTACAAACATAATGCCCCATCCCATATTCTAAGTCCTTTTACCCTGTTCTGGTTTTCCTGCATAACATTGCATCTTCTGGTATACTATATAATTTATTTATTTATTATTTTACTGTCTCCTTTCAAGAATGAAGGGGGGGTAAACAGAAGGGGGAATGAACCATGAGAGACAATGGACTCTGAGAAACAAACTGAGGGCTTCAGAGGGGAGGGGGGTGGGGGAATGGGATAGACTGGTGATGGGTAGTAAGGAGGGCACGTATTGCATGATGCACTGGGTGTTATACGCAAATAATGAATCATGGAACATTGCATCAAAAACTGGGGATGTACTGTATGGTGACTAATATAACAAAATAAAAATTTTAAAAAAAAGAATGTAAGCTCCATGAGGGCAGGAATTTTTTCTGCTATATTCAGTTATGAATCCTTAGCGTCTAGATCATGCTAGACACATAGCAAGTGCTCAACAAATATTTATTGAACAGTATTTATTGCTTAGGTATGGCTATTCAGTTAGATACCAGTCCATCTAACTAAACTAACAACCAATTCATATGTTTCCATCTTGCCCACTGGGAGCTTTTGCAAGACCTTGACAGATGCCTTGCAGAAATCCAGATACATTATATTTAAGATCAGAGGAAATTGTAGAGATAACATCATCTGGTCTTTGCGAACTCATGTTGGCTCCTGGTAGTCATTGCTTTCTTTTCTAAGTATGAAAATACTCTCTTTGTAATTCTAACATAAAATAATTATTCATATGTAGTGTTCAGCTCTCATGTGGAAGGAACCCTGCTCAGTGACCTGTATAAATGTATTGGCTCCTTTAGTCCTTGTCCTGTTTAGTCCTCATATTTAGGAGGTACTGTTATCATCCCTGTTCATGAATGAGATCAATGTTGTCTAGAGAAGGTAGGTTACTTCTGGGGGGAACAAGTGTAAAGTGGCTAAAAGCCCTCTCTTAGTATCGCCACCTAACCACCACTTAAATTCCCTCTTAGATGGCTCTACTCCTTATCACTCTGAAGATTGTTCTTTTTTAAATTTTTTTTTATATTCAGATCATTCTTGATGTCAAAGCAGAAACAAGACAGAAGTTGAATTATGTTTTTTCTGGCACCTGTTGATGTGCTGTTTCACACAACACCATCTCCCTAAACAGTGACCATCCTTTGGTTTTTTTAAATTATTGAAGTATAACTGACGAACAGTTATATTAGTTTAAGGTGTATAACATATTGATTGAACAGTTCTATACATCACGGAGTGCTCACCACGGTGAGTGTAGTCACCATCTGTCACCACCTGTTCTTACTCTTTACACCACCTTACAGGTTTTTCAAGTCCCTCTCTGGTTGCATGTTATATTAAACAGTCTGTAACTTTTATTCCTTTACAACTGTTAAATTTCTAGGTGTCCTTTTTCTATAGTTTCTAAAGATCATCACTTTCCCAGTGCTAGAGATCAAGTCCATAGTCAAATGTGGCACATTATTCATTGGTATTATATTAAAAAGGAGAACTTAACTGAAGGATTTTTTTCTCTTTGCTTTTTCTGTAGGCCTTTAAGCCATAGTGTTAAATAGAAAGTAACCATGACTAATTTTCATTCATACTTTGACTTAATTTGACTGCTCTTGTTGGTATTTGTGACAAAATGATCATTTTTGGTTAAGTTGTTCCAACATAATCTTGGGTGTGTTTTAATTAGATTTCAAGCCTTTTTTATATACATGCACACACACACACACATATACACACACATATATATACACACATACAGTTAAAATTTTCTCTGTTGAAAAGAGAGACATTGTTGATGCAGAAATTTAACTTACGGATCAATTCCATACTCTAACAGTCTGTTAAGAAAAGCTAAAGTAGCCAAAGGTTGTGAAATGAAAAAGTGACCTAAGCACAGAGTCTTCTTCCCAACGTTTCCCAGTATCCGAAGGATCTCACACATGGTGTTCGCTAACATTGAAGAGGGAACGTCTGCATTCTGTCCAAACAGAATCTTGCCATAATGATCGCAGCATATTTAGAATGTGGTATTTATTTCTTACTGAAATTTCTGTTTTGGAAAACTTTTGTTTTTCTCCCTCTGGAAGACAACTCCAAGGGGTTTTGTGATTCCAGTGAGGGTGTGAAGATACAGAGAAATTGTCCTCTCATTGGGCTTTGCGCAGAAGCTTTGGAATTGGGATAGAAAACAGCTCTGACATCTTTATGGTAGGGTCACGGGAGCTGACACATCTCTGCTCTTCCTGAATTGCCCAGCAAGGACCACCAGAGGATGCTTTATCTAGTGATGTTTTAATATGGAAAGTCAGGTGTCAGCAGGCACTTCTGGGGACCTTCTGAGTCCTGCCTTGACAGCAGAAAGGGCAGAGGTACGGATTAATGTCCCAGGTTCAGCCCGAGGTACACCAAGTTCCACAGGCGAACAAACTCACTCTGTCTTACACTGGGGCATACATACAGGTTTTGAAGGAACTGAGTATTTTCTAGGAGTGGAAGAGGAAAGATAAAATCCATTGCCATTATGACAGGTCTCCTCCCAATAGCCTGTAAATATTTTCCAAGACCAACAGTTAAAGCTACATAAGCAGAGTCCAGAATGAAAATGCTGTAAATGTGCACAAGTAAAAAAAAGAAGAAGAAAATCTTTAAGAATGGCAGTGTAGGTGGATTTTTTCTAAAAAATATAAAACTTCAAGTATTAAAAAAAACCCTCACCAGCCAATAGAAATACGTACCAGTTTCTCACTCATGCTTTTCAGTGCTGCCTGCTCCCACCTCTCAGGTCAGCCTCATTTTCAGCTGGATTTCTTCATTCAGCTTTTATTTATAGCCTATCTCCTCAGCACACATACATAGAAACAGTTGATGTCAGGCACAGACGAGATGAACTGTGTTCTGGGGGTCAGCCAGACCTGAGACCTTTGTGAAAAGGTGAGATGATAATGGAGAAAGATTTATAGAGAAACATGACATATTAAGAGTTACTTGTGAATCTGCCCTTTATTTCTTTTATCCAAGTCCTTAAGTAAAATGAATAGATTGTGCCAAACAGAATATTATTAAATACGTTGTGCCACTTCTGCCATTTACAACAGTCATTTCAATTCATGGCTGAAAGAACATTGATCATCTCTCTTACTGGGGACACAGGGTGGAGCAGCCCTAAGTATCTTTAATTGGCTAATTTCTTCAGCCACATCAGATTACTCGCTCCATCTTGCAAGCTTTTTTGTTCAGAATTTCATGATTGGAAAAGAAAACCATGCTCCCAATTATAAATGGTACTCAAATGTGTTTTTTCCTCTACATTTCCCTCCATCAATTAAGGGGGGAAAAGAGGGATGTGTTATAGGTATGTGCTATCAGCAAGCCTTCTGCTACCTACAAAAAACCACATGATTTGTTATTAGATTATATAGATGGGGTGCAGGACGAGCTTCAGGAAAATGTTAAAAAGGAGGTGGTACATTTCCAGAGTCTCACTGAAGTCTGCCTATCATGTGAGGGTTAATAACGTCATCATTGTCACTTGCCTGAGCCTGTGTGGTCGTCCTCTCGCTCAAAGTAATGACTGCACAGTTTTAGATGAAAGAACACAGAGGTCTTGAAGTGTTCTTGTCAATGTCAGATTACAGGTGGAAAGCATGTGTTCACCATTACTGCTGTGTGGTTTCTTTACCCAGCTTTGACAGGACAGTGGAAGATGGCTCCGATATGCACTACTCAGGCACTTTATTGAGACATGACCCTGTGGAAAAGCACTCAATATCAATCAGTGTTCAGGATGTAAAACCTCAGTCTCTGGTTCTAATCTCTTTATGCCATCAATAGATTTTTGACAAGGTCAGGGCACTGACAGACCACTTAACTTTCTGAAAACCAAATGCACTTTTAACTACAATCTCTGATTGAGGTCACTAATTTTCATTATAAAAATAATAACATAATTGAAAGACCTTGTCCTATGTCTAGGAATCTGATAGAAAATCGATTATTAACTCTTTAATAATATTGCCTGTTGATAGCAGACTAATCCTTGTTCTCTAATTTGCAGATACCAATATGGAGATTCGGGAAGTCACATAACTTGCTAAGGGCTTTTGCAGTAATGTGGATAAGCTTAATATTAATGAAGCAAATGCATGTTGATGTTCTAAGAATTTGTCTTTAAGATAACTCTGGTGATTTATTTGGGAGAAATGGGAGAGATAACGCAAAGACATCCCTTTGTAATGTATATAACCAGCCATATTACTTATAAAGTGCAAGACTTTAATTTTTAAAAGAGTCTCTTTTTAAAAATACATTGGCCTCTTATTTATTTATTCATTCATCAAACATCAACAGGTGCCTGTGACACTGTGCCAAGTACTCTACTAGGAACTGGTCATAAACACATAAATGAGAGATACCATTTCCACTGTAAAATCTACTCATATAAGTAAATGATACTTATCGATGGTTTTCTCATTCTGTTCTTTTCAGTTTAGTAAAATATTAATACAATAAAATCATATTAAAAAGCTAATGTGAAGGGGAGTGGGGAGAAACTGCTTAATAGGTACAGCATTTTACTCTGAACTGATAGAGATGTTTGGGATTAGGCAGAGGTGATTGTGATATACAGCGTTGGGCACCACATGTTTGTACTAAATGCCACTGAATTGTGCACTTATTTAATGTGGTTGATTTTCTGTGATGTGACTTTCATCTCAGTTTTTTTTTTAAGTTAATGCAGTTTGTGGTTTATTTCTCTTGATAAATTTATTTGGCTTTGTAATATATATTCGAGTTGAGAAGCCTAGCTTAGTCCCTTTCAGGTATTTTGTTTGTTGCAGTTTTCAATAGAATGCTGAAGATTTTTCTTGTAGGTCTTAAACATTTCTTGTGAAGGTTCTTACTAATTTTTCTTGATCTCGTGGGTGGGATTTTTTTCATATTTTTAAGTTCTATATTGCTGCTACACAGGATAGCTATGGAGCTTTGAGGCTTTAGTTTACATCCAGCATATTTTAATCTCCCTTTTTAATAAGACTCACAGTAGGGTCTTTTGGACTTTTCTAGGTATATGACCAAACGTCTATAAGCTGAGATGACCCCAGTTTTACATATTTTCCTTAGTGATACAGTACTTTAAAAGCTCCCTAATATTAAATATTAAACCATTTTGCATTCCCCAGGATGAATCCTACTAATTGTTGTGATGTTTTATTGAGTTATATTTACTAATAATCTGTTGAGGATTTTGCATTTATCTTCATAAGGGATATTGATTATTCTCTTATGGTAGGTTTTTATATTAATTTAATAAAATCACTCATATCTTTCCATTACTGTCTACTCTGGAAGAGAAAATATATGGAATTAGGTTCCCTTGAAAGTTTGAAATGCTTCACTCTAAAACCATCTGACTTGAAGCCATACTTGAAGATAATTTTAAATTTAATGTAATCTGTACTCTCAGGGTTATGGGTACAGTCTCTTCTTTATTTCTTAAGTATATTGTTTTGTTTTTCAGAAAGTTGCCAATTTCATCAAAATTTTTCATTTCTTAGTATTCTGTTCTTTTTAAATATTAGTATCAATATCCTCTTATAATTATAATTCCTTACATATATTTTATCCCCTTCTTATATCAAATTATGTTTATTTGGGCTTTCTTTTTACTGAACAGATTTTTAAGTGACTTTCTGTTGTTTGGGTGGTGTGTTTTGTTTTTAAGAAATGGCACTTTGGCTTTGTAAACTCTACTAATTTTTCATGTTATAAATATTTCATTGGTTTTCCCTTTGTGTTATTTCCTCCCTTTCGTATATCTTTTGATTTTAAAATTTTAATTGATTGCCTAGCACCTAAACTTTCTTTTAAAACATACTGAAATTGTTTTGTGTGTGAATTTTTCCTCTAAGAGTGTTCTGGGGTATCCCACAATTTTCTTTTGTGGTATTTTACTTTTACTATTCTGGGACCATAAAGAGTTATTTGTAAGTGTGTGATATTTGTTTTACTCCAAGAATTCTAGGAGATTTTTATGTCTGTACAGTGTTTAATTTATAGCTCCATCATTTTGATAACTTATGGTTAAAGAGTCTGGGCTATAAAACAACTACTATTTTTGGGAATTTTTTAAGCCCTCTTGTAGCTCAGTATATGACTACTGCGGTGACTGCCGTCATGGTAACTGTCTCATGTGTGCTTGAAAAGCTGGGGCTCCTGCCTAAGTTCATAATATCTAACAACTTAGCCTTCTTCATTTTATTTAATTTTTCAAATTTTCTATCTCCTTATACAGAGGAGGGTTCGACATCCTTCCTCTATTAGGAACAATACGGGTAGATTAAACATTTCCAACCATAATAATTCTATGTCTGCCTTTCTCCTAGCATACCTTATTTTGATGCTCTATTAATGCCTGGACTATTTTTTTCCTCATTCTGTATTTTGCTATCCAATTCTTTTTTTTTTTTTTCCCATGAAATGTCCTTTATAGTTGTCCGTATAGCTGATATTAATACTGCCACCACCTGTCGTCATTTTGCTTGCATTTTTATGATATTATCTTTGTACATCTTTCTTTTCTTATTACTCTTTTTGCTTATTTTTCCTCTCAGTGTATAAATGTCTCAATAATACTGTAACAGTAGAATCAAAGAGGAAGGGATGGACGTGAGCTGCGAAGCAAAAGGTACACTGTTTTGCTGAGCAGATTCAGGAGATAGGAGGGGACTGATGAGGGATGAAGCAGGCTTTCAGCTTGAGTGGTTGGGAGCAGAGCATAGCCCTCAAAAGGCGAGATGTTAAGTTGAGTGTAAGACAGGCTGAAATCGAGAGAGAGAACTGGCCAGCCACCTCCCTGTCCGCAGGTGACACTGGCCTTAGGTGAGGCTGGGGATACAGCCAGTGGATGGGCTGCACTTAGAATTACGGTGATCCCTGAATTCAAGCGTACATCCACGCCCACTGGTGTGGTGGCGTTGATGGCACGCCTAATTTCTTCATAATTCAGTTTTTCTGTAAATCAAGAATAGTAAGACTTATTTAAAAATACTTCTGTAGAAGTATTGTAGAGTGTGCATGGGATAAACAATTTCTAAAAGCTTGAGGGCCTTTTGAGTGCTTGCAGACAAACAAAGGCATTGTGACTGTAAAGTAGCATTATTTTAGAACGAAAGTTCCGCCTTAAGTGTGTCTGATGAAGAGTTAAACTACTTTTGAAAATAGGACGCGTTCAGCTTCATCTCTGCAGTGAAATGCCATTTCCCACTGATTTGATCGAGCCTTTTCTCCTTAAGCCTTGCTTGCTTCTTCCAGGGCTCTGTGCTTGGGATGGTAATTAGGGACTTCTGCTCTCAGTGATAGGATGCTCCTGGCTATTTCTCCAGCTCTACTTTCCCACAGCTTAGCTCCTTACATTTCCCTGGCAGAGTGTGTGGCGTGTATTTTTAAGTGGTAGGATTTGGGGAAAGCAGTTCCGTGAAAAAGGAACGTGATAGACAAGGTTGTAGAGCAGGAGAATCAGCTGGGGTTGCTAGCTTTTAATTGAAGTTTAGTTGGAGGTTCAATGAGGTGAGACTGTTATGACAGATTTCAAAATGTAATGATAGGAAATAGGGTGGGTTCATCAAAGTCAGAGTAAATATGGAGCAACTCAGCATGAAACAACAGCTACAAACCCTCAAAAAAATATAGAGTAATTAAAATTTGCATTGTGCAGTCCTCCTTCTCAGTGGGTACCTTTCCAGGGAAAGCAGTGACTTTATTGTGAAAAATATAAACACAAATTTAGAGATGTAAATTACATGCATATTTTAATCTTGTTCATAAACACTGAAAGTTTTAAAAATGTAAATATAATCAAAGCACACAACTGCAGCTAAAAGCAGATTTGAGAAAGACCTCAAGAAGGTGAAAGGCCCTCCGGTCTCCCCCAGCCCTCACCCCCTACCCACCCCAATCCTACATGCCTACCCCCTTTTGTGTATTTGGAAAAGAAGAGGTGGGATTCTGTCTTCTAATTTCAGGGGACACAAATGCTTCTCTCTAATCTGTTAATGTCACAAGGAGAGATGGTGGATTTAACCCTTTCCACTTCCTCTCCTATCTCTTCCCCCTTTGGTGTATGCATGCGATGTTGGAGGTTTACTAAGACACAGGGTGACTAAGTGTTGGATGATTTGCATCGCAGAAATTAACCCAAATACTCCCCAGATTCTTTTATTTCCATACTTCAAGCATGACAGTGACCTTAAGTTGAGCCAGTTCTAAGGGTCGATCTTAGAGAAACAGCATGATATAGCAGAAAATTCACTGAACTGGTGTTGAATAAATGGGTGTGGGCTCTATCTCGACTGCCTCTTGCTGCCAGAATGATTTTAGAAAAGTCTTTTGCTTCTCTGGGCCACAGTTTCTCCATCTGTTAAAGTCACTGATTTGGCCTAAAATGAGCTCCAAGTTTCCTTCCAATTCAAACTTTCTATAATATGTGCCTCATGGACCCACTTCAATCCAAATGGGGCCCTGGAGATTCAGATTCAACATAGTACCCTTCTTAGGTCCCTAGGTGTCCCCAGGAGTAAGAGATGTTCCAGAGAAGGCCCAAAGACTCTCCATAGTGTAATGTAAGGCCAGGGTTTCCTGAGACTGTTATTGGAAGTCCTTTGTCCCAGCTTTACTTCTGACACTTTCTTGGCTTTATAAAGGTCTCTCCCAGTAGGGAATGACCTGATGTCTGTCCAGACCATCAAAACTCATAGTTGGAGCAGTCACTGATATGACCCAATGTAATAATCTTACATACTCCATTTATAGTGATAAGGGAAGTATTTTAATAGGTATCTATACTGTATGTCTCTCTCAATGGATTCCCTTTTCAGAGTAAGGTAGTGGAAATTTATAGGATTATAGGGAAAGATATTCATAAGAGCAACCTGTCATTTATATAAATCCCTTCAAATGAAATTAAAGTGTGGTATTCAGGGGAAATATAGCTTTAAGGAATCAAACCCAAAGTTCAATTTGAAGACTCTTTTTAGTATGTTGTGTACCTGGGTGAATCTACCAGGTGAATATGAACTCAAGTTTTTCTTGATTGACTGTTTTAAGGTGGAAAATAGAAAGTACATGAGACCTTAACATTTGCTCTGCCAGTATGTTGTATAGTAGGAAAGAATTGGAACTTGGAAGTAGGGTAAGAGAAGTGGTTGTGAGTCTGAAGATATGTTTTCCAATTGAGACCACTCCTCCCCACCACTGAAATCCAAAGAAGATGATTCTAAACAACATTGAGCTCTGGCCTGACTGAGACTTTACCATACAGCTTTTATGATGACTGCCTCACGCTGCCCTGGAATGGAAGTAGGTTTGGGGAAAGTTCCAAAAAGAGCTCTCTGATCCATTTTGATTGGAGTGTTAGAATACTGAAGTTTTCAGGGGCACCTGAGTGGCTCAGTTCATTAAGCATCTGACTCTTGATCTCAAGGTTGTGAGATTGAGCTTGTGTCACATGCATGGAGCCTGCTTAGGATTCTCTTTCTCCCTCTCCCTCTGCCCTTCCCCCACCCCTCTTGCTCTCTTTAAAAAAAAAAAAAGAAGAAGAACGGTGCAGTTTCTAGAGCAGTCCTGGGATAAGGCATCGGGAATGGGAAGAGGGGCTTATGAGATGTGTGTCACCAAACTGGAACTTTTGTGGAAACAGGAGGGATGGGTGTAGGAAAGGGTAATGAAATATTAGTAAAAGCATTTGGGTCTCCTAATCCTGTCATACTATTTAGCGCTGTTTTTCTCGATTTATAAGGATAGGCATGTATGTTGTGTTCAGACACCATGAGTAACAGCGGCTGTGCCTTAAACATTTTGTTACTAATCTTTTAGTGATGAGACCAGCATGGAGTAATGTATACAAAGATAACGTTCCATTTTAACTAAAACTTACCAAATAATCAATAAGGAAATATACTTCACCTAAAAATTCTCAAACTAATGGATTAAAGACCTAAATATAAAAACTAAAACTGTAAAACTCTTTAAAGAGAACATGGGCACATCTCTCCGAACCTTGGATTTAGTAGTGGTTTCTTAGATATGACACCAGAAGCCAGGAACAAAGAAAAATAAATAAATAAAGTAGACTTCATCAAAATTAAAAATTTTGTATATCCATGAACTACCAAGAAAGTGAATATACAGCCCACAGAATGCAAGAAACTATGTGCAAATCATTTATCCGATAAGGGTCTAGGACTTGGAATATATAAAGAACTCTTACAACAAACAATAAAAAGACAAAAAACCCAATTAAAAAGTGGACAAAGAACATTTTTCCGAAGAAGATATGCAAATGACCGACATGCACATGTAAAGACGCTCAACATCAATAGTCAATAGGAAAATGCATATCGAAACCATGATGAGATACCATTTTTACACCTAGTAGGATGGCTACTATCAAAAACAAAATAATGCAAAACCAAAAATAACAAGTGTTTGTGAGGATATGGAGAAATTATAATCTTCATACATTGCTGATGGAAATGTGCAATAGGACAACCAGTGTGGAAAACAGTTTGGCAGTTCCTCAAAGCTAAGCATAGAATTGCCATATGACCCAATAATTCAGCTCCCAATTTTATACCTTAAAGAACTGAAAGCAGGCGTTCAAACAAAAACTTGTATGTGGATGTTTATAGAAGTACTATCACAATAGCCAAAGTGGAAATATCAAAATGTCCATCAGCTAATGAATGGATAAACAAAAGCTGGTATATCCATACAGTGGAATATTATTTGGTCGTGAAAAGGAATGAAATAATAATATGTGCTAGGATATGGAGGAACCTTGAAAACATTATCCTAAGTGAAACCAGCCAGCCAGACATAAAAGGCCACATAGTGTATGATTCCATTTCCATGAAATGTCCAGAATAGAAAGATCTATAGAGACAGAAAATGGATTAGTGGTTACTAGGGGCTAGGGAGAGAGAAGAAGGGGAAATTCCTGTCCAAGGGGCATGGGAACTTCATTCAGGGTGATGAAAAACTTCTAGAACTAGATAGTGGCGGCATTGTGACTGTATTTAATGCCAATAAATTATACACTTTAAGGTGGTTAAAATGGCAAATTTCATGTTATGTGCATTTTACCACACACGAGAAATTCCTGAACCATATAAACCTTGTAGAAACCCTGGTAATGAAATACCTTTGACAAATGAGCTCAGGTTTGCTAAGGGGTTAGATCTCTTTCAAACATAGCTTTGGTGTTAGGGGAAGCTTCTGGAAGTGAAACTGTGCAAGACTAAGGGTCAGGAGTCCTGTGTTCTGGTCCAGGCACTGCTGTTATGTGATGTGGGGTGAATCATGTAAAGTTTCTGGGCCTCAGTTAGGGGACTTGGACAAATTTTCTCAATCATGTGCGACCTTTTCAGATTTCACATACCTTTACACACCCTGGCCCCTTAGCCAGTGTGAAGGTAGACTATTTCAAACAGAATGCTCTTCTACCAGGTAAAGGGGGTGGAAGGAGTGCAAAGGTGTGTTCTTTGGTAGAGCCTTTGCAATATTCCAAAGTCCTGAAGCTGATTGTGATACTCCTGACATTCCTGAGACCATAGGAAGGAGGTTCACTCGCTTCTTCCCACAGTGTCCACTGGCAGACATTGACTGCACACACTCAGGACTGTGTGAAGCACAGCCGAAAGACACAGAGCCCCTACATTTGTGGAGTGTGTGTTCTAGAGGGAGGAGATAGCATTAAAGAGTTAAGTACTGAATGTGGTGAGCACTCTGAGGAAGGAGTAAATGCTGCTGCGGATGTGTACTCCAGGATGAGGGGCGGCTGCTCGGAGGGGGTCATGTTGACCTATGATCTGCGGGGTGACTTGGAACTAACCAGGAAACCCAGAAAGGGGAAGAGTTGCTTCTCTGGTGGAGAGAGAACTACGGAGAGGATGGGAGAATGGGCTTGGAGAAGACCGTGAATACAGCCCCGTTCCAGGATGTCATGCTGAGTTGTGGCCAACGTCATTGTATTAAAAGGCCAAGGGAAGTTTCTCCCGAGACCAGCAGACACTGCTTTCATGTCCCCACCATACCACTTCCTGTGCTCCGAGCTATGGAACCAGCAGTAACCACACAGAATCTCTGGAACTGAAAGTGCTCCCCAGTGTCGACTGCGACCTGAAGCCACCATTCCTCAGAGCCCTTAACATCTCCACAGCACAGGGCAGTGTGGGTCACAGAACAAGTGGCTCTGGAGTACGACACCCAGCATGCTGTGCGACTGTTGAGAGGATGTTTCTCCTTTTGGTCTTTCAGTTTTCGGCTCATCAAACCAGTAAATCTGGGCTTTGAGGATGGTGGAACTACCAGACTTTTACTTAAAAAGTGGGGACAGACTTTTACTTAAGCCTTAACAACCATTGTACTCGGCAAAGCCATTGCACGTGTTTGGTGGGTAAACCAGCTCCACTTTTGCAGTGAAGGCCACATTTCCACACATTGATGGAGCCCAGGGGGAACAGAGCTCACACCTGCCAGTTGGCCGCTGTCCTTCTAGGAGCCTGTCCCGCTTAGCATGAACGCAATTTGACGGCCCAGAGCTGAACCGCAGGTGTGTGCGGGGCTCCTGGCTGGTCCGTCTGCTGCGCCATGGCGGGGGCAGTCATAGCCGTGACTCAGGCTACCCCACTGAGGAAAGGAGCTCAGCACTAAGTCCCACTTCAGGCATCCCCAGTCCAAACTCAACTTTAGAAGCTTGTGTGTCCTCTTTTCTTTGTAACCATAAATCTGTGCTATCAGGCTTAATTTTTTTTCCTTTGCTTTCAGGAGAGTAGATCTGGAGACACAAACAGCTGTGTTGAAGAAATAATTCGGGTAAGGACTTTTCTTTTTTTTTTTTTTTTTTTACAAATCTTACCAGCTGGTTGGACATAGATTCCAAATAGAAGGAGGCATGTGGCTACAATTGTCAAAGGAGCCTATTGTCTGTTTCCTATTTGATGCTTACCTTTTCTGAGGGCAATCATGGAAGTTGCCTAAAGGCCACTTTACAAAAATAATGCTTCTTTTCGAAATCCAGGAGCTACACGTCAACCTGAGGCCTTTGTAGAGGCTGAGGTGACACTGTGTTAAAGTGATCAGCTGAGAGAAGAATAGAGTTGAGATGAAAAATACGGTTGCGCAAACATTCGGATGCCCCCATTTATCACCCTCCTATTTAGAAGCATCCTTTAATAGTCTATACTTTACAGTCAGGCAAGGGTTGCCTTGTTATTTTTCTCCTAAACTTAATTAGAATCAGAAGCACTCTGACAAAGAGGTAATGCCCAGTGTCTGAAAATTTATTTCCATATTGTTTTGCATCATAGTGTGTTGCCTGTTCCTCCCTGTAAGACTGTCTTTTTCCTCCTCACCATGTCTAGAAGATACCCTCCGTGAACTAGTTTCACACCCAGATTTACTTAGGTTGAGCTCTTCCGCCATATTAGTGTTTTCCTGAGTATTCAAACTTATAATCAGGATGTCATCTTCAACCCATATTTTTTCTTCACTCATATTTTTTTCAGGGGAGTAACCTAATAATTTACATTCTCAGAGAGCTGATATTATGCTGGGCAAAACACCAAGACAAATTAGACCAGATGGGATGGCAATTCCCTATAAAGAAAAAACCTTTATTTTAATATGTTTCTAACTTTTGGACATCCTACACACTTTTCCTTGAATTGTTAGTGAATGACAGTAATATAATTATTTGGTTTAAAAATTTGCATTAATCATCAAATTGTTTTCAGAAGCAGGGTTTTTTTTTTTTTTTTGCTTCCTGGAAAACATTATTTCATAAATAAATCTTTTAACTCTCAAGTTGACCAAAATAAGGAATTGAAATTTGATCTGTTGAGTTCATAATGATTTTTGTTTTTCTGGCAGAGATTTATATAGAAAATAGTCATCAAAATGGGTAGCTTCATTTCTGGCATTTAATATATGTTAAATAATATACATATTGTATTTTGTATCTGTATTATCTCTAACCTGGAGCTTTGTTTCAGATTAAACAACAAATAGTGTAAAGTGCTAATAATATACTTTCCCTATTTTTCTTTTGACATCCTTTCATGTCTGGACTCCAAATATTCAGTGTTTAAGCCTTGTTCCTTTGATTGGTTATGGTGTTTATGTCAGCAAAATGGTAATACAAGAACATAGCAATCCCTCTTTGGTTTCCCAATTTATAAAATCCTACCTGTTCTTATCCTTTCTTCTCTTTTCTGAGGATATGGTAGAAATCTGTCATTTGACCTTTCTTTTCCATACTCCAAGCAGAGCCTGAAGTTTGAATAAGGGCTTGAGCAATTCACATACCGAAAGGATATAGTTGAGGTAATATAAAATTCACCTAAAATGAAACTGAGTGCTGAAGTCAAGAGTTTAAAGCATTATTTTTTTTCTTAAGAGAGTTGATGAAAACCTTATGCCCCCTGGTCCCACATCTACTTCCCAATACTGACCCTAATATTCGACGGGTGCTGCCGCTGCCACGACCCACTTTGAATCAGGCAAGGAACACAAGCGAAAGCCTGGACCAAGCAGATAATTGGTTTGGAAGCACATGCAAGGTTCAGGGTAACAGAGATGATGATTTCTTCAGAAGGCAGCTGAGTCCTCTCCAAATTCCAGTCTTCCAAGAGCCTGTGAGGAGTGGTCCAGAATGGGAAATGATACAGACTCAGAGGTGATGGTGTCGTCCAGGTGGGCCTTTTCTCTGCCCTCCCCTGGCAGCCTGACCTATTAGTACTAGTAGTTGGTACTGAGGTAGCTTCTGGAGGATCACATCAGTGTTCCCAGTTTTGCCCAGAATGTTTTCCTGGTTGTCCCCTGCCTCGCACACCCCAGTCATTCTCCAGGGTTGTCTTCTTCTCTTGTCCTAAGTATGTCCTCTCCTCCAAACACAAACACAGGGCTCCTTCTCCCTGGTACTTATTGTGTATCTGCCACACGTCGGGCTTCCTCCTACACTGTGACCCTGATGTCTGGAACTGAGAATTCACGATTTTGTAGAATAAATAAATGAGTGAATGAGTGAAGGAATCCTCTAAGGAAGAATGAAGAATATCATTGTGATAGCTCACAAACAGATTCCATTTGTTCTAAATTGTGGACGTGACTTATTGGCCTTTTTAGCATTGGGTTCGCATGGATAGTCTTTGTGGAGCCCAGTCTTCCTTATCCCTTTCTCTCCCCTCGTGAGCAGCTCAGATAAACCTGATGTAGTCAAGGTCACCAAGGTACTCGTTACTTAGAGCCATCACATTCAAGCGATGGCTCTCTCTTACTGTGGAGGATGAACAGGTCATGAAAGTGCCTTAAAATAATGAAAATTGAGATATTCACTTGACGAGTGTTAACATACCCTTTCCACGTGGGAGGTACTGGAAAAATAACAGTGGGCCAAACAGACATGACCCTCTTGAAACCCACCATATGCTGGAAAATACAGATACTAAGTTTTTTATTTTTAATCTTATAAGTAAATGTCAAATGTTAATTGTGATAAATACTCAGGGTTCTGTGAGAGCCCACCATAGGACACATGACCTCATTTTAGGTCAAGAACAGCTTCCCTGAGGAAGCAACATTTGGACTAATAGTTGGAGGATGAATAGGAAACTGGCCTAAGGACAGGGATATTGAGGCTGCACACAGAGAAACAGGAAGTATTTGGCTAGTTAGGGACCCAGGAAGGACAGTGAGGCCAGAGTGGCTAGAGAGTAGGTGGCAAAAGCCAGGAAGGACAAACCAGGTAGGGCTGTGCCTTCTTAGCCACAACCAAGAAATATGAGCCAGAGTGATGTGATCAGATTGGCCATTTAGATACTCTACTCTGACTGCTATGCAGAATGGATTGAGGGGACGAGGGGAAGAAAAGAGGGGTGAGAGGCTGTTGCACCTGCCCAGATGAGAGATGTTCGGTGGGTCACTCACAGGCATGGGAACATCGAGGAAGATGCTAGTTTGTGGGGGGAAGGGATGAAGTCATACATTAATTTTTTGACATGTTGAGGTTGAAGCACCTTTGACACAGTCCAGGAAACATGGAGACTGTCTACTGAGCATACACTGGTCTGGGGCTCAGAACAGAGGTCTAAGCAGCAGACCAGCATTTTGGACTAATTAGCACATTGGTAGTAAAACCATAGAAATGGGTAAATTTGCCTGGAGAGAGACAAGAGACTGAGAAGAAATGAGAGCCAAAATTCCAAAATTTAAGGGCCAGGGAGAGTAGGGTCCACTGGCAAATGAAAGGGAGAGGGCGTGACTCGGGAAGTTGAGGGATAACGGTGGCTATGGAAGGTCCTAGAACCCACGGAAAGAGAGTTTCAAGCTCAACAGTGCACAGGAATTCCGAGAGGACAAGAGAGATGAGGATTGAAAACCACTCCATGGATTGGACAACAAAAAGCTCATCAGTGACTTTATTGAGTGCTGTTTCTGTGCAGTAGAGGGGGCAGCAACCAGGCAAGAGAAGACTGAGAATATGAAGTCAGAGAGTTGAGAGACATTTTGAGGAGAGGCCATAGCCTCCGTCCAGGGCCTCTCCATTTGCAATCAATCCTGTAGATAAGAACAAGTACCAAATGCTGGAGAGCTAACATTTATGGAGTGCTTATTATGGATGAGGGACTGTTCTCAGTTTCTTGCATGTATTAGCTCCTTTAACTATCACAGATGCCCTTATGAGACAGGCGCTGTTAGCATCCCCATTTTACAGACAAAGAAATCTAAACACGGCTTGCCCAAGGTCACACAACTAGAAAGTGGTAGAGCTGGGATTTTAACAAGCACTGTCTGGCAGCAGCACCCTATCTTCTCTCCTAAGCTTTCTTATTAAATGAAGAAATCCCCCTGGCTCAATAATGAAACCACTCAGGCATTTTGCCGTGAAAGGGAGGTTTCCCATTTCCACATGTTTATGATTCGGAAGTGCCAGATCATGCATTTGTGCACTTGAACTCACAGAGGTTTTATGGCCAGTGTTATCAACCTCATCTTTAAACTTCCTTTTCCTCTCCCCTCTCTTATTTTTGCTGAGGTGACTGTTTTCAAGTCATTTGAATATTACATTATATTCTAAAGTGTAATTATTTTTTACTCTTACTCAGAGAATTTTAATCCTGGGACCTAATAAATCTGTGTATTATTGCAAAAATCAGTTAACCGAGGGAGAAATTATAACCGAGTTCTATGAAGATGGGCGATAAGAGCTAGGAGCCCTCATGGCTGACATATGTTTGTAACAGACAGTTTTGTAAGTTGCACCATATTTCATTCTTAAAGGTTCCAGTGCTGTAATACTTAGGTGCTTTTCGTCAACATTATCCATTAACGTAGAATGAAATTAACATTTGTTCAGCAAATAAAATCCGTTTACAACTTAATGGGGTTGTGCACGGCTGGAATCTAGGATGCACAGATTTTAAGCAAGACAGCTTTGGATGGCAGTTCTTGAGGGGCACGACTCTTAGTGT
Organism: Ursus arctos; assembly: GCF_023065955.2. Taxonomy (NCBI): domain Eukaryota; kingdom Metazoa; phylum Chordata; class Mammalia; order Carnivora; family Ursidae; genus Ursus; species Ursus arctos. The sequence continues at coordinate 9,653,148 of NW_026623100.1, forward strand.
AGTGGGACTTCTTAAGAAGAGACCAGTGTTAAGAGATTCTGGTTTGAACTTAAAGGATGAAGTCAGAGACAATTTCAGGGTAATGTCTGAGCAGATTATCCTCTTGGTTTTCACCTTTAGTCACTAATTTAATTACAGTTTCCTATGAAATGTTTATAGTGAATATTTACATAGAGTTGCATTTCTGTCGCTAGGACGGGGATAACTGGTACTTGTTTAAATTCTGGGGGCCCAAATCAGTTTCCTGACACTACAATTGAACAAACTTCCAGCAAATAAAGGAATTCCTTTCCTAGATGCTAAGGAGCTCACTGGACAAGATTTTCGGTTTTGATTCTGGGAGATCTGTGAGTGAGGAGAGCGTTTAAAGCACCATCATATGAAGTGCGCATTATTACAGCCCCCTCATATGTTCAGACTCTCATGGTGGGCCAAGACAAACCCTGTGCTTAAATGTCTACATGCTCCTTAACCCAAATGAAAATATGTTGGCCAGTCCTTAGAGAACAAAGAGACCACTTGTTTCAAGTGACCTGTTCAGGTCATTTGCAGAGATGGACCTCAGTCAAATCTCCCCGGCTTCAGACCAGACAGGCTTTTTCGAGCCCATGCTCTTTCCTTTATCAATTATTTCATTTGTTTCAAACAGTAAAGATTTTATTAGTGACAAAATGAAGCCCACAAATGGCAAAATCAATCCAGGTAGAGCTGCAGAGGAGCTCCATTAATACTTCCCATTACTTGTTGCAGTGAAATAAAATCAAAGCGAAAGTAACCCTGATGTAGGCCTAGAGAAATTCACCAGACAAAACCTGCGGGTCTTGCCCAAGATGAATTATTGGCTGATAGTGCTTTGTTTTCACTTCTCTTTCTGCATTTGGTCATCTGAATGGATAGAGACAGAAATACCACAAATTTACGTCTTATTTTACCATAGGTGCATTTGTAAGAGATGTTATTATGCTAGTCCTTTTGGCTGAAACCAAAAGCCCTACTTAAATGATTCCCTTTCTGCTTGCCAAGGGCATCCTCATGCCTGTGAGGGGTATCCAGTGCCCTACTCCTATATTCCAGGGCCATTTGGTCACACTTTTTAGACTTTGTGATCACTCCAGAAGTGTTCGGTTTCTAACAGAGGTGGGGCAAGAGACCACTCTAATTCAAAATCTGTTCTGAGCCCAGGGAATTTGGAGGTGATGGCCAAAGGAACCCCAGGGGTCTGGAAGCTCCTGTTGGGCGCACATGGCTTTGTCTTTCTGTGTTTGCCTGTCTCATTCTGATGCATACCATTAGGAACTACAAAGGCGTGTACAGAACCATGGGGATAGAAGACCAAAGGAATGTTAGCAGCCCATGTAGCTAAAGGTCCATGGGAATGTACTTTCTACCCTAAGGGTCAAGAGTGAATTCTGATACCTCAGTTGATATCTTTACATGGGTATTGGTCACTGTTTTACTCTGCCGGTGCCGGCTGAAAGGAAAGAGGAGATACACAAGTGGCATGTTAACAAAACCTAGATGCCACTGGATGTCATGGAAGCTAACGGTGCTGTGTGCCTCCTGCTGTGGCCAGGCTGGTAAAGACTAAGAGACATGCAGAGAAGCATGTCAGCAGCCAGAATGCAGGAAGGGCTGGGCTTCAGGCAAGGTCAAAGACCCAGTTTCACAGTTTCTCAGGATACTTGGAGAAGCTCAGTATTACGTTAGAGGACCGAGGGATTAAAAATACTTGATTTCGTAAGTTTTCTGCTGCTCTTGCCTTACAAGGGGCATCAACAGAACAAAGAAATAAGAGATTGAACGTACCTCAAGAAGTATAGATTTACGCCCTGCCTTAAAACACCTGCCAGACTCGAAAAAGGGACAGATGCTTATAGAATGAGTAAGAGAGAGAATGTGGGGAAGAAAGCAAATAGAGATGCACTCCTTTCCATGCCAGTGCTCCTCTGAAAGGTGCCTTGCAGAGTCCTCCCCTAGCAACACAAGAGTGTAGGAGGGTGGGACAGAAGCAGAGACAGTCGCTGCCTGTCAGAGCATATGTGGTCCATTGGACTGTGCTTGTCACCCATGCGTGCCGCTCAGGTTTTCACAGCACCCTCACGGTATTCTGCTGCTTTGTATTTCGGGGAGTCCTCATTTTCAGAATAATAAGTGCTTAACCTTGGATCACCTAGAACGAAGCGTGCAGATTCTTATCTTTATCTATGAATGAATTTTACGATTGCATTGTGGTTTTTATTTTGCTTCTAGAAAATATCAATAGACATGAGAGTATAATATCTGATAATACTTTCAAATGTATAAATTCCCGAAGAACACACTTATTGTTAATCTTGGGTTCTTTTAAGTGCTGCTCTTCAGCAGTGAAATGCTAATAGTGCTGGCCACTCGACCTGCTTCATGTCCTTTGCTAAATTCACCTAATAGAACGAATGCAATTTTATTTTCTCTTTCCTATTTCTATACTTTAGTATAATATAAGCATAGGTGCTCATTGGACTTTGAAAGTCTTACCAAAGATCAAAACTGGCAATTATTTATGGAATGATTATGTTAAGTCACTTAATAAAGAATACTTTGGAGCGCTAATTAAGAAGCACAGAAGCATTAGACTGTTTGCTGAAGTGATATTAGTACTTAACATGTGCAGACAAATAAGATCCTCCTTGTTTGCCAAAGAATTTTTAGCCTGTGAATGTGTATATGCAAGTGTGTAACCTTTGTGTCAGAAAATTTCTAGCAAAAAGGGCCCTGTGACCTTCTTCAACTCTATCTTACCTTTTTTTGCTTCTCTCTCTAACCTAGAAATTCCCTCTGATGCTGGTCCTTGCAAACAGGTCCTGGAGGACAAGTCACTGAGGACCTTTTACCACTGTTTCTGCCCCATCGCATTCTCTCAAGCATGGCCATCTTTCCCCCAGAAAGCTTGCCAGTTTCAGCCTCTTGCTGGAATGGCCACGTGTGAGGCATTACCTTCCTCTGACGTGGGTCGTCTGTTGATGCCCTCTCCCACCCCATTAGCAAGGCACCATTGTGCTTGGTCTCTTGTCCACCTTCAGAGTCCACTGCTCCCCTCAGTCCTTCCAGGACTTCCAGGATGGAGCAGTGAAACCTTTTCTCTATCAGCCAGCTCTGGGGCCTGGGTCATGGACCCCTGTAGGCATTCAGCCTCTTGTTTATGCTGAATCCCACTTTCCAGGCTGGATCACGGTAGCTGGTCTGTGCTGTTTCCCATTATCCCCTTCTAGGGAATCTTTAGACACTCTTCCTAATTGCTGCCCCCATGAAATTCTAATACCACAAATATGCTGTACATCTGTGTATGGTATATGTATCTGTGATTTATACAGAGAAAGAATTTTTCATCTCCAAGAACCAGGTTGATCCGGCTTAGCTAAGCCATCGCCCTCGCCCCGCACCTCTGACACCTGGACCTCCTTCCTGCCTGAGCAGGAGCTCCACTGTCCCAGACACTGAGGAGACAGATGCTATTAGCACAAGCACCTTGGCCTGCTGGCTTCATTGGCCAGTGTGCCAGGCTCTGTCCTAGGCACTGAGGTACAGCAGTGAAGCAAATAGGCCTAGATTCTGTCTCGCAGGACCTCTTGTGTTCCAACCTGCTGACAGACCAGGAGACTCACCCGGATCTCCTGCACCCCTCTTTCCCTCTTTCCTGACTTCCAGCTAATCCCTCTGCCTGTGTTTGGAGTCCCATGAATGACTGCAGCCAACTCCGAGCTGGCGAGTGCCCTCTGTCTCAGGTCTCCTCCAGCCTGGGTCTTATCCTCAGGGTAAACATGTACACACACCTTCTGTCTTTGGAAGACGCTTCTTCAGTGCTGCACTCCTTGGGGCTCTCTCCCCTTCCTCAGTTGACACCCCCCCCTCCCGCCAGCCGGGTCCCTGTGTGCCTTCACCTCCACTTTCTCATCAACCTACCGCTGTCCAGGTCCTCCTCCCCCACTCCCCTGAAACCACTTTTACCAGCGTCACTGCTTCATGCTGGCTTCTCACTAAGCACAGAGACCGTTCCCAGCGTGATCTCTTGGTAGCATTCGATGTGCTGACCACACTGTCCACCTTAAAGTGCTGGGGCCTTAGCCTCCCTCACCACACCCTCCTGGGCTTATTCCCAGTGGGTGGTCATTTCTTCTTGGTCTCCTTCATGCGCCTCACTTCCTGTAACTACCCCTTATGGTTGGTATTCCTCAGACTTCTGTCCCAGCTCTCTCTTCTTCTCCCAGGCTACATTTCTCCAGCTTCTGGTGGCATTTGTGCCATGGTGGTGGGTGAGTGTGTATCTTGAGCCCAGCTGTTTCCTGAGTTTCATGCTTATCTATCCAGCTGCCCCCGAATTGAATTGCTCCACTTTTTTTTTGGAAGATTTTATTTATTTATTTATTTATTTATTTATTTATTTATTTGAGAGAGAGAGCGCACGCACTAGCAGGGGGAGGGGCAGAGGAAGAGGAACAAGGAGAAGCAGATTCCCTCCTGAGCATGGAGCCCAACATGGGGCTTGATCCCAGGACCCTAAATCATGACCTGAGCCGAAGGCAGACACTTATCCGACTGAGCCACCCAGGCGCCCCCGTTGTTCCACTTATTTGTGTCATAGACGCCCCCACCCTGATCCCAGCTCACACCTCTGATGGCTCTGCCTCCAGCATGGATTATCCTCATTCACCTAGCTGCTCAAACCATTGGACTCTTCCTGCTCACACTTGCCACAGTTGGTTGCACACCAAGCCTGTCAGTCTGTCTCCTGAATCGCCCTCAGATGGATCTGCTTCTTTCCATCTCTGTTGGAAAGAGATGTTCTTCTTGTTCAGTCCACCATCCTTTCCCACCCAGATTATTCCAGAGACCTCCTCCCTGGCCACCTTCATACTGGTGGCCTCTATCCAGCTCCCCCAGTGTAGGCGGTATCAGCTTTCCAAAGCATGTGTGCTTTTAAAAGTTTTCAGTGGCCCCCCTCTGGGTTCAGAACAGAGTCAGATTCCTGGATGTGGTCTGGGAGAGCCACACAAGTCCTAGCCCTGCATTGCGTTCCAGCCTTATCTTTCCCCATGGCCCACCTCACACTCTATCCTCCACTTCTGCCTCTGGGCTTACCTCATGCTCTTCTGTACCCAACAGAACATGCTCTGTCTACCCTTCACCCCCAACTCAGCTGTTTCCAAGCCTCCCTTGAGAGCTCACTCCCTGCCGGAAGCCTTCCTGATTCCCAAGTCCGAGTTAGATGCTCCTATTCTGTATTCCCCAGGAAAGGTACCCTTTATTCTTATCACTTCACTTCTACGTTGAGTCATAATGGTCTTTCGTAGCCCGCATTAGGCTGTTACTGTCTATCCCCAGGGACTATCAAAATGACTGTCCCAGTGAATGTTTAATAAATACTGAATAGATGGATGGAGGATAATGAATGAATGACTTTGACCTTTTGCTCAGTGTCCGTTCTTGTTCTCTACCTTATTGTCCTTCCAATCCTGCAACAAAAAGTGTTGAGGTGCTATCCCCCTAGAACATCAGCTCTCCAAGGACAGCGAAGACTGCTGTGTGACCTGGGAGAATTGGGACACATCCTACAATTAGCACAATGCAAGAGAGAAGAAAATTCACCTCCTAACTCCTGAGGGTCAGAAGTGAAAAGGAGCCTGGCAGCTTTTGCGCGTGTACACATCAGGCGAGCGCAGACTTTCTGTCTGCCGCTTGTGTTCTGATTATCTTTCCGAAGACAGAGTTTTTCATTTTGATAGATAATGAGTGTAATGTACAAGTTGAAGAAATCAAGATAATAAATTTGCAGGGATAATTTGGTTAATTACCATTTTGCTACTCATAGCATCAAGGGCTGGAAGTCAAAGCTCTTTCCACTGCTAATATGCTCTGTGGAAAGCAGTTCTTAGAACAATTAAAACATATCCACCCAAAAGTGATCAGCTGAAGACGTACATTTTAAAATTGTATTTATTATCATGAAAACCACACACAGTGTTTTCTGTTACTTTTTCAAATTGAAGGGTGTGAAATTACAAATTTGCTGCAAATTTGTACCCTCATGGGAAAGTTGAAAATAATTTCTTAAGTAGAGATGATAATTTGCAGATTAAAGACATAAGGGCCTTGAAAAATTAGACCATCTATCCAGATATTAATCTACATTTTCTGTAGTCTTTATATTCATAATTATTTAGATCAGCATAACCTGAAAAAACCTAGAAACCTCATTTTCCCTTTCCATTTCATTTGTATGTTGTCATATAAGTTCTGAGAAATGTGATTAGTAGGTGTACAATTCTTTTGTTTTTATGTTGGTTGGATACAATGCAGTGTAAGTATTTTTTAAATGTAGGGGTTGGAACTCAGACATTTTGCATAACTTTTAGAACATGTTCCCGTACCTACGGGCATCTTATTTTGTTCTGATTTTGAAAACTACCCACACAGCCCATAATTTCAGAATAGGTAACCTAGTGTCGCATTCTTTAGCCCCCCCATTAACTAGGTTTTGCATGTGGGGTGTTGTTCTGTTTGCACATAGCTCCATTCCTGGCCCTACTTGGACCTCAGCAGTTCTAGAGAAGTGCTATGCTCAGTACCACTGCTTACACCTCCACTCTCTGGAGACCAGCCCTGTACCAAATTCTGCTTTCCTAAACAATTTTAGTTTCTGATGATAAATCAGGAAAGGTGCATCTCTTCCTGTCTCTCCAGTTATTAGCTTTGAGAACAATTGTCCTATGCTAACAGTCAGGGCTTAATTTTCTTTAATGTACCTTCCCTCTCTCTCTCCTCTCACTAAAAAGATGTGCCATTTTGCAAATGGGTATCTTTCTCTCTCCCCTGAATTTCCTAGGACATCACAAGAAGTTGTGATCTGTGCACTGTTTATTGTTGCAGATTTTTCAGTATAATGTCTTTATTTTAGTGCCTTATTTTTGCATTGTAATTCTAAATAATTAGACATCTCTGGTTCTGTGGAGTTAAAAATATTAAAGATTTTATGTTATTTTTTTAAACAAAGTATTTATCTCTGAACATTGATTAGGCTTTTGAAATGTGATTAAAAATCTTAAGATCGGTATGCTTATTATTGACGTATTATGCAATAATTTAAAACTCTATCCTCAGCTACTTGTAAATATCTTTTAATAGTCTCAAATATAGATTAATTCTGTATGTAAAGTACATATTTCTTTTTAAATTACCCTGGGATTCTATAGTAATTCATTTAACATTATTGAAATACTTGTATCTGAATATTTCCTTTATGAATCGTTTTAGTCTTCCCTTCCCTGGCAATAACTTGTGACCTAACAGTATTTTGGGCCAATTTTTAAACATCTTTTTGAATTCAGTTTAATGGTGTATATCTGGGGGTGAGGTGGAAAGTGAAGAATAGGCTTTTCAAAATAGAACCTTTAAAGTTAGCTGAAAATGTTAGTAATGGCTTCTAAAAAATGATCAATCCCTGAAAACCTACCCAGGCTGCCGCTCTGTAACCAAATTACAAATTGAGACCCTGGTAAGTCTGAGAGTCAACTTGAACTACAAAAGCCATTCGAAAATTCCACTGCAAATAACTAGAAAGAGGCAGGGTGAGGGGGGGCGGGGAGAAAATCCAGCCACGTGCAATGAGGAAGATGATATCGCATAAACAATGAGGTGCAACAGGTTCTCTCCAGACAGTGAGAGAAAAATGTCTCCTCTATTCTGCAAAATAAGCCTTAATCATTCTGACTTCTTAACTTCCTGTTTCCTTGTTTTTTTTTTTTTTTTTTTCATCAACGTCTCTCACCAACCTCTCCACACACATCCTAATCCCAGACTCTGGAAAAAGATGAGAAATGAACACGGAGTTCTTTTGGAGGTTCAGTAGTTATTGTTGTAGGAAATGTGGAGCCCACTGTGACATGAATAAAGATTCCAAAGCAGATTCCTGACATGTTTAAGATGGTGTGGATGGTGGGGGAGGAGGGGTCATCGCAGCTGGCATCATCTAGAAAGATCATCAGCAACCCCTTGAATAGTTGAAATGATTAATCACTTCAGCACAAAAGAACACAAAAGGAGATTGGGTAAGAATGAGCAGGGGACAGAGTGCTAGCTCCAGGGGTGACGTGCTTGTCTGCTTAATAATGTGTTTCTAAAGCGTGTGCCGCGTCAGGAGCGATGCACATGCAGGCGGAGGAAGGAAAGACAAGGCAGTGGGCAAGTATTTGGCGAATTAGATCAAATGTTTAAGGAAATCGGATGAGCAGTAATTTTGATGTGAACATTTTAAAAATTCATTCCCTCCCCCTTTCCACTCCCTACCCCCAATATCTTAGGAGCGCTGGGAAAGCTTGCAGGATAGTGCTGGACCTTTATCATTGAAAATGAGGAAAAGTCAATCAAATCAATATTGCCACATAGCTTCCCTGCCTTTAAGGCACAGGGATTTGAATTGGCTCCTTGGACTGGAGCAAACTACGTGACTTAAAGCATCGGAAAGTATCATAATGGCATCGCTTAACATGTATTGATGGCTAACTGTGCCCTTCCCATCTCTTAACTTCTTTTAATCTTCCAAGTAACCCTATATGATGTCATCCCCATTTTACAGAAGAGGCAACGGAGATGTAGAGAGTTATTAAGAGACAGGGTTAGGGTTCAAACTCAGGTCTTCAGAGCCCAAGCTCATAAACACATACAGTGCAATTTTTTTTTAAACTCTGAATATTTTCAAAACGTAAGACTGAGCAAATTCGTCTTATGAGGGCACATCGAGACTCTTGCATTGTACCACGTTTCTTATAGCTTGTAGGAAACAGAGGGGTGCATTTAGGCTGCAGTTGTTGCCCCAGTGGTAAGAAGCTGCTAGGCGTCTGGAAAGAGTTAGATTGAGGATCAGTGTGTGCCGAGTGGCATGCGGCATGCACAGTGAGCATAGAAATGCCACCGGTAGTTCCTTACAAAGCGAGCTTGAGTGCGTATTCACGTGTAGGCTAGTTACTGAGTAGAGTGTCTGTTACTGAGAATATGGTTCTTTTGTGTCAGCCTGTGTTATACGCTGCCTTGTACGGAGCTGTATGTTACTGACACCTCCTGCCCATATTAGCCCTAGTAAGAGCAGCAACAGTCAGTGCTGTCCTCCTCCCCAGGAGAGGGGTGGGTAAAGATGGAGAGTGGAGACGCCAAGAGTGCCAGGGGACAGAAGTCCAGGCACCCGATGCATGGGCGTGAGTTGCCCTGGAGCCTGAACTTTTGCGTCCGATACTCATCTGTTCAACAGCTCTGCCCCCAACCAGCTGCGCAACACTGAGCTAATGGAGGTTTCAAGACAGTGTACATTTTGCCCAGAAAAAAAAAGCTATTGTTCTCACTCCCTATTTGATATGGTTGTAACATTTATTGCTGGGTAAATTTGTGAATACACACATCTTAGTGAGTCAGCGTCTAACAAAATATTTTCATTCATCAAATGCAGTTCTGGAGGTAAACCAATTTTGTAAGTCTGTGATTGAAATAAACATTTTATTTTGGAACTGATGACTGTTAGCTGCTGGTTTTCTTGTTGTTAGGATAATCGAGTATTTTCAAATTCATTAGAGACAAGGTTCACTTAGAGAAATTTCAATCTAGAATATGTAGCTGTAGAATATTTGTGAGATTATCTTTATTGCTAAGAAACAATTGCTTTGCTAAAGGATTCCTGGCTATAGGAAAAGATCAACCTAGGATTAACAGCAAACTCCCCTCAAGAACCTAGATGTCTGTTTACAGTTTCTTTAAAACTCAGCGTTAATAGGAAAACAAAAGTGTTGGAAATCACTGAGTTTGACTGACAAACAGTAAGGCTTGGAATGAAATCAAAAGCCAGTGGGACATTATAAATCACTTTACAAAAGTAGAGTTTTTTAAACAACCGTTCAGGTGCGTGTACAAAGTAAAGTGACTGCGAAGGGAATAAATGCAGACTACACCCCCTGGTGGAGCATTTGTTTGATAGGTGGTTGATAGCTTTCTATCTCGTTAAGTACAGTTAAAGTGCTTCTTTAAATTTCTTTGCCTTTTTGGTTGATTATAAAACTATGTCAACTTGTGCCTGTAAGTTGCTTTTACAAGTATATAGTTTTACTAAGTATGCCTAATTATAAATCAGATTACCCAGGCAAAGTAATTTTTATAATGTGTTCTAGTCAACTATGTTCCTACAGATTCCTTTTGAGAGCTCACAAAGGATTAAAAATTATGCATAACTTCTAACTTATAGCAGTATTTTCACATTGAAATACACTTGGTACATTGCTTGGAACAGCTGGCAAATGACATAGAACCCTCCTACTTAAATATAAATCCTTTCCACATATACTTATTCAACCAAGGAGGGCAATGTAAAACTCAGAAATCTACTTAGACTTGACAATGAATTAAAATAGTGGAAGTCTTCAAAGGGGTGGGTTCAGAAAATCCTCAGCTTTTACGTAGACCCTTAAAAGAAGACATGAGAAGGAAAGTGGGTTGGCATTTTTATACTGCGTATGAAGGATTATTTCTTTTCAATATTTTTCAGTGATATACAGACTTAATTTCAATTAGAATGAGATTGCCTACATTTCTGTTTGATTTTGTAGCACCCAACAATCATCTCAATAAGTACTTGAATGGTTTATTGAAAATCTCACTTCATGAAAAAATGGACGTATTCAATATTTAAAGGCATTTATATACTTTCAAGTATGGGACATATTACTTGTTAAATTGTATTCAGTGCCTTGAGTTGTTACTATTAAGAAAGCCAGAGAATTCTAGGGTCCAGAAATGAATAAGAGCTAGAATTTTACATATAAAGAATTCATGGCTTCATGGGAACTCAGAAGCATCTAAAATTATAAACTTAGTGCTACCTCTGATAAGAATCTACTCTTGAGTGAATTAGGGGTTTATAATGATACCTATCAGTACTTGAAGTTGAAGAACTGTCCATCCATATTTGGCATAGTAAATAGTAAGTCTTCTAGCTGATTGTCTTGTCTGCCTGTGGCAGCAATAACATGTGCTCGACCCAGGTTGGTTGTGTAGCTCAAAGAAGATCAAGGATTGCACACAACATGGTAAAGTGTTATTAAAAACAGTAATGCTTCAGCTCAGAGCTACAGAAAAAGATAGAGAGCTGGAGGAGACACTGCTTCACTCAAAACAAGAAAAAGGTAGAGAAACTATTTAACCCATGAAAGAATTGACTTCATAGGGCAAACAATTAACCTGAAATGTGATGAGAGACAAGCACCTTCAGGAAGAAATGGGACCTGAGCATTTGTTCATATGGGACACCACCCAAGGCCATATACACCAGTAAAAAGATTCAGCTGGAAACCTATAATGAATTGCTGAAGGTGAATGTGGGCTCACAGGAGAATGCCACAAACACAGGGAAGGTTGCCGTCTCCTGCAGTCTTTTCGTCCACCAGGCACTCATAGAAAAGACCAGGAAGCATACTGAGAAGCCTCTCTTGTGGTGCTGGCTGGGGGTGGGGGGTGGGGGGGAAGAGCAGTCACTGCTCAGCCTCTCCATCCAGATCCAACTCCTCTATCTCTCCGGCTGCTTGGAAGACTTCGTCTGCGGGAGGAAGGGCACAAAACTGCAGCCCTTTGGGTGGATCTTCCAGTGGGGCAGGGGAATGGTACCTGCCTCTGAAACTGAACTCAGACCCCGCTCCCTCTCATTCCTAAGAAGCAAAAGCCTTAATCTCCAAGAGGAAGGATGACCCAAATGCATCCTGAGGTCCCTAGGGGAGGCCCACTCTACCTGGGAAGGAGAAAACAAACAGCTCTACCTGGGGAGGAGAAAACAAACAGCTCTACCCCTGGGGAAGGTACAGGAGTATGTCCTACCTAACATTACTTCTGGAGGAGGCTACACCACCAAGACTCCTATTCACAGTGCCTACCTGAAACTAAGTCTTAATAAGAACATCAGAGTCTGTCTTTCCTCCCCAATTCTCCAGCCACCACACCAGCAAGGATTGAGTAAAAATAACAGTGGGATACAACTGGAAGAGCCAGGCATAAGGAAGACCCAAACTCATAGCCAAGCAGAGAGCAAACTTCATATCCAGACCCACTCCTGACTAGATGAACACAAACCTTCACACTAAAGACCTAACAGAGGGAAAGGCGTTCTCATCTGCAAACATAGAACATACTTACCTCAGAGTCTGCTGCCCTTTACAACATGTATGGTTTCAACACAAACCTCGGAGACCCATGAAAAGGCTTCATTAAAGCACAGTCTAAAGGGACAAAGCAGTCATCAGACCCGGAATCCAATGTGACACAGACATTAGAACTTAAATGGCTGCAATTAATACATTAGTGGCTCTGAAGGAAAAGGCATTTAAATTATGAAGTTAGTTTTTACTTCTGATAGGAATCCAAAATCATGCCTGCAGAATCATAGGGAATTTCACTGGGAAGACAGGAACTATAAGAGAGGGAGCCACATGAAAAATGTGGGGAAATGGAAAACGCAGAGAGATATAAAATGCCTCTGATGGGTTTGTCAGTAGACTGGACACAGTTGAGGGAAGAATCAAAGAGTATGAAGATAAGTCAAAAGAAATTACTCGAAAACAGAGATGAAAATGTAAGAAAAAAACAGAACAGAGCATCTAAGATCTGTAGGGTAATCTTAAATGGTGAAATGTTCATGTAATTGGGATCCGAGGAGGGGGAAGAAAAGAGAACAAGACAAAAGAAGTAATGGCCAAGAATTTTCAGAATTAGCGACAGACCCCCAACCCATATATCCCAGAAGCTCAGGCTCAAAGCATGCCTAGCCGTATAAATACCAACACATGCACACGCCCCAAGGTATAAACCAAAGACAAAGAGAAAATCCTGAAGTCAGCCAGCCAAAGAAAAAAGACACATTACCAACAGAAGAATTCAGATGAGAATGACAGAAGACTTATCAGTGGCCAGGCGAGCAGTAAGACAATGGAGTGGCCTCTTTGACGTGGTTAAAGAAGAAAAAAGCTGTCAGCCCAGAATTCTCAGCAAAAACATGCTTTAGAAGTTAAAGAGAAATAAAGAGTTATATAGACAAAAAAATGTGGGAAATCATTACCAGCAGACCTACCATATGAGAAATGTTAGAGGAAATTCGTAAGCAGAAGGACTGTGATGTGGTCGGAAACTCAGATCTACACACACAAAAATAAGAGCATCAGAAATGGAATAAGTGAAAGTGAAATAGCAACAAAAGCATGTAGTAAATTCCAAGGCCACGAGCCAGGCCTTATGCTGAGTTCTTTTATTTCCTCTTTAAAATGCAACTATTACATAGTATTTAATGGAAACAGAGCTTCAGTCTGGAAAGATGAAAAGGTTTTGTGGATGGATTGTGGTTACACAGCAATACGAATGTAAATGCCACTGAACAGTATACTTAAAAATGGGTTAAAATGGTGCATTTTATGTTATATACATTTTACCACAGTAAAAGAAAAAAATGCAACGGTTACGTCCAAGGAGTACTCAACAGAATGCAAACATAAAGCCCAGAAGTTTTGATCACAGGGTTTCTTGAAATCCTTTTCATGGGCTACGTCTTCTCCTGCCCTTAAATGAAATCTCACTAGTTTCCCAGATACTATTAGATGATTCAGAAGTCTTCCAGTCACTCTTAGTGATGAAAAAAAAAAATCCATTTCAGTAATTAAAATACCCAGTTATAGGGCATCATCAAAGCTCTGAACTCATTTAAAGTTAAAGATTTCCTTCCCCCAACTTGGGCTTCCTTCAGGCTGGAATCCTACAGGGGGAAAGAGGGACATGATGTTCCTTCCCTATTTCACTGGCTTGCATCGTTCCTTTTTTCAGCTGGGCTTTCTGGCTCCCCCAGGGCTAGAGGTAGGGTGACAAGAAAGTGGTAAGGGCCTACGAAGTCATACTTGACTGTCCCTAGCTGCTGGCCCTGGTGGTCTGTGGAGTTGGCGGGTCTCTCTCTTTGGGAAAGAGCACTGGTTCTTCGTGGGATGCTTTCACGATTCCAAAAAGATTTTTTCCCCACTGTGAACATCCACCTGTAGCTTCTTTGACGAGGGTAGTGCCTCTTTCCATCTTCCATATGACCCCCCCTTCTCTCCATGTTCTCGCCCAACCCAGCTTCTGCGTCCAGTGTGGATCTTGTCTCTCTGTAGGTCAAAGTTCAGTCCACATGTGCCTCCATGCCAGCTGTTCGCTGCTGCCCTGATGATTTTTTCAGGCTTAAGCTAGGTATCCCCAAGTGCCCAGAGCAAATATAAAGTCCTCTGAGGGCTGTTGATATGTGCACAGGTGTGTGTATGAAAGCCCTTCCACTTTCGGCTTGAGGTGAGGAAGAACTAGCTCCCTTCCCCTCCCCCACTTCAGATGGGGGAGAAAAACATCACAGTATTACAGTATCTTTCTCCAAAGAAATTCTCCTTCTGGGCCTCAGAGGAGTAATACTCTCTTTGAGCCCATCTATTGCTTTGTCTTGCCCAGATGCACCTTCCTTTGATTGTATGGCATTTGTTGTTTGTTCTAAATCGAAAAACAAACATGAGCTCCCTTTTCACATCCTGTTCAGTAGTACTCAATTTTAGCGTGATCAGGAAGGTCCATGTTTAGCTAGAAGGTACACTTACTAAGAGGTTTACCATTTTGTTCTATGCTACTGTGTGTAGTGTCTACGATCTAGGCTGCAAACAAAGCACAGTTTTGTTGAGAAAACCTGACATCTCAGACAGAGGCTTGAGTCAGGTAGAGATAAGTATGTTCTCCCCTAATTTTCTCATATCCTCAGCTTTCTTAATCCTTTCATAGTTTCCCCTTGCCTTTTTAAAAATTTCTACAATGAATTTGGTCTCAGGCACGGTACACAGACCTCACTGAAACCAGGAGCCAACATCTGCTTGAAGGCCAGGTGCCCCGGCCTTATTAAATAGTCCCAGTCAGATTCTGGTTTTGTAACTTCAACAGGACCAGCCAGAGGACAAAATTAATTCTTATTAAGAGCTAGTTCTCTTTCAATTTAGTAAATGTTTCTTACCCTGTGCTTCCCAGCGCTACTTAAAGAGCTATTTTTAAAAGATCATTTTAGCTTTGGAATAAAACTAGTACAACAATCCACTTACACAAATAGTATCTTTGTTTAAAATGAGAACATCACAGTGTGATTGAGCTATGGTTGGAACTGGTACGTTCTAATCTTCAGAGACGTCTCCGGTAAGCAACTCCACAGCCTCCCCTCTGCGACGCCCCTCCAACCCAGGCCAACAGTGGCTGTCACAATACACAGATTAGCACTGCTTCCTACGATGTCCTTGAAATACTTGTTGTTTAGAGTGTGTTGTCACATGGCATGAAAATGTCGAAGAAGGGAAACACAGACTTTTAAAAATATGCCAGTATTTCCTGATTTTTTTTTTTTAGGTCAAACCCTTCATTTTGACACTTAATGAATAAAATGCCCACATGGCAAGAAATGAGATAATGAATTGTAAAAAGACATAATCAGCAATGACTAAATAATTAAGGGAATTGAAATGCAGAGTCATTTGGGAATGCATTAATAATAACACGATTTGTTCCATATGCTGAAGAATTCTGTTTTTAGAAAATCAGTCATCACACATGCTCCGTAGCAAAAATAAAAAAAAAAAATTAATGTTGACTAATAGGAACTGTAATTAGATGTTCTGCTTTTAAACAGCTGAATAAAAGATGAAATCATATAGAAAGTATATTTAGATACAAGTCAGAAAGTAAACTGATTATTATTCATAGTGCTGTTAATAGGAACTATAATTTATGCATCTAGTGGGAATTGTGTTAGGCAATTAAGGTAGGGAGTCACACTCGACTTCCCTTTATGCATTTACATCTATGTATTTTCCTGTCTTATACCAGGGACTATCTTTCTTATCTTTCACTAGCTTAACCATTAGAGTCACATCTCGAGGAAGTGCACAGTGAGCTGTTGGGGTTTTGGGGTTCTGGGGTTTGGTACGTCTGCCCTCCAGAGGATCTGCATGAGGATACTGCTCGGCCAGGATGTACCGCGCACCTTTGTCAGGCACTGCCAGCAGGGGATTGTGACTTCTCAGCTTCTGTTAGTGTCTCACCTTCAGAGGTGTCTTCTGAGGTTACTAGGAGGGAAAGAGGAATATCTGACTTGGAGAGTCAGTGGGCAGCCTCTAAATAAAGTGGGAGATAATGACCCCAAGCGGTCTCTGTGGCCGGGCCCTAGCCATGCGCCTAAGTCAGTCATCAGGAGCGGCCACATTTCACTAATCACCCGCATATCCCTTTAGTGGGATACAAGAATCATTCCTTTTCTTTTTTTAAGGTGTGAAACAGAACAAATCTGTGAGATCATGGTTAAAATGAACAAGTTTCTGATTTTGGATTTTCCATTAAAATGTTGTGCCTTGGGGCGCCTGGTTTCTTGGTGGGTTAAGCATCTGCCTTCAGCTCAGGCTGTGATTCTAGGGTTCTGGGATCAAGCCCCACATCCTTGCTTAGTGGGGAGTCTGCTTGTTTCTCTATCTCTCCCCCTGCTCATGCTCTCTCTCTCACTCTCAAATAAATAAATAAAATCTTTTTTAAAAATGAGGTACCTTTTTGGAGAATAAAATAGCAAACAGGTGTGCAAGATTTTAACAAAATCTTGTGCCAGTGTGCACACAGGCTACAGCTGTCCTATGGGTTCATTCTTTTATTCACACAAAAAACAGAACAAAAACCCTGAAACATAAAGTGAGCAATTCCTTTTAACTATGGATATGAGGTATACACACTGCTGTACTGTGCCTCAGCACGACGGTGACTCTGACCGTACAAGCAGTTCCTCCTGTCCTCTCCGTCCATTATTGTGTCACTGCCCCCAGCGTGGATCAGACGTCAGCTCTGAATTGTTGGAGAGGGAGTCTCCTCAGCTCCGTGAGAGGCATGCTTTGCATTCTTCATTAAGTTTCTGAACAACCTCACATCTATTTTTCCTTTCATAGATTGGAAACAAGATCTCTTACTACTTCTTTGGGCAGTATATGTTGATATGACACCTGCCACAAGAGCTTTGCAGTATGGGTAATAGAAAGAACACTGGACTAGAACTCTGCATACCTGGGTTTGAATCTGATTTTGTGGCCTCAAGGAAATCCGTCTGTGCCTCAGTTCACACATCTATAAATCAAAGATAACACTGCTTCCCTTATCTGCCCTGTAAAGTAGTTATGAGGACCTAAAAAAAAAAAAAAAAATATATATATATATATATATATATATACGTGTGTGTGTCAAAGTGCTTTGTAACCCATAAGTCATGTTATAAATGTCAGGGTTGTTCTTGATTGTAGGGTTAATATTTTATGTATATATTACCTTCCTTAGAACATAAAGCTCTGAAGATAATAGTCTTATACAGGTCCCTGGGCTATAACCATAAAATTCATAACCCACCATTGCTCTTGACAAATAAGTAATTACTCACAACCACACACTGTGGTAAGCAGAATAATGAGCCCCCAAATATGTCCATGTCCAAATCCCCAGAACATGTGACTATGTTGGGTTATATGGCAAAGGGGAATTAAGGTTACAAATGGAATTAAGGTTGCTAATCAGCTGACCTTGAGATGCAGAGATTATCCTGTATTATCTGGGTGGGCCCGCTGTAATCACTAAGGTCCTTCACGAGTAGAGGAGAGAAGCAGAAGAGATGGGAGTATGAAAAAGATGCCTGACATGGCTAGCTTGGAAGACAGAAGGGGCCACAAGCCAAGGAACGTGGGCAGTCTTAAAGCCGGAGGGGGCAAGGAACAGATTCTCCACCAGAGCTTCCAGAACACAACACAGCCCCGCTTGATTTCAGCCCATCTGGACTTCTAAGATTCTGAACTGTGAGATCATTAATTTGTGTTGTTTTAAGCTATTGAATTTGAGATGATTTGTTTATAGCAGCAATGGAAAACCAACACACACACGCACACACACATTCTGACTAAAGTCGGTAGACAAGATTATTCAGATACTAATTTTAAAATGCCCAAAGCCTCAACTGCACAGGGCCACAATCACCTGGAGGGTTGCAGAGCCTAATACTTCTACTTGGGCCTCGTTTGCCCAGGTATTTGGGCTAATCCTCTGCTTTGCTTTAGCTTTATTTCCTGGCTTAAATAAGCAGTAAGTTTATTGCTTTGTGCCCTGTGGGTATTCCGTAAGTGCTTGTTGACTGCCTGACAGTGTGTTGTAAGTACTTCCTAGATGAGGACACAGGTGAGGTTAGAGAAGCCAGGTGAGACGAGGGACTTGTCTGGGGTAGCATAGCAACCAGGACGATGCTCGGCCGCCGTCAAGTAGTCTTCACCTATAGCCACCTGCCCTTCCCACTAAACAGTACAGTCCACTGCAGCTTAGCAGCCAGTGATAATGGATTATTTTGCTCATCTCAGGCTGTTTTACAGGTACCAGTATTGATTCAAGCCCCAGAGGAACCTGAGCAAAAATCACTGGTCAATCAGCCTACTAGGGAAACCTTGAAATTCATGAGGGCATAGAGTTGACCTTATACATAGTTATTGAGCACTTACTGTATTCCAACACAGGTGGTGATTATGACGGGTCCATTTCCGCAAAGATTTCATAAAACTGAGTGTCTTTGTCCCACAAGTTGCCCAGCAATACTTACCAAAGGTCTCTTAAATAAGATGCTCTATTTGGCAGAAAATAGGCTTATTTGTTTGTTTTTTTGTTTTTAATCTATTGCATGGCCCCAAAGTAAGGAATTAATGACCCCACATAACAGTGACTGAAAAACTTGCCAAAAATCCCGGGAGCGTGTAAGTTAACAAATGTGCATGTAAATATGGTACAGTGTGATCTGAGGCTTATCAGGAAAGTTTGTGGGGTTTTTTTGTTTGCTTCTTTTGGGAAAATGGGTTTCCTCCTTTCAACCTTGGTACTAAGTAACAGCAATCCCAGAACACCCCCCACAGCAGGAACTCGGTCACAGCCAAATGGGGCAAAGATGAGCCGTGGCTTTGAGGACAGATCTGGTTTTGAATCCCAGCTTTACCACTTACTAGCTGAGTGATTCTGGGTCAATCACTTAATCTCGTCGAGCCTATTTTCTGCTTCTATTAAATGAAATCATAGGAGGATGAAATGAGATAATATATGTAAAGCCCCAGCTCAGGGCAGACCTGCTCCCCTTCCCACCTGCCATTGCAGCAGCTGTGTTAGGAGTGAGGGTCTCCCGCATTGAGGGCTTGCCCATGTGGCTACTAAGAGCTCAACCCCCCAGTAGCTGCCCATTCTTCTCTACCAGCCCCTCCATTAAAGCTCTCTGCTGTCACTTTCCCTTCCCGTCACACCTTCACTCCCATATCCAAGGACTTACCTTGGAACCTCAAAGGCTTTCCGCCTTCCAGAAACTTCTTTCACATTCCAAAGAAAAAATTAAAAAACCACCAAGAATCCTGCACTTTAATTTCATTTGTCTACTTTCCCTTTGAAACACACACAAGACCACTCCATGACCTGTTCTCTCCTATTTTATAGGTGAATTCCAATGTTTGGATTCATTACGTTTGCTATCTGTTGAATTCCCCTGGCCAGGGAACGAACCTGTGAGCTCAAAATGGAAACAGAAAAACTCCTCCCTTTTCTGTAGCTGCTGCTTCACTGAGTAGTCATTAAGTAAATTCAGTGTTTTAATGCACGAAAACACATGATTGTTTAACAGAGTATATTATGGAAAATGGTAGCGTTAATAGTCTCGGCGGAGTTCTAGTTGGGGAAAAGTACATCATAGCATTGCCAAGGCAGGGGGCTGTTTTTGTACGTGAAAATAAGTTACTGACATTGTACATCATTTTTATATCTTGTTGCTAGGCAACATTAAGAATGTGGTTATTGCCAATGTGTCTGCTTTTTTGTTTAAAAAAAAAAAGCCACTTCTTAATTCTGTTAAATTAGCCCTGTTATTGATTCTGTGGTCTTTCCTGAGTGTATTGATTGAGGTTCATCCATTAGCTTGGTGTGGGATGGGGGAGGGGACACAGAGTTGCGTGTGTAACTTGAACAGATACATCAGTACTAATCACTAGTTCTCTTGTTCGTGACGCTTTGTTTTCATACAGAGACAGGTAGAGTTTTGGTGCCCTGAGATGCGATATCCAGTGAACTAGAGTAAGATGTGGATGGAATCCGCTGGTGAATTAAATGCATAATTACACATTTTCTGGAATATACTTCCTGTCACCAATGGTCCTGAGACCCCAGAATATTTTTCTTTTTCCTCAACTGTGACTCTTGTTTTCCACCACTCTTCACTTGTTTTGTTTCCTAACCTGGTGCTACATCAGCAGCCGTACCCACAGTCACTTAAGAAAACTCAGGAGTGGTATTTAGAGAAGATGGAAAGTGTGAGGAAACATGATTTTTAAATTCGCGTGAAATGGAGTTCTTCTGGCCTCTGTCCGCTCACTCTTCCCAGGTACCTGAGTCCTCCTACTCACATACAGCTGCTTTGATTGTCTCAGCTTCACCCCATTGCTGAGGAAGGGATCCCCCTCCCGGAGGAATGGGGACAGCCAAACACATGACACCTGACCCTGGACAGATGAGCTCGACAGCACTTTATTAGTCTCATGCACTCACAACCTGGCAGATGGGGACGCAGGGCTGCCCGGGGCCACACCCTGGAACAGAGGGAACCAGCAGGAGTGGTGAGAAGCAGGCTTCATAGTATCAAGAGGGTGTGGTGTCCCCTGATCCCCACAGGAATGAGATTGGCTTGTTTGAATAATTTTGCAGCCTGGCAGGGAACTAAATCCACTACTCGGGAATGAGTAATAACTGTGCCTGTTCCCCTTGATAAGGAGGGTTGTTTGGCTAGGGGACCTTATCCACAGGGGTAGAGTGTGTGGGGGATTTGTGGTGAGACTGTGTGAGGCCTCCCTGGTTTCACCAGATGTCAAGGCAACACATAATATTGGATCTTCATTTTAGGCCTCACACCACAGCAGCTGATGATTAGGTTGGTGCTTCTGATGTCGGCGTGGAAAAACAGGACCAAGGAGTAGAATTGGTAGTTTGGGGCTTATCAGGAAGGACCTGTCTATCAGCTAAGATATGAGAAAACTAAGGGTCTATTTGGGAGCGTAACAATTTCCCATCCTAGGAAGAACAGAACTTGGGTGTTTGGTAAGAATTCATGAGTTAGGGTCATGGCTGGTCCACAGTCCCGAGACTGGGAATTCTGTGATCTTATAGGATTTCAAAAAACAACCAACTACGTAGCAATCCAAAAACTAAGCCGTTTTCTCTTACCTGTACTGTGCTCTATCCCCTTCCACCCAGAATCCTAACTCCTCATTTCCAAGGTGACACCACCTAATCTGATGAACCAATTTTACATTCATGGGTTATCAGTTTCAGTTCATACACATGACAGTAATGGCCTTCTATCAAAATTCACTGAGAAATGCAAGGAGTAGGCCTAGTGATGCCAGTAATATCACACAAGGCAAGGAACATTTTGGGGGTTAGGCTAAGATATATGTCCCCCTTCTCAAGCCTTCTTCAAACCTTAGTGGAGCTTTGAGGCCTTAAACATGTCTCTCATAAACTCCTGAGGTCATGATCAAGTCCACGATCCATGATAAACCAGAAGATTTCCATGTACTACCCCTTTTCAGTGGTCTGTCCCTTCCTTCAGAGATGATGAAAAATTATTGAAAGAAAAAACCACTCACATGTATTATACCATGGATTATAAGTGCTACCTATGTAACTTATGGATTCAGCATTCAGCATGGAATGCTTACTATTTGCCAGACTCTCTGCCCGACCCCAACCTACCAGTTTATTTCCCAGCAAAGACACATTAAGAATAATGCTTGTGAATTTTTATCTGGAGCAAGGGTGGGGTGGGTGGAGACAGGTATATGTGGGAGGGAATGGGACCCCTCTGAGACTAGCGGATCCACGTCAGGTTCTGGGACATCGGGGTTGTTCTGAATTACTTGCTCTGTCATATGAGTTCAGCTTGGATTACCCCCATTAAAACTGGAGTGGCTATCTAGAAGAAACAAATACGGATCTGGATCCCCAGTGTAGTGCATTGAATCTGTCAAGGAGTGCCCACCCTCCCCCAGACACCTGAGGTCCCCACACTGTCATCACAGGGCTGAGCACACGCCCTGTTAACATTCACTCCTGTGTCTGCCCCATCCCTGGAACGTGAACTCCATGAGGTTATTTCTTGCCCCTCATTGTATCTTCAGTACGCAGCTCACCACTTCACGTACAGTAGACAGAAGCTGCATAAATGTTGGTGGGAGTAATTAATGAATGAATGGAGCGTTAATCTGATACAGATGACTTCACAAGATGATCGGTGACAGAGCAGTCTGTAGAAACTGAGCTCCTCTTGAAACGAGGCTGTGGCTGACTGTAACTATTCTGATTTTTTCCCTGCCATCTCTGTGAGGCATATTCTTGATTCTGTGCACGTGTTTCCTTTTTTGGTCCAAGAATAAGTTATCATTTGACAGTGATCTTTATGACTATTTGCAAGTTAAACTGTTGGGTTTTGAAAGATATGCTGGTTATATGTGTTGTCAAGAGACACATATTCTGCTTCTGTGAAAAGGGCAGGCAAATGTTACTTTGTTGTGTGTAAACACACACACACGTGTGTGTGTGTGTGTGTGTGTGTGTTTGAATGTATGTGTATAGAGGATACCCTTGCAGGCATTAACACATGGGAGAAAATGTTTCTTGCACTGAGCAATTTTTTCCTCCTGGAAAATTGGAAAAGCAGACATATACATAATTATGAGATAATAGGATAAGTGCTTTATTATGAAGTATGTACAGAATGTGATGGGCCCGAAGAGGAGTAGAGATTTATCTGCACAGAAGGTAATCAACTGTTGTGTTGATATGAATCAGAAAAATCAAAAATCAGTTGCTGGTTTAGAGGATGAGGATTGTTTCCTCAGGCACCAAACTATGATTTAGTAGATTTAAAAAAAGTTTTCCAAAAGCTATTACTGTCCGCCTTCTCTGTGTTTTATTTTTTGGCTTGTGTGTCTGTCTGAACAGCATAAGGCCAGAGAACACATCTGATTCCTCTTTCCATCTCTGGCATAGTTGAATTATTATCGTAATACCACTGATGTAATATGCTTCTAACTTTAAAATTTTTTGTTCTTCAAGTGAAAGTCATGTAAATAGAGGTGGATTTCTCTTATTATGAAGCAGCTATATAATCGACATTTATTTTAAAAGTAACGTTACACCTTTGAGACCAAGCATAGATTTTGGGGGCAGGGGCGGGGCAGAGGAGTACATGGTTTCCTAGATTCACTGAAACACCAGCTGGGTAATGACTTTCATGCGAGTCATCACTGCTTATTATTTGCAGTCAATTACATTAAGGAAACTTTTAATATATCTGTGGGAATAGGTCAATAATGCGCTCAGGCCTCAGGTACGCTTAATGAAAGCTGCCTTTTTTGTTTTGTTTTGTCTCTTTATCCTGCACTCAGACACTGAGCTCTTGAAGGTTTTTAATATTTTAACAAAATAAAAATCCATTAAAAACTTTAAAGTATCCAGTACATCAAGTGAAATAATTGGCTACTGGATTTTAAATTGTGTTTTCAGTTAAAATGATTTTTGGGGGGCGCCTGGGTAGCGCAGTCGTTAAAGCGTCTGCCTTCGGCTCAGGGCGTGATCCCGGCGTTCCGGGATCGAGTCCCACATCGGGCTCCTCTGCTGGGAGCCTGCTTCTTCCTCTCTCACTCGCTTGCTGTGTTCCCTCTCTCGCTGGCTGTCTCTCTATCACATAAATAAATAAAATCTTTAAAAAAAAAAAAATGATTTTTGGAAGTCCTAAGTTGTGAACTTCAACAGTTGCCTCCTCGTACATGCATTATTCATTTAAAAAAATAATTTCCATAACTTTTTAAACTTGGTAATTACATGTTTTAATTATGTAATTACATATTCTAATTATGCAGTTAAATCCGATTATAGTAATTATGTAATTATATGATAATTGATACATAATACACATGTAAAAACCTGTATAAGCATGTATTTAACAAAGGAAATAGTTCTGAGGAAAATAGTTATGGGAAGAGTTGCAAAAGGGTTGACTTACAGAATTTGGTTGATTAAGGACTTGAGATAATTTAGAGACCCCTCCTACACTTGTATAAAAGTACTCATGCTATAGCAACTGTGTTCATAGTTTCTACTTTTCTGGTCAAAGGCAAACACATGAACTGAAGAGCTGGGACTCAGGGGGATGAGTGAAAATGAGAGATCCTATAACTAGATGTTAGGATAAGAGCATAGTTGGTGAAAACTTCTTAACAGAGCAGGTTCTGGATGGCTCCTCCATCCAGATTGTCCTGAAGGAAGGAATACAGGCCCTGTGTTTCGGTGACAGGAACTTTCTGCTCCCTGCCCCTGAGTCAGCTGGGTCAATGGCTGTCTTTCTGAGGGATCACTTTCCAATTGGCAGTGCCAGTGGCTTCACTTTCTTGACTATAAGTATCCACAATCCCTAAAAGCCTTGACATTGAAGATCAAGTTCATGAAAACATGAGAAAATACCTTGTAGCATAGTTAGGTGAAGGTTAGAAAAAGAAGGTAATCTATACGGTTATTAGAAGTAATTGATGTTGACATACGTTGGAATTTCTGAAAAGTTTCCCAAAATTATTTAGCTGGTTTTGCTGAAAGAAACCCTGCTAGGAGCTTACAGAAAGGATTACATGTATGAAGCCTAAAATGCATAGAGTTGCGAGGAAATTGCAAATATTAGTTATGCATTTCTTTACTGAAGTAAAATTGACATGCAATGAACTGCACATATTTAGAACGGCAGCTTGAGAAGTTTTCACATACGTGCATGAAGAGAAGCTCAAGATACCTGTGAAAACATCACCACAATCCAGATAATGAACATAGCCCTCACTCCTCACATTTTTCTCAGACTCCTTTGTCATTCATCCCTTACCCTTGAATGTCCCACCTATCCCCAGGCCACCCCTCATCTGCTTTCTGTTATTATAGAGGAGATTGTATTTTTTTACACTTTTATATAAATGGAATCATATAATATGTACTCTTTGTTGCCTTCTTTCAGTCTGCGTAATTATTTTGAGATTCATCCATATTCCATGCTCATTCCTTTTTATGGGTAAGCAGTATTCCACTGTATGGATACACCACAACTTGTTTATCCCTTCACTTGCACAGGACATTTAATTTGTTTCCATTTCTTGTCTCGCACAAATAAGTCTGTTGTAAGTATTTGTGCACATGTTTAGAACGTGCAAAAAGTCTTTGTGTGGAATTATGCTTTCTTTTCTCTAGAGTGAATACCTGCCAGTGAATGTTTGAATCAAACGATAGATGTATTTTAACTTTTTTAAAAAACTTACCAAACTATTCTCCAAAGTGCTTATACTATTTTTCATCTCCACCAGTGGTGTATGAGAATTGTGGTTTCTCTACATCCTTGCAAATACCTGGTGTTTTTAATTCTCAACATTGTGCGCAATGGTGTCTTATCATGGTTTTCATTTGTGGATTAAGGATTCATTAAGGATTCATTCATTCATTAAGGATTTAATGACTAATTATCTTAAGCTTCTCTTCACATACTTATTTTCCACCATACATCTTCTTTGTTGAAGTATCCAAAACTTTTGTTCTTTCTTATTTTTATTATTGAGTCTTGAAATTTCTTTATATATATTTTATATACAAATCCTTTGTATACCTTGCAGATACATCTTTTGCAAATATTTTCTGTTAGTATGGGGCTTGTCTTTACATTCTCTTTAACAGTGTCTTTCGAAGATGACACTGTCAGGTTTTTAAAAAATTAATTTTGGTGAAGTCAAGTTTATTAGTTGTTTTTCTTTATGAATCATGTTTTTAGTGTCATAACTACAAAATCTTTCCCTAATCTAAGATCACAAAGATTTTTTCCTACTTTTTTTTTAACTTTTGCAGTTTGAGGTTTTACATTTGGATTTAAGATCCACTTTAAAGTATGGATGGAAGTTCGGTTTTTGCATATGGACATCCAGTTGTTCCAGCACCAGTGGTTGAAAACGCTATCCTTTCTGCATTGAATTATCTTTGCACTTTTGCTGAGAATCAGTTGTCCATATTTGTGTGATCTATCTCTGGATTCTTTATTTTGTCCCTATATATCAGTCTTTACACCGATATCACACTCTCTTTGTCACTGTGACTATAGAATAAGATTTTCTAGCAGGTAGTGTTAGTTCTCCAATTTCATTCTTATTTTTCTAAGTTGTTTTGGTTATTTTTACACCTTTGCATTTCCATGTGAATTTTAGAATCAGCTCGTCAGTGTCTGCTGGGATTTTTATTGGGACTGTATCGAATCTACAGATCAATCTGGAAAGAACTGACATCTTAACAGTATTGATTCTTCCAAGCCATGAACACAGTATATATCTCCATTCATTTAAATCTCATTTAATTTCTCCCTTCAATGCTTAGAATTTTTAGTGTACAGGGCATGAACATCTTTTACCAGATTTATCCCTAAGTATTTCATATTTTTTATACTACCGTACATAGCATTTATTTTTTAATTACAATTTATATTTATTAGCTGCTAGTACATAGGTATGTAATTGCTTCTATTGATCTTACGTCCTGAAGTATTATGAAACTAACTTAATAATTTTAGTAGCTTTTTTGTAGATTCCATTAGATTTTCTACATAAACCATCATGTCATAGTGTTGCTGTTCAAGACTGCGTTGTGACTGACTTTCTTCCTACTTATTCTGTCAATTACTAAGAGAGGGATATTGAAATCTGAAGATAATTATGGGTTTGTCTATTTCTCCTTACTGTCGTATCGGTTTTACTGCATGGATTTTGAAACTGTGTTATGGGAGGTGTAGGCATTTAGATTGTAATGTCCTATTGATGGATTGATTCCTTGAACATGTTACAATCTCTTTATCCTGGTTACACTGAGATATACTTTGATATTAATGTAGCCATTCTAATCTTTTTTTTTATTCATGTTAGTATGTAATTTCTATTTCTATCATTTTTAAAAAATCGATTTGGTTTTTATATTTAAATGTGGTTTTTATAAGAAGCATATATCTGGGTCTTGATTTCTTTATGTAGTCTCACAATTTTTGTCTTTTAATTGGGATTTGAAGGTGTTTACATTTAATGTGATTATTGATATGGTTGAGATTAAGCCTGTTGCCCTGCTGTTTTCTGTTCATCCTATCTTTTGCCTCTCTTCTCTCCTTTTCTGCCTTCTTTTATATTGAGTTGTTTCATATTCTGCTTTATTTACTTATTGGCTTAGTAACTATAACTCTTTGTTTCATTCTCTCAGTGGTTACTCTAGAGTTTACAGTAGACACCTTTAACTTATTATAGTCGGCTTTCCAGCAACATTATCCCACTTCCCATACAGTCTGAGAACTTTGCAACAGGATGCTTTCATTTTCCCCTCCTAGCCACCTATATGCTATTGTTGGCATATATATTTACTTCTTTATGTTATAAACTCCTCATAAACTAATATTGTTGTTTAAATAGCCAATTATATTTTAATGCATTTAAATAATTAAAATAAATATTTTTCTATGTTTACCTCTGTGGTTACCATTTCCAGTTCTCTTTACTCCTTTGAATATATCTACATTTCCATCTGCTAGCATTTTCCTTCTGCCTGAAGGACTTCATTTAACATTTCTTATAGTGTGGATCTGCTGATTATGAATTTTTCAGCATTTGCATATTTGAAAATATCATTATTTTACCCTAGTTTTTTTTACAGATATTTTTACTGATTATGGGCTGGTATTTATTTCCTTTCCATATTTTAAAGATGTTGCTCTACTGTCTTCTCACTTACATTGTTTCCAATAAGAAATTTGTTGTAATCTTTATCTTCATTTCATTTTACTATGACTGCTTTTAATTTTTTCTTTTTATTGCTGATTTTGAGCAATTTCATTATACTGTGTCTTTACATGGCTTTCTTCATGGTTCCCATGTTTAGAGTTCATTGAGTTTCCTGAATCTACAGGTTTATAATTTTTATCCAGTTTGAATTTTTTTTCTTTTATTATTTCTTCAAACATACTCCCCCTCCTCCTTTTATCCTTTAGGGACTCAGATTTCATGTTCATTAGGACGCACATTAAGTTATGCTATAGTTCAATGATACTCTTTTTTTTTTTAACTATTTTTTGTCTCTGTGTTTTATTTTGTGTGGTTTCTGTTGCTGTGTCTTCAAGTTCATTAGTCTTTCCTTCTATAATCTCTTCTGCCATTAATTGCATTCAGTGTATATTTTCATCTCATACATTGTAGTTTCCATGTCTAGAAGTTTGGTTTGGGTCATCTGTGTATCTTCCATGTCTCTCCTTATCTTTTTGGACATATAAATTACAATTATAATAACTTTAGTTTATCTTTATATACTTATTTTAATATCTGTGTCAGTTCTGAGTTGGTTTTGATTGATTGTTCTCTTCACTATGGTTTGCATTTTCTTGCTGCTTTGTAGGTCCGGTTATATTTGGTAGGTTGTCTGACGGTGAGAATTCTGCCTTTTTGTATTTCTATAAATCTTGAGCCATGTTTTGGGCTGCATTTAAGTTGCTTGGAAACAACTTGATCATTTGGGCTCTTATTTTAACAATCTGTTAGGTAAGAAAGAGCAGCATTTAGTCTATTGCCCACTACTAAGGCAAGGTTCTTTCAAGTGCTCTACCCAATGCCCCATCATTGATGAGGTTTTCTACCCTACCTAGTGAAAACAATTACTATTTCAGGCCTTGGGTGAGCACCTGATGTCTTCTTTCTAATCCTTTCATATAATTCTTTCCCTAACCTCAATTTGTTTCCTCCACACATTTGTGCTACTCAGGACCATGTTGAATACACAAAGGGACCTTCTGCAGATCTCCAGGATTCTCTCTGTGCAGGAATCTCTCTGGCATTTTGTCCTGCAAAGTCTAGTGAGCTTGCTCTTCCAGACTCAGCTCAGAGTGTCCACTGGACTCTACCTGGATTCCCTTTTCTATACCATAGCCTGGCAACTCTTAATGCAGTAAGCTGGGGTGATAGTATAGTTTGCCTCATTGGTTTTCTGTCTCATGAGAATCAGTGTCATTGGTTGCCTAACATGTGTTTTGAAAACCTCTGTTTCAGATATTTATCCCAAATAGGAAACTTCTTGAGTTAAAATATATCTTCTTGGTTTTTGTTCCTTCCTTTTTACAGTGTAGTTGATGCACAGTGTCACATTAGCTTCAGGTGTACAACACAGTGATTTGACGTCCGTAAATTCTACTATGCTCATCACAAGTGTAGCTACCATCTGTCACCATATGATGCTATTACAATACTGTCGACTGTATTTCTTATGCTGTACTTTTATCCCCATAACATTCATTCCATAACTAGAAGCCTACATCTCCCTAAAAAGGAAAAAGACATTATGACACAATATTAAATTTCAGAATTTTGAGTCAAATAATGTGATTGTGAGCACAGTGTGTTCATATAAGTCATATCCATATAATGGATACTGCAGTAGGATATTCAATATAGTTAAGTGGGAAAATTGCAGGTATTTTTCCCAACATTGAAAGTCACCAAATTTTGGCAGGTTTGCTTAGAGCATAAAATACAGAGAACCTCCATACTGAGATTGTCACATTTAAAAAATCTGATTTTCTGAATAGGTTTTGACTCTAGTTGAGAATCTAACAAGAAAAAGTAGGATGCTTTGGTGTTAAGAGGACTTTGGGCTTCGTTAGTGTTGAAGGTCGACATTAAATAAAACAATAGATATTGAAGAATCCTCTAAATTGTCTCTATCATATTTCCTTTATCCATTTTTTAACAAATACTGCTTCTGGATTAATTTTCTAAAACATACTTGTTGATTTTTCACTTTTTCAAAAACCTAGTTTATAAGAAAAGGCAAAATGTAAACAAATTAACAGAATTCCATGCAGCACATGCCAAGTGAGGTACAGCGCTGCATAGACATAGAGGAAGATAATGTTTTAACTGCCTGAAGGGAGAAAGAGGAATTTACTAGATGGACAAGATAGGAGAGCTCCCACGAGTGAAGGAAAGAGAACTGTCAAACTTGTTTAAGGAGTAAAAGTTGGTGGAAAATGGGGGAGGGGGCTATGTAGTGAGACCCTAGAAGCTAAACCTAGATGTATGACAATGACAGAGGTCCCAGGTTTCCTGTGGCCATCCTGCTTTATGTTTATTATCACAGTAAGCCCTTCTAATGAGCATTGTAGCACTTCAAAAAATATACCATTATAGACAGTAAAATATGTAGTCAGCTTTGAAAGATTTTAAGCTAGAGAGTGACATCATCAGGTTTGTATTTTTGAATGAGTAATCTGGTTCCTCTGATATATGAATAAATGGCATAGAATTTGTTTTTCTGCCATAAACAGAAAACTGCACAAAATATGTAAAATAACTATTTTCAGACATTGGGAAATAGTCCTTCAGAATTGTGATTTTATAAGAAGGAAAATAAATTAGGTGACTACTGCATATTCACTTCAGATTTATATGCAGAGGTGCTTTCCAGACTGCAGTGCAGAGAGGTAGCTTCAGGCAGAACCTAGAAGTCTCACTGAGATGAGGGGAAAGAGAAACAGTGTTTGGAGAGGCCTAGGGAGCTCGAATTTGCAAGGCAGAATACAAAAGTGGAGGCATTCAGAGAAAGAGTTCCAGAAATCTGCATAGGGAGCCCCTTGAGTCTTTGGCTGAATACTAATCCTTGCATACATAATGTGAAACTCCACAAGGCCATGCAAATATGGAGCTATAAACTGAACAATTCCCAGAGCTCTCATAGGGCAGAGGTACATTTGAATTCTCACAAGTCATAATGGAGAAATCTCATTAAAAAACCAGAACATTAAGTAGAGTCACCAGAAAAGTCATGCCTTAGTAATAAAGCTAAAATATCCCCAGAGTAAAGGCTACGTTAGACCCACCCTAAGAAACTTTAAAATTGAGCCTCGTAAGGATAAACGTGATCCACAAGTAACAAATTTCATCTTTGAAGAAAGAAAAACATGAAAACAATCACCAATACACACCTGTTAAAATGGTTGTCATCAAAAAGACAAGAAATAACAAGTGTTGAAAGATGTTGGTGGGAATGTAAATTGGTGCGGCCACTGTGAAAAACAGTATGGAGGTTCCTCAAAAAATAAAAATAGAACCACCATATGATCCAGCAATTCCACTTCTGAGTATTTATTCAAAAGAAAACACTAACTCAAAAAGATACATGCACCCCATGTTCATTGCAGTATTATTTATAATAGCCAAGATGGGAAAACAGCCTAAATCTCCTTTGACAGACGAATGGATAAAGAACACACACACATACACACACACACACTGGAATATTACTCACCCATAAATAAAGGATTAAATCTTGCCATTTGCAACAACACAAATGGACCTTGAAGGCATTATGCTAAGTGAAATAAGTCAGACAGAGAAAGACAAATTTGTATGACCTCACATATATGTAGAATTTTAAAAACAAAACAAAAAACAAGCTCATAGATACAGAGAACAGGTTGGTGGTTGCCAGAGTGAGATGGGAGTGAGTGAAATGGGTGAAGGGAGTCCAAGAATACTAACTTCCAGTTATAAAATAAGTAAGTCATGTGGATGTAATGTGCAGCCTGGTGACTATAGTTAATAGTGCTGTATTGCATACTTAAGATTTACTCTCCTCACAACTTTTAAAAGTTCTGATCACAAAAAAATTCTTAATGTATGGTGATGGATGTTGGCTGGACTTGTGATCATTTTGCAATATATACAAATACCAAAGCATTATGTTGTACACCTGAAACTAATATAATATTGTATGTTAATTATACCTCAATAAAAAATTTGAAAAAGTTACCAATGTAACACTCACATAGTTAGGCATCCAATACAAAGAAACATTACACATAAAAAAGAAACAGCAAAATGTGACTTGTCACAAAAGGAAAATAAAAAATTCAATAAAGACGTTCCCAGAAATGAAAGACATTATGGAATTATCAGATAAGAGCTTTATAATAGCTAATCTAAATGGTCTTGAAGATTTAAAGAAATGGTTAATATACTAAAGAAAGAAATTAAAGATATAGAAATGGAACTTCTAGAGCTGTAAATATACTTTTTGAAATTTAAAATTCACTGGACATATTTAACAGTAAATTGACACTTCAAAAAATAAAAATCAATGAAGCTGGAAACATTATAATAGAACTACCCAAAATGAGGTCTAAAGAGAAAAAACAATCTTACTGGCCTGTGTCACAATATCTAGGTATTTATCATATGTGTATTTGCCATTACAAAAGGAGAGGAGAAAGAAAGGGGCAGAAAAAATATTTTGAATAAATGATGGCTCAAAGTCTCATTATTTTTTAAAGATTTATTTATTTGAGAGAGAGCGTGTGAGCGGGGAGAGGGTCAGAGGAAGAAGGAGAGAGAAGCAGACTTCCGGCTGAGTTCAGAGCCCTCAGTCTCATGACCCTGAGATCATAACCTGAGCCAAAATCATGAGTCCGATGCCCAACCAACTGAGCCACCCAGGAGCCACATGAAGGTCTTTCATATTTGATGAAAAATATAAACCTACAGATCCAGGAAGTTCAATAAATTCCAAGTAGGATAAATACAAAGAATATCACATCAAAGCAGATTATACTCAAAATGTTAAAAATGAATAACAAAGAAAATTTTAAGACAACGAGAGGAAAAAAAGGACACTATACGTAGGGGAACAAACATAAAAACATGACTACAACCTTACTGTCAGTAACAATACAAGCAACAACACAATGGAACGGTATTTTTAAAGTATTGAAAGAAAAAACATGTCAACCTAGAAATTAATATCCAATTAACATATCTCAAAAACAAATGCAAGGTAGAGCTTTTCAAATAAACGAAAGGTGAGATAATTCATTTCCAACAAATTGGACAAATATTAAAGAGTTTTTCAGGCTTAAAAAAATAATGCTAGATGGGAACTTGGAGCTACATAAAAGAATGAAAACCTCCAGGAATGGTAGATATACTAGTAAATATAAAATATTTTTCTAATTTAATCTGATTTTAAAGATAACTGGCAATCTAAAGCAAAAAGACAGGGGCACCTGGATGGCTCAGTGGATTAAGTGTCTGCCTTCAGCTCAGGTCATGATCTCAGGGTCCTGGGACCGAGCCCTGCGTTGAGCTCCCTGCTCAGTGGGGATTCTGCTTCTCCCTCTGACCCTCCCCCCCACTCTCTCTCTTTCTCTTTCTCTCTCTCAAATAAATAAAAACTTAAAAAAATAAAATAAATAAAGCAAAAAGACAGCAATTTACTGAAGTGTTCATAACATATGTAAAAGAATAAATGACAATAGTACAACAGACTGAAGGGGGAATAGAGGTTATTGTTGTAACGCTTTTACATCAGAAGTAGAGTGATATATTACTTTATGACAGACCATGATAATAATGTATATTGTAAACTAGAGAGGAGCTACTTAAAAGTTAAATGGAGATATATCAAATAAGCCAATAAAGGAGAAAGAAAATACAAGAAAGATTGAATTAATACAAAGGCAGGAAAAGAGAAAAAAAGGAACAAAGAATGGACAGGGACATAGAAAACAACTATCAAGATGATAGACTTAAACCAAAGCCTAATAAAATGTACACTTAATATTAAATTGATGTAATTTTATAATTACATTAAATGAAATGGTCTAAACACTCCAATTAAAAGGCTGAGGTTGTTAGAGTGGATACAATAAAAGCAGAAAGGAACCATATGCTGTCTACATGCTTTATATTTAGAGAGATAGGCAAATTAAAAGGATGAAAAATATATGCAAATATTAATCTAAAGAAAGATTGGGAGGCTATATTAATATCAGCCAAAGTAGAATTGAGGATGAATAATATTGCCAGGGATGTAGTGGTATGTTTTAAAGTGATAAAAAAATTTTGTTTTTAGCAAATGATCAGAAGTACATAACAATCTTGTATATGTATGCAGTTCACAATAGCATCAAAATCACAAAGTACTTATTGATAAAATGGCAAGAATTATACTCTGAATGCTATAAAAAATTACTAAGGGAAATTAAAGAACACCTAAATAAACGGAGTGCTAAACTGTAGCACTTTGGGAAGCAGACACTAACATAGAGATAGAAATGCAAGTGTAATGGAGTCTAGTGAGAGACCCATGTGTACTGTCAGTTCTCGTTATTCGTGGTAGTTATGTTCTGTAAAGTTGCCATGAATACGGAGTTTGCACATATTGAACCTCGGGGAAATACAGTGGTAAGTTCCTGCAAGCCTCTCCGGTCACAACACTTCCATCAACCCATCAGTACATAACCTTGTTTTATGTGTCTTTTTGTTTAAAGACACCTTATTTAGTGTGTATTGTTGGTTCATTAACGTTGAACTCATGGCCAGCACTAACCCTGGACTGAATGAAGCTTATCTAACACGCATATCTTCTCTGGAAGGCACATCACAGCTTTCTCGCACCTAGGAACATTAGACAGCACTTCAGCTCTACGCTTGTGCAATTTTAAACAGTGAAACCACCAACAAAAAGAAGCACTAAAAAGCAAAAAATATGGTGCTAAATATAGTATAAGAGGTGAAAGAAGGCAAAGCATCGCCTTTATTGGACCTCAGCTGGGAACATGAACATTGAACAGTTCATGGGCAAGTCCTGTGATGTTGTGATTTATAATAAGGAATATACATATTTGGTCTTCATCCCAATTCCTGGCATAAAGCTCCTAAAATCCTT
Organism: Ursus arctos; assembly: GCF_023065955.2. Classification (NCBI taxonomy): domain Eukaryota; kingdom Metazoa; phylum Chordata; class Mammalia; order Carnivora; family Ursidae; genus Ursus; species Ursus arctos. The sequence continues at coordinate 9,688,089 of NW_026623100.1, forward strand.
GGAATTTCCTAAGTGATCAGAGAGATAAAGGTTTCTTTTGTTATTCATAATAAATCTCTTTCAGCCACATCTGAGTTTCTAATGAGGTGATTTTTGGAAAGTCCCTAGATTACCTAAGGATGAAGGCTAGTTGCCAGGAGAACCAACCTTGTGATTAGAGGGTTGGAACTTCCAGCCTTACCTCCTGACTACCAGGGAGGGGAGAGGGGTTAAAGATTGAAGTGATCACCAGTGGCCAATGATTTAATCAATCATGCCTGTGTAATGAAGCCTCCATAAAAACCCAAAAGGACGGGTTTCGGAGAGATTGCAGGTTGGTGAGTAAGAACTCATCCATGCGCTGGGAGAGTAGCACACCCCAAACTCCACGGGGGCAGGAGCTCCTATGCTCAGGATCTAATGGACAGGAGATCTAATGCATCTAACGTATCTCTTCATCTGGCTGTTTCCTCATGGACGTATGTTTTCATTTATCTTGGGTAAGTGAGTACCTGGGGGAGAGTTGCTGGATGGTATGTGGGTCACGGTTTCTGACTTGGCACTATTGACAGGTAATCCCTTTTGTGGGGAATTGTCCATTGGAGGCCCCCCTCCCGTCCCCTACCCACTAGGTGCCAGTAACACCCTCTCAACTGTGACAACCAAAAAATGTGTCCAGACATTGCCCCTGGATGAAAACCACTATAGAATTTGGTGGCCACTTAGTGGGGATTGATAGTCAAATTGTAAAACGAGAGAGTGCTCAGTTACGGAAATATTTCATCCCCAGACGCTTGAATATATCTCACGGTTCCTTTACCAGGGAGAGGCAAAGCTTAGATCTCTCATTCATTCACAGAAGATTCTATTTAGTGCATTTCATTCAAAATTCCAAAGCATTAGTCCCATTGTGTTTAGATATTGAAAAGCACATGGTGCTTTTATTGAATTTTCAGTAGTTTTGTTACGCGTGCTCCTGATAGACACTGTAGTTACCGCAGGTACCTGGCTCTTAGTCATGTTTTGTGCACTTCTTGTGGCACATTTACTGTCTCGGCTTTTCAGACAGTTCAAGACTCTGATGTTGCAGTCCCTTTCTTCCCTTATCTGTGCTGCATACACATTTTTGGACAAGAAACATTAGCTTGCAGTATTTCCTAAAGCAGGTTGGTAAATGCTTGAGTAGTCACTTTGCTGGAGGAATTTATCACAGGCAAGAGAATTTCACATAGAAACGTATGTATTTTCTGATGAGCAATCACTTCGCATTTATTTTTGCAGGAGCTGCCACCAAGAATCTAATTTTAGGTGTCATCACCAGCGTCCATGCGTGTGTCATTTTGACTGGATCTACATTCTTTTCATTGTTGAAATTAGTTGAATGATTCTGTAATTTGCTTTAAAATGCAAAGAAGATAATTTTGTAGCTATATTTTAATTTGCAGAGCTTGTGCTTCTGCCACTGATGTTTCTTTTTCCTGACAAGACTTTAAAAAGTGGGGGGAGGACTCAGCACTGTAACTTAGCCATGGGAGCAGCCTGAGTCCGTGGGCTATCCCTCTACCAGCTTCTCCCACGTGGCCCATTCTCAGGACTGTTTGGCAACATTTCCAAAATGAAAGTCTCTCCTGTTGCTTATGTTCCACATATGAGTGAAACCATATGATAATTGTCTTTCTCTGCTTGACTTACTTTACTTAGCATAATCCCCTCCAGTTCCATCCATGTCATTGCAAATGGTGGGTATTCATCCTTTCTGATGGCTGAGTAATATTCCATCGTATATATGGACCACATCTGCTTTATCCATTCAGCTGTTGAACATAAGCAATAGCACAGAGGACTACAGGGGAAGGGAGGGAAATCTGAAGGGGGAGAAATCAGAGAGGTAGATGAACCATGAGAGTCTATAGACCCTGGGAAATGAACTGAGGGTCTCAAAAGGGAGGGGGTGGGGGTAACAGGGTGATGGGTATTAAGGAGGGCACGTGTTGTGATGCGCACTGATGTTATATGTAACTAATGAATCGTTGAACACTACATCAAAAACTAATGATGTACTATCCAGTGGCTAACTGAACATAGTTAAGGGGAAAAAAAAGAAACAAAGAAAGTCTCTCCTAACGTTGGAGGCAAGAAGAGGCATGGCTGCCGTCCATTGCATGTTAATCCCAGTGGTATCCAGAGAGGCCTGATGAAGTTCTAAGAGCCAGATTGTCATTCTGGTCACATATACATGATTACTAGGGTCCCTAGAAAAGAAAGTACTAGTGGCCCGAGTCCTCAGCAATGATGAGAAGTATCATACCAACTCTAGGAGGCATTTTACAGAGAAGAGAAGAGATTCAGAATGGCCAGCTCTAGATCACAGAGCTGCTGCATAACCCAGCAAACTCAAAGCCAAGTCTCTGAGTAAAATGCAGGGTTTTGGTTGGTTTGTTTGCTTGTTTGTTTGTTTTCACTCTGCCAAAACTATCTCCTTGGAAATTTGAAGCCCAGCCTAATGATCTCTAATCAAAAGTGTTTAGCCTTTCAGACCAGCTGCCCCGATCAGAGCTCTCCAGGATATCCATCATAGGGAGCTGACCATTTGTTGGCTAGATGTTGTGTTCCCAAGACAGAAATTTATGACCTGTCTGTGACAAGGGATAAAGAGTGGGCAGGAGATGGTTGGGGGAAGTATATTGTCTTGAAGCCCTATAAACTAAAGAGCCGAACTGTGAAGATTTCTTAGAAAACAAAGTAACACTTTATGGTGCGTGAGTGTGGGTGTGGTACCCGATAATGAGGTGGGGTTGCAGCTATCCAGAGAATGCAGTCTCTGGAGAACACCTAGATCATCATTCTTGTGGGTTTTCTACCCTCTGTGCTTTAGCCTGGCACTCACTGGCCTCTGATTTAAAGAGTTGAGTTTGCAGGCAGTTTGCTAATTATGACCCAACGAGGCACTTCTGGCTTTGGTCAGAGTGAGTGGGTGTGAGCCAGCACGCAGCCATGGCCTCCCATTGCCATCTGTGATTTAGAGCAAAATCTTTGAGAGAAGTATAACTGCCTGAATTACTGCTCTTTTATATGTTTTTAAATGAGAATGTAAAGGCCAAGGGCATTTTTTCCCATTTAATACTATTAAATCCATCATTAAATCTCTCGCTGAACACTGGCTGATTTTAATGATGCCCTCCAGTCCCGATCCTGGTGCTTGACTGTGTTAATATTGTTGTATATATAGATACAATAAATAATGCTTAGCTAAGATGGTATGAGAAGCACTGCTATGTGTATCAATAAAAATAGTCGTGCTAATGAGGCCAAGTGTCAGGAACAGATGGAGTGGTGGGAATCCAGCCATTGGCGCTAAAAGTACGGTAAAGGACAAAGCTCCATGGCACATTGAATCTACCACTAAAACCGGCCCGAATCCTCTCAATATTTTACAGTAACTTGGCATGAAAGGATTAATTTGAAGTTATCGTTTATATTTTTACTATCTTACTTTATAGCTCTATGGCATTAAAACCACAAATGCTTTCCAGGGTCGGTTCTATTTACTGACTCCCGCACCCCGGCCTCCTGGGCAGTCAGAGAAACTCACCTGCCTGATTTCTTTACCACGCTGCTGAGTGACACTCACGTTTTTATCATATAAGATCAGGCAGCGGAAGGTAGGAGATCTTGATTTTGATTTTTAAACATTTGTCATTCTGAAGATGACACATTGGTTTTCTACCTGAATATCCAATAGTACGTCCTTCACTTTATGGCTACTTTGATCTCTGTAGCCCCAACTCGTAGCTAAGGTCACACAAGGACCTCGTGTGCTGGTGGTGGCTTTGGTGCTGACATCTCATTTGAGCCTCCCGTCGACCCCATGAGCCAAGTGCTATTCTCATTCCCCTCTTAGAGATGAGGAAACGGGACCTGGAGTTGAAATACCTTCCAAAGAGCACAGGGCAGAAGTTGGCAGAGCTGGGATTCAAACCCCACCCGTCAGACTGTAGAACCCAGACTCTTGGCCCCCACGCTCTTTCTATGCTTCACACACCAGACATTGTGCTAGCTGAGCATCGAGTTTCAGAGCAGGCTCAGAATAGGCCCTCGACGAACACGTGTGGAGTGGAGCACGGAGGACACGTACACGGGGCGTATTGCACTCGGTGAACTCAAGTTCTTAAATAACTCCTTGAAAGTTTATACTGACTCCAGCTCCCAGAATTTCCGGAGTGTGTGGAAATAGTTAGAAGTTTTCTAAAGACTGGAAGAAGATACAGCAGAGAAACCTTTCATCTATGATATTTTTTAGAACTTTTATTTTAAGTCTCTACCAGAAACCCAAAGTGAAATAAAATGTCCCTCTTTTATTGCTCTTATAGAACTTCTGATAAGATTCTGCTGTAAAGAGAGAAAAGGAATAAGGAGAGAGTAAAGTTTTATTCTTTTTAAGCTAGTCTTCCTATCTTTAGTAGTCGTAACCTTTACAGGTAATTGTTAGAGATTTGGGTATAATTTTTGAGCTAGCGCTGTCCTTTTAAAGGCAGGGAGAATCCACCTCTGCGCTATTATTTTAGATTTAGAAATGGCTGCTTAATGTGAGTGTGGCACTAAGCTAGTGATATATAATTTCATTACTCACAGACTCCATTACTGTAATTCTCTGTTCTTGGTTTTACTCTCTTCCCGTTACACTGGGCCACATCGATTAGAACTTGGAATGACTTAATCGGGGTGTGATCAGGAACAGACAAACCAGTCCGGGCTGACCTGCAGTAACTCTAACTCATTCTGCCTCATCCTACCTCCGTGTCCCCTTGGCGGCCAGGACACGAGCAGGGTGGCAAATGGGGAGAAAGTGAATAAAACCTCAGAGGATTCCAACATCAACACTGCGCATAAACACTAAACAAGATTTGAACAGTTTGAGAAACTACAGTTACAATTCCCTCAGCAGATAATTTCAGACGAGTGAGGAAATGCACAAAAGAGGGTTGAGAACATACTCACAGAGAGGAAAACCAACACAGCCGTCTTATTGGGTCATTATGAATTTTTAAACTCTAATAACTTCAGATGAACTCATGACAGACAGCTTCTGCAGGTAATTGAAAGGGTATGGACTAGATTTTAGGGCAGTACCATTATATTTGGTATAGTCTTCAGATCCGGAGATAAAAAGTGGCTCAGAAAGTCAAAGTCCTCATGTTCACTAAAAGAAAATTGCTCTTGTATTTAGTGCCATGTATGTATAGCGCCTGTTCCCCTTGCGCCGATACCCTAGGATTTTAAAGTGGAGAAGCAGGATATCTTCATATTGCACACAGCACTTTATTTTTCTAGTATGCTAATATACTGTATGTACCAGCACACGCAGTTTTTTTTGCCAGCCCATCTGCCTTCGCTCCTTTGCTCAGAGTCTGTTCCTGGCCCCTGTAGACATGTAAGTCCCAGGCCTTGTGTCTATCATCTCTATTCTGTGGGGCCTTGGTGTGACCCCCTGCGTTCTGTCAGATTTTGAACTTGCAGAGGTTTGACAGAGTATTACCACACACACACACACACACACACACACACACAGAACTCAGACCCTCCAGAGGGTGCTGGAGACCCCAGCTCACGCAAGCCTCACTTCCAGGCAGGGAAGTATCCAAGAGGACAAAGTCCTGGAAAGTCTGGGCTGTGTGGGCCTGGTTGTGATCAACAGGTACTGCCTCCAGATTCTAGGGACTACCTCAGTTTCCCAGGGGGGCCTGGGGCTTAAATAAACCCCTTGCTAATCGTTCAGGCCAGAGCAGCTGGTGAGGTAAATCCATGCTTCTCAGCAAGACATCTGTGGAGGCTACCTTGAGTGTTTTCTTTGAGGGCTGTTGGGAAGTGCCTGGGTATGCCTAAAAAGTAGACTTTTCAAGCCAAGTTAATGCAGCTCGCCAGAGTACTTACGATGAATGGCATGTGATTGATGAAGTACAGTATCGGTGCTTAGCACATTTTAAGTGCTCAAGAGAGTGTTGATTTACTGCTCTGAAGACCCTTGAATAAATTTCCTTCCCACAAGGGCCCTGTCTTTACCTATCAGAGCAAGAATAAGATATCTTAAAAAAGAAGCTGGTTTTATATTTTCAGGGTGGTCTTTTAACCATTCTTTGCTTTTTCAGAAATTTCTGAAAATGGCAGCCTCCGCATCACAAAGCGGGCCTGGATTCTAGAAGGACAGTCAGGCTAACTGATTTATTACAGAGATGTTTGGTGGAGAAAAGGACACATATTTTGTCGGGGACCAAGCTTGACTTAGTCCTTAGGGCAGCGTAAGGCTGCAGTGAACCCTCTTAGGCTGCTCCATCGTTTGCTGTCACCTGGTGTCATTGGCCAGTAACTATCAAGTGCTCTTGAGAGAGAGGCCTGAGTTACACATCCCGAGATGGGGGGAGTTCTGGCACATTGCAGGGCAGCAGCAGAGCTGCTGGCACAAAAACTGCAGAGTTTTTAATCTATACCCTCCCCTTGTGCATCGTCTGCCCATAGTCCCTGGACACTGACAGGACACAAGCCCCCTCGGAGCACTCAGAACCCCTGGGTCTGCCACCGCTTTTCAGAATCTCCACGGTTAGGTCCCAGGGTAGAGGGAAATTCTATCCCTCAAGTTTGGAGGGGGATATTAAAAAATAATCGGGAGGTGAGAGTTGGGAATGCATGGCAGCTATCAAACTCTGAGAGCAAAAGCTTTATTGCCTTTGTGAAGTTGGGTAGTTATTAACATTTTCTCATTTAAATCTCTGCTCATTGTCGGTTTTCCTTCTGAGAGTGATGAATTTTATCTTCCACTGTCTTCTGAAAAAAAGATACCAAGAGAAGAGGTGGCCAACCTGGGCTCAAGGTTCCAAGCAGCCATTCATTGTCCTTGTACTCTATTTAACTCCCTCAAACACCCTAGAAACTTGTCTAAAACAACAAGGCAAAACAGGCTTTTGGATGTTGAAAATGATTCGTCTAGAAAATATTCAAAGTTAAGAAAACAGATCCTCTACATACTCACAGGCCAAAATAAGCATTTATGGGCTCCCTGCCTCCCTCCCTCCCTCCCTCCCTGCCTCCCTCCCTCCACCCTGCTTTCCTGCCTCCCTCCCTGCCTCCCTCCCTCCCTCCCTCCCCCCTGCTTTCCTCCCTCCCTCCCTCCCTCCCTTCCTCCCTCCCTTCCTTCCTCCCTCCCCCTCCCCCTCCCCTCTTCCTTCTTTCTTTCTTTCTTTCTTTCTTTCTTTCTTTCTTTCTTTCTTTCTTTCTTTCTTTCTTTCTTTCTTTCTTTCTTTCTTTCTCTCTCTCTCTCTCTCTCTCTCTCTTCTCTGCTTCTGGATATCCAAATGTCATTAAAGTATTTTGAGTCTTGTTATGGGGCTGTATAGCACTAATTTTATCTCCAGAAATCCTGTCTCTGAATTTGGCATGAGTGGTGTGTGCGTGTGCGTGTGCGTGTGTGTGTGTGTGTGTGTGTGTGTGTGTGTGTGTAGGGGCATGAGTATTGGTCCATAAATCTAACTACCAGTTTAAATGGTCAAATGTTGGTGGAGGCCTGAGCCCTTGATGTTACACAAAAGCAGAACACAGAAGGAAATAAGCAGATGCTTTTCAAGCTGGATCTTTTGAGAACCAGTGTTGCAGGTCAAGGTTTAAAAAGTTTCAGGAGTACTTTCAAATGGATTACCACAGAAAACCTTTGTAGGGTCACTGTAGGTCCCTTGTCCTACAGCGACAACAAAGGTCACAGCTCGGGTAATATGTCCCCTAAATGTTCAGTGGGAACTTCGTACTGCCTTTTAAAATTCTACCACTGACCTTTCCTTTTTGGGTTCTGGTCTTTCCTCTTTCTCATGCTGGCAGAATTAGTGCCTTAAAAAAAATAACATCATAAACCTGGAATCCTGATTCTTTATTTTATAATGTCCGCTAGCATTTAGAGATGTTTGGGCTACAGGGCTTTTGGTAACATCTATGTTAAGCCTTTCAAGTGTACTCTGTTTACAAGTCTTATGATGTGAGGACCCTAAATCCAAAAGAAGACTGTCTTCATGCCCGAAGGGAAATGGAAAATGAAAACACTAGCCAGAATAATTTAAAGAAGAAAAAGAAAAAAGAACCCTTTCCTCCAGGTTTCTGAAACCATAGTTTTTGGTTTCATGTGTGCATGTTTGCTTATTTAGACTGAAGTTACCCAGATAATAAAGCCCTGCATGGCCTTAAATGTCACACAGGCTAGTGGTATTCACTTCACTACTCCTACTATGTCACACCAGAGAAAATACATTGTATTCCTAATGTATAGAAAACAGAATTCTAAAATACCTTTTGTATGTATTTGGATTTTATTAAGTTCATATCACTTTATATTTTACTATACTTGGTTAATCTATTAACAAAATGCAAATGTTTAGTAACAAAATGCAAATGCCCTTTTGCTATGGGACTGCATAACCCCACCTCTTTGCTTCTTTTTCCTTTCATTCATTCATTCATTGAAAAAGTGTGTTCGGTGCCTTCTACCATATTCTAGCATAGACTTCTAGGCCTCAAAACCGGAGTCAGCAAACTTTTTCCATAGAGGGCCAGGTAGTAAATATTCTAGGCTTTGTGCATCCTACAGTCTCCATTGCAGCTGCTCGGTTGTGCCTTTAAAGCACAAAAGCAGCCATGCAGCCATTGTGAATGCATGGGTTTAGCTGTATCTCAGTAAAACTTGATTTACAAAAACAGGTGACAGGTCACTTTCATCCGGAGGTCATTGTTTACTGACACCTGCTCCATGATAGAGCGATGAACTAAGAAGAGAAGATTCTTTGTGCTTATGAAATTTAGATATTACTAAATGGAGGCAAGAAACAAACCAGTAAATATATAAATGTCAGCTAGGTCATAAGTGCTAAGAAGGAGGCAGTATGAGACGACAGGGAGCAGTGGGGCAAGTGTTATTTAAGGTAGGACAGGCAGGGAGCCTTCTCCGTGGAAGTGACAGTGGAGCAGAGACGTATCAAATGAGGGAATGGTGTCACTATCATGGAGTAGACTGGGCAGGCTACAGTTACAGTAAGTGCAAAGGCCCAGAGGCAGGAACTTGTTTGGCTTGTTTGGAGAAACAACAAGAAGGCCATTGTAGCTAGAGTAGAATAAGTAGGGAAATAATAATGGAAATTAACTCATACAGACCAGATCATACAGGACGTTAGAGGTTATTGTAAGGACGTTGGGTTTTATTCTCTATGAGATAGGCGGCCGTTGGAAGTTTTTCATCAGAGGAGTGACAGGATTGGCTTTGTGGTTTTTAAAGATCACTCTGATCGGTTTCCGTAGTGTACATTTACCATGTTCACCTAAAACATCCCTCTGGCTGATGTATGGAGAAGAGACTTGTCAGAGGACAAGGAGGGAAGCTTAAAAAACCTTAGTAGAGGCAAAATAAGAAATGAAAGTGGCATGTACCAGGACAGTAGCAGTGGATGGTACAAGTGATCGGATTCCAGGTACAAGTTGAAGGTTGAGCTGACAGGATGTGCTAATAGACTAAATGTTCGGTGTGAGAGAAGAAGAATCAAAATGACTCCAAGGTTTTGATCTAAGCAGCTGGAGGAATGAAGTTGCCATTAACTCACATTGGGAAGGCTGTGGGAAAAGACCTATAATGGAAATCAAGAGCTCAGTTTTAAATATTTTAAACTGGGGTACTATTCTGATATCCAAGTGGCAGTCAGTGTGAAACAGTTTGATATACGATTTTTGAATTCAGGAGAAAGATAAATGTTAGCAGGATAAATGTGGCAGGATGAGATCATCTAGAACAGAAGTATACTTGGAAAAGAGAAGTGGATGTTGGGCTGAACCCTGGTTCATACAGTTCCTCTTGCAAAGGAATCTGGGAAGGAATGGCTGCTGAGGAAGAAGGAGAACTAAGGGAAGGTGATTCAATGACCAGGTGCAGAGAGATTCATGAATGAGAGAATTCTGCACTGAAACAGAGTGCTGAGAGGTCCAGTGAAGTGGAGACTGAGAACTGGCATCGAGAATGCCAGAGCAGTGCCAGCTCAGTGTGGCTGGAATTGGCAGATTATGGAGAGGGAGTGGAGACAGAGAGTAACGATAGCTCTTCCATGGAGTTTGCTGTAAAAGGGAGCAGAAACATGGAACAGTGGCTAGTGTGCTGAGATCAAGGAAGAGTGTTTGGAGATGGGACATACTTTCTGCTGTTTCTATAGTGATAGGAATGACCCATAGAAAAGGATTCTGAACAGATGACCATTAAATGTTTCAATGGTGCTTCAGATGTTGGGATTCTAGTTTTGAATGAGATGTTCCTTACCTTTTTGTATAATAATGTTGTGACTATCCTTTCAGTATAATTAAAGGAGACTTCCTATGTATGTGTGGCTGAATATACAGACTAGAAATGAAAAGACCTGGAGCCTGGACCTGGCTTCACCATTTGCCAGTGTTATCCTTGGGAAAATTTCTGAGCTTCAATTTCTTCATTTTAAAATGAAGATTAATAATAATAATGACTGTGTGGTCACTTTCCCAGGGTTTTTTGTTTGTGCAAATTCCATGAAAACTGTGAATCACCACACTGGTATGTGATGCTAAATGCATATTGATTATCTTCCTGCTGTTTTAAGAATTATTTTTTAGGGATTTATTCTAAGCAATTCAAAATTGGTTCAACTTATGAAAATCAAATAATATACACTAACTGTAGAATAAATGATTAAAAACCACATGATTATGGCAATAGATACAGAAATCCAGCACCCTTTCATGATAAAAATGCTCAACAAAGTAGGAATAGAGGCAAACTTCTTCAACCTATAAAAAGATATCTATGGAAAACCCACAGCTAACACCACACATAATGGTAAAAAACTGAAAGCTTTCCCCCCAGCCAAGATCAGGAATGAGTCAAGGATGTCTGCTGTCATGGCTTCTGTTCAAAATGTATTGGAAGTACTCTATAAGGCAGTTAGGCAAGGAAAAAAGGCATCCAGATTGGAGGAGAAGAAGAAAAACTATCTCTATTCATTGATAACATCATTTTCAATAGCCCTAAAAAAAAAAACCGTCTCCAACTCATACACAAAACTATTATAACTAACAAACAAGTCAACAAAGTTGCAGAATACAAGACTAATATACTAAAATAAGTATTTCTTTACACTAGCAATGAACAATCTGAAAGTGAATTTAAAAAAAATTAAATGTTGATGCCATTTATGATAGCATCAAAAGAACAAAATACTTAGAAACAAAATTAAAGAAGTGCAATACTTACACTGCAAACTACAAAACAGTGTTGCAAGAAGTTCAAGGCCTAAATAACTCTAAAGACATTTGGTGTTCATGGATTAGAAGAGCTAATATCGTCAAGATGGCAATACTACTCAAATTAATCTACATATTCAGTGCAATCTCTATCGAAATTCCAATCGCTGTTTCTGCAGAAAAGGACAAGCTGATCTTAAAATTCATATGGACATGTAAGAGACCTCCAAAGCTCAAGAAAAATCTTGAAAAGAACAAATTGAAGTACTCATGTCACACTTTCTGATTTCAGAACTTGGTACAAATCAACAAAGTATAGTACTGACCTAAGGTTAGACATATAGATCAATAGAATAGAATTGAGAGTCCAAAATTAAACCCACGATTTTGTGGTCAAGTGATGTTTGACAAGAATATTAAGTCCATTCAAAAGGGAAAGAAGAGTCTTGTCAACAGTTGTTGCTGGGACAACCAAGTATGCACATGCAAAAGAATGAAGTCAGACCCTTACCTCACACCATATACAAAAATTAACTCAAGATGTATTAAAGACCTAAATTTTAGAGTCAAACTATAAGAATATTAGAAGAAATCATAGGTCTAAATGATTTTTGTGGCCTTGGATTAAGCAGTTTTTTTTTCATAAATATGACATGAAGAGCACAAGCAACAAAAGGAAAAATAGCTAAGTTAGATTTCATCAAAATGTAAAACTTTTGTGCTTCAAAGAATATTATCAAGAAAGTAGAAGGATAGGGTACAGGACGGAAGAAAATATTTGCAAATCATGTATCTAGTAAGGGTTTGTTATCCAGAATATATTTTTAAAAACTCTTAAAACTCGACAATAAAAAGAAAACTCAGCCCAAAAAAGGGGCAAAGGATTTAATAGACGTTTCTCTAAAGAGGATATACAAATGGCCAATAAGTACATGGAAAGATGTTTGTCATTAGCCATTAGGAAAATAGATCAAAATTATGAGCTACCAGTTCCTACCACTAGGATGGCTAAAATGAACAAAGTATTGGCAATGATGTGTAGAAATTAGAACCCTCATATGTTGCTGGTATGAATGTAAGATGGTGCAGTAGCTATGGAAAACAGTTGGCAATTCCTCAAAAAGTTAAACAGAGTTACCATATGACCCAGCAGTTCCATTCTGAAATATATATCCAAGATAATTAAAAACATATGTTCACACCAAAACTTGTACATGAATATTATTCTGTAATAGCCAAAAAGTTGAGACAACCCAAATATTTATCAACTGATGAATAGACAAACAAATTGTGCTATAATGAAGTATTATTTGGCTATAAATAGGGATGAAATCCTGACACATGCTCCAAACCGGATGAACCTTGCAAACATTATGCTAAGTGAAAGAAGCCAGACACAAAAGGCCACATATTGTATGATTCCATTTATACGAAATGCCCAGAATAGACAAATCCATCAAGACAGCAAGTAGCTAGATAGTGGTTTCCAGGGGCGGGAGGAGAGTGGAATTGGAAGGTACAAGGTTTCTTTGTGAGATGACAGAAATATTCTAGAATTAGATGTGGATGGTAGTTGCACAAAATTGTGAATAACAAACCCACTGAATCACGCATTTTTAAATGGTTAAAAGAGTGAATTTTTATCTCAGTTTTTAAAAAGTTATTTTGTAATTCCCAGTAAAAGTAACATAATAGGAATTTCAGATGCTGAGGTGATAGAAAAATGCAACTGCAGTATTATCCTTTGTTGGGAAGTGGCCAAGTTCTCCAGGATGCCCCTCTCTTAAACACATGTACACATGCATACACACAAGCCACGCATGTCTTTTCTTTCCTACTATTTTCTTTCTTTTGATCATGAAGGTAGACAGTTGAGACCACAACAAAACAAAACAAAACAAAAAAAGCTTTCATATAAGAAATACAGTTAAGTTCTGTGGTAAGTGCCTGTCGCCCTAACCGTATGTGGTCAGTTATGTCTTAGAGCCTCATTGTCATCTTTTTCTTTCCCCCAAAGCCTATTTAAATTCCAGGTTCTGGGAGTCAGGAATCAACATGTTTTCTGTAGCAATTAGAATTGAAAATGACTTAAGATCCTTAACACCATTGCTGCTGGACATGTGAAGTTAGCCACCAGCAGAGGCCCTAATTCACCCTACCATTTCATCAGTGAGAGTCCAGGGGGAGTTTTTCTCAGTGCCTCTTTTCTCATTGCTAAATTCAGGGTGATCCCTAAGGAGAGGCTATACTGTTTTTGATGTCATTTTTTCCTGATTATTAAATGTGGCGTGTTCATTTAAAGGTGATACTGAGTGTAATAAAAAAAAAATTAAGGGGTCATTTCCTTGTCAAGAAATCCTAACCGGGGATGTACTGTATGGTGACTAACATAATATAATAAAAAATCATTAAAAAAAAAAAAAAAAAGAAATCCTAAAAGCGACACGTTTACAACAGTCCTTGTGCTGAAATGTTTGAGGGGGAACTGCTAAAATGGAGATGGCTTTCTAAGCTCTTTGTGTGTGTGTGTGTGTGATACACACGTACATATATCATACAGAGATGCTCTCACAAAACACTCTTGACAGATACATAGATATGTAGATAGACACACAGATACACAGACAGATGGGCAGCCATATGGCTCGTGCTGATACTCACGTAAAAGAAAAGATGGGGGTGCCAGCCCTGTCCCCTCCAGTTATTGTTGAGAGTTGGGGAGACTCACACTGGGGATATGTACATGAATCCTTCTGTTGCTTTCTACATCTGCTGTTCATCGCCCCCCCCTTCTCCCCGTTTCCCTTCTTCCATCCCAGTCACTGCCTGTCTGGGACACTCACTGCTTCATCCCTCTCTGGTATCATTGGGACATTCCTTCATTCACTAAGCCAGCGTTCGCGGAGCTTCTGCTCCGTGCCAGGTACTGTGTAGGATGCACGAGAGAAGCCAGCAACCTCTAGGAGGTGAGGGCTGAGGAGGAGGAGGAGGGACAGGAGGAGTCTGGATGAAGAAGAAGGAAGGGGAAGTGTGCCCAGGCAGTGAGGACACAGGAAAGCCCAGCAGGGGACAGGAGCCCAGTGATCGCTCTGGCTGTGGTACTTCGGACTCTGCTCTGCGTTTGGCTCTCAGCTCTCCAACAAACCCACTGAAACCTGTCCTTATGACTCAGTCAGACCTGCAGGGGCTGGGCCATACAGACATGCAAGCTGCCCATTTGAACTGGCAGTGCCGGAACTCTTTTTTTTTTTTAATTTTAATTATTTTATTATTATTATGCTATGTTAGTCACCATAGAGTACATCATTAGTTCTTGATGTAATGTTCCATGATTCATTGTTTATGCATAACACCCAGAGCTCCATGAAATACGTGCCCTCCTTAATACCCTTTACCTGGCTAGCCCATACCCCACCCTTCTCCCCTCTGAAACCCTCAGTTTGTTTCCCAGAGTCCATAGTCTCTCGTGGTTCGGAACTCATTTTTCCAGGTTTGGGTTTTCATTTTTGTTTTAAAAGAACCCCCGGGGGCCTGCGTTGTTAATGCTGTGCTGGCTGAGCCTGAGCTCCCGGGGCCACATCGGGCAGGTCTCTCCCTACAGTTGTGACTCCTCTGTGCAGCCACAGGGACCTGTTGAAGGTGGCTGACTTGTCCGTGTGCGTGAAGAAAGGAACAGAGCAGACAGCCTGCCAGATGCTGGAGGTGTCAGGCTAGCAATGCCTATCTGAGGTCATGTAAGAGTTCTGAAGGAGGAGCCTTGTCCTTTAATAGAGAAGCTTACAAGGCCAGGCAGTGGGGCTGCCTAACCCAGCCTGGCAAAGCAGAGGCACAGGTGTCCAGTGCAGTGTCTTCCCTCCGTGAGGAAAAGCTGGCAGACCACTCCCCCGTGACTCAGCACTCCAGCCCAGGACGCAGTGTGGCCAGCCTGCGGCCACCCACAGTCCAGGGGCAGACTGCACCAAACAGCCAGGCCTCGCAGTTGCACCCCGCACTGTCTGTTGTCAGCTCGTTTAAGGCCCACAGAGAAGAGACTCAGGCGTCAGACGTGAAGCCAGGTAGGGCCGAGACAATGTTCTTGGAGGAATGGAAGGCTTTCTCTGTGCAGAAAGAACGGACAGCTCTTGGGGCCCTTTCCTAAGACATTCCTAGGAAGGAAGCAGGTGAATGAGAGGACCCGTGAGCTGTGTAGGAACTTAGCCTGGGGCCTCACATGCATGAGGCTCTCCTCACGCTCGGCTCTCCTCACATAAATGTTAGTGTAAAAACAGAGGCACCAAAGCTGCAACTTACTTGAAAGCCTGATGGTGGCAGAAAATCACAGGCCCCTTCCTCTAGGCCAAAGGTGACTTTATGCCCAGACTCCCCCTTACCATCACACACCCCCTTACCAACAGTCTCTGTCTGAAAGCACCGAGTCCCCTGCAGTTAGCTATGCTTACAAAGTTGTAATGGTGGAAAGCAAATTTCCCCTGAACAGTCGAATGCTCCATGTTTCAGAGAATGAATGGTAAAACGGGGCCTGTGTCCCCTCTGGCAGCATTCACCGTGGAACCCGAATCCCCCCCACCCTTCCGCTCCACAGCTGTGTCCAGGGCTTGGTCAGTCACAGACGACATCTGTTGAGGGCAGTGGGAGCCCCGTCAGCAGCCACAGTCCCACCCCCACCGGCGGGAGGCACAGAGACAGGGTGGCTCAGAGGCGGGTGGAGGCGTTGCTCCTTCTCTTCCTGGCTCCGTGACCCTGGGCAAGTTCTTAACCTCTCAAATTCTCAGTTTCCTCATCTTTCACACAGCGCTTACCTCACGGCTCTGAGGATGACGTGAGATAAATGTAGAGCAAGTGCTTGGTGAGGCACGTGGCGCGCGGTGACCATTCAGTACACGGTGCCTCTGAAAATCTGTGAGTACCAGTGCTCTGCTCAGCGGTGGCCCAGGGAGCCGAGCTTGCTAATCTCACTCTTGAGTTGGGATTTTTAGTTGTGATCACAATTGTAGTTAAAGGTGACTCAGTGATCGCACTAGCCATTCCCCATACCGTGTTCACTCTCCATACGTGAATTCAGACACTTTCTCTCTTCCTCCCAGCCCAGCACTTCCTCTGCTTTAAAGTCTTCTATAAGGTGAGAGCGAGAGTTCTTTTTTTTTACATTGAATTCATATTTTATTTTTTTACTTTCTTTTTTTTTATTTATTATGATATGTTAGTGACCATACAGTATATCATTAGTTTTTGATGTAGTGTTCCATGATTCATTGTTTGCGTATAACACCTAGTGCTCCATGCAATACGTGCCCTCCTTACTACCCATCACCAGGAGAGCAAGAGTTCTTTAAGCAAGGCTGCTCTGCTCCTTTGGGGGCTTCTTATGCTTTTTTAGAATTATTTGGTCATAGATTCTGAATGTCTCTGAAGTCCTATAGCCCCTCTGATCTAAAATACATAAGGTTGCAGTAAATTACATGCCATTTTGTGAATCTCAGTAACTGGTGTGTGTTCACCGGGCCTCCAAATGTTAATGTGAGTCTTCTTAGGGGAAGAACGGCAGTTTACACGCCTTCTGTATGGCCAGAAGCCAGGCAAGGACCATAGTAAGCCTCTAAATGCAGCTGAATCAATCAGGCAGGTTGGGATCATTCTTGTTTGTTGAACTCAAGTACAGACTGACCAGGTCCACTCCTATCTGCAGTAGTAACTGGAGAACTCAGGAGAGCACTGGGAGCTCGCTCTGTCCTGGCGGTGCCCAGGGCAGGGTGGGGCTGGGCGGAGATCTAGGAGCTGGCCAGGGATCTAGTTGCTGGGGCTGGGACACGTCTGAGCCTAGGCACGGAGCGCTCCTAAAACTGCCTTTGAAGAAACCTGCTTTAAGGTCAAAAGTTGGCCCTTCAGACTTTGTACTCTCTCAAAGCAGTTCCTGACTCCGATGCTAAAACATCTGATTTTTCCTGAGCCTGTCACCTCCTCATTCCTAGCCTATTGTAATTCTATTTCTCAACTGTTTTAAAAAGCTTTTTCTTCCTAGAAGGCTTCCTTGTCCTCCACTGTCCCCCATCCAAACTGTCTGGTGCAGGATTGCCAAGTTGCTCTCCCCAAAACAGCACCTGGCAGCTCTGACCCTCCCTGTTCAAACCCTCATAACCTGCCACCACCAACCCACCCTCCATGGCACAATCTGGCATTCAAAGACCAAGGGAGACCGTGCTCATTACTCTCCTCAGCTCTCCACTTGAGCCCCGCCCACTTCCACGCGTCCCTTTATCCCTCCTCAAATACCCCATCAGCCTATTCCAGGTCTCACCTTCTGTTACTGGCTTGCTCACTGCTCACCTCCTTCATGGAGCCCTGAACACGCCAGCTCACCATGAGTGCTGCTCCCTTCCTGGATTCCAAGCAGCACTGCCCATCCTACATTTGGAGCTTGCCACATAAGCCCAGGGACTGTATTGTTTCTGTGTACGTGTGTTTGTAGATGTCAGCCGCAGTGTAAGCTCCCTTAAAGCAGAGCCCATGGTTCCCACTTACCACGCCCCTTGCTACGCTCAGCCCAGTGCCCTGCACCAGCCAGCTCTCCCCTGACTTCTGTAGACAGTGACCATGACACTTCCGGTGCTCTGGTGTCTACCTTAGGTGAGCTGCTTTTAGAGGCCTCAGATCTGAACCCTCTCATTTTGGCTGGAGTCTACCACTGAGCCCCAGACAAAGCTATCTGTTGTGCAGACAGGAGTAATAAAAGATGATTTTAGCAGTTGTACCAACAGCCCTTCATCTGAGAGCCTGCAGCCCACTGCAGGAATGGTGGAAAAAAGGGTGCTTCCTTGTGCCAGTTCCCTCTCCATTGTAATTAGGAAGCTGGCTTGTTAGAAATATAGTTTCACAGGTGCAGGATTCATCCTCGACAGGTGATTATGTTTTGATTTTTATCATCACTTATAAAACAGAATGGGGAAAGAGATTTCAGACCATAAAGCATATTCCACTGCAAATGAGATATTAGTGTTAAAAATTCACCAATGTTGCTAAATATTTACCCAATACAGGATTTCTACCTTCTGCCAACCTGAAGCATTCTCTTGGCAAATGTGCTTCATGGAACTTTGGAAGTCTTTCTGCGTTACTAGTCTAACTACATAAATACAACCATCTGTCTGTACTAGGTAAACAGACTGACCTCTGTTCTTTTTTTTTTTTAACCTTTGTTTTAATTTCTTGAAAGTTGTCCAAAATAATCCTGACTCTGCTGCTGGTTCTTTGTTTGGAGCCAAAAAGATACAATTATAAAGAACTCCAGAAACATCTAGTACATTCCTTTTTTCTCCGTGTAATTTGAAACCCCTCTGAGAATTGTAATTTAAAAGTTCCCCACACTTTCCTTCTTCCCGAGAGGTAGCCATGCCTTTTTGTGTGTTTCCTACTGTTGTGTTTATTGTTCTACTCTAGAAACGTGAAATTTTTAAAGCGTCAAATTTCTTTTAAAGTTCCTATTTGCACAGAACCAACCTACAACCATTAATAAGATTAGGTTAGTGGGTATTGATTTAGTTCCTACTATGTACTTAGTGTCTAGATTCATCTTTAAAAGACATATTCATATGTGGGGTATCTTTAATGCATTCAAAGGCATCAGTCACTGTCCTTCAAAAAGTCATTTTGGGAAGTTAAATACTCCTTCTAATGATGTCATCTCTCAGACATTCTTAGAACTACTTTGTTCTTGAGAGCAAGGAGGATGAACAGGGAGGAACCAACATCCTTGCTTGGGTTTTGATCCAGAACAGCTCTCCTGAGTTAGTTAGTTGTGAACTGATATGGCATGGAAGGGTAGGGATGTGGACAGGGAAGTGAGGGCAGATGGGAGAATACCAGCAAAGGCCTGCAGGTAAGATGTACAGGGCCTCCTTACTGTGAGCGGCCAGGGGAATCCAGCTTGCCTAATTGAACACTCCTAGAAGGAACATGCTGGACATGTCACAGTCAGGCAGGGCCTGAGACAAGACTGAGAAATGGGACCTGTTCTAATGGGCAGTCAGGGACCCTCTCAGTTGAGCAGACTCTTAGGGAAGCAGGTGGCCTGATAGAAAAGGTGTTTAGGGAATATTAATGTGGCGTCAGGATTAATGACCTTTCCCCTAGCTGCAGTTGCCCTAACTTCCTTGTGCTCAACTACATTTCATGATAGATGGTTCTAGAATTACATGTCAGAGACTTGGACATGAAGTTCCCCAGGACAGGGAAGCAATTTGAGAATTAGAGGATGATTAACTCTGAAGTAAAAATGGTGCTTGGCTCACGCACATGCCTTGACGCTGATCAAAATAAATTGTTTTTTAAAAAATTGTCACCACATCTTCCTGAAGAGATACAAAAGAAATAACAAGAAGAAGGAAGAGGCAAATGCCAGAGAACCTGAGAACATTGAGACCTTGGCTGTGTATTGAAAACAGGTCTCCAGAGTAAATACTTTCCATTTCTATCACTCAGAAGAGCTGAATGTAGTCGGGCAATTTCTGTGTAAACTTCCAGCAAGAATCTTGCTCTGTGTGTACACAGTTGCTCTTGAGGTAGAATGGGGTAGGCTCCATCTGACTCCTTCCTTCCGAAAACTCTTTGATTATTGCATTTCTTCTCATAGTATTCACAGATGAAAAACCAAAGGCCCAGCAAAGTCAAGCACACATCCTGGTCAAGGACAGAGCAAGGTGTCCTGATTCCTAGGATACTTGCTTTCACCTGCCCACTTCACCTAGTTCTAGTCTCTGCTTTCTCCTTCCCCTTCCCTTTGTTCTTTCTTGTCCCATTTCTAGTCTATTTTTGGTGGAGCAGAGGTAGGAAAAGAGGGGACCAGGGTGGAGTAAGAAACATTAAGAGAACCAATAATGCTAGAATATTGTATAGATTACATTTACACCTAAGAAATACTGCTAATGATGGGACACCTGTGTGGCTCAGTCAGTTAAGCATCTGCCTTTGGCTCAGGTCATGATCGCGGGGTCCTGGGATCGAGCCCAGCTTTGGGCTCCCCACTAAGCGGGGAGTCTGCTTCTCCCTCTTCCTCCCCCTCCCTGCCCCCACTTGTGCTCTTTCTCTCAAGCTCATTCTCTCTTTTTCACTCTCTCTCCCAAATAAATAAATAAAATCTTGAAAAAAAAAAAAAAGAAATGCTGTGGACGCTACTTGTTCTACCTCAAGAAGCATATTTATGAAATAATATCAATACACTATCTTATTTCTTCTCACCAAACCCCAGTTAAATGATCTTATCATTACTTTACAAACTGAAGGAAAATTGAAGGATGGCGAAGCCCTAGTTTCACATTCTAGGTGACCACAGAATGACTTGGTGGCCTTGAGCAGATAACTTCTCTGGGCCAAGTGCTCTCATCCCCTCCCCCCACCCCGGTTCCATGGTTCCCTATGGCTCTGGGACCAGCCTCACTGTCTCCTCATTCTGAGTCCGGGGCTTTTTCTCTACCTCTTTACGCAGTGTTGTTCTCTTTGGGGGCTCTGAAGCATAAAGTTTTAAAATACAAATATGCTTTAAACAAGGTAACGTTTTAAAAATGTTAGTTGGGATTTTGCATCTCTAGCAATTTCTCCATGCATCCCACTAGTGCCGACCTTCTTTCTTGTCAGAACCACTCCTGTCATGACACCTGGGCTTAGATCTCCTCACTGGCTGAGTTGCTGCATTATAGGCTTCCATGATCTGGGTGCTTGTTTCCTGTTCCAGGTTCATCTCTCTCTGTGCCAGAGCACTCACTACCACCCAGCCCCACCTTCCATGCTGCCCTCGTCAAGCCAGGTTCCTCACTCACAGGACCGTCAGGGCCACATATATGTGGGTTCCAACCCTCCGTCAGAAACTTGCTACTCCTCTGTGGCTCCTTCCCTAAGTCAAAAGGGTCCTTATCTTCTCAGTACTGCTAGTCTACTCTAATATCGAGCACTCTCTAACTCTCCCTTTTATGACTTTATTAAGGCATAGTTTACATATTAAAAAAAAAAACCATTTCCAGTGTGCAATTCGGTGATTCATAGTAAATTTAGAATTGTGCAACTGTCACCATTATATAGTTTTAGATTTCATCACCCTGGTGAGATCCCTCATACCCATCATATAGCCAACAATCACACACAAACTTAGACACACATGCACCCACTGATTCACACACACCTTCACACATACACACTCACTCGAACATCCATTGGTTCTACTGGAATATTACTATTCTGTTCTATTTAGGGTTTTATTACAACAAATATTTTTTGCAATCAGGCTTCAATATTTAGACAAGTTTGCTGCTGTACAATAAAATTGCCACATATTTTGATGATTATATTGAATACTTTCCAAAGAGAAAATTTGTATTGTTCATCTTTTCTTCTCAAGAGGTGATTTTCCTTCCAAGTTTTCTCATGCATTTTTACTTCAGGAATTCTTCCCATAGAGATGTGATTGGAAAATGTATTTTATGTGACAACCTGACAGATGAGACAGAGCTAATTTCCAGAATACCCAAAGGGATTTTTAAACAACAATATGAAAAATATAAACTCCAATGTCAAAATGGGGAAGGATATAAAAAGGTATTTCAGGACTAGGAAAAGAAGCCAACTAATAAGTATGCCACACTAATAATTAGAGATGCAATTAAAGCAACAGTTCAAGCATTTCTTTTTCCTATAAAATTGTCAGTGAGGTAAGAAATGATTGTTTATTGAGGTATAATTGACATAATATATTTAAAGAGTCCAGCATGATGATGAGATATACATATACATTATGAAAAAATTGCCACCATGGAGTTAATTAACACTTCCATCATCTCACATATTTACCTTTTTTTAAGTTCTATTCTCAACAAATTTCAGTTATATGATACAGTATTTATAGCACATTATTTAGCAACTATACATTTGGATCTCAGACTTCATTTATCTTATAAATAGTGAAAGTTGGTACCCTTTTACCAACCTCTCCCTATTTTCCCCATATCCCAGCCCCAGGCTCTCTGTTTCTATGAATTCAACTTTTTTTTTTTTTTTCGTTTCCACCTATAGTAATGCCATATAGTATTTGTCTTTCTCTGTTTGGCATATTTTATTTAGCATAAACTCCTCAAGGTTCATCTATATTGTCATAAAAGGCAAGATTTTTCTCTTTTTTAAGGCTGAATAATATTCCATTGTATATACAAACCACAGTTTCTTTCTCCATTCATCCATCAATGGACACTTAGGTTGTTTCCATTCTTTGGCTATGATGAATAATGCTTCAATGAACATGGGAATACAAATATTTCTTTGAGATAATGATTTTTGTCTCCTTTAGATATATAACCAGATGTGGGATTATTGGATCATGTAGTAGTTATATTTTAATTTCTTGAGGAAGCTCCATACTGTTTTCCTTAGTAACTGTACCAGTTTACATTCCCACCAATGGTGTACAAAAGTTATCTCTTCTCTACATCCTTGCCAGTATTTGTCATCTCTTGTCTTTTTTACAATAGATATCCTCACAGATGTGAGGCGATAGTTCATTGTGTTTTTGACTTTTATTTCTCTGATTAGTAATGTTGCACTGCTTTTCATGTACCTGTTGTCCACCTGTATGTCTTCTTTAGGAAATGTCTATTCAGATATTTGGGTTATTTAGTTTTTTGCTTTTGGGTTGTATGAGTTCCTTGTATATTTTGGATATTGATCAGATATGTGGTTTGCAAGTCTCCTATGCCAGAAGTTGTCTTTTCATTTTGTTGATGTTTCCTTTGCTGTGTAGAAGCTTTAAGTTTGATGGAGTCTCACCTTTTTATTTTTGCTTTTATTGCCTTTGCTTTTTCTGTCAAAACTGAGAGATCACTGCCAAGACCAATGTCAAGGAGCTCACTCACTCCCTGTGTTTTCTTCTAGGAGTTTTATAGTCTTAGGTCTTACATTCTGTTTTAAAGTTTACATCTTTTTATATCGTGCATTATTAACAAGTTGTTGTAGTTATTTTTAATACTTTTCTCTTTTAACCTTTATAGTAGAGTTATAAGTAATTTATATACCACCACTAAAATATTAGAGTTTTCTGAATTTAACTACATATTTACCTTAACCAGTGAGTTTTGTACTTTCATATATTTTTATATTACTAATTAGCATCCCTTCAGCTTGAAGAACTCCCTTTAACATTTCTTGAAAGGCTGGGCTAGTGATGGATGATAGAAGGACCTTGTCAGGTAGAGTATTTTCAGATGGCAGGGTTTTTTTCTCTGTCAGCACTTTGAATATATCATCCCTCTCCCTTCTGACCTGCAAGGTTTCTGCTGAAAAATCTGTTGAAATATTATGGTGTTTCCCTTGTATGTAACAACTTTTCTTGCCGCTTTTAAGATTCTCTCTTTGTCTTTAGCTTTTGACAATTTAATTGTAATGTGTATCAGCATGACTTTCTTTGGATTCATTTTCTTTGGTACTTTCTGGCATTCCTGGATTTGGGTGTCTTGTTTCCTTTTTCAGTTTAGGGAAGTTTATAGTCATTATTTATTTGAATAAGTTTTCTGCCCATTTCTCTCTTTTTCTCTTTCTGGGACCTCCATAATGTTTATTGGTACATGTAACAGTGTCCAAGAAGTCCCTTAAGCTATCTTACTCTTTTTTACCCTTTTTTAAATTTATTTTTGCTCATCTTATTAGATGAATTCCACTGCCCTGTCATCTAGCTCACTGATTTTTTCGTCTTGATTTAGTCTGCTGTTGAATCCCTCTGTTCGATTATCTAATTCAGTTATTACATTCTTCAGCCCTGTGATTTTTTTCATAATTTTTAATATTTTCTGTCTCTTTGTTGAGATTCTCACTTTGTTCATAAATTGATTACCTGACCTCAGTGAGCATTTTTATGAACATTACTCTTCTGTTGGGTAAATCACTTCTCTCTTTCATTAAGATTCATTTCTGGAGATTTATCTTGTTCTTTTGTTTGGAATATATTTCCCTGTTTCTTCATTTCTGAGATGTTCTGTGTTTCTTTCTGCACATTAGTTGAAACAGCCACCTCTCCCTGGCTTGACAGACTGGTCTTGTATACGAGATGAGTCCTGTCAACCAGCCCAGCTCAATCTCCTGGTTACCTCTCAAACATTTGTGATTATCCAAGCTGCCATTTTTGCTCCTAGTGGCTCCTAGTAATTGAGAGTGTGCCAAGACTTCTCAGTGTCCCAAAAGGGAGGATTGTAGTTAGCACTTAGATGCATGTTGATCAGAAGCCAGTCCCTCTGGCAGGGAAATTATATACTCTTACTCCTTCCAGGGAGAAACTGGGAGGTGGGCATTTTTGCCTGCCACCTCTGCACTGTGCCCAGGTGTATAGACACAAATGCTCCTTCATCCTCTAATGACTGCTTCTTTGTTTTCTGTAATCCTGCGGAACTCATCATGCAAGCCCTGTTGGCTGTTGGAGCCAGGTGATTTTGAAGTCCATTCCTCAGGTGGCAGTGTTCAAATTTGGGGTGCTAGATTTGTGATCCAGACTCTCTGCTCCTCAGAGAGAAGCTGGGACTTGGGGGTTCCCTTCAATTGTATGCTGTGATAGGGATGGGATTTATAGCATGACTCTCAGCCTTTTCTACCTGTTTCAGTGTGTATATTTTGTCTGTCACCTGATATGTAGGATTGACTCATCTAGTTCCTGCATTTCTCTCAGAGGAAATTGCTCCATGTGTAGATGTATATTCAGTGTGTTCATGAAAGGAGGGAGATTCAGTAGCCTCCTATGTCACCATCTTTGTCCAGAAGCCATGGCAAATAAGACTTTTAAAAAGAGTATTAATAAAGGTGTTTAGAAACAGGGAGTTTCATACACTGTGATGGGATATGTAAATTAATAGACCATTTTTGGAGAACAATTTGACAATATATTAGCATTTAAAATATTTATGTCATTTGACCTAGAAATTCTATACAAGGAATTTATACTTTGGAAGAAATATATAACCATGAAAAGATTGATGTACAAGGATTTTTGCCAAAGCATTGTTTATAGTCATGAAAAAAAAAAAAGGCAACAAATCAACTCTCCATCACTTGATTAAATAAGCTATGATACTTCCAGGCAGTGGATTGTCTACGTAGCCTTTCACAAGAAGATGTATTTATACGTTGTCTTGGGAAAGAAGAAATGAAAAATGAAAAAGATCAAGTCAGCAAACAGTATGACCTCATTAAAAATATATGTTTAATCCCCATGTTAGTATATGTATATAGAAATTGGATAAGTACCTGGCACTTAAAACTGTTCACTGTGGGCATTATCCATAGGTGTTAGGATCCTGGGTGGCTTTCACTTTCCTGCATTTTGTATTTTTGCAATGTTTAACTTTTTAACAAGAAGCATATATAATTTATGTAAGCAGAAAGATGCAGTGAAGATAATTTTTCAATTAAATTAAAAATTAAAGTGAAGGCATGTGTCCTTAGCCTAACAGAGATTACATGTGCAGTTAAGAACTTCACTGAGTCACAAATAGTAGAGACACAGAGAGGGCAGGGGGTTACCTCAAGTGCCCCCCATGCAGCCCCACCAAAGTCAGAAGGAAGTAGGTACTCCAGACTTGGGATTTCTAGACACCTTTCACTGTTACAGTCTCAAATGTTTCCACAAAAAGCAGCTCACCATCTTAAGAAATGGCCAATTTACCACTGAGTAGTTTTAATGGTTCTTATGGTATATCATATTATATTATGCTAACTTAAACTATGTTGTGGTGTGTTACATAATGCTGTATAAAGTTGTATACACGTTTACCGTCTATCTCACTTTTATCAGAATGTAGCATCCATGAGGACAGGACCATATTTGCAGCTGTGTCTGCAGCACCTAAAACAGTACTTAGCACAAAGCACCTGTGAAATATTGTCGGAAATTGTTAGAAAGTTTATAAAAACCAAACTCTTCCTCATGGCTTTAACCGTGGGACTCTACTTGGGGCTGCTTGTCTCCATATGCCACACGTAATGTTTTTTCCACAAGGTGGTCCCTTGGATATCTGATACAGCAACTAGGCTTCTTTTTTGCCAAACTGCTTGGACACATGAAACCAATGCAGCAACCATGAGAAATATGATTCCTCAACCAGTATCCGTTAAGGCCAGGATGGGCACTGGTGGTTGGGGTGGCTCCATGAGAAATAAAACCAGAAACAAAAACATGGCCACCATGAGGAATATGGATGTTTTGTATTTACACTGTTCACAGTGTATTGCTTGTCTGTCCCATGGGGACTCACAGTTCCACGTCTGTTGTACGCTGTGTTGCATCCCCAGGACATAGTGTTGCATAGTGTTGCACCACATAGCGGATGCTCAAAAATGAGTTCAGTTGGATAGACATCTGGATGCACCAGTAGAAACTGAATTGATTGGTGTAACTAAGTCATAAACTATCCAGCATGATTGCAGAGCCCTTCTCAAGACAGGAAACTATGTCTGGTGTTGTCAGCAAGGATCAAGGAATAGAAACATCTGTCTCAAATTTGTAGATTGTCCATTTGCTTTTGCGTATTCAGAACCTTCCTTCTCACTTTCTCCCCATGGAGATGTCTGCGAGATCATCTTTGCTTCCCCATTTCCTTAAGTTCTTTTCTTTCCCCATTTAAAGACACAGCATCTGAGTTCAGAGTCTTATCTTCCTCAGGCATCATTAATTTGGTGCCTTCCTCTTTTATCTTCATTTCTGTCTTCTCAAGTAATATCTTTTCCCAAGGGGTAAGCTCTTTACCAGGCTCTACTAACCCAGTCTTTTCTATTGCTTTTCTTCTAATAAAAGTAGTTATCCTCCTGTTTTCATTTTGGCCCTAACTTTTCTTTTCTCACAGACCTATGAACTTCTGGGGGGAGACATTTTGATCTTTGGCTTCTCCATTTTAAGGATATTTTAACCTCCTGGTTTAAAAATAAAAAAAAAAAAGATTTCTCGCAGACTCACCAGCTTTCCTTCCTCCTCTGGATTTGGTGTCCGTATCTGGAATACTTCAGTAGACATTTCCTGTCTTCTGTAAAGTCATCCTGCCTTTTACCTTCATCCCTGAGAAGAGGAGACATCCCGGCTAGACTAGGGCAGTGCCACTCAGTGATTTATAAATCACCTCTCAAACTGAGAGGAAATACTTGAGTGAAGTTCACAGAAACCTGTGTGATAGAAGGGAACTTAGCTGGGAAAAGGCTTGAAAAGGAGAAAGACGTGCCCCGTCAGCAAGGTTGCAGTAAGGGCAGCACAGCTGCTGAGACTTGCCTTCCCTCTGGGGAACCAGACATCCTGCTGTACCAGGGACTTTTTATCTCAGCCCCAGTGGCTCTCAGGATCTCTTCTTGGCCAGGCTGCCTGCCTTGCTCTGTGCCCTGCCTCTAGGCCGACTCCCGCCCCCGTGACCCAGTCACTTTCCACCTCTATCTTCACCTTTCCCCATTGGCTCCTTCAGATCATCTTAGAAGAGCTCTCACACCAGAGTACCAGCCTAACTGCCCTAACTGTTGCCCAGGGGTAGTCTGTAGGCATAAAGACAAAGCTTCTAAACTCTTTAGAACCCCAAACCGGCTTTTGGAAAGAGAATGCATTCTGCTTACTAGTAATTGTCCCATTTAAGAAAAATACCAGACGGTGCGACAGCAACCCCCCTCCCCTCTGTGCACATGGTGCCCTAGTGGCAAAGGGAGTGAGGGAAGCAAATTATTGTTTAATAAGCACACTTTCATTATGCCTTCTATTTGACTATGAATAATTAACCAGTTAAATATTAAATAATTAACAGAGAGAAATAGATTAAAAAACAAACTCATAAATGTCTTCTCCTATAGTCATCCCCATCTTCGCAAAGTCCAAGCTAGAAGCTGCCACCACCAGTTATAAAGGTAGCGATGCGGCAGTAATCACCTTCTGTGGAGCACCTCCTTTGTGCCGGACGCTGTGCTCACTACTTTGTCGCTAACCCTTTTAGTAATCCTGCACAATAGGGTGATGGACACCAATTTACAGATGAGGACATCAATAATCAGAAAAGCAAACTTGCCCAGGGGTCATTCTGCCGGTTCACAGCAGGGCCAAGATGACAGGTGGTTTCTCAGATGCTGACTCCAAACCTGTCCTGTTCCACCATTCCGCTTCTCTGTAATTGAGAGGTGGGTTTTGTCAAATGCACATGTCTGATTATCTATCTGTTAGAAAGGGGTTCGGGAACATGGTAAGAGGAAAACATGGCCAAGAATGTAATTATCACCCTCTTCCCCTTCTGGCTTCCAGAGTCTTCCCCTCTGTCCCAAATAATACCTCTCTACCCTTAGATACATAAGAAAGAGCCGTTTGATTGTTGCAAACCACAGCTAGTTCCGGGATTAATTACAATCTATACGTCTATTAGGAGGGCTTATTTCTGGTGTTTGTGCTATCACAAAAAGATGTTATGTAGATCACAAGTAAGGTGAGAGTGGTATCATTAGTAACAGGACCTTTCTCAGGGGCTGGTCAGGGATTTGGCTCACTTCTTATAAACCTAGACTTAATATAACTTATTCTTAGAAACGATACAGGAAAATACCAGCCCTACATTCAGAATTCGGGAAATCCTCTTAGTGCCCCCAAATGCTTTATTTTTTTAAAGCATCTTTTAAAATTAGCCTAATCAGTGCTTCTCAACAGGAGCACAAGGTTCTGAAGAGCGCAGGAAACTGGCAGATGTCTGTGTGTTGCAGCGGGAACTCAGGGGCGAAGTTGTCACCTGGGTTTAACAAGAGTCATTAAGTTCCTGCAGCTGTACACTCAACATCAAAACCCTCTTCTTTAAATTCTGAGAAACCAAAGTAGATTTTACTACTTTTTTAAAAGATTTTTTATTTATCTGAGAGAGAGAAAGCAAGAGAGAGAGAGACAGTGAACGCATGAGGTGGGGGGGGGGGGGAGCAAAGGGAAAGGGAGCATCAGACTGAGCCCAGAGCTGAGCCCAGAGCCCGACACAGGGCTTGATCCCAGGAAGCTGAGATTGTGAACTGAGCCAAAGGCAGATGCTTAACTGACTGAGCCACCCAGGCGCCCCAGATTTTACTACTTTTAGCATTTTAGCACAATGTTTAGTTCTAGAAACAATCCACAATTAAAGAATAGAAATTATGATATTTTTAAGCCCAGGGGGAAAATAATACTGAAAGCCAGGTGAATCTGAAAATGAATTATAGAAAGGTGTGGTTCTTATTGTTCCAGAAGGCCCCAAGTAAATAGGTAAAACAGAACGCACTTAACACTGAGGGACAAGAGAATAAGACAGATCACATCCATCTTCCTGCCCCAAAAGAAAACTGGAAAACAGCAAAGCAACATCTAGAAAAAGAAATCTTCAGGAAAGTCTAAAATGAAGGGATCTAGCGTGAAATAATTTTTTGGACTAGCAGTTGTATCTTGGCTTCAGTCCTAGCCCTTATCCTTTCATTGGAGAGTTCAGACTTTGCAGGGATGCTGAAGTCAGGGGGATGAGATGGGTCTGTAGTGCACAGGATGGATTTCTTTACAAGCAATCACTCTTTACTTGTGAAGGAAATAAGGAAAGGCCAGACACTACGTGGCCTCAGAGAACTAAAAATCTGACAGCCCGAGGACGAACTGATATGCACAGGCTTCAGGTCCCCCTGGAATTTCCAGTTTGAAGGCTTACTTTTGCGCTTTTCCATCTCCAGTGCTTGCCTTCTTCCCACCATAAGCCCACAGGGTCATATGGTTATCTAATACACGTGTTCTCCTTGTCGTTCTCAGTCTGTGAAAGCGGAATTGAAAACTGTTTCTCGAATTGATTCCATTAATCTTTACCTACCTGGTGCACCCTCCGTTTTATCCATTGATGATTAACCTCATTGAGAGTCGAGGGGTAGCCTTAAGTTAGAAAGTGCTCGCTGAGATTAGTGTTGCAATCTGAGATTCTCCCATCTAGGAGACATGTATGAGACCAGAAAATACATACATGACTCCTGGGAATCCCCTTCTCAGGCCAATTTTAGTTCAAATTGGACATATTCCTGGGTTTTCAGTATAAAGAAACAAGTTTTCCCTATGATTTTTGGTAATGCTGCAATTACACCCTTTTATTGGTTATATGCTTACTTGTAATTTCAGCAGCCTAAGCTGTACTATAAAAAAACAGAAGGTACTTTTCTTTTCCAACAGCCACTGTTTTTCTAAAAGCTTTCCACGAGTAGTGTTTCCATCAAAATAATGATTGTTGTTATTCATGAATACACTATATTTACTATTATTTTGCAAACCCTGGGTCCTTCTACTATGGTAACAAAATGAGGATGTTGTTGAATTTTTGTTGATTTAAGGGGCAACTTCCCCTGTTTGGGGCCCAAATCTGCCCAGCCTTCAAGCCTGACCCTGGAGTCTGTTTCAAGTCCAGGGATGTAGGGCACCTGGGTGGCTCAGTAGGTTAAGCGTCTGCCCTCAGCTCAGATCATGATCTTAGGGTCCTAGGATCGAGCCTCACATTAGGCTTCCTGCTTGGTGGGGAGTGTGCTTCTCTCTATCCCTGTACCCCTCCCCATGATCATGCTCTTTCTCTCTCTCTCAAATAAATAAATTAAATTAAATCTTTAAAAAAATAAAAAATAAATAAAGCCCAAGGATGGACTGGCAATTAGAACGCACTCCCTAGCCCCATGAGGAAAAGAATGAGTGTGCTTCTCCTGGTTTTCTTACTCGAGGGCTGGTGCTCTTGACTCCCAGGTATGGGCCTGCAGGAGTGCTTCCCTTCCCCAGACACAGTGCTCTTGTTAGCTACCACATTTAAAGGATATGCAGTGTAATAAAAATTACACTGTTCTGTTGTTGGCAGCACTTATCTGATAAGAGTGTCATAACATGAATAATATGTGTGAAAGAACTGAAAAGCTGAGGGATTATTCTGATATGGAAACTGAAAACAAAATAATGTTCTCATCTGCAGCAGCCACTGCCACATACAAAAATCGACTTTGGCATTTTATATTTTTATTCCCAAGTGACAGAATTAATCCAATGTTTTATTTTGAGAAGAGTGAGTTTCTGAGCACAAAGAATTCTGGAGTTAGCTGTGGTCATTCGCCAGGCCTGTGGGGATAGACACCCCTTTTTAGCAGACCTTGGAGTTGGCAGCAGATGTTGAGACATTGACGAAAGAGAAAGAAGAAATTCAGTCTCTCCTGATTCTGGCAACCATCGTGTGTATTTGGTAGGACAAGTACAGCTTATTGGTGCCATCGTTTTAAAAGGAGAGAAAAGAGAATCCCAGAGAAGTTAAATGAATTCCTAATATTTTATCCAGTGTGCTAGGCCTCCAGAGATTTACAAGAGAGTTTCAAAGGCACAGTCCCTTCCCTCAAAGAGGTTATAATCTAACAGGGGTTAAAAAATGTTTAGTCTGATAGTGGCAACACGTGAAAGCTAGACTCACAGTCCCGGTAACATGGAAATGTAAAATAAGGGACACAGATCATGTGTAATGGAGAGTGGAGGGTGTGGTGCTTGCTAAGGATCACTCTGGTCGGTGACCTTCAGAAGGAGACAAGGGATGAGAAAGAAGGAAGAGGTAAGGGGCGCCTAAGTGGCTCAGTCGTTAAGCATCCAACTCTTGATTTCTGCTCAGGTCCTGATCTCAGGGTCCTGAGATAGAGCCCTGTGTTGGGCTCACTGCTCAGCAGGGAGTCTGCTTGAGATTCTCTCTCTCCCTCTCCCTCTGCCTCTTGCCCCCACTCGCTCTCTCTCAAATAATTATATCTTTTTAAAAAAAAGAAGGAAGAGGTAAGTGAAGTTGGAATAACACAAAAGGAAAAGCAGAAAGTGTCGGGACAGGAAAACATAGGGCAGGACAAGAAGTAAGCCCATCTGGCAGGAGGAGGGGAGGACCGCATAGAAAAGTAACAGGCAGGAACACTGCACTGTGTCTTGATGGCACCATATGACAGAGCATCTTGAACGCTTGGACCAGAGTCCCTGGAAGCTTTTGAGCAAGTGTGGCATAGGAACTATTTTAAATAAAATACTTCGTTGACAGTGATCGAGATAGATTGTAGTGGGGAGACAGCAGACAGGGAGAGAGACCAGGGAAAAAGTATTCCTCTATTTGTTGATTTTATTTTATTTTCTATTTGTTGATTTTAATAGGAAAACTTAAATGTTCAATATTTTTCTAATTTATTCTATTTGCAAACCAAATATACTTTGCAGATCATTATACTACAATATATACATTTGGAACTCTTAAGGTTTCAGGTTAAAATTCAACTTTTTTTTTTCTCACCTTGAATAACAAAGAGGCACACTGCTTCTTGAATGGTACCCTAAGCCTCTGACCATTTGTTCTAGGACAGGCTGACGCAGGTGATGCCAGAGTAAGTGGGTAGTGACATGGAAGGGAGAGGCTTGCACAAAACGAGCACATGAAAGTCTGATCACCTTGAAGCTCTGGATTCCGGGGACTCAGGGTCAGTCTTGCTGGACAATAGGTGTGAAAATGGACACTGGCCCATGTGTCCCATGGCCTTCTGAAAATCAGTATATAAAGGATAGAGAAAAGTTGGACAGTTAATGAAATGCAGTATTCTATACTGTTATCATTTAACCATCTGTTCCTTCATTTAGCAGAAAAGTGAGTGTATTTACTATAAAGAGACTTGGCATTTGAAGCTTATCTAAGAAATAAGAAGACACCCTGAAATATGTCCCTTGGGTAACTAGACATCTGCTTAGAGAGATGGGACTGATAAGGCTGTGTTAAGACAGATACGTCTGATTCTGAATCCTACCAGTTGGCTAAGGAACTCAAGCTCAAAACTGAAGCCTCTTAGTGTTGAGGAATAGGGTGTGACCTCATTCCTAAGAGACAAGAAATCAAAAAGGAACAAAGACAGGCAGATCAAAGAAGTGGCAAGGGACTTTCGAAGATCAGAAGGTAGCTCCGTAAACTCTGGAGTAATTGGCCTTATTTATATTTTCATCCTGTCTTACCTGTGATCCGGGAAGTGACTACCGAACAGCCAAGGAGGACAAGCAGTGAGGAAGGGCTGGTTGAGGCAAGGGAGGTCAGGAGCATGAGTGGGGGTGGGCAACAGTGGACACAGTGGTATGGGATTGATCACCTGCCAATGGACAGGAAGTTTTTCCTGTGAAGAGAATGACGTGAGATAAAC
Organism: Ursus arctos; assembly: GCF_023065955.2. NCBI lineage: Eukaryota > Metazoa > Chordata > Mammalia > Carnivora > Ursidae > Ursus > Ursus arctos. Next base: position 9,721,536 of record NW_026623100.1, read on the forward strand.
TAAGTGAAATTTTAGCAGTTATGAAAAATTATTTACCTTTGTTTACATTTTAAACTACCAGAAATAAGGTACAAATTAAGCACTTTTTTTTTTAAAACCAAATCTTATCTCACTGTTATTATGTCAAGGCTCCGTTCCCATGAGAAAGCTTAGGGACATTTTTCTCCCGTGTAAAGTACAGATGATATTTAGGGATCATAATAATCGCTTTTAAAAACTTTCTGTTTTAATACTATATAGTTGGTATTAATAATTGCTAGCTTAATTACAGGTTATATTTGCATAATGCTTCATTTTTTTATGAAAACACTTTCCCAGGGCACCTGGGTGGCCCAGTCGGTTAAGCGCCTGCCTTCGGCTCAGGTCATGATCCCAGGGTCGTGGAATCAAGTCCCGCATCAGGGTCCTTGCTCAGCAGGGAGTCTGCTTCTCCCTCTGCCCCTCGCCACTGTTTATGTTCTCTCTTAAAAATAAATAAATAAAATCTTTAAAAAAAACACTTTCCTGTATATTCTCTCATCTCAGTTTCCCAATATCTAAAGCTAAGAGAGAAATTCTTTTTCTCATTTTAGAGATAAGAATTCTCAAACTCATTTTTATATTAATCAGTACTGTCTTTTATCGAATGATTAAACATAAGGGAACCACGCTATGCTCTGTATATGTATTATCTCATTTAATCTTCATGATTAAACTTTGAGATTGTTCACATCTCTATTTCCTCTGGTTCTAAAATACCACAAGCTCAGATTTGATTGATTCCTAGGTCTGTGGTTTTAAATCACTACAGTTTACTGAAGATGTGATTTACCTAAGCTCACTGAGCTAGTAAGTGACAGAAGAGAAGTAGAAATAATCTCTTTGCTCATAAGTTTCCCATCTAACCCTAATGAAGAATTATTATATAATGGATAATCAATCTTAAAAAAATCATTGCACATTGATTTTTAAGGTATACATTTAAATAGTTTGTGTAAAGAATTCTTATGTTTTTGGAAATTCTAAAGATTTAAATGTTTTAAGCAACCCTGTTGTCTTTACCATTCCTTCGTATATTTAGCAGAATTCATCAGGTGGAAAAATCATATGGAAATACTTAACTAGAATTAAAATAAAGTTAGTATGGAATTTTGCATTGAAATATGGGCGTTCAGTTTGATTCAGCGTCTTAATTTTTTTTAATGTTTTTTTATTATATTATGTTAGTCACCATACAGTACATCCCTGGTTTCCGATGTAAAGCTTGATGCTTCATTAGTTGCGTTTAACACCCAGTGCACCATGCAATACGTGCCCTCCTCACTACCCATCACCAGTCTATCCCATTCCCCCACCCCCCTCCCCTCTGAAGCCCTCAGTTTGTTTCTCAGAGTCCATAGTCTCTCATGCTTCATTCCCCCTTCTGATTACCCCCCTTTCTTTATCCCTTTCTTCCGCTACCGATCATCCTAGTTCTTATGTTCCATAGATGAGAGAAACCCTATGATAATTGTCTTTCTCTGCTTGACTTATTTCACTTAGCATTATCTCCTCCAGTGCCGTCCATGTTGCAGCAAATGTTGAGAACTCATTCTTTCTGATAACAGCGTCTTAATTATACTATGAGTGCATAGTATATAACATACTTCAGTCTATACAAAGATAAGTAGGCAGTATCCCTCTCTGGAGAAATTTTCAGTCCTACTTGACAGGATTATGTTTAATAGATCTGAATGTTATTGAAAGAGATTATTGAGATTCCTAAGTATGATTTCTATTCTACTTTGGGGGAAGGATATGGTTGAGTGCAGACTGAGGTGTATACTCATAAAATGGTAATGCAAAAAAAATCTAACAGTTACTATGAGAGAGAAAAGTAAAGTAAGTGCATTGGAGGAGCATGAGAAGGAAATTGTCATATCATGTTGGAATAGAAGGGGAATCAGCAAAGGCCTCAAGACATAAAGTTTGAGATGAGCCTTAATGAATGGATAGAACCCCCCCCCCCAAAAAACATAGGAGAATAGGACATTCACACACAAAGTGTGTAGTGTAAGTGAAAACAGAGAGTGTACTTTTCCTTATACGTAGTGTGTGTGTAGACTAACAAAAAAGACACAAGGCTGAAAACCGGGACCTTGTAGACAGTCTTGAATACTAGGGTGAGGTCTTTGAGAGGAAATGCAGTGGAGTGAAAGACAAATACTGGGCTGGAAGTATGAGATATATGTGCAAATTTCAGAGGGGACATTTATGAATTGAGTGAACTTGGGCAAATAGTTAAGCTCTTTGAGCTTTGACTTCCTCAGCTACAGTATGGGTATAGTAGTAATTAAAGGTTGAGTGTAAATTTAAAAACTGGTATGGAAGTACTCTGAAAACTGTAAAGCACAACAGGAGGCATCATGGCCATGGTCATCATCATATTCTTGTGTATATAATGGTATGTGAAGATTTCGAAGCAGTGAAGCTTTTTGTCTACATCTGTAGTCTAGGAAAATTGAGTTGGCTGGAGTGCAGTGGATGGATTAATAATAACAAAAGAAAGAGAACCAATCTGGAAGATATTAAAGTAATTCAGGTTAAAAGTAATAAAGGTGTGATTAGGATGGTAGAGACATTGCAGAGATGCTGTTCAATTGGGCATTCATTCAAAAATATACTGAGCACCCACTCTTCCTGGACACAAACTTGGCAGTCCTGCTTAACAGCCTCCTCAAAAGAGACAACAGGGGTAGATACAGGGTAGAACAGGCAGATACTTGGGGAGCAGAGGTAAGAGGATATAGAAGGTCACTGGATCTTCCTTTGCTTTCCATTGGCGAGACCTCCCTAACAGCAGAATGGAGAAGGGACATCTCAAATGCCTATGAGCTTAACCCACCTACGGCACAGGTGTGATGGGGAGTCAGCGATGATAGTAGGGTCAGTAAATCCTTCCAGGGTGGGGTTGACCTCTCCCTCTGCTCCCTGTCTGTGTGGGTCTGCACTATCTGAGGTGCTAAAGGAGGAGAGTTACCCTCCCAAAAAAGACACAAGACCACCCTCAAGAAGCTCTTTGACTTGAAAAACCTGACAGAATCCCTTTTCCCCAAGGGAGGTGAGAAAATGTCTTCACCTAAAAAGAACTTCTCACTTTTCTTAAAATGGATCAACTTCTGCTTCTATGCTTACTTAGGTTTGAAAGTGGAAGGAAATTTAAAAAAAATATATAGGGTTCAGAACCTATCTGTAAACTCCCAAGTAAGTCTCCTGGTAATTAGAAATCAATTGATTCAATTTAATTTTACAGTCATTTAGTGAATGCAGGTAACTTCCAGGAGATGGAACTGAAGAAGAAAACTGCAAGTGGCTAAACACCGCTCCCTCTCTCTCTCTCACTGTTTAGTGAAAGTGTATGTCAGAAAGCCTATGACAGATGATTGTGTGTTGACCTAAAGTTGTATTCTTGATACTGTGTTATAAAAATGATAAGACACTTATTTCTCTCTCTCTGTCTCTCTCTCTCTCACTCACTCACTATCTCATATGTGTGATATGTTTTTTCACTTCTCCATGACGGAAATTTTATGAAGACCAAAGTGATGTGTGGGGCTTATTGGAAACTCATCCTAATATTAGTTTCTAATAAAATAAAGAAGTCCGCTCATAATGACCCTAAAGTCAAAAGTACTTTGTACATTCCTTCAGAAACACCCTGTGAAATTTTGTGGGATTGAGTCCAAGAGAAGCAGCCGCCTTTGTACAGCAGTTTCCATAGAACGTTTACTACTAGGTTGTCCCTTTACTCAGGAGCTTAAATGAAGTGAAAATAGGACAGCCTTGCAAATCTTTTTAAGATATAAAGGGAGCATGGGGATAGCCATGGAACCAAGAATTGGTAAAATGAGGAAAAGAAATCATGAAAGCGGACCTCACAATCTTTTTTAAAAAATCCTTTTCATTCTTTATTCATCTCTTCATTCCGATCCCTTCCCAGTGTTATTAAGGCAGGTTTAGATAGCTACTGACTTGAAATACTCCCTGTATTACAATGCGGTTTGTTTTTTCCCACCGTGTAGGAGATGACCTGGCTCCCACCACTTTCTGCTGTCCCAGCACCTGGCAAAGTGGAACCAAGCAAATTTCCATTTCCAAATAAGGTGAGCTCTTGCAACACTCAGGAGCAACATGCTTTACTCACACAAAAAGTTTTAGTGCATAGTGGGTTTTGCCGTGATTGTTCTTCCCTCTGTAAATATTTCTACCAGAGGCATATGGCTGGTTTTCAACAATTTGCAAGCATGTATTTATTCATCAAAGGGAGAAAATTAAGCTTCTACTTTACTACTTTCGGCAAAATGTGATGCATATTATAATTGTCGTTTTATCTAAAAACATTTGTGAAGTTGAAATGCATCATACAATCATCTTATACATTCAGTGTGATTGTCTTTTTTTTCCCCCAAAAGCTGTTATTAAATTAATAATGTATCTTAGAATCAATGTCTTAGAATTGAGGACATGTAGTATATAATTCGTCTTTGGTATTTTTATAAACCTTAAAATATTTTGTAGGACTTTAAAAAACAAATTTCCATTTTCTAAGGACAAGCAAACACTCAACAAATCAGCCACAATATATTTAAATTCCACATGAGTCTAATAGGTTTTATTTTATGTTTTTTAACCATACAACTAATATATAACTACATATTCATAAAGATGAAATTATACAGATAGAAGGAGCAAAATATGAAAGTGTCCAGTACTCTCATCTAGATTTTATTTACCTACCCAGAATTTACTCTCAAGAGTTTGGTGAGTACCATTCCACTCATCTTCCCTGCGCATGATATATGTATATGTTCATATGCAGTTTTTAAAAACTCTTAGATGGCATAGTTCTAAAAGCATTTCTTCTAAGAGTTGACTTTTTTTTTCGGATACAGTGAATACATATTATTGCTAAATATTAACATTGAAACCTTTTAAAGTGAATTATTAATATAACAGTTTATTATAATTATCACAGTGGTAAATTTCATTCTAAGCTGATTTTTATTTCCTTTAACAAAGTGTATTTGGAGATCTTTCCAAGTAAATGTATAGAGATGTTCTTCATTCTTAATTGCAGCAAAATATTTTGTGGTATGAATTTATTGTACTTTATTTAGTCAAGCTCCTTTTGATGGACACTGAAGTTGGTTATGGTTTGTTATCACAAACACTGCTATTACAACCAACATTTTTATAAATGCTTCTTTGTATGCCTCTTATTGAATGAAAGTCTCTAGTATAAACACCTAGAAGAAGAATTGGGTACTAGAAGCATGAGAAACCATATTTAGCCTTGACTGTGTTTCAACCGTACTTCTTTATACGTCTTTGCCAAGGTTTAACATTATCTGGTTTTAGATCATTGTGTCTGTAGTGTGGGTGAAAAATTGGTATCTCATTGTTTTAATTTGCATTTCTCCAATTACTTCTTAGTTTGAACATTGAATATTTTTCCTTTACAAATTGCCCATTCATATCCATTAGCACTTTTTAAAAAAATGATTTGTAGGAACTCCTTATATCTTATTCACTTGTCTATTATATATGACGCAACTATTTTCTTGCAACCTTATTTATGTACCTTTTATACTACCAAAGTGTTTAATTTTTATGTCAGAGAAAAATGATTTTTTTCTGCTCCAACATTCTAACAATGTTCTCTATTTTATTATCATTTTTTATAGTTTCATTTTTGGATTTTCAAGCAATTTTTTGTAGATGGTGTAACAAAGGATTCTAGCTTTATTCTTTTCAGTGGTTAGTAAATTACTGTAACATTATCAACTGATTAGCCCATGTTCCCCCCACTGGTTTGAAATAGCACCTAAATCAACAATTGAATTTCTCATAAATACATGGATTTATTTCAGGACTATCCAGCCTCTTTTTTTCGGTATATTTATCTAATTCTTCCTCAATAACTCATTTTTAAATCAGAGGTCAACAA